>NW_025764451.1:0-600000 GCF_021365365.1 Ilyonectria robusta
AATCCACCTTTCCAGAGATTTAGCTGAGTCGCCAGAAGGTCTACATGCTTCTGCAGACACTGCACCACAAGGTCCAGAAACTTGTTCCGCGTCTCCTCATTGAACCTGCTCTTAAGTATGCGCTTGAGCAGCGGCATGGCGAACGCACTCATGAAGTCATCGGGGACTCGAGGATGGTCTTCTTTAGTGACAAGCGTTTGTAAAATCTCTTCACAGAATAGTAAATTGCCGCAAAACAGCGTCTTCTCCGTCTCAAACTTCGAGTCGCCGGCGTCAGGCGAAAATATAACGCCGAGAAACTTGCTCTCGTATAGATGACGATGACCATAGAACAGTCGCTTGTTCTGCGAAGTAGTCCAGTCGACCTTGTGTTTATCCTCCCATTCCTGGACCACCTCCAGGCTGCACGCTGGGATGATATTCTGGTAGAATGGCCTCAGCGGCCGTTGGTCGCTCGACTCGTCGTACAGCAGCCTCACCAGCTCACCAAGCGCCGCACGCCTCTCGGGTCTTGCCTTCTCGGCCGACGCTGTGCATCCCAACCACCAGCACACGGCACGCACGTCTCGCACACTAAACTCGGCCATCAAGCTGGCGAGTCCGGCGGCCCCGCCCACGGCGTCCCACACCGGCCGGAACCGATCCCCGCGCCGGAGCGCCTTGCCGAAAGTCGCGATGGCCGCACTGCGCGTCTGAGCGCTGTCTGTCTGGCGCAATGCCTCTGCGATTTCGCTGCCGTCTGGGCGCGTCATTTTGAATCATGTAGCTGATACGTGTGTGGTGATGGTGTTTGGGTGAGATGGCGTCAGCAATTGAGGAAGAGCGGTCGTCGCTCTTAGCTCTGTAGACATACGCTAATTTGGCCCTTGACAAGGTGCGACGATCAGTTCTTCATGTGCCATCTTTTCCGCAACAATAATATCAAGTTCAATATTGGCTCCTTTGATAAATGCCACGGGTTACTAATTAGTCATGTCTGATTTTTTGAATGTATTTTTGAAGCAAGACATGATGAAGGCGTGGGAGTGGATGCGTCGCATCTCGTAGTACCTAGTTGCGCACAGTCGTCACTCGCGCAATCACTGAGCCGATGTTGCCCATAAAAGTGACTCCTTCATAAATCATTGATAGTGTAACTACCTTGCCTGGCGGAATAAATTTCGTGCAAGCAGGGCGGGGATGTTATATTGGGAGCATGTATTCCATCTCATAGTAAATTCTTGAAATAAAGCGTTCGTTTCTCACTGCTCTGTTTAGATAACACACTTCAGCCCTTATCCTGCTCCGTACACACGTAAATTTAATCAACCTTACGGTCGCACAATTCCTTCAGTTTGAGCTTCGACCCCCCTGAGCCCTTCTTTCTACCTCCTTCATCACCTTGTTCTCTCTGTCCTTTACCTCTTCAGTTACATTATCACCAAAGTCCTCCATCTCTGCAATCCTCCGCATCACAACCTCGCCATCTTTGAAAGGAATCTTCTTCGCCCAGCCCAGAGCTTCCTCCGCATCTTTCGTCTTCAGAATCCACCACCCGCACACATGCGTCTCCTTCTCAACGTCAAAAGGGCCATTGGTTACCTCTGCAGGGGAGGTGGGTGAGTACTTGATGCGAAAGCTGTCCACGGCAGTCGGGCGGAAGCCTTCTCCACCAAGAAGAACACCAGCCGCGTTCAGTTGCTCATTGAAGGTAGTCATCTCCTCAAACGTCTCGGGAGCGGCAATACCAGATTCCGCCTCAGGAGAAGCCTTGATGAGGAGCATATACCGAGGCATGGTTATGATGGATGGAGTCTCCGATGGGGGATGAATGAGTTTGGCTGATGAAATGAAAGCCTTCCACTTTTAGTGACTTGCGTTGTGATCAATTGCCCAATCGGCGTAAAAAAAAATCAAGGTGCGAGTGAGATCAACGAATTTCCGACTTAGAGACTCTGCGCATTGGTGATGTGGACATTCGTCAAGCCTTGGCTGAAGGGCTGAGAAGGGGCCGTTCTTTATATCTTTCGACACTCATCTCGTCCTGGTTTCCCGAAAGCCAAATGACGAGCACTTTGCGTAATGCTAAGACACAATGTAGCCTTTAATTCGGAATGCTGCCTAAACCGCTGCACGCCACCAGGTAGACAGTCCAGTCAATTGCAATGTGAGCCACATTGGCGGGAAAGCTAAAGGCGACCCCTCTTTGTGGCGTGAATCAGCACTCTTGATCACTTTGCCGTGAATGTAATTGCTTACTTTGGCGGACGGGTTGCACGCCCGGAAGATGGCGCATTCGTGAGATCTGTCCGACAAGACGCCAATTGTTGGAGCAACTGTGCGGCGAGGAGCGAATTAGAATGCTGTTATGGATTGCGGGGGTGAAGTTGGTGGATTTCACCATCTGCTGGGAGTCGGCGTCTGATTCAGCGAATGTTACCATGGTTAGATCTCTGTAACATAAAGCGTGGAAACATGCAAAACGACAAGACGGCATGCAAAGACAGGTGGATGTATTCGAATGTCTTAGACGGTCGACGTGGCTGGCTGCCAGTGTGACAAACAGAAACACCGCCTGAATCGCCCGGTCACCCACCAAAAGCTCATGTCCAATGGTGGAAAGGCGACAATTGACAGAGAGGACCCTTGGGTTCGACTGGCTCGACTGGCTCGACTGGCTCGACTGGCTCCCTGAGAAAAATGGGCACCAGGAAGGCAGGGCTTATCCTAGGTGGGAATATGTCGTCGCTGGCTCAGTGCTGATACGGCAAACTGCACGACCTCACGGTAATTTGGTGATGCGTTCCGGGCGACCGACAAGAGAACGAAGCCAAAATCCGCACCGGACAGCTTAAGGATCAATTGAAGACATCGTAGGGTATATTGAGCTTGTTGTACACTTGCACCCCTTACCGATTCTTCTTTTGTTCTTGTGACACTTATTCGGATATGCGACCGCAGGCTTGAGATTATCGTTGCATTCCAGTCTTCTTAAACTGAACTTTCTTTGACTTGGCTTGGCCTTCGATTGAGCGCACCGACCTGCACCAACGGCAAATGTGTCCAAGAAAATACCCGTTGCCGATCGCTCACAATGCTTTGGAGTTGGGCGATATGAGGAGGGTCGCCTTGGTGATTGCATGTGCCTCGGTGCTTCTTGTTCCTCTCGGTCACCATCCGACGCAGCAACCAGTGCATTTCGCCAGTAGGTGAGAATGCAGGAGATCTCTTATATGACGTGTTTGCTACCGAAGTGGAGGAAAATAGAGTCATGCTCCCAGCTGGTCTAAGGCGGGCAATCAAGCGTGATGGCGAAGCGGCACTATCGTCTTTGTGCTTGGGATGAGGCCGTTGGGGGTCTAGTTTAACGACAATTGACGCAATTTTGACATGCCGAATTGTAGAGAAACGCTCTAATTCCACTGTACGGCGGTACTGGAGGAAAAAAATCGTGAGAAGTTCCATATGCTGTTTTTGGGCGTCCGTTGTCTGGTACGTGTGTCGGCGGAGGATGTTTGCTGCCACGGCGTGGGTCAAATTTTGAGCGGCCGCTGCCACAAGATCCTGGGTATGGCAGTAGTAAACCTGCGCCCGACGAGATGATCTAAAGACCAGATGGCGAGTTTTACGGACCAGGAATCCAGTGGAAGCAGTAAACAAATGCAGGGCCTTTTTCAGCGAATCTACTATTGCTTACGTTCTATCAAGATCCCTTCGGATGCTGTTTGTATCATCACCTATAATCCACCTTATCTACCCCACGCAGTCTTGTCTCTCAGTTCATTGGCAATTGGCAACGTGCCTAGTTGCCCGTTACATATAACCTAGACCTTGCAGTGACCTACGCCTCAAAGTGAAGAGAAGAGATGTCAAGCCACGAGAGCAAAATAAGGAACAGACACAACCTGTTCGTCACTGGGTATTGTATTCTCCGCTCTCCTACTTGAGGTAGTTCATCTCCATCCAACTTCTTCATTGGCTCCACCACAGCCCTTCTATTTGCTAGTGCTTGGTACCTTCGGAACCATTTTCCAGACGGCGTTTGTGTTCATAAGTAGGTTGCTGCACGCAAGACGCTCTCCCACTCCGACACGAATTTCGTATAGGCCTACCGCCGTATCTCCAAGTACGCCGTCCTTACATCGCTATCTAGGAGGTGTTTGCAGCGACTAACCGGTCCCTCAGAAAATAAAACCTTGAGAACAGAGTTGTTTTGCTTACTTGGTATTGCATATTCGGGCACTTTCGCCAGCGAATTTGAAGAAGCATAGTGAGATATAACCTGAGACCAATCCACCACCACGACGTCTATTCTAATTTATGAAAGACATCGTCTAACATTACCACGACCTTCTCATCTTTTTTCTTCAATTAAAATGCTCAGACTGTAGGTTTAGACCCTTGGCAAGGTGAATAAAACATCATCCTCGCCGGGTCGCGTGACACGGCGTAAAGACTTATAACCTCATACCTCCAAAGATGTGAATTTGCTATGCAATATGCAACAGATTGTTCCCCTGAATTAGATTAATTAAACCCGTCAGCTTTATATAAACAGGACCGTTGATATTCCTGAAATCGCTACCTAATGCGAACCACCACGGACGCGGACAATAAGCATATCAAAGTGACCAATCAGAAACCTGGCTTTTACCGAAATTTGCATTTTCGACGAGTTCAAAAGCTTGCGGACGAGGAAAATGTTGGCACCACCAAGAAAGATACCAAGCTTGCGCTTCACATGACGTTTCCTATTGATACAAGGTGCTCAGATGCTTGTCTTGAATTCGAATCGGCTTCGCCACGTACAGCGTAAGCTCGCAACGGCTTGAGAGGAGGGAGTGCACTTAGATAAGATGACCAAGAAGCTGTCAATCACTTAGGTATAGATCTCAATGTAAGTTATGCCACTTTTATTTGGAACTCTTCGAGGAGTTAGGGAGCTTTGGCCGAGTGTGCACGAGAAGTTGCGCTGTTCCCGGCCGCCGAATCAGAGTAAAAGCTACCTTGCTCAATCTTCACGCCCTCGAGCTTGCAAAATTATGAATGCGCATTGGTAGCAAAGTAGTGTAAACGATTTTCACGGGCACCCCCTCGTTCAATTAGACGCATGCGTGATCGCCTCAACGATGACCAACCTGGTAATCCACATAGTGAAGGTCACAACTGCCACCGGCAGGCCAAAGTAAAAGATCACAAAAATGCTCCGGATAAGACATTCGGTAGTGCTGAATACCCACGACAAAATCTGAGCCGAAAAAGAAAAAAACACAATAAAAATAGGGCAACAGTGACCAAATTCAGTCGTTTGATGAGGTTGCGCATCATTGTCGATATTGTACGATCATTCTCCATGACGAAAGCGAGGTGGATGAGGGACCTTGGGTAACAAATCTAAGGGAATATTAAATTTGCCTCCATAAAGTTGATGGAAAGGAGAGGACATACTCTCGATCTGGGGAGGTATTCGCAGAGAACTTCAAGGGTATGGCTCTTCCAGCCCCGAGATTCTCGAACCTTATTGAGCGAAGCAGGGATAGGAGTATTGGTCATGGTCTGGGAGCGACGAGAGAGTGGCATTAGGACACCGAAAGCAAGGTGCTTAAGTTAGGTATCTTGGTGAGACCCGTTCGGAGGAGTGAATGGTTTTTACAACGGACTAAGATCGACTGATGAAAAGCATTGACGACGACAAAGTGGGTTATAAGTTTCCTCCTTTCACGAGAAATACAAGGAGATCAGAGTCCGAGTGGAGTAGAATGCATGCAAGTCAGGCACCCAACGGAGCGCAACAGGTGTCTCAGGCCATATCTGGGCAATCGCTGACCACACAGAAAGCTTCAAAAGATTCTGTGCCATAGATGTCGGGCTCCAGAGGTAGACAAACAATCCCCCATTCTAGTTGCTCTCAGATTCCGACAGGCTACTTCATGTCAGACGGCATCTGTGATTTCGTGAATCTCACATCTCCTTGCGTTATTGGCCATTGATCCCGGCACAACACCATATAATTTTGGAACACATAACGTACAGTGTGTTGTTTCTCGATTTTGTTGGCTTGAATGTGGGTGCGCAGATAAAAGGCGCTGGGCATGCGATGAATCTCACCTGGAAATAAGGAGGGAGGCGGACCTCGAATCGGCCGTAAATGTTCGTAATAAAGGTTGCGTTGCCTGCAAAAGTTATGAGGTTATCTAAGTAAATGAGGATATGCGGCGGGGTTCATTAGGAATGGTATTGGCGGGCAAACAATTCAGAGCCTAAAGAGGTGTAGTTTGTTGCCGTAGATAGGTGACTGAAGCAACTTCGCAGCTTTCAAGCGGTGTCACGATGGTTATCAACAAGGGTTTCTCGGGTTATCGCGCGGTCAAACACCGCAGAGGCACAGTCTATTTATTTCCCTACTCATAGCCTTGCTACTTCCCATATCTAGAGCTTCCAATAAAATAGTTTTAACGACTACGAGAGTTGCTCATTCATTTTCGTCTTTTCATCGGCAGAGCTGAACCTCCTGAGCGAGGCTACTCTAATTCTCTAGATACCAAGTGTTGCTCCTCGTCACACGAAAAGACCTAGACAAGTGTTCTTTCGCCTTACAAACCAATAGACATCCCAAAGCGATCACTACGGTTCTAAATATCTTGAAACTTCTCACCAAGGGCGGGGGTTTCTATGCTCTTCGAGAGTCGGCAGTCCTATGAGCAAAATGGCTTGTTGCTAATTTGACACTTAGACCCATCACCTAATCTTAGGGCGAAATGAGAGAGACAAATAATGGATGGTGTGGAGGAGTAGGAGTGGATAGCAACGAAGTTGGCTGTCAACAAGCCCTGCAAGTTGATCCTGAAGACGAAAAGAAAGAGTCAGGCGCAGCAGACGAAAGGAACCGGAGACCAATTGACCTTTCCACACGGTATAATCCTTCGGCTGCATCTCTTTTCCCTCTGCAGTCTAATGTTGCTGATGATATGTAGATGTGTTTCATCAAAGAAACCCAAGGGGGTTCTCTAAGATTTTGTTTACCTGCGTCTTGATTCATGGCCTGATGGGGATGAGAACGACATGGAGGACGACATGTGGGTTGGATTGAGAACTGGGCGATGGAATGGACTTGAGGATGCCGTGTTTTTGATGTATGTGCGCCCGTGGGCATTATATCGCGAAATCTCGACAAGAATGGTGGTTGAAGCTCGTTTCTTCCGACCGCTGTCATACCACCCGGAAACTAAAGTCGGCGACGGAAAAGTATGTGAGAGTTGCATGTGCTCAAGGAGCCCTGGAGTGGAATATTTTCTTGTTGTTTAAACATGTCATTGCTTTTGAGTCTGCAGACTACCATTGTAGCTTCGTATCTGTTCAGGGACAGAGGGCTCCGCTGTGATGGTAGCCAGTGGACTTGAAATGACGGCGGACATCCGACCGAGTGATAAAGAACACCTGAACATTTCCCCTTATGATATTTATTTTCTGTCAGACTAAAAGAAATAACTCTCTGCCGTAATCCTCCCCTTGCGCTCCCTCGCAAAATCATTATTGTGCGATGTCTAGTTTACCTGTTTCACCGCACTCACACACTCTATGACCTTACAATGTCCAATGCCCAAGTTCGACTTGTATCTAAGTTTTCATACCCAATCTCCACATCAAGTGGTCATCATCACCGTAAAAGCCCCACAAGAGAGGCGTCTAGAGACCCTTCAACGCTAGAGCTTTTGACTGTGACTCTTGAGTGAGACCGAGGCACTGTTGATTGAGGCCAATGCTGCAGGCTTTTCATCAGGCCCGGGGGGAGAGTCGTTGGATGTGCCAGCATGCACCCTGCTCGCGTCCCGACTAGTAGTCCGCTGGAGAGGGGCCGCCTCTGGAGTAGAGACAAGCTCCTCTACAGGAGTGGATGGAAGGAAAGACGTGGGACCAATCTGGATACCTTCCTGGCTTCCTGGAAGACCAGTGCCGATAGGTGGCTGAAGAGCTGGACCTCCCGTATGAAACGGATTTAACTGGGGTTGCAGATGGCCAGTGAGGTTTGAATGGGCTAGCAAGGGATAGTCATGCCGCATGAGTGACCTTTGACAATGATCAATCTCATCAAACTGGCTTTCATTCGGTCCCGGGCCACTAGTAGTGAGGATGTGGTGTGGCCAGACCGGGTGTTGGATTTGGAGTTGCTGCTGATATTGTTGTTGGAGCTGTACGAAATCCGCATTGGTCGGGGCTCGACGTGACTGACCGAAGTCAAGATAGCACTGGTATTCTTCCGGCTGCCAAGAAGGCTGAGGTGCCACAATAGGGGCAAGCTGGTTGGGGTGTGACAGTTGCTGATGCTGAGATCCGGTGTCTCCGCTGCCGTGCCCTTGACTTTCAAGTATGAAACCTCTCGAATCGTTGAAGTCCATATCACGGCGGGCCATGTTGGGACCTTTGGTTGGTGTGGCTTCCTGGGAACCGGGGTCGTTGTTGTTGTGCTGTCTGAATCGGAACTGTGACAGATGTTGCTGTAACTGGTGCCGAACCCGGGCCTGCACCGTGCTCGAATGGTGAACAGCTTCGTCGTCGTCCTCATAGACATGGGAGTTTTGGACAAGGGAACTGTCGTTCGCCATGGTGAGGCTGTGGTCGACAGTGTTGTCGTTCAGCAACGCGTTGTCGTCGTCTCGAGAAGTGTGCACTGGACTGATGTCACTATTATCGAACCGAGACGAGGCAAGAGGCTCTCTCTGGCGATAGTCGTTCCATCGTCGTGTACCAGAGGCGGTACTGGCTTCAGGGGCGGGAAGTCTCGCACGAGGAGAGATGCTGCGGTCCCGAGAAGGAAGCAACTTGCCTTTGCCACGAGAACGGGTGGGAGTCGCAGTCGCGGACGATCTGGCTGTGGTAGCCTCGGCCAAGCTCAGGTCCGTTTCCCGTGAAGATACGCCGAAAGAGTTGTCGGGCGCTCGATGGTGGTGAGAGAGAAGTTGTGGTTCCGGGAAAGAGTTGACGGAACGATGGCGAGGTGGGAAATAGAAGTCCTCAGAGGCTGGGTGGTTCGCGTCATCCTGGAACGGCCAGGGTCTCATGAGGAAAGCAGGAGGGTCAGAAGGAGCAGAAGAAGGTCTGTTGTAGTCGAACTGAACATGGCGTTGGTTGTAGCCACTGGCGTGGATGCCATATCCATGTGGCATTTCCTGGAACAACTGTTGAGCAGTTTCCATCTCGTCATATCGCGCCATCTCCGCTCTCCAGGCGTCAAGATCACGGTAAAAGATTTCGTCGCTTCTAAACCAACCTTCTCCAAACCAGGGTTCGTTAGGTCTACAATGAGACGCAGGACACCACTTATCCATCCAAGTGAAGTCGTCGTGGACGACCTTGCTGGCATGATACCGGTCGGCTTCGAGGAATCGTCGGAGCTGGCGTCCCATAAGACACCACTCTTCACTCTCTTCAAAAGGCGGCCACTGCATGTTGTCTGGGTGAATAGCGGGCCTGAGGGGGAGATCGGCGATGGCTTTGGTAGAGACAAAAGGTTGATTGGAAGGATTGTGATGGGATGGCGGTGTCGCGGACGGCGGAGTTGAAGTTGACGAGTTCATTTTCCCAGAAAGATGAATACAGTAGATGGAAGAATGCAGATAAAATAGCTTTGGTAGAGTAAGACGGAAAGCAGGAAGCAAGACGCGGAGGGAGGGATGTTCATCAAGAGCACAGAGCACTGGACTGACTAAACAGGGGAAATTACGGACAGCACAGAACGAACCGATTACAGTGGCTCTGATTGACTATTGACATCTCTTGAGAGGAATTGTTGAGGGGATTAGGGGTAGCAGGAAACTGACTGGTAACTTCTCACGAAACGTCGTCACCAAAACTTGAATCAGTATGCCGGGAGAGCATCCGGAGCAGGCAGGCAAACGCTAACGAACGCCGCAATCACCGGGGTATCGGCCGGCGGCATGTGTGGCCGAACTGTTCTGATCATCTCTTTCCTCTGACATCCCATCCGCGGGTCGCTGTAGAATTATTTCCACGTAGCTAGCTTCAACGCCACAAAAGCCATGGGAAGCCCGGGAAAATTCGCTGCCATTTCACTGCTAACTGATGAAACATGTCCGTTTTTCGGTAGTGAGACCAGGAGATATAGACCTGCTGCTGCGAGATACGTCTTTCGAGGAGTGGCGGTCTGCAAAGATGCGCCTGAGGAAGACGCCAGGCTAGCTCATGTGAAGACTAATTAGCTATCCGCCATGAATGATATGTCATAACCTAATATTTACGTTCAATAGAAAGCCTCTTTTCTCAGCACAGCCAAGCTTGTCTGTCCTACTGTGGCGTCGCTATTCAGGACAACTCTGGCCCCGTTTGTGTTGTGACGTGTCACTCCCTGTCCCCACCCACCCGAGAAGACGAGCTGCTATGGTGGTGCCTGAGACAGCGCGAGAGGGAATCATCGTTGTCGCTGCTGTTGATGTGGTAGCCCGGATAGTCTGTTGGCGGTGAGGGAATGAAGAAGGGGGAGGAGCTTAGCATGCCATCTCCGGCTGCCATCTCCGGCATCTTCGGAGGGTCTTCCTGGGGCAAAGAGTACATAACGTACGTAGCCCGCTCGAAAGCGCAGCAAATACCTTTCCCAAGGAGGAAGACCATAGCCCACCAATCAAGAAGAATCGTTCAAGCAAAACGGCAAAAAGAACACAAACTTCCGACGCAGGCCTGATTCGAACAGACGCCTCCGAGGAGATATGATTTCGAGTCATACGCATTAGACCACTCTGCCACTGCGCCTTAAGGAGTTTGATGACGTAATACACGTCGTAGGGGGACCATATTGATGGGAAATTAATTCAGCAAACGATATATTGTGGCGTGTGTGAACTCTTGGGTTGTGTGGGTAACATGTTGGGATGATGTAGTTTTGAAGGCGGCTAGGGTGGCTGAATGTGCGTGGCGGATCGTTGATGGACAACTTGCCTAGCCATGTTGCCATGGCAAGAAATATTTATGATTCATCCATGTACGCTTGCTTCCCCAATGGTCGTGCACGAAGCGCCGCACGAAGTATCTGTCAGCTCTCTCATTCTGACCACGATGTCTCAGTCTCTCACCTATAGCCCCAACTGCGATTATTCATTGAATCCTCAACGGACTCCACCTCGAAGGCAATTTCCAAAGCAATGTAAAAATAAAATAAAACGGGAATGTGCTCGTAGTTGTTGAAATCTTGTCAGGCTGGGCGTGCATCTCTCTCGCCTATCGCACCATAGCATGTGGACCAAATGTAGATTGCAAGCACGGCAGATGAATGACGGATACGACCCCTGCCCATCAGGAGTAGACATGATGAACCATGAATAATCTTGGACTAATAGGTTCTGGACATGCGTGTATGCATTCAACCACACATCAAAAGCTAGATACAAGGAAATGTGTCACCCCTCCGCTCCATTGTATCCCTACTCCCATCTTTGAACAAAGTCCTGCAAGTCTTTCATCTTTCGCTCCAACCGGGCCATGTCTGCATCCAGCTGCTCCAGAATACGCTCGACGTGTCCTCGGTTTGCCATGCACTCCCGGTGTTGACGTTCCAGCCCTGCGATGCACTTCTTCAGGTCCGCTTCTATTGCAAGGCTCCGAAAGCGACGCGACTCGAGAAGTTCCAAGGCAGCCTGCGACTGGATCAGCTCATTAAGGAGTCCGCCATGAATCGACTGCGACCCAATGGCGGGGTGTTGAAACTCGTGTTCCCAGGTCGTGCGTGTGTGACTGTGTTCGTGCCTCGCCAAAGGACTCCAGATCCGGCGTAGACTACCAAGCACTTTGGCCACCTTGCCCGTAGATTCATGCAACTTTCTGTACTCTGCGAGCTTGGCAGTGGCTAACCCAATATGGTGGTGGCTGTTGAGGGAGATGCGCAGGGGCTCGCACAGAGAATCGTCCAAGACGCATGTGTCGTCTTGAATCCACACAGCAAACACCCGTCGCCAGACACGATAGTCGGTGTTTGAGAAGGGATCAGTTTTGGTCAGCATGTGCATGGCATTGACAAGAAGGGCAACGGCACAGTCGTCCCCGCTCTCCAGGGGAGCGCATTCAACTCTATAGACTTCAGGCGAGTTCAACTCCCACTTGCTGCCACACTTAGACAGCAAACCCAGCTGCATTACCTCAATCCGCTCGCATATCTCATCCATGTCGTCCGTGGGGAGAGGGTCGAGGAGGGCCAGTTTGTTGGGAGCCTGAAGGACGACGAGAACCCAATGTTGCATCTCTGCAAGATAAACGGGCACAAATATAATGCGCGAAGCTTCTGCGATCTGGTCTCGCATGACCTGGGACGGCGGTTTGTCGATCATGCGCGGGTCGACGGCGACGGCATCGAAGGGAAACAGAGAAACAAGACGGCGTAAAAGGTTAAAAACATCAAGCCCAGTAAGTCTGGAGCCGGATCTGAGACGCCAGACGGTCGGGTTGAGGCATTGGGTAGTCGAGCTATCTTCCTAAGACTCAGCAGTCGGCGTCCCGAGAGTTCGTGTCGGCGTCGGCCCCCAGAGGCTGGGCAAGATGGCTGACTGGAGTGGCGGTGTGGGCATTCGGAGGAAGATGTTATCATCCTCGTCATCGCCGTCGTTCTCGCCTTCACTAATCCACAATGGAGCACAGTGAAGCATGGGCGAGGAGGGAATGGGAGCGTCGAGGTCGCCGTATTGGTTCTCCTGGTTGTGGTGATGCTTCGCCCTCTGTTCGAGCATCTTGTCGAACCCGTTGCGAGCTGCTTCCAGCATGGGCCGAGTCATCTGCAGACCATGAAGCACTCCCCCGGGCACTGTCAAATCCTCTAGTGGTATCGGTGGTGTCGCTTTCATGGCGGCCTCCGAAATCATTTTGATCTGAAGCAGGGTGTCTCGACAAAGGCTATCAACAGATTTGTCGGGAGGCGCCTAGCCCCTGCCATTCCAGTAGCTGTCGAGCTTTTGGGTGTAACTGTCGCATGTCTTTGTGTATTTTGCTCTGCGCGGGTGTTTTCGAGGTGTCGGAGCTTCGTCAGTCGTTGTTGAAGTCGCCCCGGTTTGATTGGAATTGGCCGCGGTAAACGTTGGGTTCGAGCGAAGAGGGTGGGTAACGGGCAGGCTGTGATGAGGATTCCGAATTGGATCGGCGCTGATGGGAGATTCTCGATTCTAGACATGAGAAGTCGCACGTTAGCATTATTTCAGGCGATTTATAGGCACCTCTCTGTTGGGGCTTGTTTGCGCCATACGAGGATCATCTCGGAGCAGCACCAAAGAGAGGGGAGGCGAGGCGGATGCCACAGGGAAGCCACTTACATCCGAGTCGATGCTCGTGTTCCGCGACACTCGCTGTGGCGGTGTCTGTGGGGAGACGTTTTCGGTTTCTGGGTCGAGAGATGCGGCGATCGAGTCAGATGAAGCTGAGGTGCGAGAGAAACGAGAGAAACGAGAAGCGCGAGGGACGAGACTGGGCAAAACTGAGCGCTGGGTCGGCTGTCTGGGAGGACCAGGACCTCCCAGATGTGCAGCGTGGGAGTCAAGAGTGGTTGCACACGCTGGTGGTTCCGCCATTGTCGCAGCAGGAGTTGATGAAGCAGCAAAGAAGTCGCGACGAAATGAAGGGAGGAAGAAAGAAATGAAGAAGAGATGCAAGAGAAAATGCGCCAAGAAACAGAGGTTCGGGCGGGAATCTTGACTTAGAAGCGTTTTCAACGAGGTCTAAACAAACAGGCTCAAGTCGATTGAGGGACCCTAGCGCGTGATGGACACGCCGTTTGCCCTTCCCCCTCCCTCCACTATGATGGCAGGCGAAATGGAGGGTCCAGTTGACACTACAGGCGGTGGTTCCACTGGAACTTACCACACCTTCCGCTAAAAAAAGAGAACCAGCCCAATAATTAGCGGCTGCCCGCCAAATCTCGCCGTTGTCCTACGAAACACCACGCATGTTCCATTCAAAGCATCGAGCGGATTGATGTGGCTTGAAGTGATTTTCTTTGGCTGTCGAAGAATTGTAGATCACATGTGTCAGTACAAGTTGATCATAAACAATCACGGCGGAGGCATCAAGTGATATTGACTCCAAACTATTGCTAATTGCCAGTCTAAATACAAACAGTTCTGTCCAATATTGTTTTCGTTTTTCTGTTAGCTTTACTCGTCTCAACCCCACACAACCTCAACCTCACAATTTGCTGAACAATCCAAGAAAGAAAGAAAGTCAACGGCCCACGCTAGGATATCTCATTCAATTCCCAGCTCTCGGCTTAAGGCCATCTGGGAGCTGATCGGCAACCGGTCGTCGTCTTGGAGGCTCCGTCGCAACACACATGTAGTGCTTTGTCTCGATGGTGTGCTTCTGGATTTCGGCCGGTAGACCATTAGTGCCGTTGGAAAAGGCACTCTTGATGGCTTTGGCGGCATCAGCTGGGGCGGGTTTGGTCTCGCGGACAGGGCATGTGGAAGTGTCGGGGTCCTGTTCGGCCGAAATGATGCCAAGTTCGGCCGAGGTTTCGGTGTTCTTAAGCATCTGGAACAATTCGTACTGCTCGCTATCCTCCAGTGTGACGATGTGGAGTTGGTCGGGATCGTAGTGTCTGACATGGGGTGATGTCCGCATCCGCCTCCCAAACTGGAGCTGTTGAGTGGGATCGAGAACGAATGGAACCCCTGGGGCCTTGATGTAGCCACGGTAGCCGTAGATGATCAGCGAGGGTCGAAATGGATCTACAAGCTCGTAAAGGCCAGGTTGACTCTTCGAAAGGATTTTCCCGACTACAGTCTTCTGCTCACGAGTGAAGCCTCGTGATACAAGCTCAATGGTTCCAAACTTAGGAGCAGTCAGGAACTGGCCGAGAGGGACCAAGACTATCAACCCCCGAGGCTCGGGTCGGTTGTTGAAGACCCATTCCTGCTGGAACTCAGTGAGAGGGTAGAGTACTGCGCGAGCGACCGTATCGACATCAAACAGAACCTGGTCTTTCTTGAGCCTGTCGAAGATGCGCTCCTGTTCAGTCTCGCTGAGGATGAGGGGTTGATTCTTTTGTTGGAACGGATTGAGGGAGCCGGAGCACTGTGCCAGCGTGGCGACATAGAGGGATGGACCATTCGGGGACCTGGGGCCGTCGAATGCCGGTTCGAGACTGGCTATGTCGTAGAGACGGTTCAATGCCGTGTCGGTGAGAGCGTACCTTACACTCTCTGGCCTCTCCACCTGGCTGGGGTCGAAGCGCTGTCCAGCGACGAGCATGACCATGACAGGGCTTGTAGGGTCTTCCGGCTCAGGGATGGCAGTGTGTAGCCTCATGACACTGAGGGTTCGGTGCTGATCCGAAACGGGGGGCGTGGTGGAGTCCTCTGCAGAGGGCGGTTTGGGCGGGGTGAGGGAGGCAATCAGGGCTGATGGCTTCCCATGGTTCGAGGTGAGAAACTTGGAGGATGGCCCTTTGACGGTGGTGTTCGACGGCGTGAGGGCGGATGGTGGTCTTGTGGTATTGGGACAATCCAAGTCGGAGCACCGTCCCGGCGTGTTCGGGGCGGACTCGGAGGTAGCCGTTGTCCCCATGGTGAGTTTGCGAAGTGTCTCGTCGAGAGACATTACGAGAATTCAAGGAGGTAAGATTGTGAGATGTTGAAGATGACAAGAGCCGAGCAGCAATACTGATATTTAGATGGTTGAATGAAATGTATTTTGAAGTTGGGGCTGATGGCTATATTAAATACATGACCCGAAGAGGCGACGTAAAGCCTCCTACATTGAGCGCCGTGTTCTTGGACCAGAGATATTGAAGCTGCGGTGACTAGACGTAACCAAAATGCCCCAACCCGGAATACAACCCGTATTGTGATTGAGGCCATCACCGCCCCCGCTGCAGCGCCCCGATCTTACCGGGAAGGCACAGGAGCCGGGGCAAAGAAATCGAGACGATCCGACCGCCTGAGCATCTTCGTGGTACACCAGGGAGGGGAAGGTGGGGGAAAGAGAGTCGAGTTGACGAGTCGAGTTCAAGATGCCGGAATGATGGAGCGCGTGAGCGTTAGATACAAGGAAGACGACGGGGAATACAGACGGCTCCGGCTGACAACTGCCGTCTCTGGACATTTTTGCATGGCTGCCTGTTCAGAGAGTTGAAGACACAATATTTTGTGAAACCGTTGGTGTGGAATCTGAGGCCAAGCGACGGAAACAGACAGGCTGGTGACACAACCCAACCACCCGCTGAATATTTCGACGGGGAAGCGCAGTCGCTTGGATCCCGCTTCCCATATCCAGACACGGACCAAAAAAAAACATCAAAAAAACATACAACAGCGAGGATTCCCCGGTCGTCACCGACCCGAGTACTAATTCGCCGCTTCTCAGCTTGACTAAGGGAGAGCGGACGGGATCCCGTATTTTCTAAGAGCTATGGTCGTATGTACCAGTCGTCCTTGAAATGCAGCCTATATTCACTGGCCAGCAGGCACTTGTGATCATCAAGAACAAACTCAATGAAGGACTCATGCCAGTCGAACACGTCGTGGGGTTTGGACATGCAACTCCTCTGGCTGACCGATGATGAGCAAGTGAATCCTGTGGAACGCAAAATCCACTGACGGGAAGACGGAACAACACGGAATGCCTCATAACTGCTGTTCCTAGTTCCCGACAGGAGGATCGAAGGCGGCGGCCTCCCTGCCTAATGGGCTCAAATGATGACCACATCATGGTTCTGCCTAGAATACGACGAAAACCAACGGGAAGACGCAGACAGACTAAACCCCAAACCAATTCACCGCCACTTGACGTGGTTGTATTGCTACCGGCTTGCAATGGGAAGTTGCGTTTTGGCTGGTCTGAAAACGAGCCGTCGGCTCTCTACTTTGAGTGGAACGCGACCAACGGAATCACACAGCTAGCTTGACTAGAAAGAACAGGGCACATATGGGCTAGTCTTATTCAGGCTTGGCCCACGGCGGGATACAGACCGACTTGGACGTATCAGAAGAGGTGCATCATCTTGCGCGTTTTGGTGGCGTTGTATTCCTATTATGATGTGTTGTGCGGCGCCCGACCAACACCAATAGGACGCAGCGTTAGGCCTCCCACAGTTGAGTTGGTGCCACCGTTTACAGTCGTATACGAGAAAACGACGGCTGCGCGCGTTTACAGGATCGCTGTTCACACTTTGTGCGTTCCGGTCTAGCGGATGTATACGGTTTCACGGACATGGTTGGAGAGGAGGCTGGCTGGAGTCATCAACAACGGCTCGCTACACCATCATGTGCCGGAAGGTAGCTCCTCTGTGAAAGTGACCACGAGAACCAGCCACGGCCGGAGAAAAAGAAAATTGGGTTTCACAATACCACTGCCTCTCGGAAGCTAGCAGGAGAGGGATCCATAGAGCATCGGCCCCCAGAATCGGGAGTGAAACCTGAGCTCACACCAAAGCTGCACTCCTATTCCTGGCGGCGGACTCCACCAGCTGTGGCCTCCCCAACCGCGGACGCGAGGAGGCAAGATGGAATCAAATCATGGCTACCTCTACTCGAGGCCTGTGGAAGTCCTTAGCGAGAGAAGAGTAGTGAGTTCCGAACCCAACCTTTGGCCTCCTTGGAAGCGCTAAAAAGTGAAGAGAAGACCAACCGATTCCTTTCCCGTCTCCACCAACAAATAGCGTTGCCCTGGCGCGGCATGAGTACCTCCACGAAGATGATCAAGAGACAAGGGTAGTCACCGGATTGATAATTGACGTGCGTGAGATTTACGCCCATTAATTTTGACACGGTCGCACATCAGAAGAGGGCGCAATTATGAACCACAGCTTGCCACGTAGATTTCCCATCAATACTCCATAACACTGGTCGTCTAAGTAAGCTCTCATCTACCCATCCCTGTCGGGTCGTCCGATCGAAGTCCCGCATCAGTCATGGCCTCTTGGGACTTATCTGCCTGGCTTTCTACTTCACACCATTTTCCCTTGGTCTTATGTATGAATGGGTATTTCTGGAACCGAGCGGTGGAGTTCCGACCATTATGTTTAGCCACTGTTAGCACATTGAGTCTACACTCTCGTCTCCAATGAAGAAACGGCAATGGATGTCCCGGAGAAGACGATAGAAGCTGATCTCCTCGAAATAGACATTGCGTTCGTGAGGGGAGCGGACCAGTAAAGCCCCGGCCAATAGAGCAGCCGGTGTAACTACTTTCCACTCAGGAGCCTTGTTGGTGGGCCAATTTAAAGGTGAGACTGGGCGTGAAGGTGGCACCGCGCCGAAGCACTGATGGCGAGTGTGCTGCTGTAGGTGGAGGGATTTGAGCGATGAGTCCATGGTATGTGAGGACCTGTCGCAACAGGCAGATGTGTGAAAATGGTGAAGCGTGTTGCTATCTAATCGCGGTCGGTTGGGGTGGTGGAATGGTCAAGGGAGAGGGACGGAGAGGCACACTGTGTTGGTATTCGATCTCAATACTCCTTGCGAAATATTGTGCAAACTTTCGTTCGTCCAACACATTGAACATCGATGATGGTTGACATGTTCCGACACAATGGCATACAAACATAAACCAGTCTTTTAAGACATACTCCAGAGCCTTACAATGACCATTTGGCACAAAATGTGGTGATGTTTTTGTGTGTTGAGGTCCATTCCCTCGCACGATCGGGTTTAATGCTCAATGTATCCCTCGCCTTCATTGTCTGGTTGCACGATGTGACTGGGAATCATTCTCATCACTTCTCCTGGTGTTTGTTTTGCAATGCTGTTCATGGCTGAAATAAGGCGGCGAAGAAGTGATAGGCTTGCAACCTGGGTGAGGAAGCAAGGTACATTGCTGGCTACTTCCACCGGCTAGGCCGATCACTGAGCCACACCGACTGCACCAAACGTCTTAGACCCGTGTACTTGATGGGGAAGCAAACAGCCGAGGGGATGTGTCCACCGTATTGGTCAAGCCTCTCCGTGGCTCCGGATTGAGGGAAAGCCTATTGTACATCGTTAACAGTATTGTTTGCGTAATGTGTCATAACCCAAGAAGGTCACATGCTTACCAGTAGAGCTGGATCGGAATAATAATTTGGTTTGAACTACGCCCTCGTCGTTTTCCCCCTTCACCAACACTGCTCCCTTCTGCTACTTGTTCGCGTCAAGATGCCCAACGCCAATGAGAAAAAGTCCACCAACCTTGAAGCCGAACTAGCGGAATCGAGAGCTAACCACGTGCGAATAATTCAGGCGATCTGCAACTATTGTCGAGGAAAACCAGAACTTCGAGAGGAGGCGGAGCGCCTCGCCGAGATGTACCTCTCCGAAGCTTACCTCGCCACTACCAACGAGCCAAGGCTCAACGCATCACAGAAACAGACAGGCGACGTTCCAGCAACTTCAAACTCCACATCTTAGGTGGATCAGGGGAGTACCGGTGAGCTGAATGATACGTCAACGTAATGGAAGTAGAACAGAACTGACCTGTCTCGACCCCGCAGGATTGGACACTGAATCCCCCCGGGAGAAGGAACGGGAAGATCTGGAAAAAATGGAAGGGATTTATGTGTCTTATCTGGTTAAGGTCCAAGAAGAAGTGGAACTCATCAATCAGGTGGAGGACTACCTAGAGCGAAACGCAGAAGAATAGGATGCTGGAGAAGGGAGTGGCGAGGACGGGACGAGGACGAGGACGAGGGGTAGTGAGGTCGCAAAGCTGGAACACGGATTTGTTGGAACATGGTGGTAGTCTGGTTGGGTTTGGATGGATTGGCCGCCACGGAGCAATTGCGTGGGCATTCTAGGTTCTACTTCTTAAGATATGGCGATATCATCGCCAGTCTGTAGTTTTTACAATACAATGCGCTTGATGGTGCTATTCACACAACTGTTCACACGTTTGCATCCGTCCTCTCCGCAGGCGAGAATCCAGCGCTTCACCCACAATTCCTGAGCGGCCGAATCACACCCGCCTTACGCAGCTGATCTCCCTGTAGCCAGGGTCACCACGGCCAAGCTATTGTCAAATAAGCCGGTGGTGGACTGAATAGCAGTGGCTGAGACTGGGGTCAATAAACCTGCTGAGCTTTGGGGCTAGAGCCAGCCAGTAAGTGACAAGTGACGGACGGCTTCCCATGCATCGAGCGGCAGTTCATGCCTAGCGCCCGGATCATGACGAGTGAACTTGATGGCTTCTGGGCTTGGGAATCATGGCCCATTATCTGTGACCACATTTTTGACCGCAGTGGACATGGAAGATGATGCCTCCTCATCGATATTGTGTAGGCTGCACATTTTTATGCAGGTTTCCGCAAAATGCTAACCTCAGTTTTCAGTGGCACTACCATCAATAATGGGCAGAACGATCATCCAAGAAACCCATGGCCTTGCGACAGGGAGTAATAAATAATTTCTGGAGAGAGTAAATTGAGAGGCCCCCTAAATTGTAGAGAAATTCGGGAGGCACTGGTATGCGTGGATGGTATCAGTTTTGTCTGACTCCTTCATGTTCTTCAAAGGCACTCAAAACAACCACGCGTGTTGCGTTTAGGACTAACAATGACGCCAGTGCACCAAACATCTCCGGGGGTCTCAGGTCGAGCAAGGCATCAGCATGTGAGGATGCGTATGGGTTCCTCCTTGTCAGCTTCCTCATCAAGAGATCTTCACCTCCTACTGACCTCTCCATCTGCTCCCTAAGGCATACTCGCTTAGAATCTCACACTCTACGACGTGGAAGTCCATCATCAAAACCCCTACCGATGTTCGTCGCTCAACATGTGTCGCCATTCTCCTCCTCAGGTCAGCCCACTCCCTGCTCCCGTCCATCTCATCTGCTGATACGTATTCCCAACGTCAGACACTCTGCGGCCGCCGCAGTCAACACTATCTTGAATATCTCGTATCCAGAACCCAATTCGATATCTTCATCTGTCGGAAGACACGAGATGATATCCGCGCCATGTGGCTCCGCAATCTCCGCCTCCCGCCCACGGATATCGTCATGGCAGAATGCGGTCTCGAATTCGAAAATAACTACCTTGGGAACATGCTGAAGACCAAGTTTATTTTCGAAGCCCGGTTGATCCACAAATGCCTTAAGGGCATGGTGACGACGGACCCGAAGCCTCAGGCAGGACTCGCGTACTTGACGTTGACTGAGTGGAATGATCTCCTGATGCATTATTCACCGTGTCGGCTCGACCCCAAGGCTGAGGAGGACATTACTTAATTTCTATCGGGGCTAACATGGTGGAGTGGATGATTATCACGCGGCTGTTGACGTGGATTATGGCAACGGGAAATACACGTTTCAGTTCGTGACGGGAAGGACGAGTTGCACAGCCACGAGTGAATGCCACGAGAGTTCGTGTGAATGTAACGTGGGTTTTGTAGCAAGGCGCTTCGGATCTTTTGGACGCCTAGAATCAGTGTTTGGACGTCAATAACTTGTGGCAGAGCTGCTGATGGCGACTTGGGGGGTTGGATGCCCAGCCCTGCATCCGCAATCGTTGTGATCAAGCCTCAAAAAACGCCGCACAGAATGCCGCAAATGTCCACTGTGCGTGCGATGATAAATCACATTTACTGTTTCATGCCGGCGGCCAATAAGCCCACAAAACCGGAAGCCTACCCGGGTTCCGTCAGTTCATCTCCGTTATCCCGTCCTCCGTCTGCAGGATGCCTCCCAGGGAAGTGCGTGGCGAAAATGAGGCTTGCCAATCCCTTCACATTGTCCTGCTCGTCGCTTTCTGACTCCTTGTCACCAGTACATTCTGTCGGTCCCCATCGTTCGCAGTCTAATCTCCCACGGTCACCCCTTAGTTTCGGTCTGGTGACACAAAAGTTCACAACGATGAGATTCGGGCTTGTTCCCCTTCTGGGTGTCGTGTTCACTCTGGTCACCTTCGATGGGAACTACTCAGGCCAACCATTGGGAGTCTACGTGATGCTATTTCCAGATCGGCTATCCAAAGCGGTGCCCCCGGCTTGCCACTACCATGGGCCACCTAATGCCCAACACGCCACCTGCGGTCTAGGCCTTGAGCCTCGGTTGTGAGGCTAGACTTCAGGAATGAATAAGAAGACGGAAATGACATGGATGATCTAATAGAAACGGTGAGGCTAAGTTCCTGGTGGTTTTCTCAACAAGTCCTAACCTTGGTGTCCTTGCGACTTATCATATTTACAGTTCACCAAAAACAATCTGGGATTCTCCCGCCGGAGGAGCATCCGGTGTGTCATCATCATCGACGACATAGAAGTCCTTTATCACAGCCTCTCCAGATTCTACCTTGGCCCACACTTCCGGCAAGCACATGTCAGGCCTCAAAATATAGCACCTGGGCTTGGGGAGAACTGGTGGGGTATTTTTGACATGCCATGTATCCTTGGGTCCTGTCGTAAAGAGCTCGTCGGTGACAGGTACCAGTCCAGTGGCAATGTCACGATTGAACGTAGCGCGCATGAAGATGTCGTAGGCGGCAGCTGGTTGGTATGACGGAACCTCATGGCCGGCTTGGTACACGCGCGTGAAGCTCAAGTTCCCAAACTGACGTGTCATGCCGCCTTCACCATCTTCCGTCATGAAAGGTGCGTATCCGGCATTAGCGAAGTCGGCTGCTCGCGCGTAAGGGATGGCGAGGCTTGCTGCCTCGCCTCCGATCCAGTTGCAGGCATAATCACGATCGCCGTACATCATATGGACTTTGATGCCGTTGTCAAGCAGGTATCCAGTGGCTTCTAGGAAGCCTCCGAGGATCAGATCATGTGTCATGTCAAAACTCTCTGCAACAGCCATAGAAAGCCACGTATAATTGACGGGCACTCCAAGCGCACCCAGCACACTTTCTTGGGTAAGCCAGCCATGGTGGTGTGACGGAGGAAACGGATCTTTCGATGGGTGGCCAATGTCCAGCCAGGCTCTCGACAGGCTGTTGTAAATGTTGATAGGAGCAGCGCCACACCATTCTGAAATTTCGCACACATCCGCCATCTTGTTGAAGTTTTTCCGGATGAATGCAGGGTCAAGTCTCTTCAGCTTGGTCTGGCATCTCCGAGTTTGATCCTTGCAGCCGTCTGGACGATTCCAGACGTGCATCAGCTCTTCGTAGATGGATTGATTGAAGACTTGGATTCCATATGTCTGTCTGTGTTAGTATGCGATAAAAAAATGTAGAAACGTTTGCATCCTACGTTGTTGTACGGGAATCGGATGTAGGCCTCTCCTTGGACGACCATGTCCAACCAGCCATTGACAAGGCCGAGGGTATCGATGTGCAAGTAATGCGCGTGCTCATCGTCGATGGTCCCATCGTTAATCTTTGCGTTCTGTTGTTGAAAGAACTGGACAAATCCTGGACCATAGTGGCCTCCGTAGCTCTCGGCCCAGACACTGATCTTGTCATCGGTCGGCTTGTAGTGGGGGAACTCGGAAAACCACGTCTGAGCAAAGTGCCACAAGACGTGCGCCGCTTGTGCAGTGGTGTTGGACGTTTGATCTAATTTCTGGCTTCCGAATGTGCCAGCTCTTGAGGTCATGTTGAGATGCAGTGGTGTTTCGTCGAAATTCGTCGGGGTCATCTTGAAGCCAACCTCCTCACCAGTCAACTTGACGGTGCAGTTGGTGGGAACATCGTAAGAGAATCCAACTTGAGTTGGTTGATCCAGATACAGCATGTTGACTTCATTATTCCAGCTCCAAGGGTTCAATCGCGTCGATTTTGAGTCTTCTTCCACGAAGCAAGGGCCATTTTCGTCTAATAAGCCCATAATGGACGAGCCACCTGGGCCGCCATTGAGCCAAATTGCCAAAGGCGCATTGTGAGGGTCTTTTCTAGCTTCGAAGAACCAAAAAAAACTTGGTCGGTTAGGATGTGATTGCCGATAATGTAGGAATGACATACGTGTTAATGGGGTAGTCTTGCCCGTCGTCGTCCTCATCATTCAAGAATCCTGGCGGAAGATGGACATAACCGGAGTAAGATTTGACACCTGGTGTGGTTTCGCAAATGCCAGGCTATTTTGTCAACACCATGAGACTCGGGCTTGATGCTAGAGGTCCACTTACCTCTTTGAAAGAGATGGTGACGTTCTCGTGAAGTTTGGACTTTACCGTGATAACGCCTTCCGGCTTCGGTGGGAATTGAGCGGCGGCGAGGCCGAGCAAGCCACCTAAAACGAGATTTATTATGGCCATTCGGAGGACGACGCGACGCAAAGTGTTGTTGTAACAGATTAAGATGGCTTATCTCCAACGACGTACGTGACGCTTCGTTTTCCTGCGCGATTATCAGCGACCTGCTGTTTTGGGCCCAAACCGGGGCGATTCACTGAATGATGGGCTGAGTCAGCGGAAAGGTCGCCTAGGTAATTGCCGATCTGCCTCATCATTCGGTCACCATAAACGCAATTGCACGTGTTCGACATGAATTGCGCTCTTAAAATACGATCGCAAAGTTCATAGAGTTGTTGGAGCAGAGTATCTCGCAGTTGGCTGAAGATGATGTGTTGAAAAAGTGTCACGCGGTTGCAAAACGGCCACACAACCTTCATGGTCGAAGAGGGGGGGGCTTCCATGCTTAGTTTAGAGACATACCTAATCCAGCAGTCTTAAGATAATAAGTTATTAATCTTGAGCATTAGTATTTATCTCTAAATGATTATATATATTATATTTATTTAGGAATACTTTTTATTTAAAGTAGACCCGAGGCCTAAGAACGTACTCGAATGATTGGACCTGCCATCGTCATTCAAATCACATCCCGCCTAGAAGCACGTTATCGAGCAACCAGCTGCGAAACGTCGTTTCAGTCCAGCGAGCCAGTTCCCGCAAGGCGGCGACGACTTTATAGCATCCAACTAGCTGATCAGTACAACCCAGCTCGATGGCGTCGACAATGACCTGAAAGCTGTTAGCATGGAGCGCTAAGAAACACGGTATGAAGCTTAGGGCACTCACAATATCACGATCGGTGTCGACGGCAAAGTATAGCTTCCAAGCGGGCCCAATTGCTAGCAGCAGCGGCAGCGCCATGGGAATGCAGGCCTCTGTGGCGACATCACCTTGTTGCCGCCTCTTGAAATCCCGAAGCCTCCGCAGCCTCTCAAAATGCGACGCGGCCCAGATGGACAGCTGCGCAAGGGCGATCTCGGGCGATCCGTTGGGTGTCTTGCTCTCGATGCTGACGCTGATGGGCCGCAGCGTCACTGGCGAGTACTCGGTGTGGTTGATAGACGTAAATAGTTTCGCGCCAGGTATCATGGCGTCGGGTGAGGAGGAGGCGGCGGTCAAGGTGCGCAGAGCAGCGTCTTGAATGTCTGCGTCGGATACCGTAATGCAAAAGTCAACCATCTTGGCTTCGAGGGTGCTACCGCTAATATGGCGTGGGATGCAGTTGGGGTGCGGGCGAGCAGTGGTGATGTCCCAGAATGTGACGGGGGTGTAGACGGAGAAGGAATCTGCGTCCTGCGCATCGTTCCCCGGTTCGTTGTCATCTTCGTCGTCGTCGTCGTCGTAATCGTAATCGTCGTCATCGTCGCTGTCGTCATTTTCGTCATCGTTATACTCGATATCCTTCGGAGGATAGAGAGCTAGCTTGAGAAGCGGAGAATGAACAGATGTGTTCCAAGACGCCTCGTTGACATTCTCACACAGCCATCGCCGCGCCGTCGCGCAGACCTCGGTAACAACTTCCAGCTCTCTAAGGCATGTGGCCCTCGTGGTTGGCTTGCGGCTGACCCCGCCTGTCTTTTCATCGGACTTGGTAGAAGGAGTATAGTAGTTGTGCCGCAACGGTCGAATGTCCTGCATGCTAACTCTTGACCGCGCCGCTTTCTTGACACAACTGGGTATGACGCCAGCTCCTGTGGTAATCCGCCGCAGGTTCTTGTATAGCGGTCGCACGGCGGGTGGCAGCCCATTGGGCATTGACGAGAGACCGAGGTGTATGATGGGTTTGGCGCTGAGTTGGAGGTCGGCCATGCGCTTAACAGGGCTTCGAGACCGGGTTGACGTGGTTGAGCGTGTAGATCGTGTGGATGCAGAGTCTTTGCCAGGCGACGAAGCCGGTTGGTGATATGGTTGTGTTTGAAGAGTTTGGGTGTATGGGTCTTGAGCTGGGAAAAGAGTATGCTCCGTCAATTTGGTCGGGGATGATATTGGTGGTGCCGCGGCTTGGAGAGACTCGGCCGCCAGATTCGTTGCTCCCATCGTGGGAACAGTTGCTGTCCGTTTCGGCCTCGGCCGTGGTCTCGGTGTTTGATCCGGCGACGTCTGCAGTACTGCTGCATGCCGGCCTCCATCGTCAACCACCAGCTCGCGATGGTTTAACCGGGCGGATTTTCGAGGCGAAGGCGTTCGGGGCTCGTCTCGGGACATGTTGGGGCTGAGGGCGGCAAGGGCAACTCGGCGGGGAGAATCGGTTCGTTTTCGTTTTGATGCAGATGCATTCGGGGATCGTGATGTAGAGATCTTCCGCGGCGTCTGGCTCGGTTCTGCGTCTCTGCTGCTGTTGAATTCGACGCTTTGGATCCAAGCTTCAATGACGGAGAGGGGGGGCGGGTACGGCTCGAGGGCGCCGTGATGCGATAAAGAAGAAGAATCGCGCGGTAGGCGAGTTACTTGCGCGGCCATCTTCTTCAAATTTGAGCAATGCACGTTGGTTCAACACGATGGCATTCAAACCATCGCGCGACGTTCTCGGTGAGATGCCATTGTGTTTAGAATCGCCATCGGCCAGTGCGAGTTGTCGGGGTAACGAGCCGCACGTCATCGCCAGTCGCACCCAAATCACAGTGGATGCATAAAACCATCTGCATTATTCGCTTACTGAATACGGCTAGCGCATTGTGTCGACTTACCCTATACTCTAGTTCAAGCATACAATAGGATTACAATAATAGTTTTATTAAATTCAGTAAAAATATAGAGAGACAGAAAATATTTACTTATTTATATACAAGTTTTTTATTATTCACTTTAGGGTTTCGCTGTGGGATCTTTATACTGGCTCTAGCTTTAATTCTCAGGATTGCAATATTGTGTCCTTGTCTATTCGCGGTGGATCTTCTTGGCAGTGTTAACGCTTGTGGGGCGTTGTGGGCAAATCGGGTTTATGCCGATATGCAGCTCAGTTAGCAGATACTTTGTCTCTACCTAAGCTAGCATAGAAGCCTGGTATCTCTTAACTGTGCGCGAATCCTACGCTGCCCCGTTCGCTTCAAATCCGCATTCCACAGACGGCGACAAGCCCAGCCCCCAACGTTAGGACTGGTGGGGTAACGGGTATGGTACGGGTATGGTGGGGCAAGTTGACTCGGTCTATCATTTATCCGTGTAACACCGTCACCAGCCGCAAAAGCCGTCACCAGCCGTTACCACTAGCATTTAGGTAGAGAGGCATCTTGATCAATTGAGCATCAGAACGTAAACGAGACCTGATTCAAAAACCAGCATTCACTCGTTAGAAGGGGTTGGGTCATCTCGTCAGGTTGGAGCTATTCCGACAGTTTATGAGACGGACTAGCCGACAGACCGGATACCGGACACAAGCACCCCTGACACTAACCCAAACCGCGATCCTGCGACAGCGCCTCAACTAGCCGCAGTGCTGTTCCCCCCTGCTCAAACTCAAAGGCCAACACCTCTTGCGCGAGCTGTATGATCTTCCGCCTCACGTTGCCGCGCTCGGCTGCGACCTTGCTTCAACACGCCCAACTTGTGTAGCGACGCCAGCCAAACCGTCATGGCCCAATCACCACCCGTAGTGGCGGCGACGAAGAACGGCCTCGATGTGTCAGGCAAGGTCCTGGATGGACATGATTTCCGCTTCTGGAAATCTTCTCCTTGCCTTACCCGCTGACGCCGGGAATCCGGCTCCTTAACCTGTCTGATGTCTTATTCGGGATCTAAGTGGCGCACTGGCGATGGGATGGCAGGTCCCCTGGCGCTTGGCTATATAATGCTGCTGAAGTCTTCACCAACTATCGTGAATCAACAAGTTCCTTCGCTTTACTTCTTATCTGGCTGGTTTCCAA
This sequence comes from Ilyonectria robusta, assembly GCF_021365365.1. Lineage (NCBI taxonomy): Eukaryota > Fungi > Ascomycota > Sordariomycetes > Hypocreales > Nectriaceae > Ilyonectria > Ilyonectria robusta. The sequence goes on from NW_025764451.1 coordinate 27,972, forward strand.
CTTCGAGACTCTCAAGGGCTATTCCGTTCCTTCTTTTCTCTCTTCCCAATCACTTGTCTTCTTACCAACTATCTTTAATCCCCAGTACTGCTCGGTCAGTCTTTACTTCTTCGAAGAGAACTTAAAGATACCCCTCATTCTTTCAATCTTTCATCATGAGATTAGCTTCGATTGCCGCTTTCAACGCCCTTTTGGGTCTGGCATTTGCCTCCCCCCTGAACGACCGTCGTCATGCTCGATATAAGCGTATGGGCCATCTCCAGAAGCGTGAGGTTCCCCAGGAGCACTCCCACGACTTTGTCCTCACCATCACTCGCGAGTTCCTCAACCTCGATAACCCCAAGGGCATCGTCGATGTTGTCTTCGGCCTCTTGGGCAACGCCGCAGCCGCTGCCGGAGCGGGCGACGTCACAAACCTCGACTGCTTGAAGCAGGAGACTGCCGATCAGGCCTTCACCAACGCCAAGGGCGCCAAAGATCTCCGAGGCATGGCGGGTGCTTTGCTGTTCCAAGCCATTGAGAGAAACACCGGTGGCGTTGGAGTTGCCAGTGTCCTCTGCACTGAGACGGCCGTGAACCCAGAGATTGCGGCTTTGACTCAGCATCAAGACCCTGCGTCAGACAACGCTGGGGCCCTCAACAAGGCTATTACCCTTGAATTGGCTAAGCAGCTTGCTGGAATTGGAGCTGATACAAACTTGGCTCTCCTCAGTGGAACATTTGCCGCCGGCGATGTACGTATCCATCTCGCCTTCTCATTACGGGCCATGCTAATTGATTCCAGCCTAATGACAACACTGGTAAGGGCAATTCTTGCGATGATGAAGAGCCCAACTTGGGTTGCATCTATTCCCAGGGTCTCCTTGTTCTCGACGCTTCAGAGGCTGAGGTCTCCGCCGCTGTTGCCGATGTCGCCCAGACCTTCACAGGCACTGGTGGAATTTTCGCAACCGACCTTGTCGACCTGGCATCGTTTTCTGTTGCCTCTGTGACGGGCAGTGTCGATCTGGCTACCGTCGTGAATGGCGCTGCTGGTGCAGGAGGAGCGGCTGGTGCCACCGATGCTGCAAAGGCAACTTCAGCTGCAGCCGCAGCTACTTCTGCAGCAGAGTGTGTGGCCGTACCTCCTACGACAGCCGCAGCTGGAGCCGCAGCTGGAGCGACAAATGTCGTCGTCGCATCTTCCACCTCAGCCGCCGCCGCCGCGCAAACATCGGCCGCCGCCAGCAGCAATGGCACAAACATCCAAGCCTTCACTGGCACTCTCGGTGGCCCAGCTCCCCCGGTCGAGTCCTCCGCTGGCGACCGCCCTTTCTCCGTCAATGGAAACACCTTCGTCGGCTCCGGCGCCGCCATCGGACGATCCTGTGACATCCAGCACAACGCGTGTGCAAACGCCGCCAACTCCGGCCAACTCGCTGGCGGGGTGGGACAGTGCGACCAACAGGCCACCGCTTGCAGGGCGGCAAATTCCCTGTAGGGACGGTAGCTGGACTCGAGCCTCCTCGCTTATGAGTTGGAGACACTTGGGACTTCGGGGCAGTTGATCTGATGGAATCCAACTGGGTTGGACGGAAACCGGGTGTTCATAGCATATCCTCTCATGAAGCTGTTGTATCATATCCACAGTTAAATATTAGCCAGCTCATGGCTTCATTGTACAAATAGAGCATGTCGATGCTTTACCCTACTAGCTGGACAAATTTAATTAGGGTTCTACTACAGACATCACTGGATCGAGACTCCGATTTTTTCTTCACCTACATAAAATCAGGCCTGTCAAAAGTTTTCTCATGGAATTTCGACATTGTAGTGCATTAAAAACCCACCCGACTGGCACAAGTAATGGCCCCCATGTTTCTACTATTAACCCCAAAAGAACCACACGACCCACTCTATGAATGATATCGACTATTAATTTCAAGGATCCTTTTAGGGGACGCTTCTTGTGCCAGTTAGGTGAGTTGTTATGGTATTGTGGTGTTGTTCACAACAGGGTTATAGGGCTACCCTACACCAGCTGTAATCTGGATTCATACCCTCCTTTGATCAATATCGCAATATCTCCTTGCATGAAAGTGACTGATCTACTCTAATCCATTTACGATTTCTATTTAGTGATTTAGGATGTCTATTGGACTGCTTAGTTCTCCTCAATGTCGTGCTCTATTTTCTTGCTGGATCACTTCTGAAGTTCGACAAGAGTGACTACTCACTCAACTTACCTACTTTACACTCGACTTGGTAAGAGTCCCTTAATCATACCATCTGAACAATTAAGCACACCCAAAGCCCCACAAATACCGCTCTCTAATGCCGGACGTAATTTATAGGACAAGTGACCGTCGTTCCCGAAGGGCTGTTCTTTCTCTCCCGTGACCTCGCAGGCATCTTGATCCTCTCCATCGACTAAGATCTGATTAGGGCTAGCTGTGATAGCGGACTCGGATATCTGACCCACCCTCGCTGGTCAATTCCTACAAATGCGTCAAAGCGCTATTTTCTTACAGCTCATCTTGGCTTGTTAGCTCGCGTGACTCCGACTTGTAATATGATTACTGAATAATCCCCGCAACTACGAGGCTCAGAAAAGCTCCCATCTACCAAACAACCGAACCTCTTTCGCTTCAAGAGGCCCTAGAGAGCCCAGCTCTGGATAGTCGTTTTAATCCCTACCGGCTCACGACCCTTCATTTTACGGACTCGCTCTTCGATTTATCTCGAGATCAACAATACCGCAGTTATGGATGTTCTTGGAGGTCATCTGGATGAGACTAGATTCCGCGCTCTAATGCACACACTATGGTGCTTCTGGACTGGAGTTCTTCAGGTCCTGGAGTGCCTCTGGCGTGAGGCTAAGCCTCCCCTATGGGTTCGTCGTGTCATTGTCGCATTAGTTATCATATACTGGATGCCTCTCGCTCTCACGCGAGTGTTCAAAATCATGACTTGGATGATTTATTGGTGGAGGGGTACCAAGATTCGACGACGAGGAGAACTCAATGCGTCGGTGCAGCAGACCTAGTGGTTTGTCACATGTGATGAGGAATAGCCGTTGGACGCTTGATTACATTGGAAAAGTCTGGGTCATTGTTGTTCACTAAAATGTTACCGTTAATAGAATGCCGATTTTGGAGACTTGTTGTAGTACAAGAAACCACCATGTTACCAACTCAGTACCGCCTTTCCTAAGCTGACAGCGTATCTGAAACCTCTATCTCATTGATTCATCTTCACACTGAACCAAAGATAAGTCGCTATGATACAGGCAGATTTTAATACAGACTCTGGAAGAGAGCTCTCAAGCCATGCGTACTTACGTCGCAATGTCCAAGTTGAATCAATCTCACAGTTGTCAATTAAAAACGCGTTACGCCACAGCCATCTTCTTTTAACATGGTAGAAGAAGAAGCTTCGTACTGAAATGCACACCTGGAAGGACAGTTGGTACGAACGGTGGGGATACATTTGGTTCCATCAGCTGGGGAGGAGTGTCTGCGACTATCAAGTTCTACATTTCCTCGATGCCAAACTGTTTGCATACCAGTACAGGCACCATAATATATCTGATAATGACGCTGAGAATCATCCTTGTAAGCGAGTTATCGCTGTAATTAGCGCATGAACCTGGCTCACGTTTATGACTGGATACACCTTATCCACTCCACGCGAATGTCCTGATCTAAAATTGTGACTCACTCACCGCCCTGCAAGTAAGCCTTTGACAATGGCGGCCTCACGATATCGTGAATTTCGCCGTGCCTCACCAGAGCACTCAGAAGATTTGGAAGGCAACCAGTATGGCTTCTTCATTATCGACGAGGATGGCGAAATGCTGTATGAGACCGAGTTCTGCGGTCTGTTTCTGACAATGGTTCGACACGACGACGTGGCCATGGTTAAGCGATACTTGACCAAATATACTGGCCCCATCTGGCCCGGAGATTTGGGGAGTCATAATCCTTTCTGGACTGCTGTGCATCACGGGAGCAATAATGTTCTTCGTATGCTGCTGGAGCATGAAGAGATTTACCCGTCGCAACCACCGTCATACAGGGCACATTCGTACACCCTGTTGAACGAGGCATGCCGTTGTGCTCACATGAATACGGTACTTTATCTTCTTGAAAATCACCCCCAAATTGCCAACATAGAAGAGAGAGATGGTGAACATGGTATGAACGCGCTACTCTCAGTGGCGTGTTCCATGTCTGATATGGGGAGCATGTATAACAGATACGAATCAAGAAGTGATTTTATCGCTCGGCGGGAAGAACTGATGGAGTTCCTCTTGGACAAAGGCGCCTGTGCTCGCGATGTGGTGTTAAGACCTCAACTGGGGGCGCAGCCTGAAGATACGGTCCTCACCATGGCCATTTCCAGAGCCAGTGCCAAAATGGTGAAGCGACTCCTTTCCGAAGGTGCCGATATGCACGCAAAAACGATGCACGACGGATTCTCTAGCTTTGGCGAGGATCTCATTACGGATTGCACCGCGCTACATTTTGGTAGCCAATACTGCAACGTTGATGGCATTCGCACCCTGATTGAGCATTCGGACAGTGCCTCATGCATGGCATCCTGTCGTGATAGTTTCGGACGTCTTCCTCTTCATTGGGCGGCCGCTAGTCGATGCTCTAGCCGATTCGATTGTAACGTGGAGGAGGATGAGGTTCTACTATATGTCAAGCCAACCCTTGATCTACTATTGGATACCGAGCCAACTACGATTAATGCCCAGGATGAGAAAGGGAACACGGCCTTGCACCATGCTGTCAAGTGCCATAGAGCATGTGGCGGCGCCCATCTCAACGTTATCCTCAACACTTTATGCGCGAGAGGAGGTGACGGCGGTATTTGCAATGACAAGGGAGAGACGCCGCTACATCTCTTGTCATTCCGCATCTTGAACGGCGATCCGATTGACGCAAGTCTTGTTGATTTGCTCCTTGCTCACGGTTGCGGCTTGAACGCGGTTGACTCAGACGGCAATACACCACTCCACTGGGCGGCAAGGAACTTGGGGCATATTGACGCAGTTCGCAATCTAGTCACACGGGGCGCGAACGTGAATGCCGTCAATGCGAAAGGGAACACGCCCCTGTTTCAAGCAGCAAGCGCTCATCTGGCTACTTGTGGCGGTCAGGGCCTAACCTTGGACCGCTACATTGTAGCGCAGCAGGAGATGATCCAATTTCTACAGAAAGCTGGGGGTAATATTGAGATGGTCAATGGTGCAGGGAAGAGATTGGAGGATGTGATTGAGGGAAGACGGGCTGAGATAAAGAAGAAACTTACACCTAGGGAGATTGGGAGAGGTAGAGGTAGAGGAAGCGGCAGAATAGACTAGCTGAGTCATTGTTAAAGGGACCAGGCGTATCTGCTATTTCCATAATTAGTAGGGATGCATGTTCAGCCCTTTAAATGGCTTAGGGTTAATGTCTAGTAGTCTCAAAATATAGAACGGCAATTGGACAATAAGACGAACCTTTAGCGAGGGTCATAAGTTATTCAGGGTGGCGACGTTCGCGCTTATAAGAGCGCAATGTGACAAGTATGGAAGTACTTCGCTCATACGCGAATTCAATTCAACAAAAGAAATGCAGGAAACTTATGATTCAGTAATTAGCAGGATCTGGGGACTCGCAGAACTAGTCGCTCACTTACGAGTGTGCAACTGCGTTGCCAGTTTAACGGGAAACGCTGAAAAGGAACTTCAAGGCAGGATGATCCAAGCCGACCAGCATGTACGATTGGTGTTTTGGATTGTGTTGGCCCGGATCCGCCGGGTTGACCGGAGAGGGGCTCTCTGTCACCCCCTCTGACTAAGGCTAGGACTTTAATATATTGGAGGTTTTGTAATACAGGGTAGCCTTACCAATACAAATCTGACCCTTCAGTCCGCCGCCACGTGGCGGTCAATTTACAGGTGGCGTAGAGCAGCCTGATTTCCCAAAGCAACACCCTGCATAATTAGGCAGACAGCTGAAGTTGAAAATAAGGCTGCTCGTGAGGTGGCCATTTGTCCTTTTTCCCTCAAACATGATCTCTTCAACATCCTTGGGTAAGTCTGCTGATTGATCACATCGGGGGTCTCGTTTACTTTTTCTTAGACTCACACTGACAAAGTGGCTACATATCGCTAGGAGAGTACACGCAAACTACCTCGGTGTAGCCGAAGCTCTGGGCATTGCGCTTCTTGCACACCTTTCCGACTCTGCCACGCTGGCTCTCACGTCAGCTAGTGGGTGAAAAGAGATAACCGAACGACAACCACATTGAAAGCCTTAGCATCATACCTTTCACGCATGGCAAATCCCTTCAATCGAGCCCACAAATTATTGTTCCACAGCGGAGATTACTCAAACGGACATCTATTGCATTAAACACTCACTGCGCCCGTGTCGCCAGAACTTGAGATCGAATTTGTGACAGGCCATTTGCAAGCACGATGAACTTCACAGCTCTAAAGGATCTATTTCTAGTCTCTCTTCTCTTCCACCTGGCTGAGACAGCGACAGCGGATGCAGATCCAGGCACTCTCACGACTCTTCCACCTGCGTTTCCAACTGGAAACAACTCAGACCCTTGCGCATTTTCTGACCGCGACACTCTCATCGACCGGGTGGGCAGTGATTGGCAGAATTACAACATTTCATTGCTAGTACAGACTTGCGAGAATGTTTGTGTATATGTCTATGGCGCTGGGAATCCCGATGTATCGGGAATCGGAGTGAGTAACGGGGCAATTGCAACATAATGCCAAAACCGATCATCCAGGCAACTAAGAACAGCAGTCTAACTCACGGGATAGGCCATGATCTCTTACCTTATACAGGCACTCGCAACATTCGTTTTTGGGCCCATGTTATCAACAATCCTTGTAATATGCGACCCCGACCGTTTCCAACCTCCGTATTTTAGGCTGTCCCGTCAACACTGGCTGGCTCAAATCGGCGTCAACCTAGCTGGGAGCATTCATCGTACTAACATTCTGATTGCTTTATCTATTTTGCTATCCGCTACGATAAGGATCCAGCAGGTGGCTCCTCTCGCGGAGGTTCAGTTTCTGGACACTCTTGCACTATACGAATTATATCTTGCATATTCCAGTATGTTTCTCTCCTTACCAATCTCTCCAACTGCATTGAAAGGATGGGGTTCTCTTGCAGTCTATTATTTCATTATATTAGTCCTGATGTTTCGCATGACTTTCATGAGGAAGTTTCCAAATCAAAACTCGACTGCCATGGAGGAAATAACGAGACACTGCGCCATACAAAAGGACTATCATTTACCAGACTTCATTTCCACCACAAGAACAGAAGAAGACCCTCAATTACGTCGTCTTCAAACCCGGTTAAAGGTCCTTGTTCCAATAGGAATGATATTGCTGGTGGGTCTGGTCGCACTCAAGTGGCTTCGACGGCCAATTCTGAAGTTGTACATGCGTCTGAGCGTACCTTTCAAGCTTCTCAGAAACCCCTTCAGCTCTCTTGGACGGTTATATTTGGAATTATGTTCTTTTATCCGCATCGACAAGAATCTACTTCTTATTGTAGCTGCTTGTGTCACGATGTCCGGTGTATGGATGTTTTTTGCGATATCCACCGCTCAGACGTTGCAAAATCAAAGAATTCTGATGCAAAAATTAAGCGGGGATGCATATCAGGACAACCAGTGGGGCTTTGGTCAAATCATGGCCGTTCTAGTGTGGGCGCAATTTGTTGAACAATTAGTTCATGCTATCTTTTGTAAGAGACGCCGCGATACCCTAACTAAGACCCATCACATTTCTAACTTAATAGCTATATCCAAGCATGTTTATAAACATAGACGAGTACGGCAACAAGACAGAGTTTTAGCGGAAACAGCCGCTTTCCGAATATCATCACCACCTCATGAGGCAAACATCGCGGATCACACTATCGCTAGTATCAGCGAGGAAGCAGGTCCTCTCACCGAAGACTATACGAGTATTGCACCCAATTTCTCCCAACAAACTATCCCGACCCAGCAGTGGAATGAGACAGATGTAAGTTCTCCCAGAAGTTTTTGGGTTTATTATACTCATCTTTAAAACAGGGCTCAACATCCAGTATTCGATCAAGGACAACCTGGCCAAGAAATACGGATGAAACATATTTGCCAACTAGAAGTACGGATACATGATAATACTATACGACAGACTACTGTGATAGGCGGAGAGAAATTGGCATGTAGGGTACGGGCTGGGGGCTATTCGGTGAAGTTGAGTACAAGTCTCACCTCCTAATAAGTGGCACAGGAATCTTCTTTTGTGTATGTATTCTTTTATTCAGTATATGTTGTCAAGGAAAGAATTGAGACTAGCCGGCTGCGGTGCGACGAGTATAACATTCATAATCCGATTGGTAAGCTCTGGCTGTGTATCACTAAGATTCCAGCTTTGGTCATAGTCCAGAGCCTGATGCTTAGGACCCAGATATTATATACCTTCTGTGAATCATTTCTGGAACTAGCACTGTTGATCTTGCTAGCCTGCAGCAAGTGATGGTCATAGCGACAGGATATTCAGTTTACATTGCAGGAGCACTGCCCTGCGATCCTCATGATAGGTGCTAGGCTTACGAAGTACTTCGAGTCAAAGGAAGCGTTGGAAAGCCCGGGATAGCAATGCTCATTCCGCCGAAAGACGCGAAGGTTCGGGGTGTGAGATCGAATTGACGAGTGGCCACCCATACTCCGTTTGGTGGGAGACTTAAGGACTCGTTTCAATCGATCAAGGTCCATTTGAAGTTCGCCGACGAGATGCTTCTAATTGACATTGGAGCGTACGGATATCGCGATACCGAAGTCTATGTTCTGGAGTCGGTTGTGTTTGTTGATGACTACGGTAAGTGGATTCCAGACCTTGATATACTCTGCTAATTTAGCGGCAAGTTGCTCTATATTTTCAGCGACAAATGCGATCACAAGGAGCCGAGAGCCACATTAAATTTCCTTGGAAACCCAAAGTTTACAATGATGGATAACTAAGGACAAATATGGCAGCGTCTTTTAAATGCTTCTATTGCGCGGTCCTCGGAGAATAGGATTGGACGTCTTGCAGCCACTGATCTTTGCCTTCAACTAAATTGTTCAATTGTTGTCCCTCCGAATCGGTTTTGCTGGGGCTGTCTTATCGACGCATGTAGAAGTGAGGCTAAAATTGGCTTCGCATCGCATAAAATAAGAGTCTCGTCTGCGACTTCACTAGAGATCCTACGAATGAGTGGTGTCGTAGGATTCTCTACACAAACATAGAAGAACTTGGAAGAGGCAACTTGGGACCCTCGCACTCATGAATGGAAATTTCATTCGCAGGATGCCGAGGCTAATCTTGGATATGAGTTAGCAACAAATGTGGGTTTGATGGAAAGTTCAAGTTTAGAGGTCATTTAAACAGAGATGACAAATTGGGTGGTCATATGTTGATGAATGTTTGCTTCAGGAAGCCCTATGGTTGGGACAATCTGCATCTCTCGTGTGGGAGTTCTGGTTACTATCTCTGATATAATGAAACGTCTTGCACAATTGCGCATTCAATTCCTTGGCTACAATTGCGCGATTCAACTTCATTGTGATAAGCGATGATAATTCCCTAGATTGCCACAGCTCCGATATAGATGTCGTTGAGCGCCTTGATGTACCCCTTGATGACCTGGGTGCGAAGCTGGGCGCTCAATTCCCAAATCGCAAAGACGGAAGCTTGAACAGAAGCGATTGTTTCCCCTTCGACACCGTTTGCGGTCAGATATCTCAACAAGCCACTCTGCAGAATCGCGTTGCCAATAACTGGCCCACACATTCCACCGAAGAGCTCAGTGAACAAAACGATGGCGATGGCGGCTGGGACTTCGCTTTCGGGGTTGTCCGCCCGCACCGACAAGAAGGCAACACTCCGGGTGAATCCGATACCAAGACCATAGAGAATCTGGTATCCAATTAGGGCTGCGTCGGAAGTGTTGGTGTCCACGGTGCAGAGCAATCCTCCACCAACGGCTAGGAATGCAGGACAGGTCCAACCGTAGTGCTAGTATCGCTTGGTGAAGCTCATCACAAGACCCTCTCTGGCCTGGGACAAGACGACGGTGAGCAGAAAAGGAATGACCAAAAGACTAAGTTTCAATGACGTGACTCCTCGGCCACCTTAATAGAGAACGGGGATTAAGACGGTGGCAAAAAGGTTGCACATCAGAGAGAACATGGCCATGAATGATGCTCCAACCACGGTCCTATTCATCCAAACTCGCAGAGGCATAAGAAGGCAAGTTGTGGAATGCTGGATGACGAGGAACAGGCCCATAAGACCACCAAAGCCGACGAATAGACCGATGATGGCAGCGGACTTCCAGGGATGCGTCGGGCCGCCTCACCGCAATGCGAGAATGAAGCACACAAGGCTGCATGTCACGACGAAATAATCGGTCCAGTCGATCAAGATCCAAGGGCGGGCCGGATCGGAAAGATTCTTGGAGCCATCCTTGAGCACCGCCGGAGATGGCGAATCCGATCATGAAGAAGACAATTGCTGCAATCAAGACATACTTGGTGTTGAAGGCGGCGAGGCATCGGCCGAACGGGAGCATGCAGCCGCATTGCGACATGTAACAGGCGCCGCTGACCCAGCCTAGATGGTTGAGAGCATTGAACTTGGACACGACCCAATCCACGCGTAAACTCGGTCATAGGCCATACCACAATGACCCAGGCCAGAAGCCAGCCTTTCAATTATTCAGCTCGATGCCCGGGGCATACTACCCTGTGGTCTTGGGACTCTGGGTCCTTGGGCAATTCTTCATGGTCGATAATGTAGTCTTCAAGTCTGACCTCACCAGGAGGATCTAAAGCAAAAAGAAAAGGGGGGAGGGCAAATATAACATACAACAGCGAGGATTCCCCGGTCGTCACCGACCCGAGTACTAATTCGCCGCTTCTCAGCTTGACTAAGGGAGAGCGGACGGGATCCCGTATTTTCTAAGAGCTATGGTCGTATGTGCTGGTTTGGGTAACGCAAGAGTATATAAAGATTCCGACAATACATCGATACTCATTGAGCTGTTAAGGAGAGTGGTTCAATCGCTGATTTCCAAACATTCCCTGAATTCATCTAGTATCGTCGACGTGCGCCTGCATAGATTCACGGGCTTTAGCTTTAAAGTACATAGAGAAGCAGTTTGTTCGAAGCCATCGAGGCGGATAGAATAAACAACTAGACGACTCATGAAACTAGCGTATAAGTGTCGTCCAGACCTGGACTTCTTGGAGGCTCTCTCTACTAGCGGTTCCTGGGTGCAGGTGGGAGTGGGATTGTGCACAGTCTTCCGAAGGGTGTGGAAGTGGGAAAAAGAGGAGACGAGGGAAATGTGGAGGGAAAAGTTGTGGGGGCATAATTTTCAACCGCACTTTCACAGCGGTTTTAGTGTAGGGTGGGGATCGGGGAACCGGCTAAGGTAGGCGAGACCAAGGTGGCACATCTTTAATGCTTGCATTACGGAGTCGAGTTGAATTAGAGTCTTCTATATTGAAACTATAAGATTCTCCGCAGCTTGTGTGTGGGGGACGCTGACGACGGAGCTAATCTTCCAGTTACCTCAGACTGTTCAAACTTGTTGGTTGAGAATCGAGAACTTGCGGGACTCCGGTTTCACTTCAAGCAGTGGTCCCGAGACTCCGATTGCAGGTTCAGGTCTAAGACTAGTAGAAGAGGAGAAGAGAGGCCGTGCTCGGCCGGTTTTTGAAGTCCAGGTGCCGAGGATCCTCTCCTGGCTCTCCTACGCTAATCTCGAATTTGAAGACACGTCAGCCCAAACCATCGCCCCTATGTCTAAGACAAGTGGGATAATTACTTCCAGTCCGTCGAGGAATGTTGAATCGCCGACTCCCATGTTAGAATATTGATCACTAGGAGGCGTTGCACCTGCGCTAAAACCCTTTCTGAAGGGACGTCATGCCGGGACTCAGAACATGATCGACGAGCCTGGCGCCTTGACGAGATCCTCGCTTAGACCCGGGATGCAATCGAGATGATAGCTTTTTGTCGGAGCAAGATCTGCTGGAGTCTTTCGTAGACTAAGAGAGAGGAGTATTAAATAGCTTCATCCGTCGCCAAATAGTGATTGGATTCAGTAGCCTCTTCAGCACCGTCTTCAGCAACCACCCATCTCAATTACTTGGCCTCATTGCATACTAATTGCCCCACAATGACTTCTGCAGGCAGCCTCGAGTCCTTACTCCTGCGCATACAGCGCATCGAGGACATAAACGAAATTCACATCATGGGCCGCCGAGCATACCACCACTTGGCCGGTCGTCACAATCTTGAAGTTGACGAACTTCAGAGCTCCCAGGACGCTGTCGTCTTCGAGACTGAAGACGTCGGTGCCTGGACGAGCCTCAAGACCATCAAGGAGTCGTACGTCGAGAAGAACCCCTTCCCGTCTGGCACCAAGGGCCTGCTGGTCGAACACACAATCACCACCCCTGCAGTCGAAATTTCCGGTGACGGTCAAACCGCCAAGGGAATCTGGATCTCCCCCTGACACGAGACGTCCCCTCTCGAAGGATGCGACGTGCCCAAGGCCCACTGGAGCTGGGGCCGATACGCCGTCGGCTTCCGTAAGGAGGACGGCAAGTGGAAGATCTGGCACTTGAACGTGCCGACTATGTTCCGCACCGCCTTTGACGACACTGGCCAAGACTGCCTTCAAGAAGCCCGAGTTGCTGCCCAAGGATGGTGAGGGAGTTTCTGCTGCGCACGGTGGTGTCAGCTTCAACGAGCCTTACCACCCCAGCCGCGTTCCAAACCTCCAGCCCGTGCCGTCAGAGGCTTACGCTAGGTAGAAGGATACTTGGAGCGCCACGGACTTGCATGAGTTCACCTGGTAGGAGGGAAAAGGTAGTTAGATAGGGGAAATTAGAAATGAAATGCTCGATATTCCACTACACTGCAATTCATTTTATGCTGGACTTATTGCCAGTTCAGTTACTCGGCCCTGAATTATCCAAACACTCCATAAGACAAGGTCAGGGGCTTCTCTTTTGCGTCATCGTCTGAGTGATACATAGTCCGAAGTGGATGAGATTGGCGTGGATGCCGACACCGGACCATACTCACACGCACCCAGGGTCAACACGCAAGGGGTTTTAAAATGGGTTGGCAGTGGTACCTAATGGGAAAGAAACGGCATCAGCCAGCTAAACTATAATCCCAAGTCTCCATGGGACTCGCTTCTCCGTGCTATGTGCGTCGAACAGATTCAGCACACCAAACCAGGCACTACAGCATGGTAAATTTCCTTTTAAAAATGCCTGTAAACTTTTAGCAAAAATAGTAGGGAATTTTACCTGAAATAATCGCTAGGTTCTAGGGGATTTACATACAGACTCAATTTCTGCTTTTGAACCAAGTGGAGAGCAGCTATCAACCATTTGCGTATCTTATGACCAATTTCCGTGCGTCTTGAGATTTGGATTGGTATTCTATAAGGTCATAGGATATAAGGAACGCATCATGGTGTACATTCTGATCTAACACTCCGGATTTATCATGATGGCTCAACCCCGTGTCGTTTGTTGATCGAGGTGCTACCTTGTGGTGCGCCAATTGCTACTAGTTTGACTACCCAAGCAGCTGCCATGAGTCTTAGTCCTGGGCCAGATGCTAGTATTTTCCATGGATAGCCTCCTTGATGACTTTCTTCTGACAGCACGACCTCGCTCATGAGCTAGTGGCCTGTGGTGCATGCCTCTCGCAATGCTGCATGGGATCCATGGCAATTCTCCGCCACGTACTGAGCTCGTGTTAGAATATTATTATTGGAGTCAGTGACTATTCTCGTCAGTATGTATTAGTTGAATCAATTCTTGAGTCAATTACCTGTGAAAATTAATTACAACTCGTGAATAGCGGCTTCGCAACCCTTAACTTGGAGACTTGCTCGCGAATCCCACAACACAAACTGAGTTCCGTGTGCGATTGGCAGTTTCATGATATGTCTCATTTACACACCATCAAAAGAAAACAGTTCGTACCCAGTCTGTAAGCTGGATTGGTTAAAGATGTACCAGGACCTGTCAAGACTACCGTCAAGGTGGAAGCCCCCGTCGTCGCCAAATATTGGGGTGCTCAAAGCTTGCAGCTTTTGGTCCAGGCAGCCGGCAAGCAACTCGTGAAGACTCGAGTTTTGCTTTTCGTGGAGGCCCGCCAAGTGTACTCGCACATTCTCTAGATCTGAGACGCGTCCTCGTCAGCATAACAGGAATCAATAGCTCATGACAGGAACTTACCGTCAGGTTCTCCTACTCCACCTTCGACTCCCTGCATGACAATCAGAGCAGCCCAAGTAATGACGACGAGGTCAAAATTAGACCAGATTGAAGAGTCAACGAGCTGGAGTTTGACAGCCGCCCGAGCGGAAACGAGCAGTTCATGTTGCTCCTTGGGTGTCGTGTCGGAGAATAGGTCGCTGCCCCTGGCAGGCAGGTAGATGGAGAGGACGAGAACGCGATGCAGGACATATTGTCTAAAAACGAGTTTCCTCTCATTTTCCGGCTCGTCGTTCCGGGCACCGAATTCGACCAGCCAGTCGTCAAGTTGGCGTGCCCAGTCTCGTATGACCGCCGCGTCGACATCGCTGAAGGAAACGGCGGGATCAATCGCCACTGCAAGCTCTCCAGAAAAACAAGACCAAATAGTTGGCAGACCTCGCCCGGTGAAATGAGTCAAGCCTGTGTGCATCATTCGTGACAGTCTGTAGAGTTGATCTTGCAGAGAGATGCGAAGTCGCGGGAATGGTGCAATTATTGGGATCGCTGGGCAGGATAGGTATATGGATGCATGCTCGAGATCAACAATCTGGGATGGAATGTCAGTAAAATCCTGCATCATCACCAATCGCCGGTAAGGTCTAACCTGCAGCCCAGTGAAAAGCCTCTGCCATTCAAGTGACCTTTCATCCATGATAGGTGGACAGTGTTCGAGAATCAGCCGATAAGCAACGGATATCCAGATGCCGGTCTCCTTGCTGATACCCTCCCTCAAAAGACCCGAAAGGATGATGCCTAGGATCGTCTGAAATGCCCACTCCTCAGCCCGCGCAGGGTTCTTTGCATCCTGGCCGATTGCACTCGCCGGCATACAAAGTTGCGCGATGGCGTTGCAGAGTACAGTGAAGTATTCAGGTGCCAGCATAACAACGTCTTGGGATCCTCGAATGCTTGAGCAGTATAGCATCGAAGCTAGCAGCAAAGGGGTTGGTGATGAGAAAGTTTGTTTGCTGGGTAAGAAGTGCAGACCGAGCATGGTATCGTGGAAGCTGCCGGGGAATTAGCAGGGTCAAAAAGATTATTCGATGCCGTTAATGGAGTCATACGTAAGCCACAAGCGTTTTATGAGCAGCTCTGTCCATATCTCTTTGGTGGTGTTGGTGGAACAACTCGATTTTAGAACTTGAATGGCAGGCCACAAAGGACCCAGCGACGGGTCTTGAGGTTCCTGGCTGTCGAGTGTGATGCTCTCACTAGCATCTACGATGATCTCATCGTCAATATCTGGCAGGCCAATGTGGTCCTCGATCCTCTTTAACCGACGGAGCACGGCGTGATCGGGTGCTGGTAATTGTGCATTTGGCTGTGGTATTGGCAATGGCACGGTGGACGTGGTGTCATCACACAAACTGTATGAAGCGGCCTATACAAAAGACCATTCATAGCCTTGATTAGCTCCCACTTTATATCATATATTTAACTCCAGGTTGAGGCTCTGCATCAAGGTTTCATCACATACGTTGGCTCGTGGCACAAACACGCACGGCACTCCTGATCCGAGGCATCTTCGACAAGATGGTCCAGAGTCGATCCTACATTTCATCTAACACGTCCTAAGTCAAATTCGCACGTGATGGATGAGATTTAATCCAGCCGGCAAAGGTGCTAACCTTTTGCCGTCGACAATTGACTGATTACATGTCAGCTCTTGGCTCTGAGCGTGGACGACGGCCTATCTTACCGCAAGCTTTCCGGGACTTTATCGGAGCATCGCCTTCTCGGACGCGGCCGACTGCCGATCCACCCTGCAGAGGCATTGTTGCGTGATGTGGGGAACAAAACTAGTGGATGAAGAGCACACGAGCGTCCATCAATCAAGCAATCAGACGCTTTCTCCCCGCATTGTGAAAGAGATGCTTGGCGTGGTGAAGGCGGATGAGTCGGGAGGAGAACCGGCGAAGTGTCCAGGTGAGAAGTAAAACCACCGGATTTGCCGGGTCACCCGTCCTTTTAACCATCAGGGGGTTGCTAGTGTTGATTGGGACTGATAATGCAGCGCCGGCCCATTTTCCCCTTTTGGTTACGGCCTTGATAGGTGACCTTTAGCCCGACATTACCGACTGATTGCCGGGGCGTCCAGAGTCGCGTGTCTTCGACGCATGGGAACAGGTATGTGCATTTTGCAATCGCTGCGATAATAAGTACTGATATCCCACATGCTAACATTGTATATACCATGGACGTTTATCTAGCCAAGCATGTAGCAGACCGTACAGAAGCATCAGCTCACCTTTCCCAAATGCAGTGCCCTGGTTGCTTCCGGAACTATCGGCAAAAACTGCCGTATTTGCTACCCAGTATCTAACGCCCGTGAGCTAACACCTATATTTACCGGATCAGGTTACGAGATTCCTTCAGTTCAGTTTGCTCTTGCGATTTCATACGATCGGCAGACTCGTGCTCTGGATTAAAAAGTTCACCATTGAGAGCGCCACTAACCGCGTCAATACATGTCGGGAAGCATTTCACACAACATGGTAGTATCATAAGCTCACTCAAAAAACCCCAAAATTGAATGACTCCTGGATGTTTAGAGCCCTTCGAACGCTGTTGGCAATTCCTGATTTCAGCACTAGCGCAAGAAATTACCTCGACTCAAATGGCAAAATGGCAGACACGTGTTGTGGCATTAGGCTAGTTCAGTTGAGAACATACATCAAACTAATAGGAATACTTCAAGAAAATTGGACGCCGGACAGCGGCGCGGTCGCATCGCTGCTACTGCCCACGTTGTGATTCACGCGGCAAGGCAGTGCTTATGTGCCTAAAGTAGGCATGTATTTCCGCTGGGAATGCCACAGTAACCACCGGAATCATCTTTTAACTGTATTAATTGCATTGCGTAATCCGCTCGTCTATTTAGCCGTACTTCTCCAGGCACACCCCGTCAAGGGGTCTAAGGATGTAGAGGTGGTAACAATTCCTCTCTAGAGCGCCCGGCAGCTTCTTAAGCCTCAATGCATTACGAGATCGAGACATGCAAGTCCTATGAATGTCGTAGCTCGAGGTCGAGCACAATGATTGGGATGCCGACAAAACCCTCAGGCATTCTGTATGTGAATTTCCAGTACTCAAAATCCAGCATTGGATCTAGATTGCCTCCGTAAGTTCCAGCAAAGGATAGGTCTAACGTCTGGTTGATGTTGCCGGAAACGGCAACGCTGAGCCCCGGCACATCTTGCCACCCGGTGATGGTGCGCTTTGCGGTAAAAGTGTCGACGACGAAGGTGAAGACGGAATCAGCGTTTCCATAGGGATACGACAGTGTCAGCTTCCATGGTTTAACATCGACATGGAGAGCTGGTTCGCTGGGGTAGAGCTGCAAAATCGAAGCATTAGCAAGTTGCTCTTCATGCAAACGCCTCCATCTACGCCCATCTGACTGCAATGGGCTGTGGTAATTCAAGCAAAACGTACCGTCATAAACGAGACTTCGTTTCCAGTGTCCCACTGGATAACAGCAGCGTTAAATGACACATGCACAGTGCGGTCAGGAACATAGTGATCATACTCCTCAGCCCCAACCGTAATGTTATCTGAGAGCCAAGCAGTAACATTACGAGGAATATTGTCATATGGGGGAGCCCAAACTTTGGTTGAATATGTGTGCTCGCCCATGAAAGTCGACAAGCCGTTGGCAATTTCCTCAGGGATCAAGCTCCTGTGCTGATCCGCAAGTACAGCCACAACGGGAGCCCACGCAAAATCATGTGTTTGTGACATCGTCTCAGGCTGTGTTTGTTGGTTGATTAGCTTCAATGCTTATTCGCACTCAGTAGCTGATAGGTTTGGGGTCGCTCACCTTGGAATTGAGTCCAGCCTTCTCCTTTCCGATCAAAGGCCAGAACCACAAGGCCATCACACTCAAGTAGCGGTTCATATCGAAACCGTACGTACGATCCCAAGGACCAGCGATATTCCTTAAACTAGGATGCCAAAGCTGAGAGACAGCCGTCCACGTATGTTTGACCATGCTGGGTGCATGCTTGGTCATGACAGACTCCTGGGGAAGGTATTTGCTCCATAAGATGAGAGCAAAGAGTGAAACTCCAGTGTAGGTGGGGGAATTGAATTCAGAAAGGGTGTTGTGTTCGTTGAAGAGATTGATCACATCCTGGGCGTAGCTCTCGCCTGCCTTGGTCATGTTTGCATTCTGGAGCCGCCGACCAGTCCAACCCGTAAGCAAAGCCCTCATAATTTGCTATAGTCCAAATTTGTTAGTTTCAAAGGTCTCGCTTCTGGGCCGAGGCGCTCTCGGTATGAGTGGCTTACCGGGTTGCTGTAGGAGGGGAAAAAGGTATTGCTCGTGCCAACTTGGCCGAACCGATAGGAATCTCCAACAGTGGCGTGATAGAGTGAGTCTAGGATACTTTTTTGAGTCGTCGGGTTCAGAAGATCAGAGAACTCCTCCATCATCATGATGAAAGTCGTGCCAACAAAGTCTCGCCAGTTGGGATCCCAGGAACCGTAGGCCTTGCCAGGATACGCAGTCGAACCAACATATGGCTCTTCTGGTTCTTTTTGATAGGTTCCATACCTGTCTAGGTATTAGTATTCATTCATCTTTATCCGAAAACTGACAATTCACTGCAATTGTCATTGTGACTTACCAGGCATCTGATGGCACCTTGTATTGACCAGCAATTACATTGTTGATAATCTTTTCGGCTTCAGCAACATCGGTGCCCTTGTTTCGCGCCAATAGACCCAGCGCATACCAGACCGAGTTGCGGGTTTCATGCCTGAGCGCTTTGCGGGAACTGAAGTCGTAGAGGTACCCGGCATCTGAGTCGTAGTACGTGTCCATCCACTCCATGCCTTCCGTCAACAGCTGCCTCGTGTCTGGTGGCAGGGATTTGACGTAGGAGGATGCTGTGAAGCTGCCGGGCATGGTGATGTGCCCCTCGGCATAAGTGGAAGACAGGCCCAGAAAGACATAGAGGCCGGCGATAGTGCCGGCCATGGCGAAGAGCCACATGGCATGGGTACTAGATAGACGCATCGTGAAAACCGGTCGCGTCACGAGAACACTAACGCACCAAAGGGAGTGTTCAGAAGAAAAGTCTAGGTCGCACCAACGTAGACCTGGGCAGTTCATATGCTCGCCGTCATCTTACCCCTTTCTATTGTCTTTTTTTCTCTAGTCTCATCTAGTAGTGCGTGGCTCAACGTCTCACAAGCCACAATGATGCCCTGAAATTGGCGTAGACCTCAGCTACTCGAGCGCAGTAGCTCCGATAAGAGCCCCACATATTCCCTATACGGGTTAAAGGACATTTCTCATTTGTGAATTATTTGAATATAACTGGACAATCTCGGTTTTGCCTAAGGCACTGAGCAATGTGAGTGGTTGGTTTGGACGTGGCAAAAGCATTTGAAACACAAATCCACAGATGTACGACACCAATCAACGCGCGACTTGACATGCGATTTTCACAGTCAATTGGCATTCAATTCAAATTTAACAATAATGCAATGGAGTCTAGATTCATGTAGTGGAGTTGTGATGTTTCTTATGCCAACCTCAGGGAAAGTCGAGATTCTGATGGTGAGGAGTAGCTCCGCTCGCCTTCAAGTCAATAATGGGCCGGCCCCTGACGCTTCAGTGGAGACCCCGCTTGTAGGGCAGGGACGGGATGGCAGCCAAAAGGGTCAACTATTTCTATCCTGTGCCTATGGCAAGATCCTCTGCAAATGCATCTATAAACTAGAATATAGAACCCTGGGTGAGTCTATGCTTTTACAATCATGTTCTACTATGCCGCCTTGTCGCCCTGATCTACTGGCAACACAGACCCGAGAGCACTGGGTCACAGCGAACACCGAACTAATGCGTGGCGCTACGCTGGCCTCTTCTGCGACGCTGAATCGAAATCAGCACAAGCATGCAATTTACGCTTAAAACTGTACCGAAAATTATCCTCATTCCGTTGGGTTGCAAGGCTGAGAATGAATAGCATTTCGGTGCGAGACGCGACGCCTGGACGCGACGCGACATGGTGTCCAGATTCAGCGCCTGTTAATTGAATTGATGTTACAATGAACGCGGAGCACTTCGCACGCCCTAGCCAATTGAGCAGGGATACTGGGCTCTTCAATGATCCCCGTCAATCACCAGCCTCTCTGCAGCCGGTCCGGGTTCACCGGATTCCCGCTGGCATTCCCCGAAGCTCGCCGGGCCACATTAGCCAGATAACGACGTCGATCACACGACAGCAGCAGAGCGACAGGGCTCTGGCTCTGGCTGCCAAATCACTTGACGCCCTGCCTCCGGCACTCTGCGGTGTAGGGTTATCAGTCAGGGATTCGGGGGTGGAGAACGGTTCCAGCTCCCCGTTTCGGCACACCATCCTGACGCCGAAATCTGGAGTACGAACGAGGTTATATATTCGACAACCTGCGATCCGTGCTTCTCGGCGGGGTACAAACGGTAGAATCGTAGAAAGACACTCGTGCTGCTCTTGTCCTTGCGACCTTCAACCTGGACCCTGCCTATTGCGAATCGTCAATTCTGGTCACACACAATGGGCTCCAACGACACGGACACGCCACATGGCGCAGAGGGCAAGACGGAGATGAATGCCGACGAGCTTCGTCTCGCGCAGATGGGTGAGTCGATGTCTCTCAGCGCATTCCAGCTTTCCTTTTGGTGATCCTTTGCTAATTTCTCTCGCGCGCCACCCCCTAAGGCCACACGCAGGAACTCAAGCGCCACTTCAGTATGCTTAGTCTCATCGGCCTGGCCTCTACCACGACCATTTCGTGGACGGGCTTGGGACTGGGTCTGATCACGGAGATCGGAGCCGGTGGACCCGGAGCAGTCATTTACGGCTTCATCCTCGTCACCTTTTTGCAATGCTTCCTGGGCGCTTCTCTGGCCGAGTTCGTCTCGTCGTACCCGACGTCCGGTGGCATGTACCATTGGATCGCCGCCGTTGCGCCGCGAAAATGGACGGGCATCTTGAGCTTCTTCACTGGCTGGTTCAGCGTGCTGGGCTGTAAGAGGCCCCACATGGACGCTGAAGCATCACCAAACTGACTGCTGAGTAGGGATCTTCACCACCGCGTCAACCAACATCATCTATGCCCAAATTTTGATGGCTCTCATTGCTCTGTACATTGAAGACCTAGAGATTAAGACATGGCAGACTTTTATTGTCTATCAGGGCCTGAACCTGCTCACAGCCGCCGTCGTCATGTTCGGAAACAGAATCATTCCAGCGCTCAACAGGTTCTCGCTGTTCTACCTCCAGATCGGCTGGCTGGTCGTTCTCATCACCGTTGTTGCATGCGCGCCGACCTACCGCAACGCCGATTTCGTCTTCACCACCTGGATCAACAACACGGGCTGGAAGAACCAGGGTATTTGCTTCATCACGGGCCTTGTGAACCCTTTGTACAGTCTTGGTGGACTGGACGGAATCACTCACATCACTGAGGAGATGCCGAATGTGAGTTGAATGTGACCACTGACAAGATCGAGGCTGGCTAACCTGTGCTCTCATTAAGCCGTCCCGAAATGCCCCGTTGGCAATCGCAATCACCCTCATCATTGCCTTTTGCACCGGTATTACTTACCTTATCAGCCTCATGTTCTCCATCCAGGATTTCGATGCCCTCACTAGCACCAATACCGGCCTGCCCCTGGCAGAGCTCTTCCGACAAGTGACGCAAAAGGCAGGTGGTGCTTTCGGCCTGACCTTTATTCTCTTTGTTGCTCTCGGGCCCTGTGTCATTAGCTCCCAGCTGAGCACAGGTCGCGTCTTCTGGGCGTTTTCCCGAGATGGCGCCATTCCTCTGTCGAAGATGTGAGTAAAGGGATGTCGAAATAGCCAAGAGGATATCTACTGACTTTCCCTTCTTTTAGCTGGTCTAAAGTTGATCTTCGTCACCAAGTTCCCCTTTACTCCCAAATTGCCGTCACTGCCATCATCGCCGCTTTGGGTTGTCTCTACCTCGGTTCCACGACTGCCTTTAACTCCCTGCTTGGAACCGCTGTCACCGTCAACAACATTTCATACATGTTTCCCATTCTGACTAACCTACTGACCGGCCGGAAGAACATGCATAGAGGTGTCTTCCATATGGGACCCAAGCTTGGACCATTCGTCAATGCCGTTACTGTGGCCTGGCTTACCTTTGCCATCGTGTTTTTCTCATTCCCCTACGTTCAGCCAGTGACGGTGCAGAACATGAACTATACCTGCGTCGTCGTGGGAGGACTGTTGATCTTGGTTGGGGCATGGTGGCTTAAGGCAGGAAAGGCATATACTGAACAGATGCAGAAGGCAAAGGAGCAGTAGGGTTAGAGACAGAAGTAGAATATGATTAGCTGCTGATATTGCTCTTTCAGTTATATCCATTTGCTGTACAGAGTAACGATTCAAATAATTTGATTTGAAGACAGAAGCTTGAAACGTAAAACTATCCATGATGTTTATAAAACACGCAGTGCATTTTCTGTTAGGCGGAGTCTATCGGGGAGTTGAAGACTGTCATCCATTCTTCCCTATCATTGAGAATGGATGACAGGCGACTTTGGAAAGGCCAGACCTCTTATTTGCGCTTTCTCTGGAGCTGTGGATAGAGGAGCTGGTGGCAGCTATACAGATTGGAGTGGCTGTTTGCACTTGCGGTTTAAGGGATTGAGCGTTGTTGACATTTGGTTTGTTGGTTGCAGATGCAATGCTTCGTTAGATCACGGTGAGCTATTGGCATTGCGGAAAAACTGCGTCATCACGCGAATGGTAAAGAAAGGCAAAGCAACCGGCATATGTATGACCCTGGCTCTCTTGACGGTTGTGGTTTTATTGTCAGGATATCGCCTCTGGTTCAAAAGATGACGATTGACCGTTACCTGGTCTGGGTATTGTTGCATCTAGCAGATGGATAGGATCATATGTGTGAGAAGCTCTTGCTATTCTTCCTATCTAATAGAGGTCTGCTAGGTCAGTCTTATAGATGAAGATGACCTCGGATGACCTCGGACGGCCGAGAGGCTCCGGATGGTCCGGAGTCCTTGGCTTCAGCTAGCTATTGATAAAATCAAGGAAAAGCTAGGACTATCATGAGATCGGTGACGAGGCCGATGACGAGGCAGGTGGCGATGGACGCCTATGATGAAGGAAGAAAGCTTCAATAGCATGATACATCCGGAATCCGATATCCCGATATATGTGACAGGTATTTGACTATGTAACTTGTGCCGGTTGAAGTTAGCAAAACCGTGGGCTGCCAAATATATTACCATGTCATGACGGTTGCCTCCCCTCCAGAAAACACGGCCAACATCTACCGTCTAAAGCTTATGGCTTTCATCTCCGGAACCAAAACAAGCATTGGAATGGGGAATTAAAACGCAAACACCCCAAGTGATGTTGATTCACGACTCGGCAGTGAGAGCCACATCGGGAACACTGAGGAAACCGACGCATCTAAGAACTAGGCTATTGAGTAATGTGAGATCAGCATGAATAGGTGGCGAAAAGGAGAGAATGGTAGCTGGGAATGATCAAATGAAAATAATGCCGTGAGTTGGTGGGTAATGGAAGTTGCAGTTGGCCTCAACAACTGCCATTTACGACTGATCTGCATCCCGAAGAAGCAGGTATTCGGGTCGCCTTTCCACAAAATAGGTGCGTAATCCACAAAGTACTCTTATGTTTATTATCTCACAGACTTATTTCACGTATTTTAGAAATGCCTCAAAGAATATGTACGTCTTGTCTACTTCCGTATTGATTGTCCTTCCAAATCAATTGCTAACAGATCCCACGTTCTTGGTTGCAATTCCATGTCACCTCTGAATATTGTTACAGATTCACAGACATGTGCTTGAACAGAGTTTTTCCACTATCTAGAATGGCTTTGATCAAGCATCTTGTAGGGCTCCATCATGGTTGGAGATCCGTGAGACTTCACCAGAGGAGTTGAGTTTATTTGCTTCAGGATCCTAGCCAAAAACGTGCGGTCAATACTCGGATCATGAAGCCGAAGGTCATGAAATTTCAGACTGACTGGACTTAATCAGGCCTATTGATTCGTCATTGCTTCCTTTGAGGTCGTACGAGTCATGTAGACAAATCTTACCGTCAAGGAACAGGCTTGGGAGCCTCGCCACGTGGGTTTCGTATAGGGAGTCCTTTCTTTTCACGGCCAACCTATCCACTTGGGAAGTAAATCGCAGGCATTGGGATCCGTCAACCCATTCACTTGGGTCTTTGGTCGCGGATATGAACCACTTTTGTTATCTCCTTGCACTTATACGGAGCCGGTAGTGGATCTCGAAATGTGGAGTTCGGCCGATGGCCAAGGCACATGGCGCATATGTAGCGTTTAATAGGCCAACTCGGATACCGGTCGCCGAAAGAGACAGGCATTGGCACCAGTTCTCCGGATCCAGTTCCACCTTGACGTCGTCACCTTGGCCAGAACGGGAGCCAAAGGTTGCAGAGCACGGCATATCGGCACCGGCGACGAGTTCCAGAGACGTGGGTATGAGGATTTGGGATTGAGTGTGTAGGAGCTTGTGAGGATGTCGCGTGCTATAAAGATCTCCAGAGTAGTCGCTTGTCTTAGAGCCATTGACCGAGACCCAGCAGCCAAGTCACTACGCCGCACACTTCTCTCCTTGTTTGTATCAACGGTTCAAATTCAATCGACGGTAAATACACCTTTTGCCCCTCATTGAGAGACAGACCTTTCCTGGGAATCAGCAAAAATGGCCGAGAAGCAGTTGGACACTGTCGAGATCTCCAATGCCGACAACAAAGGCACCATGGAGCTCTCGAGTCCCACAGACCCCGAGAGTTTGCCAACAGAGCTATCAAGCCAACAAAAACTCTCAGATCTCTTCACCATCATGTGTGCTGGCGCAGCCCTCATCTCGGACGGATACCAGAACAACTTGATGACCATGTCCAACGTCCTGTTCAGGAAAGAGTATCCCGATGAATACAATTCGACTGTCAGCACTCGCGTGTCCAATGCTCTGTTGGTCGGTGAGGTTATTGGTCAGGTTGTCATCGGTCTCACCTGCGACTACATGGGCCGCAAGACAGCTATCGTGGCCACGACGCTCTGCATCGTCCTTGGCGGCATCTTGGCCTGTGCATCCAATGGAAGCACCGTCTCAGGCATGTTCTGGATGATGACAGTCGCCCGTGGTATTGTTGGTTTCGGTACAGGCGGCGAGTATCCTGCTAGCAGTGTCTCTGCCTCTGAATCAGCCAACGAGCGTGCCCTCAACCGCCGCGGTCCCATCTTCATCCTCGTCACCAACCTGCCTCTGTCATTCGGTGGGCCGTTTGCTGTTTCAGTCTTCATGATTGTACTCTCAGCTGCCGGTACCGGCCACCTCAATGTCGTGTGGCGCGTGTGTTTCGGCATTGGTATCCTCCTGCCTCTGACTGTCTTCTACTTCCGAATTCGCATGCTCAACTCGAAGCTGTACCGTCGCGGCGCCATCAAGAAGCATGTACCATATAAGTTGGTCCTGAGTTACTACTGGAAGACTCTTATCGGAACGTGTGGCGCCTGGTTCCTCTACGACTTTGTCACCTTCCCCAACGGCGTTTTCTCCGGAACTATTCTGGCCTCCGTGGTGCCCACTGGGGGTAACACTCTGCTTCATACGGCTGAGTGGCAGCTGTTGCTTGGTGCACTTGCGCTGCCTGGTGTTTTCCTGGGTGCTTATATGTGTGACCGCGTTGGCCGGAAGTACACAATGATGATCGGCTTTGCTGGTTATCTCGTCTTTGGACTCATCATCGGCTGCGCCTACGACAAGATCATCAAGATTGTGCCTCTTTTCGTCATCTTTTACGGTCTCATGCAGAGCTCCGGCAACATGGGTCCTGGTGATATGCTTGGTCTTCTCTCATCTGAGAGTTACGCCACCAGTGTCCGTGGAACTTGCTACGGCATCAGCGCTGCCTTGGGCAAGACTGGAGCCGCTATCGGAACCCAGGCCTTCACTCCGATTCAGACCAACCTCGGAAAG
Organism: Ilyonectria robusta; assembly: GCF_021365365.1. Lineage (NCBI taxonomy): Eukaryota > Fungi > Ascomycota > Sordariomycetes > Hypocreales > Nectriaceae > Ilyonectria > Ilyonectria robusta. Next base: position 54,322 of record NW_025764451.1, read on the forward strand.
AAATGGACCTTTATCATTGCTGCCATCTGCGGTGTCGTTGGTATCCTGGTCACCTACTTCTTTGTGCCTGATGTCACCGGCGAGGATCTGTCCAAGAACGACGAGAGGTTCCGCGCATACCTCGTCGCGAACGGTTGGGATGGAGAGATGGGCGAGGATGATCTGCAGGGGCTTGCTGATGATGTCCAGCTGCCCAGTGGAGTCGATGATGCGAGTAATGAGAAGGTTGCGAAGTCTGAGTCCAAGTAGAGGTCTCGCTTTTGGGATGGACGGTTCAAATGAAATGAGAAGAAATACCATGGATGGAACGTACAATTAGCAATTCTAGTTGAATATTACTGAGATAGTGTGGTGGCAGAAAGAAAGAGAACCTACAGATTCTACAGCCAGGTAAATCATAGTTCAGTTGCTATCTTAAGAGAACCATGGTCTTGAAATAAGGGTGCTAGATCTTCCGGTCCCAGCAAACCGAAGTGCCAGACCCCCGTTGTGCATTCTATACGTAGCAGTGGAAAAAAGCAGCCGCTATTTTAGAAACGACATTGTTACCAAAAGACCCAATGATCTTATGCATTTCCGTTACATCGTTGTGATTGGACGCACCGCCATAACCGCATTTCTTCATGTTTCGAGTGTGACGTGAGTGATTGTGGTTTCTTGTGTTTGTTTGAGCATTGTACAAAATGAATGCGATAAATGCTGACCTTGCATGACCTGGGTGGTATGCCTTGCGTGCTGCCTCGTCCAAATAGGGATATTCGAGAAAGCCTTGCAATGCTCAGCCACGATGTGAATAAGCCGGTGCCTTGATGGAACCCCATGTGAGAATAAAACTGCGCCATTTAATTGCAAAGCTCATCACACACTGTTTCGGGGTCGCTTTAAAGTGTACACCAACTCCGCACTACTTACTCCGCCAGACTGGAGCATCTGGTTCTTATCTTCCACCGTATCACCCAAGCCTCTGCTCCACGTTAACAAGATGTCTGGGGATGCCGGTTTTACTCACGATAGTGAGGTTTATCCCTATTACCACAATAATAGGGTCAACCCCAATGACACAATGATGGATGAGGCAATATCCAAGTCAATTTACAAACCACTCGACGTCACCAAAGAGGAAGTTCGCCTTCTAGTTCTGCACCCGCCGCTGGTAGCTGATTCAACCCTACGATGCACTCTCTTGCATACCGGATTTGCTTCCCCTTCAATTAACCCACCGACTATTCCGTCCTACGAAGCGTTGTCCTATGTGTGGGGTGACCCGAATTTCTGCATGCCGATTCGGCTCAACAACAAAGAGGTTTGGGTCACCCCGAACTTGGCATACGCTCTTTCAACCCTGAGACATCAAGGCGGAGATAGAGTACTCTGGGTTGACGCCCTCTGCATTAATCAATTAGACACCGCGGAGCGTGCCCACCAGGTCACGCTCATGCGAAAGATCTATTCCCGGTGTCAGCGAGACCTGGCCTGGGTGGGACCTACATTGGATGTTGATTGCAGCGAAGAAGATTTTGGTTACTATCAACCAATGATTGTCAAAGCAATGAAGTTGATGGACCGAATTGTTCACCGAGACGCACAAACACTGATGTCCCTCGAGGGCCGCTACAAGTCACGTAAAAGGGCAAGAGCCCCCGGAACTTCAGAGACAACAATGCAGGTCGATCGCCGCGAAACAAGACAATTGAATTGGCTCTTCAAAGAGTTGTGCTTTTGGGAACGCGTTTGGATCGTCCAGGAGTTGTCCTGCGCGCCGCGTCTGACCCTGGTGTGTGACGGAGCCGAACTGGAATGGGAATCATTATCCTTATTTTTGAGAGATGAGCCCTACTTCGACGCCTTCCACGCAGTTGGCGACTTATATGGTCTGACTAGCAATCATCACGTATTCCGAGAATGCTTCGTCAACGTGAAAATAATCGAGGATCAGCGTGAGAGAGTACAGGCTTGTCTCGATAAGAGCCACGCGGCGGACGGAAGTTCATCAACCTTGATAGATGTCCTGGCTCGATTCCGACGCATGAAGTCAACAGACCCGAGAGACAGAATTTACGCGTTACTTGGGTTAGTAACCCAAGACCACGGCATCAAGGTTGACTATACGAAATCTATCAGAGATCTATATAGGGAAGTCACTGCCTCGCTAATCAATCTCTCGGAGAATTTGGATCCCATTTGCCAAAGTCCATTCGAGTTAACGAGAGGGCCCCTCGCACTCTGCGCTCCTGGAGACCGGGCGTTGTCGCCATCAAGGGGTGAGCCCGTTGTGGCTCTGCCGTCCTGGACTGCCGAGTTCAACGTCAACAGGCAGTCGAGCCCCCAACCCGTTTCAGTCCTGTTTGCACAACGCGATATATTCAATGCAGGGAAAGCAAACTGCGAAGTACCATGTCGACTCCTTGGCAACAGTCAAGAGACATTGGTACTCAGAGGTAGCGCCGTGGGATGCATCGGACACATACGCCCCCAAGATTTTGATAGTGGGGAGTCGGCGTCGCAAGTCATGCAGAATTATCTGGAGAAAGATGTTCTTGATGATACTAGCCGTTATCTTTACGAGCCGAACCTCGGTGTGGGTGCGCCAAAACTATCCGAAACTGCGTTTCAAGCCTTCTGGCGCACCATGGCCAGGGATTGCACATCACCGCCAAGGATGCGTCGTCTACTGAAACCGGAAATTGCAGCACTAACTATCTCCAATGAAAGGGATCTTAAATCAGGAGAGGAAATTCGGACTTGTCGCTCCACAGCTAGCAATAACACGACATCTGCTTTCACCTACAATGATGACGCGGGGGAGAGCGAGGCATCTTTCGAAGTGGACGATGGACCAGTACAACTTAAACTCACCAGGTTGCCCTACGACAAACAGGACTTCATGTTCGCCATGTGCCACAATGGAGTTTATGTTCTCACGCGTCCGTATGTCAAAGAAGGGGATATCGTTGCGGTTGTGGATGGTGGAAAAGTCCCCGTCATTCTTCGCAAGGTTAAAGAAGATGAGACCGACAACAACCTCGGGACTGTTTACCACTTCGTGGCTGTCGCATATGTGCATGGGTTCATGGATGGCGAGGCCGAGGACGGTGTTACTGAGGGTTGGCTGAAGAAGGAGGACTTTGCAATTGCGTGACCTAGATTGGGAAAGATTCAGTTCATCACAAATGGGTACTTCCGAAGAAAATAAATTTAAACCCCTCCCTAAAACTCGAGCCAAAGCTGAGATAAGGTCACAACGCGCGACGGCAAACGAAGTTGAATACACACTAATCTCGGCGCCCACTTACCCAGTCCTTATTGTTACGTATTGCACCCAAATTTACTACAGCTGTAAATTATCCACTGCATCGCTTTAATCTCTCTTCGGACATTGACCAGCAGTAAGAGTATAGACCAAATACCCCAAGGATGGTTTCCATAGCAACACCGGCCTGGTGGTCTAGCGGTAGTAAGTTACCTCAACGCCACGCAGATATCGCCCATTCAATTCTAACAATCCTCCAGTGATTGATGCTTCGGGAATTAATCCCCATTCTCCCAGAGAAAATGTGTCAGGTCCCGGGTTCAATCCCCGGCCAGGCCCTACTTTTTGCTGTCTTTTTGGGGGTTGTTGGCCGTCAGGGTGTGTAGGAGAGACAATTGTGTACTGCTGATCGCCCTTCCGCCAGAGCCGATGTGGGGATATTGTGCGAATCCTTCTTGGCAATGGAAAGAGCCTATTCTATCTCTGGATTCTTTTTGGCCGTGAAATAACAGTAGCTTGAGTTCGATACCGTGCCGAGACACTTATGAATACTTAGGGACCAAATCCGAGGGAGTATGTCCAGCCACGATCCTCCACAAAACGCCGAAGTCAAATCTCCTTTCCACCAAGGTGAGAAATGACAATTGACAGGATTTAGAGTGTCAAACTCTCCATCATTCTGTTCGTAGGTCACCAGTGCGAGAACGGATGGAGTGCACAATGTCCAGGAAGAGTCAAGCCACAATGTGGAGATACGAAGCACGTTGTAGTCATTTGATGCAGTGGCGGTGTAAGCATCTGAAACAGTGGATCAGCCATACCGTGCTCCTCGTGCGCAGCCGATAGACTATGGCCAAGGGCAGAACCAAGAAATACAAAGAAATCAGCCATCGAATCATTTAATCCCTTGTCCTGGCCTTAGCATATTCCTCCTGAAACACAGAAGCAGTTGTGACATATCCCCTCGACGGTATCAACTTCTCAACTACCACTTCATGGACATCCTGATCCCGATCGGCACACGCATCGGAAATGACCGACACAACAAATTCAGCGTCCGTTGCGGTGATTGCTGTTCTCAACACGCATCCCGAAGTGCTTAGGCCGGTGAGAATGAGTGACTTGATTCCCTTCTCATGCAAGAACTCCTGGAGGCCAGGCGACTTGAGAGCGGATACATGCCCGGGTGTCCTTGTGAATGTAGGCTCATCCTGACTGAAGTCCTGAAGCAGCTGAGGCGGCTCTTCGACACCTCCTGATTTCATATCGCCCATAATACTGCTCAACCTTTCAGCGCCTTTGCAAGTTGGAAATGTGACAGCGTCCACGTTGATGAGAGCGTGAATGACAACAATGCCCTGGGACTTTGCCCACGTCCTCATCCGCGCCGCGATTTCTAAGGCCGCTGGTGCCTTTGGCCCACCAGCCATTTTAACAAACATGGAATGGAAGTCCAACAGGAGTAATGCCGTTTTTGCATGCCCGTAGTAGCTCGGCGTGGTGGGGTCGCCAGAAAGTGAAGCTGCGGCTTCTGGCATGGTAACGTTTTGCTTTGATGGTCGAAGATAAAAGAACGGTATATCCTGTGATTTTCTAAGAAGATGTTTCCGTAGCGACCTTTATAATTACTTTCTATATCGATTCGATTCGGTGTTAAGAATTATTGCCGAACTCGGTGCCGACTCGGCAACAGCACCTAATGGGTTCCCTTATCGGGCATACCCACGGCTGCCATGTAACTTAACTTAAGCACATGGGTAGTCTCGTTGTTTCAGGCTTCTGCACATCGCTCACTGAGACTGTATCTATGAATGAGCCATCTCATTCACATTGCTAAGGCGGATTTTATGAACCGGACAAAGGTATCAGCGAATGATAGAGTCGCGCTAATGGTACATGGATTCCCGCCCGTTTGCCTAAAAAAAGAGTATTGTTGATCTGTGCCAGGTACAACAGTCGGAGTGAGATTCACCAATATTCCTGCACTCGCAACTTCCAACGGCAGCTGTGAAGACAGCACAGGAAAGCTGCCTTAGCACTGTCAAAGGGGTGAATGAAACCCGTTCACGTACTGCGCCACCACTATCCTAGATCTCAATTCAATTCATCGACCCGATTTATCCTAACCTCCAACATCTTTTTCGACTTTGCTTCAGTCGGTTCAGCCCATGTCGATGCGCCGAGATGCTCATTGGTGACGTCAAGTCCGACTCAGCCGCACTTATTAGGTAGGCTGTGTCAGCCACCGTCTCACAAGGCGAGCTGCTTTAATACCTCACAGACTAGGCTACCAGCATTCCCCCGCCTTTTAGTCCAGCGACCAAGATCAAACAACATAAAATTGGGTATCACGGCGCTTCTTTTCCTGAGCTCAGAGTCGCAAGTATGGGGTTACTGAAGAGGTTGACAGCGAAGTACTCGACGCGAGCCATCCAGCAGCCTGGGGAACAGAGTCGCGAAGGAGAAGTACGCGAGCGCTGATAGAATCTCCTTGCTACCACTGCCCTGACAGGACATACTGACATTTAATAGCAGGTAGCTGATGGAACGAGAAAGGCGGCCGAAAGCCTGAGCGGTGCAACTATCGAACCAGAAGAACCTGAACCACAAGTTACTGAATTGGAGCCTCATGGCTTATTTATTCTCCACCCGATACCCGACACTGAGGTGCCTCGAGTGGACGCAAATGTGGAGTAGGTCTCATCTCCAGGCCCGTCGACCCTCAAACTGACCCAACCTGCAGCATAGTGGCAGTCCATGGCCTGAACGGCAGTGCGAGGAAGACATGGACAGATTCAAAGACAGGAAAGTGCTGGTTGGAGGACTTTCTGCCCTACGCAATTCCAGGATCCAGAATAATGACCTTCGGATACGATTCCAAATTGGCGTTCAGTCGATCAAAAGCAGGAATCGACAGCTTTGCCAGAGACTTGTTGAACCGCCTGAGGATGGTTAGGAAGAGCACTGAAGTACGGCCATATTTATCTGGTGGTGTAAAATTTGTGCTAACAAAAGTAGTCACACGATAGACCTATCGTATTTGTTGCTCACAGTCTGGGAGGCATCGTTGTGAAGAAGGTATGTACACCCGACTCATTGCTTCAAGGGGAGTTTTAACCCGGCAGGCCCTGATCATTGCCCACGAAGCTGGGGATCATTACGGAAGCATTGGACGATCAACTATTGGGATTGCCTTTATGGCTACTCCTCATAGAGGATCCGATCTCGTCCCGTGGGCAAAGGTATTCTCGGACGTCGTCAATCTCGTCACTCTAGGCCAAGGGATCCGAAAGTCCCTTTTGGGCCATCTCGAAGAGAAATCAACCGTGCTTGTCGATATATCTCAGCAATTTGTGCATCGAGCCGCGGATTTGAAGATAATGAGCTTCACTGAACAGCAGTCTGAGCATTCATGGACTACTCTTGTCATACCCCCATACCCATTGAAGGCGATTACACCATACTGATAGGTGGAGTAGATCGTTCCCGAATACTCCGCAGTATTGGGTGTGGCAAACGAGATGGTTTTCCCTTTGAATGCCCATCACCGCAGTATATGCAAGTATCCTTCCAAAAACCAGAATTACCTCTTGGTTGAAGCAGCAATCAAGGAGCTTGCGCAAGTGGGTGATGAGAGAGAATGTAAGATGGTTCATTAATGCCCCTGTCTGTTGCGTTCGACGACTAATGGGCCATCTCTGAAGCGAATGAAGCGAATGCAACACTGAAAAAAGCGGCCAAGAAGCGACAAGAAATCACGCTCCCTGTCAAAGAAACCCCAAGCCCGCCACCACCGCGATCGAGAACCGCAAGCATTGTCAAAACCGTTGTAGGTGTCCCTTATGCTTTAAAGCAAGTTTTGTTCATCTAACTCAATTTCTGCCAGCTCTCCTCCGTTAGCTCCTCGTCCCAGAACACCAGGGCTAGCGACCTGAATTCGAAGAGTATTATCCGTCGATCTTCGGTTCGCGGATCGGCTTCCGCGGTCTTCACCAAGCGGAAAGTCTTAGAAGAGCCAATCTCCATTCGAATAAACGGCCTGAGTAACAAAATCAACAAGCGAGCGGACGGGAAGGAAGTCTTCTCTCACACCCTGATAGTCCCCGCAGACACTCCTTTAGAAAGTCTGGGGAGCATTCTGCTCTCCGAGAAACCGGGTATGCGAGTTCGAGTAAACCCTGCGTTCTAAATGCTGACATTATTCCCAGATCTGAAGCACTGGGCCACCTTCAAGTTTGCAGATTATGGCACAGAAATTGACACAACGTGGCGGGATGTATTCACACATCCTGTCGAAGTGACCTCCGAAAGACCATGCTACGATCTGAAGAAGGGATTGAAAATACACAAAAAGCAGACCATTGCATCTTTTATGAGCAAAGTATTTCCTCATCCAGTCACTGCTAACTTGCGCAATCACGAAGAGGGTGAAATTACACATCTTGATCCCTTTGACAGTGTGTCGTCCGAGTTCATCGACGTCGGTAGAGAGGGGGGTACGAACCTCACAATATCGCTCATGAGAACCATCCGGGTCCCCGAAGACAACTCCAAGTACGAGTTACCGCCAGGACTCGGTCGATTCCCTATCTTCAACATACAGCCTTTCAGTGAGCGATTGCCGACGTCTACGGTTGCCCAGGGTGGTCTTTTCATCCCAATGTATCGTATGTTGATGCTTTTTATTGACTCTTATACAACGCTGATCAAAGGAAAATAGAGATGGAAGCGATGTGGATCAATTTTGACCCAAGTGGCGGAAAGCGCTACGCTGTGCGGCCGTTCCTTGGAGGAGTCAACGGGATCACCGGAGACGGGACCATGTCTGATATGGCGACTCTTCTCCGCCGTTTAAACTCAGTCACTTCTCATCAAGACTACCTTGTTATCCCAGATCAACCGTGGCTCGATGGTATAGCCACCAGTCCGGGCATTGTTAAACAGTTTGTAGCCACTAGCATGACGGCTCCGCGCAGAGCCCGGGCAAAACCTCGAGACATGGCTCAAGACCATCAACAGCAGAATGAAGGTGTGGATCCGGTAGCGAGTGAAGATCAACCGATTGGTGGTACGATAGAATGGCAAGTCACAGGTCAGGATGCCGTTGGTGGACTTCAACTGCAGCTGATTCCAGAATTCGATACGGACATCATATCAGCGTCTTCAGAAGCCGATGTGTATCAAGCTGATCCTGATTCAAAGATCACGTCCTATTCGTGGACGAAATGGGGCTCGGCTGAGTTCTATAACGTCCTCAAAACTCCCAAAGAGCTAGGGTTGAACAACAACGGCACGATTCATGTCAAAGATGTACTTTCAGTGCTGCCGGACCGCCCAAAGCTCGTACGAGACCTGCTTGCTGAATCACCGGAGAAGTTGATAAAATCGAACAGCGTCGAGATTGAGCTCGATTTCAAGCAGGCTCCCATTTGGCATTTCGCTTTTCACCATCCCGGAAGTGACGCTCAAAAATTGTCCATTATTGTAAGTCGCCTGGCGTTGATAAGTTCTCCTCCTTCTTCAGAAGCTAACAGGTCAATAGTGTGATGAGGATGATGAGTGGGATAGAGTTCTAGATGCTGTCCGTGAGAGCCTTGTGCTTCCCAATGGAATATTGTGTATGAAAGGAATAGTCAAAAATGCTTCTCTGATACCTGTGGAGAGCTGGGATACCATGCAATGGATCAAGGACAAGTTCCACTCCAGGGATATGCTTGATCCCATGGATAAGTTCCATAACAAGAACAGCCTCCATCCCGAGGACCACGAATGGATCCTTGTCCTAGTAAGTCCAGTTTGCACACCAGGAAGCCACACCCTTGCTGGTATCACATGGGAAATGCCACTTTCACTGACTCAATTAGGCTTCACCGGAACTAGTCAAGCATCCTAGGTTTTGCTGTGTGAAACCTACAGGCTCGACTACATTGACAAAACCAATTTGCTTGGCATTGAGCGAAACTTCGACGATACTCGACCTCAAGGATATTTTAAAGGACGTTTCGCCTGAGCTGTCTGGCGGCTTTGTGATAGATGAAAACGGCCTTCTGCCAGACGACACAGTCATATTCAGCAGCGCCCGAGAAAAATACCCGCGGCCGGATTTCACCGTCTGGTGTGACTCGAATCCTACATCTAGTCACGATCGCAGGTATCAGATATTTATCAAAACCCTCACGGGCGCCGTACTTGTTTTGGAGGTTGAACCATTTCAAACTGTCCTCGGTTTGAAGAAGCGAATTCACGCCGAGTCGGGCATACCTCCAGACCAACAACGGCTCATTTTCGCGAACACTCAAATGCACGAAGGTGAGTGTTGCCGACACCATTGACCCAGATGTGCTGATTCCAGTAGACCGAATACTTGCTCAGTATGGCATACGTGCGGTAATAATTTCCGTTCCATCAACTCTCAGTGAAGCAATCATTGACCTTTGCAGGAATCGACAGTTCACTTGGTGCTCCGCCTAGCTGGAGGTGGGTATTCGATCCTAGTTATTTACCAGGGTAAGGAACAAAGAGTCTGGTTTTCAGGCCATGAGAAAATGTCTATGGCGAAGGAACAGCTTTCGGAGAAATTGCACATTCCCGTTTGGCAACAAATCTTAACTTGTGAAGGAGAAATTGTTGAAGATAGTGAGCGATCATAATCCCCTGCTCCAGTGTGGAATTTCTTATTCTGACCAATTTTCTACAGCGGAGGATACACGCTCGTATGCCAACAAAGTGGTGACATTGACTCTGGCTCCTCGACCTACGGCCCTTGGAGTTGGTGCTGGAGGAAACATAATTCAACACGTCGAAAGAGACACGTACGATCCCGCTATCTGGGACGTGGCGAACTCAAAGATTCTCAATATTCAGATTATCGATTCAACCACTTTCAAAACGGTAACGGGGCTTGGTCCACCAAAGACGCCAATCTCAGCCCAGACTTACCAGGAAATGGGCCTTCCGTTCTTTGAGCTCTGGCGCGATGAAGCTAAAGAAGACGGGGTTGCTGGTAACTGGGGCTCGCTCCAGGGTGTTGCTCAAGTAGCAAGCCAGAACTCCAAGGGTGATGGAAAGAAAGCAGCGCCCGAGTCCGGTCAAGGCAGTCAATTTGGACTTCTCAGGAGCGGCGTTTGGGGCAAGGTGGGAGCTGATGATTCAACCGTTTCAAATTCCAACGAGGACTTCAAGGAAGTGGGTTTCAAGTTCCCTGTTGTCCTTCTGGACGTAGATGCTACCATCCCAATTTTTAAGAGCATCCTGGACGAGAATTGGGATGAGGGGGAATGGAGCTCTGATGAAGAGGACACAGATTAGATGATTGATTCAAACAAGTCGATTCTGATTTCACGCAAAGTAGTCATCGCATCAGAACTGAGCTGAGAAGTGTAAGATGCATGGTTCGCCATAAGAATAAACACGCCGATATTAGTAGAAATAATTAACAGCCGTAAATATACGGATATCCTGGGTATCCAGGCTTAACAACCGCGGTTCACCATCCAAACCCCTGGCCGAGAGTCATTACCCCAGCCATTGTTCCCGAATGAGTTCCATCTGCCAAGCTAGGGGGGACTCTTTATCAAACGCGACGTGAAGTGCATGTAATATTTTGTGGGCTGTTTCACCTAGTTTCTATTCAGCACCGTCCGAAATATATGAAGAAAGGATTGGCATACGATCGAGAGTGTCGAGCTCGCATATGGAACGCGGAAACCCGTCAATTGGTTTTCCAGTTTTCGGATTATACAATGGCTGTAACTCGGCTGAAAACAGCTTGCGGAAGGCTTTGAAGTTATTAGCACGAATGTCGATATTAAAACTCCTTGATTCAATATATTAGTAGCTGGCGATGACAATACACAGAAGGAGCATACCTTATTTGCATGTATGCGAGGAGGTTCTCGATTTTTGCCAGACGTCCCTCAACCTCTCGGGTTAGTGCATCAATGGCATCGATGGAGGATTGGTGTACATCGCAAGCCGACACATATCCCGGATCGGGAGCTTCCTCTTGACGGACAGAAGGGCATTCGGTATATCCATCAGACAGGTCCTGTTCCTCGCTGCGCATGTGATGCTGCCCTTGGTGGCGCTGCCGTCGAGGGTGCACTCTCCCTCTCCCTGGGAGTGACCGTCGCAGTCGCCTCAGCTCCGGATGATCCATGTTTGAATACGGAGGCATTGTCCGAGGCTCAGAGTGGGGACTCTGGCGAGTGGTAAAGATGCAAGCCGTGAATTAGATGAGGGTACCGTGAAAGGGAGGGATCCCGTCGAGGGGTCTAGATGCAGATAGGTTTATATAATGATGAGCTCTACACCTTGAAGGTTCAAGGCCACCTCTACGGGTTCCATTCTGGTCGGGCTATTTCCATGCGATGCCAACAAAATTCAAGGACCTTTACAGCTCCTCAACGTTCTTTCCATTTTTGAGAGAGATTTTTCGCATCGTCCCAGGCCTTCAAGGTGGCAAGGTTACGTTCGATTGCATTGTCGGTCGTGATCATCCTGGTGACGCTTCCACCCTCACACAAAAGCTCCACGTTTAACGTTTCGGGTAACCATGGTGCATCGCCGTGGACCTGGTTCCCTCACACATGGAGTACACCACACTGGCCTCATGTGTGCCTAAAGATGATCGACAAATAGTTTGTGCAAGCCAAACCTACAGGGCGTAAATTACCCAAATTGGCGATATCTGCCACTATTAGTGGACTACAAAATAATACCAGACGTTATGTCCACAAAGCGCTGGGAGGTTGACGAACTCAGACAATGTTAGAACAGGTGCAGACGAAACATGTATTTTCTCAGTGGACTTTTATTAGACTCCAATCTGTTCAACCCTATCAACTAACAATGACGTTTGTGCCGACGATGCCCGAACCTTCCATATGCAGCATTTCATCCGGGTGGTCTAAATTCCGCTCCGGTGGTTATGCCTAATGGGCCCTCGGAGTCACATTCACCTGCTGTGTATTTAAGTTCAGATTAGTGATCAGTTACAAAGGGTGCGCGTCATATTCTTGAAAGCGATTGCTTTGGCGAATGCGATGCTTGAGCGAATGCGAGGTTTTAGCGAATCCGATCTGGAAGTAGCGGATAATAATCGAGTTGGCTGAAAAGCGGGGTCACATTTGCTAATATATTGCGTGTTGCCTCGCGTGGTTCTGGAATATCTGCTCAGTACATACTCACGTCTGGCTAATACTCGAGCCTTTCACATCCGGTCGTCATTTATACCATTAAATCCGGTTCATGTACACAATGCCTACTCGCATCACCGTAACCTCGCGTCCCAAAGACGCATCTCTGAATCCACCAGATCATTGGATCGGCAACCCTCCCACTCAGTTCAAGAATCCATGGCCATCATTCCGGCAGAAGCACTCGCTGGAAAGCATACTGCGCGTGCGATTTGGCCGCGATAGGAACTTTGTGCCAGTGCCTGAAGATAAAAGCGAGCTCGTTCAGACCCAGAATCCCGATTGGGGGGCAGGAAAACATGGCCTCAGAGTCACCTGGATCGGACATGCCAGCTTCTTCGTCGAGACAACACCTAGCCAGGATCAGAAACGAGGTATCCGAATGCTCATCGACCCCGTATTTTGTCAAAGAATGGGTCCAACAAGTTTTACTGGGCCAAAACGCTTCATAGATCCACCATGCCGGCTAGGAGATGTGCCTGAAGTAGATGTTGTTTGCATAAGCCACAATCACTACGACCATCTGGACTTGGATGCGATCAATACTCTCTACTTTGACAAGCGACGGGCGCAACCCCTGCATTTCGTTTGTGGACTGGGCACTAAGACCTGGTTTGTCAGCTGCGGTATCCAAGAAGAGCATGTCACGGAGATGGACTGGTGGGATGAGGCTGAGGTTGTCGTCGAAGCCGTGGGATCTCTTAAACTTGTATGCACACCCAGTCAACACTCAAGTAGACGAAGCGCTTGGGATGACTGCAAAATGCTGTGGTGCTCGTTTGTTATCGAGGATCTCGGCTCAACACCGAGCAAAAGGCTCTATTTCGCCGGAGACACAGGCTACCGCTCTATTACAGAAGACGACATTGCCACAGGAAAGGACATAAGCCAACTACCACGATGCCCTGTGTTTGCGGATATAGGTGCGAAATACGGGCCATTCGACTTGGCGCTCTTGCCTATTGGTTGCTACAATCCGCGAACCTTTATGTCTGGGGACCACTGCTCGCCCGAGGACTCTATAGAGATCCACGTGGATATCAAGAGCAAGAAGAGCTTGGGTATGCATTATGGCACTGTGAGAGGAGGACTCAGTGCCCAATACGAAGATGTGCGGGAACCACCAAAGGCATGGAAGGAGGCGTGTGAAAAACGCGGGCTTAGGTGGGATGAGGAGATCTTTCTATGCAACATCGGTGAGACGGTTATAATTGAGTAAGTAGAATTATAGTGCGACTATTTCGTATATTTTCCTCCGTCTCATCCTTTCAAAAGCTCGTGCCCTTACATCTCTCTATCTTTAACATACCTACCGGCGCTACCGCTAGGAAGTACCTTCTTTCTTGTGTGATTTACGTAATACTATCAGATAGGTTGAAGCTATATGTAAATGACAAATAATAGGGCACACATGTAGCTCCACACTCAGATTAGAAGACACGGTGGCTTGTATAGTAAGGTTGATGTACACTTACCCATACTCGGGCTTTCACTTTTACCCTTGTGTCCCTAGCTTAGTTAACCATAGGCAACAGCCTGGTTGCCTGTAGACAATCACCTTGCTGTCTGTAGGTAATAACTTTGCTCCCCGTATGCAATAAGCATGCATGCCATATGTAATAACTTTATCCTGGGCGATATAATATAAGAGGAGCATCTCTTGTCGTAGAGATCAGCTTCCAATTCTGGAAAATATCTAACCACAATAATCGAATGCATCAAGGCCTCCCCGATGCCTACTGCTATTAGATTCCAAGCACTTCATCGCAACGACTAACATTACTTTCACGATCCCAGTAGTGTTCGAGGGATGTAAGAAAAGGGTGTCCACGCCAGAGCGAACTTTACGAGAATCTTTCGCCCCCGCCCCTCACATGCCCACTGACAGACGTCTGCAAGGATGGCAAATCATCACCAAGGTGAAAGGAGAGTATTTGGTCGGAGGGATCGATGATTCTGAACCCAATGGCAAATTTTTATTATTTCCTAAGCTAAATGAGTCCAGCAAATCCTCATTCTCTACAAGGTGAGTTATCGATATATCATTTTTGACTGCGACATCTTGGAAGCAGCAAGGGATCTCGTATGAACCTTTGCATGTCCTCCTCACAAATATGAACTGAGACATCGACCCCGTTTTCTGTCCAGGACTGCGACGAGCCAGATGCGGTGTCCTTGGATGGAGGCGCCTCCTTGATGAGAATATTCCCGTCCATGTCCGGAACCACGCCATCTGCATAACGGATCCTGGAACCCAAACCGAAATCAACTTCATATATGCCGGCGCGGGCCCAGCTGGTTACAAGGATATGACGCCGACCTAGGAACGCCTGCCATAGCCGCTGAGGTGACTTTTCATACGCCAACCTGTGCAAGTGTGCAGCCAAATTCGCTGACTGACCGACTTTGCGAATTGTCTCGCGTACACGCCGAGCAATGGGCTTCAGGACCGTGGTTTTCTCATTTTCGCCTGACTCTGTGGTGGCTGCCACCTCCGCGCCCGACATCTCAACATTGATCATGATAACTGGAGAACCCACGAAGGTGTCGCCAAGCTGCAATGTTGGGCGCACGCCGTACACGAGATCACAGTGAACTGGACCGGTGTCCTCTCCCAAGTTGCGAGCGCGGATGATGCACGACCAGATATGAGCCACCACAGCATCATGCTGACTGCATTTATAAGAACCGTCTTCACTTGCCTGGTTGTGGAGAAACTCGACTTGGTTGTGATCCAAGTGCACGATATAGTTGGAAACGGGGGCACTGACATCCCACTCGGACCAGGGCATAACTTTACCGGCCGGTGCAAGGTCATCGACTTGGAACACGTTGGGGATGTTGGTCGGCCAGGGGGCATCTGGAGACGGTGCCCACCAGTCGTACCGGTGTAAGGGCAAGCCTTCCGTTTGCTGAACAATGGCGGGCTCTGGCTTGCCGGCGTTGATATCGCCCGCTGCCAAAGTGTCCAATCGGGCCGGATCAAACGTTGGACTCAAGACAGGCTCAGGCTCTCCAGCAAGAGTCAGACAACTGACTCGAGCCCAGTCTTTGACAAAGCAAATCAGACTCGAAATATCTGCCAAGGGATGCGTGATCTTGGCTGCGAGAACAAATCCTCCACACGCCAACTGTGTGATCTGGATGGCCATGAGAGGTGCACAGACTCCCACATCGTTGGGTTCATTTGGTTTGAGCGCGCTGGCAATAGGCGTCGATGGGACAAAGTCTTTGAGCAGAACTTTCTGGCGATCCCACAGTGGCTGCTCCGTTGTGCGCGAAGCTGTATATAGTACGTCGAGGGTGGCAGAGCTTTTTGTAGTGATAAACTCTACTCCTTGATCTTGTGAGGTTCCGTAGTGAACATAGACACGGCCGTAGCGTTGGGAATGAGGAGGGAAGTTCTTCGCTTCGTCTTGAACGTGACCGTCGACTGTGGTGATAGCCTTAATAAGACCACACCATTGAGGATAGGCATCGAGGGCAACCCGGAGTGACTGGCGAAAGTGGTCCTCGAGGTTGAAGTTCTCATCATCGGCAAGCTCAGGGCGCTCAAACAGCCAAATGGCGTTGGTGAGCGCAAAGTTGGCCGTGGTGGCGTCCAACAGTGAGAGTGCTGTCGCCTGCTCCGAGGTTGACTTTGTTCTTGGAAACAGCCTTTCCGACTGCACAATTGATGTATCGAAAGATGACATGGTGACAACGGCGTTGGTGTGATAACCGAGATGCTTTGGGAATGAATCGGAGACCTCATCGATCGCTTAAGAGTGCCACCAGGAATAAAAAACCGGGCCTTGAAGAGCAGTAGGCCAATGAAAGCATAAATACCAACGACTCATCCGGCGAGCCAAATCGGGAATGTCAACCAGGATGTCTTGGGCCCGGTCGGCGACAGAAGGAAACAAACGGGTAACAATTGTTACTATGGTGATTCAATTACCGTAACTCAGTCGGCACTCTTGTACCGTGGTGGCATCTCATCGTCCTGAATTTGGTCTGCTGTCTGGTGAAAACAGCGTTAGTGTAAGTTCCTAGTTGCAGCCTCATGTACTCACGTAGACTGGTAATCTTGTCATCGACGAGTTAGTCACGTCATCGGCGCCAATTTGGAGCGGGACTTCCAAGGGAAAAGCCGTAGCGGAGGGCCCTGTCGACAATATCAAATTAATAGCATATGCTCGGGAAATGATGCAGTAATGGAATGTCGGAAGGAACAGGAGTTTGGTCGAGGTAGGGAGTTTGAACGGGATAGCCATGGCGATGCTGAGTTTTGGTTCGCCATCTTGGCAAACGTGGCGTCTCCCGGGTTGCCGTCTTCTGGGTCGGTACATTATTCACTTGGTTAATCATGCTCCTGACTGTTCTAAACGATTCACGCTCCGGATCTGCTGTTTTAGACTAATTTGTTGGCATTTCTACGATTTCAGGCTTCGTCGCGTGGGCCGTTAGACAATCGCCTAATTGCGTTTTCGCCCAGCTATGCGACACAAAGGTCTCCTCGAGGCTTTGCCCTAAAGGACTCACTTACAGCTATACACCTTGGGCTATCAAGGTCACCATCGGCTTTCGGACCGTTACGAGCGAGTTCAAACTCTTTACTAGTGTCAATTAGAACACGAACGACTTTATTATGCCTACATTGCACACCCGATCTTCTTCACGCTCTAGATCGGCCACAAAGTCTGGTTTGGAACACCGATGCATATCAAGACCGATAATATCGACGCCATCGCTGGCATGCGAGAAAGGGATGAGCTTGAACCCATGGACCAGACACCCGCTCTGAAGAATGGGCCCGAGAGATTCTGATTCTGGCATTCGTAGGATAGATATGGTGATCTCATAGATGATACATCAACCCAGCTACAAATGCAACACAAATAGCGGCTATGTGGTGTGGATTGCTTTGATCACAGCCGTTGGAACTAGGTTCAGTTGCCGATGCCAATGCTGGTAGAGTGATGGATGACAGCGCAGGAAGTGTTGTGGTGTAAGGTGAGACAAATCCAGGTGTTGCGGTAAAGGTGTTGATGAAGGTGCTCGTTTGCGTATACTCTGGGACCTCCATCGTCTTGTTGCGTGCCTTTTGCGACGACAAGATACTTGAAGGCATCGGAGCGATGGTATAACCGTCGCTTGCACAGATGGATGAGTAGTAGTCGTCTAGATCGAAGGTGATGTCTCCAAAATAGTCTTGGCAGTTGTCACATCTAGGAAAACACATCATTAATAACGCGACTCGTGTAGTAGTCGGCCTACAGTAAGGCCTTGAGCTGGCACTCACGCGTTACTGACGGGAACTAATCCCGACTCGCAGGTGCATTTGTAATACGCCTTGCCGGTCTTTTCATTGCAAGTGCGATCGAGGCCGTCAAATGCTTCGCAGATCGATCCATCGCCTTCGCAAAATTCGTAGCCGACGTTGTCGTCTGTGAGGCCCGAAACCAGCGCGAGCAGGCCGAAGCCGGCCAGCAGGAGTCTCCGTGAGTTCGGCATGATGGCTCAAGAGGCCACTGCAAGATGGTTCACGGCTCACGGGATGGAATTAATATAAGGCAATGTCTGCCTCGGCGATTGCTCAGCTGGCGTGAGGGTGGCAAGGCTGACCCGATAAGAATGCCAGGGGTTCCCGTCAGATGATAGACCGTTTCATCCCTTGGCGCCAAGCTCTCTAGTTATTGGGTCTGCTACGCGTAAAGCTGCACGAACAGGGCACGTCATTTCAGCTCGGCTACTAGCCACGAATAGCAGACGGTTCAACTGCAGCAGCGCCGTTGGAGTGCAGGCATATCCAAGTTGGAACATGAGATCGTCAATTTCGTATCCAAGGTTGGCCAGGGTCCCCCGGATAGCCTAAATGCCTTGTTTGTTGTCGGGCTCGCCCATCTTAAGCCCCATCATCAGCCCCAACTGAAGCCTCGAGTCTTCTCGACAGCTTTGAGGGACATAACTCACGCTATGAATCATCATGGTTGAGTGGACTGCAGGTTATGTGGCTGGTCTCATTGCCTTTGGCATCGTATCAGGTACGCCTACATGCACTAAGACACCTCCAACGGCGCTATACAATCCCTAACAACTATTCTAGCCCAACTTTGGTTCCCGACTGCGATTACTTTTCTTGTTTCTAGCCAGCTTAGGGATCGAACCACGGCTGCGACATGGTGAATGCAAGACCACCCCGCCATATTGTCTCTGCTAATATCGTTGCAGGACTGTTGCGGGGAGGCTTTTGCAAAACTCCTACTGGCCATTTCTCCTCCAAGCCGACTCGTCTAAGAACCTTGGAGTCCGTAAATCAGTGGCACTGATTGCAATAGCCGTGCCTTTGATTGCCTTCTTCGTCTCTGTTGCCGGTATCGTGACGCCTTTAGGGTTGTATGAACAGGACGAGACCGACAACGAATTCACCCCCGCGTCATTCAATTATGTTCGGGATTCGAGTGCTTTTGCCCAAGGAACTTCACCTCGAGGCAACAGGACCTTTACACGGGGATGCCACTACCGGTTGTGTCCCGCGCCATGTCCTTACACTTCCGACACACTGACCTATACCCGGAATAGCAGTGGTACTTTCAGCGACACGAACACCGAAATTAACAGTACTGTTCCTCAGATTCTTCATGACATCTACATGAGCGGAACAAAGAACCGGAGTACGACGGTATCCAACTTCTTCGACATTGAATGGCGACAAGAATCGACGTACTATGACCTAGACCGGGATAATGGGAATCTGATCCCAGGTGGACGGTTTCGTTTCCTGGAGTCGTTCGCTCTCAACGATAACATTCGAGCTGTTGAGGGTCTCATAGTCGATGGAAAGACTGGCGGAATTGGGTTTAGGAACCATACCTTGCCCATCGATTACACCAGAGGCGCTACATGGTCTGAAGACCTCCTCTTCCTCCAACCTGACGTCCAATGCGTTGATCTGAATGTCACCGTCGATTGGACAGCTACAACAACATCGAGCGGAGTCAGTGGGTTTTACATTTCGGAGATGGTTCTGACCGACCGCGGCGGCTTTGTCAACATGAATACTACCGACCCGCGCAACGACTCAAGGGTCGGTATCAATGCGCCAGACCTCAGAATGAGAGCATACCAGGCAGCATGGCTCGCAAACGGGTTGACTATGGGTTTTATGAACATCACGGACAATACCAATAAGACGGCAGGCACCAAAGCCTACGATCGGATCGACTCCAAGTTGAATCAAACGTTCAAAATCCGCATCCCGGACTCTAGTGTTGAGATGCAAAATTTCCAGAAGTTGCAATTCAGCGACGAGTTTGGTGTCCATATTGGCGTGAGCGTCTTCTTCAGTGGAGACAGACTGTACGACAATCCTTCGGGAATCAACGAGACTTGGTTCGGAGATGCGCGTGAGTTTTCTCAACACCTTGGGCTACTATTCTAAGTAACTAACTTTCTCTGAATTAGAGGACTTGTGTGAGGGCTGGACCTTCAATGCAACGCACAAGTGGCCGGATCCCACCACCAGGCTGAATAACACGTACGTTATGTGTCAACTCATGCAAGGAGTCCCTACACGAGTCGACGCCGGTCCCGCAAATATCTTTGACGAGGGGAGCAAATGGTCCACGCCAGTTTATTCATGCGCATCAGCTGTCAAGGCCACCATCAAGACAGTCCACTTCTTCCACAACGGCACTAACGACGATCTCGAAGGCTTGGTTATCAAGGATTTGCAAGAGAAGAAGTATCAAGACGAGAGTGAAATGCCTTTATGGGGTATGGAAGCCTCATTCTTCACCCTTGAGCAATTCGAACCCATCTGGGGTCTTGTCGATTCAGCGTTTGAAGATTTCCAAAATATCAGCACCATTCGGGCTCCGTCTTTATATCTACCCCAGGTGGTGGTTGACAGTCTGGGTGCTATGACACCAATCAGGAATCTCCCTGGAGCAATCTTGCCTGTCGCCGCGTATAAAACCATACGCCTGAACGCAGGCTCAATTTGGACAGGCATAGACTACACGGCTGAGGGCAGTATGAGTCTTTGGATGCGGTGGAAAGAACTTTCGAATTCGGCAACAACGATGCCTAAGATCATTCAATTCCTGTGGACTGACATTGCTGCATCGGCTCTTGTTGGGTCCAAGGGTGTTCTTGGGTCCCGCAACATGGAGCCAGACCAAGCAGCGACCATCAACATACACCCGACTGTCCACAGGGTAAAGTACCGCTGGCCGTTTGCCATTCCGGCATTCATTGTTGTCTTACTCATCGTTCTCGTCTTCGTTGTTGTCGTGCTATCAGTTGCATTCGGCAACGCCAGCTTAGGCGGGATGAAGCAGAATCTCAAGCAGGTTTCAGTCGGACGTGTACTAACGAGCGTCTTTCATCCTCAATCGAGTGACCTTGCTATGGAACCAGTAGTTTGGAGTAAAGGTAACGGATCTAGACTGATAGACATGTCCGGAGGGCATCCAAGACCAGATACAGAAGACGACTAGTCCATGATCCCTTATTACGTACCTTCAAATTTATTACTCCGAGTTTCCCTGAAGTTAGAATGGTTATGGGCTATTATGTGTATATATCTATTTCAAATCGCTTTAATAATTCTATGATGAAATTCTAGCCTTACAACTTTTTAATGAAAGCGGCGACCTGCTCTTTGCTTGTTGCCCATGAAGTGACCAGCCGAACTACAGCCTTGTCGTCAGGAACCTTTTCCCAGACATAGAATTGAAACTCATTTTGAAGCTTCGCAATCAAGGCATTTGGCAGAATAGCAAATACTTGATTAGTTTCCGTTTCAGCCTCCAACTTGTGTCCCGCCTCCGCAAGTCCAGAGGACAGGAGCTGTGCCATTTCGTTGGCGTGCTTCGCCAAGTCAAAGTAGAGGGTGGAACGGAACATCTCCAGAAACTGGACCCCGAGAATCCGGCCCTTGGCGAGGAGGCCTCCGCGTTGCTTGATGTGGAACGCAAAGTCTTCTGCGAGAGATTTGTTGTTGATAACAATCGCTTCGCCAAGAAGCATGCCTACCTTCGTGCCGCCAATCCAAAAAACGTCTGTCAAGTGAACCAGGTCTGGCAGTGTGAGGTCATTCTTCGCCGCTGACAGGGCAGCTCCGAGACGAGCGCCATCAAGGAAGAGAAGGAGACCCCGTTTCCGACACAGATCAGAGATGGCAGTCAATTCGGCCTTGGTGTAGATAGTGCCCACCTCCGTAGCATTGGAGATGTATACCAGCCGGGGCTTCGCCATATGAGGGTAGTGTGCGTTCTTGTTCAGGGCATCTTGTATGCTTTCGGGTGTCAACTTTCCGTTTTCTTGGTTGACGACGATGATTTTGTGTCCTATCGCCTCGATTGCGCCGGTCTCTCGGACCAAGATATGCCCAGTGCTCGCCGAGATGACGGCCTCGTGCGGGCGTAAGCAGTTTGCGATGGAAATAATGTTGGCGAGAGTGCCGCTCGCAACGAAATAAATCGCGGCATCAGGAGACTCCAATTTCTCTCGTAGGCATTCTTTGGCCCTTTTCGGAGTACTCGTCGTCACCGTAGGGTTTCTGCTGCGAGAGGTTTGTCTCGAGCAGTTTCTCGAGAATTTGCGGGTGTGCGCCTTCGCTGTAGTCGTCTAGGAAGCTGCTTGGAGGCATGTTGAAATTGGTAAGATAAAAGACGATTTTTGATAGGCGGAGAAGTGGGACGACCGGGTGTAAGTCGGCGAACGCGGGCTGTAATAATGAGAGGATGTGCTATCTGATATTAAGGGTCATAACCGAGGTTAAGGGGCTTAGCTCTTTTTCTAGCGTTCTAGAACTTTGAAAGAAAAGGGTGGTTCCATAAAGTTCTAAATTACTAAGGAATGTCGTTAGCTACGCCCTTGGACACGTCAGTAGTGGGACAATTTTGCGGTCCCGCAGAGTGACACGCATAAGCTCCCCTTTTACTACACCGTGATTATTACCAATTAAGCAGGAGGGTACTGAGAGGCGGTGAATATGGGGGCTTGGGGTGGCGACGTGGATCTTGGAGCCGTGTCATGTTGGGTTATCGCGGTAGTAAGAACCTGATGTGGAAAGGCAATGCAAGGCTATTCCTCTTCAGGGCAGTGATTGCGCCGCTAGGCAGGGAAAGAAAGATTCGGGCCTTTCTCGCCACTGCTTTTGTTCTGTTGTGTGCAAGCAATTGCCTAAATGATATCTGCACTCCGAATTTACACTTGTTTCGCAGTTGCTGGGCCGCCAGTCACATTTCCGGCCAAATTTCGCTGCCACTTTAGTATCGCAGACTGCATTGGTGGTATATTCCTTTGGTGCCAGAAGTAATTGTGGCCAGAATATGATGATGAAGACTACAAACCAAGTTTTTAATACGGGCATACGTGCATTTAATATTTACATGCATTTATCTTACGTGGGGCTGACGGATCGTAGAAGGCTAGTCACGGAGCAGGGGGGGTAAAGGAATAAGTTTATCAGATGTTCGTAGCTCAGCAACACCGGTATCCCCATCTACTAGTCGAGACTGTAAACTACGAACGGAAGGCGGTGCACTCCATCTCAACCGAAGCTCCAACAGGCAATTGCTTTACAGCGACACAGGTGCGGGCCTATGAGGTCTTATTAGTTTCTCGTCTCACTTCAACGACTGTATACTCACCGGCAGCACGCCAGGGAAGAAGGGCTTATATCCCTCGTTCATGGCTCCGAACTCGTCCATGGAGAGAATGTAGACGTTCATCTTGAGGACATTATCCAAGCTGGATCCAGAGGCCTCAAGGACCTGGGCGAGGTTGTGCAGAAGTTGAGTCTGGGGTGTGAAGATGTCAGCAAATAACGCATGTCGTATCACGTAGTAAGACCATCTCCACTAACCGTCTGGCCAGTGACCCCGCCATCAACAAGCTTGTTGGTCTTCGGGTCAAGGCCTACCATGCCGGAGCAGTAGACCATGTCATTGCGGACGATGGCCTGGGAGAACAGGGAGACAGGGGCAGGAGCCTTGTCGGTAGAGATGGGCTGCTTGGACATGATGGCTGAAATGGATTGGAATGATAATTTGGTGTGGTTTCTTCGGTAGACGAGTGCTTGCAGTGACGAGTTGATGCCTCGAGAAGGGGAGAGTAGAGATATACCAAGACGAGAGGCCCTCATGGCTAAATTTGTCATCACAGTCTTCCCCGCTCGTATCAATCGGCTTATCCCGAGTGGGACTGGCCAGACCTTAATCCATTTTCGTTGATGTCACGATTGAGGGGTTAATAGCTGGTGTATCCAACCAAGCCGAGAATATCCGGACCGACTGACTCGAAAGATTGCCCCTGAACTACTTACGCCCTTGCTGTGACAATCGCCGATATCGCTACGCCTTGCAAATGACAAATTTGTCAGCCGGCATTCCCGCGCTAGATTCGTAAATTGGTCATCAAGTGGTGATGGAGGGTCACCGCCATCCACGTCCATAGCCTGACCAGAGGCCACTGATTCCAATCAATCGGCTAAAATCCCAGCAAGGATTTAACAGTTGTTCAGTGCCTACCGAGGTTGGCAAGGATATTCTGCTCGCCTATTGCAGCACCACTACGTACCCATCATGCCTAATTCACCTACCATGGCCCTGGGAAGAGAGGTCAAAGACACGCATTTCCTCTTTGCGGACGACCATGTCAATCTCAACCAGGGTAAGTTACCCTACATGTTAGACACCCAGTCCGCCCTCTAACTTGTACGCGAGGTGCCTATGGATCTCACCCGCGCCCTGTCAGGGATGCACTGCGCCATTGGCAGGAGGAAGCCGAAGCTCGTCCCGACAAGTTCATTCGCTTCACATTCCCGAAGGTGCTGGACGAGATCCGGCAGCAGGTCGCTGATTTCATCAATGCCGACGTTGACGGGACAGTCTTGGTGCCGAACGCGACTACTGGTCTCAACACGGTCCTGCGGAACCTGGAGTTTCAGCCAGGGGATAAAATCGCATACTTCACGGGCGTCTACGGTGCCATTGGAAAAACCGTCGACTACCTTGTCGAAACTACCCCCGTCTGCGGCGTCGAAATTGACTATGACCCTGTGCAGGACGGAGAAGAGGAAATCATCTCTCGCTTCACGCAGTGCATCAAGGAGCACGCTGGACACATCCAGGTGGCAATCTTTGACACTGTCATGAGCATGCCGGGTGTGCGAATGCCCTTTGAGCGACTGACGAAAATCTGTCGTCAGGAAGGCATTTTCAGTGTCATTGATGGCGCTCACGGGATCGGTTTCATTGATCTGAACATTAAAGAACTTGATCCTGACTTTTTAGTGACCAACTGTCACAAGTAACTTAATCCCCTTTCCTTCTGTCAAATGCAGATTTTAACTCTTGTTTCAGGTGGCTCTTTATCCCTCGCGCATGTGCAGTATTCTATGTTGCCGTTCGGAATCAGCACCTGATGCGATCATCCATCCCGACCTCCCACGGCTTTGTGCCGCTGCCAACAAACAAGTCGGCGTATTTCAACCCCAATCCATCCAAAGCTCGGAACGCCTTTGTTGCGCAGTTTGAGTACACTGGAACGATTGACACAGCCCCTATACTGTGCATTCCTGCGGCCCTGGAATTTCGCCGCACCGTCTGTGGAGGGGAAAAGGCTATCAGAGAATACTGCGTCAACCTAGCCCTTGCTGGTGAAAAGCGAGTCGCCGAGATTCTAGGCACAGATGCGCTGCCGACGGCTCTAGACAAACGAGTCGGGTTCGCCAACGTCCGCCTACCTCTCAAGGTTCGAAGTGAAAAATCGGCCTCGACTGAGGGCATTCCAGCCAGAGACGTCGGCGCCATCATCAACTTTATGTTTCAAAAGTTTACGGAGGACTATAATACGTTCATAAACGTTCTCTATTTCTCAAATTCTCTCTGGGCGCGGTTATCTGCCACGGTTTATCTAGATCTGTGTGACTTTGAGTATGGCGGAAAGATTCTCAAGCAGGTTTGCCAGCGGGTTGAAGCTGGAGAATACCTAGACGGAGACAGTTAAACTATCAATTACGTTCACAAATCAAATTTTCCCCAAACATAATCGACCCCGCTCGCTACTGTTCATTGAGCTTGAAGGAACAACGAAATATGGCCGTTGCAAGCTTCTTTCATTAGGTAGGTAGAATAGGACACAACAATGAACAAGCCCAAACCCAAGCCAGTGTTCCACATTCTCAAAGGTCCGTTCCCCTTTCCTTTCCTTTTCTTTTTGAGAAAAATACGGCTGTGTTTGCAGCTTATCCACAATCTTCTTTAATCGACACGTTTCTCTCAGTTCATTAGACACATGTCTATCTGTGTTCGGTGTCATCAGGAAGACGTCAGTAAGTGCATTTGTTCGTAAGACTCAGATAATTATACTATAAGTAATCGTAACTTGGCACATAATAAATTTGTCGTCTCTCGATAGCTCACCAGAGGTGTCACGCAACATCTAATCATCTTACGCAATCCACGAAGTCACCAACAATATGGACGCCACGTGCAGCCCGCACACTCCAGCTGGTCAAGGAAACAGCACGTTCAACCTGCTTAACCTTCCTCCAGAACTTATCCAAAAGGTTATTGACCACGCTGTCTTCGATGAGGCTGGAATCATGAACTTCGCCCTAACATCAACCCGGTTCTTCTACATAATACAAGAGCGTGTTATGAAAACACGATATCCAGACCCTCCTCGTCGACCATCTTTCAATTCTCAGGACTTGGAGGCGATTCAGAAGACTGTCGACTCCTCAGTTTCGCCGCTTAATACCGCCTGGAAAATGGATCGCACCTACGATGATCCGTGTCTGAAAAATTTACGATACTCTCGACGTCAAACCCCGCTAGTACGCCTTATAGAACATTATCTCCCAGTCAATCTCGGTGGCCATTATGTGGATGGTATCTCAATGGAAGCGACTTATCATACCATAGAATGGATGCTCGATAAGGGCGCTGATGTCAACATGGATTCGCATCCTAGATGGTATCAGGGTCCTTTTGTAAGCGCTAATGCGATACCTGGGCCACATCACCCTCCCTCTAAGCCTCCTCTACACCATTTATTATCGCAACTTCTAATCAAGGGGATAGACCACAATAGAATTAATGCTGTGGTTAAACTCGTCTCATTTCTTTGCAATAGAGGAGCCGTGATCCCTGCAGATCTACATCGTTACACACAAACCCTTTGGAGAGAAAGCCTACCTGGACTCATCGATGCTCCGCCAGGGATGTTTTCAATGGCCTTTCTTGCTCGCTTTCCGCCCTCTATCCTAGAGTCTTTTCTTACCCAATTCAGTCGTCGAAATTTCAATTGGACCTCTCGAAGTCACCAGAGGCCTAAACAGTTGGATGGTTGGTGGGACGATGGGAAACTATCCTATCTCGGTCATCATTGGAGGTTTGAAACTTCTCCTGTGTCAATTGTGGAGGTTACATTCAATAACTTTTTTCATCCCGATCTTTATTACCAAGATGTCGAGACGTTGGATGAGAAAGTCAAACTGCTGATTAAGTTCAAGGCTATTGACGAAATGGAGCAAAAAGCGTTTCGTCAACTCGTCGGTGCGGCCCGGGAAATTGATGTTCTACGCAAGCAGGCTGGTGGGCTAACCTTTGAACAGCATGGTATGGTCTGTTGGTATAAACTAAGCCGGTTTATAACTACCTTAGCTGAGCAGATCTCTAAGCAGGAGAAGCGGGACAAGGAATACGCAGAAGGTTACAGATTCCATGCCTTTACACCTCAGGTCAGAGACAGTGATATTGTTTTTCATTGGATTTCCCAGACATATCACGAGATATTTCGAAAGGTGTTTAGCCAGCACGAGCTCACATACTACGCAGACGATGCCATCCAAAGCACAATCTTTGCCAACGACCCTACCAAGCTCCAACTAGTCAGAGATTCGGAGACGTTGCGGCAAGCATTGCGAGATGATGAGAAGATCGCACGTGATCAAGTATTACTTGGCTTCAGGGGTATCTCTCAGAACTGTGACGCGGAATTTTGGACGGAGTCTACAAGAAATCTAACGGCTTGGTACAAGAGCTATTGTCAAAACAACGAGATTTAGTACCGAAAAGTGACCAAGACATATAATTCAATGTAACGATGCGCGGGTATGGTTGTCCTTTGGTACCGAAGAAAGAACAAGACACAAAAATAGCGAGGAAAGGAGATACATAAAACTAGTATAGCAACAACTCAAAATGATACAAACAAGTATTGCTAAATACTTCCCCATTTGTGCAATTTATGGCAAGGCTTACCCTCCACAGGTGTTTATACAACGCATTTCTGAACAAAGACGGGTGTGGATATCCAATCCGTTTACTTTTGGAAGAAATTAAAAAGAACATTGCATGAAAAGATGCGAAAACCAGAGACAGATGAATGGTGCAGCGTCAAACAACCCTGGCGCGTGACCTCTCACCGGACACGTATTTGCTGCATAAACGCGTTCTGGGGAACCTATGTGCTTAACACAATCCATGTGATTCCGTACCACCCATATCTTAAGACAAAGCCGTTATTTATTTTCAGATCTTCTTGTGATTTCCCCGGTTCTGAGTGAAAGTGAATGCCTACTACCGGCGCTTTCACAGAGGCGGGTGGTCAGGTGACTCGGAGGTTCGGACTCGGAGACGGCGATTGGATCTTAGTCAGCACTTACACCTCCGGAAAATTACAAATCAGGCCCGTGACGGCGTGGAAAATTGCATCACGGTCCTCATCTTCCCTTCTCCTTTTCGCCGCAAGCCGTGGTGCATCTGTTGTGTCTTCGTCCGAGATATCAACTGCAGCGCCCACAATCAACCTAGTTAATATATTTTGCACTCATGTCTGCTGTCTCGGGTGACCGGAACAGCCGCAGTGGTGGCGAGCCTGCCGCGAAGCGTCCACGGCTCAAAACACCCACCACGCGGAGTCGCCGCGCTGGGCCCGAGGCCGTGAGCGATTCTATTACGGCTGCTGTGCCGGAATTGCCAACACATGAAGCAGTGGAAAATAACGCCGTAACTTCAACGCCCATGGTGTCTCAGAAAGATGGGCCCGTTGTACCACAATACGTGCCCGGGGAGCCCATCACTGTGGCACTGGCGAGATATAGAGCCTGGCAAAGTGAGAAAGTCCTGTCCTCTACAGAAATTCATGCCATTAACACGAGCGCCGCATAGAAGCCGGAGCACCACGCGATACAGTGTGCTTCACATGCCAACAGCCGAATAATCTCGAGTACTGCATCACCTGTCGGAGGTCCTACCATGCAGCGTGTAAGCCCTCGGACGGGGCACCCTCGCGTCAAGGAGGCCCTCAACACTGGCACTGTGATGTTTGCGTGGGTAGAAACTGGCACGTCCAACCGCCTCCTCTCACTCCTCCAGCATCACCTGTTCTTGCCCCTATACAAGACGCAAACCGGAACCGCTGGTCAGCCGTCAACACGCAAACAGCACAGCAGGCTGATATCCCGGATTCCGAGAGTCGGTCTCGCCCAGAACAGAATGCTGGTCCAGGAAGAACAACAACCAACCAAGTCCAGACTCAAAATACACCTTCGGTATCTCAGGCGCAATCAAGACCGACACCACCTCCACTTCTAAGTATCGCTGATTCCGCATCTGCCGCGTCGGCAGCAGAAAGATTGGAGACGCTACCGCGTACGACTGTACGAGCGCGGAAATCTAAATTTACTACTCTGGCCACTGATGTGGACTCTGCGCTGCGGATATTGTACTGCGAGCTGGAAACCACCTCTGCGTTACGAGGCCAAGTGTCCGACCTGGAATCACACCTGGCCCAACAGCGCCAAGAGCTAGAAATCCGCCAGAAAGAGCTATGTCTGGCGCAAAAAATGGCCTCCATGGCGCGGGCATCTGATGGGGAACTCGCGCGGCTTAGGGCCGAGGCAGCTGGAAAGAAGGCGGCTGTCGAGGAGGCAGACGCTCTGAGAGCAGACAAGCGGAGACTTGAGCTGGAACTGGAGGCCTCCCGGACACAGTTGAGTATTGTGACGCAGTCATTCCAGGAATTAAAGAAGAAGCTGTCAGCCCTGATTGGAGATTAACTGGGGTGTTCCTTTCTACATCGGTAGATCTAGTGTTGAGCATTGTGGAAGTGAGTCAGGGCTAGGGATCGAGTCGACTGTTGGGCGTCATGTTTGAGTAACCAGCGTTTTAGAGCTTTGTTTTGATGCAATAAGACTTTGCTTTTCTCACTTGAATATTCCTCTGATAACTTGGTACATCAAATTTAGCGAGCTACGAATTTCACGTTGACTCTCCTCCGACGGTCTCCGTCTCGAACTACTGGTGTTACGCAACATAACGCATGCCGAATACTTCGCGCACAGAAACCCAACGGGAATGTCGAATGTAAATTCACTCTCGGCTATGAATTGGCCAAATAGCCCTACATCTCTATATACTTGTCTAAACATCCTCGACTACACTGGCCCAGTTGGAGTGCTCAGCCCGGCCGTACACAATGTCACTAAGCCAACCCTTGATCAGTGCGGCGTAGAATCCAGAATCCCCGTTTTCGCGAGGGATGACGAGATCCTCGTTTCGGTGGTGGATAAGACTAAGTGGTGCGATGAAGTACTGGCCAAGACGTTAGTGATTTCCAAGCTGTAGAGTAAACAATAAATTCCCTTACCGCAGTGCCGGATGCGAATGCCTCCACCAGCCGTCCTTCCGCAATGGCCTCACGAATCTCAGTCATGGAGAAATCTCTCTCAACAACCGTAAGAGGTTCTAGCGCGGTATTGTCGACAATCCAGCTCTGGGCATCCTTTGCTCGATGGTTGACAAGTTCAATGACGCTCTGCCTAGTAATGCCTTCCAGAATGGTCTGGTTATTCAGGCTAGCAGTCACCAACTGAGTCTCGCCCTCCTTCGTCTTCCAGACGACGAAGAAATTGCTAGCTCCTGCCTCAGTGACGTACTCCTGGGCACCATAAAGCCACAGAACTTGATCAAAGCCTCTGGCAGTCGCATCGGCATGAGCCACAAGCGTTGGCCCGTAATTCGCACCGAGCTTGGCGCTTCCAAAGCCACCTGGCCACGCTCGACAAGAATCTGCCGGTGATGTGACGACAGTCATGCCACCGCTTTTCGTCTTGAAGCCGGGGGCGAGGGTGGCGATGGCGTACAGTGTAGAGTGCTGAGGCTTCTGAACCCCGAGTGCAGCTGTGGTTCCAATATGAGTCGGCCGCAGGTACAATGTCTCGCCCTTTCGGTCTCGGGGAAGCCACTTTTCTGCCTCCAGGACGACAAATTCGCGGAGCAGCTTTTCCAGGGCCGAGGTATCAAACGCGGGCAGGCCCACGCGGGTCGAGGACTTGAGCATGCGTTTGCAGTTGAGGTTAAGCCGGAAGAGACGCAGTTTGCCGTCATCGCCGCGGTAGGCTTTGATGCCTTCAAAGCACTCCGTAGCGTACTGGAGAGCGCTGGCACTGGGCATGATGGACAGAGGGCCGTACGGGCGAATCTCAGGAGCCGCCCAGCCACTGGCTTCACTCCAGTGGCAGACCAGCATATGGTCGGTGCAGCCGGTTTGGCTAAGATCCGACGCTGGGTTTGTGGGCATGGGAGTGGTCAGGTGGAATGCCAGTTTGGAGTGGTCGAGCGCTGCAACATCTCCGCCGTTGTTAGCAGCATTGCTGAAGGCCATTTTTACGCGACAGATTGCGTGAAACCGTGAATTTTGCGAGACACGTATGGCAGTTGATGATAGCCTCAATGGTGATGTTACTCTAGTCTTATTGATGAGTGGTGCAGTTTACTACCGCTAACGCGCCCTGAGTCTCATTTTGCGCAATGTGGATATGCCACTGTACTCCCCGATGATACCCGTTTTGTCCACCGCTTGCTACAGTCTAAATGAAACACAACCAGGAGACCTTTAGCACCATGAAGACCAGTTAAATTTGTCATCGGACTGCTCGGACATGCCGGCGCACCTCTTTGACCGAGAGCCGAGGGTCTAGATCAACTGAGGGGTATTACGCCCGTCTGTCGATCATTGACATGGCGCCCTGCATGTCAAATTCGCCATTGGAAAGGTGCTCAATCGACATACCCCGCTCAAGTCTGGCAACTTTGTCGACTCATGTCTTGTGCCGATTGAGACTTTGTCGCCTCCATCCCCACTCACACAGAATCCTGGGGCGTTAAATCTGTCATGTGCTACGCTACTAACCCCGGTCAGGCTCTCTCACAAGCGAGCCATTGCCCCTCGTACTACGATAAGGTGCGCCCTTTTGTTAAATTTGTCAGCACTTGTGGCTGTTCCTTGCCAGATACCCGGCAGTTTGACAACGACGCGTTGCGATATCGGTGTCGTCTTCCACCTCGGGTAGGGCCCAATGCCAGAGTGACCATCCGTTGGACCGATCTTAGCCTTGCTTCCAGTGTTGTGTGTGCTATCCCTAAATTTGTCATCACATCTGATCGCTCCCCACTCTGTGCATGACACATTCATATAAAGGCTTTTGACAAGCGTACAAGGAAACTATTCACACATATCATACTGCTTAACCCTGTTCCGTTGCATCTAAACACTACATTCATCATGCCTATTTACGAATTCGAGCACGCCATTCGCCTGAGTGTTACTCAGAGGCAGGCGCTTGCTACTGCAATCACCGACTACCATGCCCTGACTTTCAACGCTCCTCGCTATATCGTCAACTGCCGATTTATCGACGTCTCTCAGGGTCCATTGTCAAACACCTTTGTTGGTGGCCAGCCATCCCAGATCAACCGGCTTTTCGTTAGTCTGCGAAGCGGTGCCGGTCGAACCCATGCACAGCTGCAGGGCCTGTCCGACAAGTTAGAGTCCATCTGGGATGGAGTCGTCGGCAAGGGTACTCGTGAGCAGCAATTGAGGGGCATCTATATCAAGGGAAACTTGGATGTGGCCAAAGAAGGCGGTTTCCACCTGCCAATGGTAAGCAATGGCCCCAGCCCAAATAGGACGTATCTTGTTAACGATTTCCCTCCAGCCGGGACACTTTGAGCAGTGGGTCAAGGATAACACGGAGGAATTCAAGAAGTTGGCTGCGGAGGGTGACTCTGACTTTATCCAGCTCGTCGAGGAGATTAGAACTCGCCCCGTGTTCCAGCAGTGATAGTCAGAGGATTTCACTCGATGGCGATAGTTTCTATTTGTAGTTCTCATGAATATTGGTGCTTCTAAACAGATCAACAAAAAAGTTTGTCGGCAAAGAAATCCCTTTGTGTCTGTTTGTGTAAGATGCTACTCTGGTTTGCTTGCTGGTCGAGTAGACGTGTACATTTCAGTAATACTGGTGCGGCCAAAGAGAGAAATCTTGTAAAATGGGCCGAAAGGGAACCAAGTGACCTGGACTCATGTACGGAGCATAATAAGCACGAATATAGTGGTGGTGTTTAAATGAGGGTCCAATATCGTTGTGGCAATTCCATCAATCGAGAACCTCCGGATTCCAGATCAAGTTCTTAGTGTACTTGGATTAATGACGCAAATGCCATAACAATATCTTGATGACTTGAAGTTTCGATGGCCGTGATGGTGCAGATGACTGGGCTGTTCTTTCTAGTGGACGTACAGGTGTTCGCCTCGCCTCCGCTTCCCCTTTGCTGCTGCTGAGCCATAAAACCCCGCTAACACACTCCAAAGTCAATCTGATGACAAATTAGTCTCTTGTTAAGTGTCGAAGGGCGTCGAATGACCTGCGTTAACTTTATACCCTAGTCTACCTTAGACGATGTTAGTATAAAGGGCCGCCCTGACCAGCACAGCAGCAGAGGATTCTACCTAACAAGTCCTAATCCATTTCCTACCATGTCAACAACGAACCAGCGCGACTGGACTCACCTTGTGCGGTTCGTTGCCGCTGAGGATGGCCTGGTCTACTTCGGCCAGGTTGATGCTGAAAAGTATCCCGATGTTGGCCTAGCAGCGCTGGAAGGCAAACCAATCCCAGTCAACGTGGTCGCCGGCTCACAATTTGATGGGATTGTCACAAGTCAGTTCTTGCATGTGTCACGGGTAAGTTCTTTCTCAAGGACACACATGGCACACTCTAACAATTACACTACCAGCTCCTTTCTCCCGTTCCGGCCTCATCAGTCCCCATAATCCTCTGCATGGGGCTTAATTATAGAGACCATGCCATTGAGATCAAGATGCCAATTCCAGAATCGCCGATTCTCTTCATCAAGCCTCGCAATGCGATCAGTGGTCCATATCCGGAACCAATTTGCATTCCAGCCGTTGCGCAGGACGGAACCAGCGATTATGAAGCAGAAATGGCCATTGTAATTTCGAAGACTGGCAAGAACATTGCAGAGAATGATGCAATGGACTACGTGCTGGGCTTCACATGTGCCAATGATGTTAGCGCCAGGAAGTTGCAGTTCGCGAACAGTCAATGGTGCTTTTCCAAAGGTGCGCCGAGTAATCATCTATCCAATGCACAAGCTAACAGCTATTTTTTCTTCGGACAGGTTTTGATGGATCAGCTCCCATCGGGCCAGTTCTCGTTTCCCCAGCACCAATCAGTGACCCCCAAAAGCTCGCCATCACTGCAAGCCTCAATTCCGAGATCGTCCAGGATTCTAACACAAGGTGAGGATACTAACTTGATGCGCGATGCGGATGCTCCTCTGTTTAGAACCTAGCTGACAATCCTATCTCCATAGCGAGATGATATTCCAAGTCTCTTCAATCGTCTCGTATTTATCCCAAGGGACAACGTTGGAGCAGGGGACTGTCATCCTGACTGGTACCGGGCCAGGAGTAGGCGCGATGCGTGACCCAGTACTGTCGCTGAAAGATGGGGATGATATGAGGGTTTACATTGAGAAGATTGGGACGTTGGTGAATAAGGTATCCTATGAATAGACCGGAGTATGTGTCCGAGCACGTCGGTATCCGCCGTTTTTCATCCTTCCTGACTCGAATGCACAACTTGCTGGACGATGACGGTGTCTTCTTTCTTCAGTACTCGGGTCTGCGCAAGTCGTGGCAGTATGAGGATCTCATCTGGGGCCTATTCATGAACAAGTATATCTTCCCTGGAGCAGACGCATCGGTGCCACTGAGCTGGATTATTGATAAAGCCGAAGCTGCCGGCTTTGATGTCAAGCAGATAGATACTGTCGGTGTTCACTACTCCGCAACTGGCTTGGCAACCGTGAGAAGGTTGTGGTCAAGTATGGTGACCGATGGAACCGCGTAAGTGGCTTTCCACATGGATAAAAATGTTACCAACCTGGCGTCTATACAGTGAAATACAGATTTGGACCTACTTTCTCGCTTACGGGAGGATCGCTTCCCGCCAAGGCACCGCCACTTGCTTCCAGATCACTCTCGTCAAGAACATCAACTCGACTCACCGAATCGACGGTGTTCCCACCCAGTTTGCTCTCTCGGGGGCTCTGGACAACAGCAAGGCGGATATCAAGGCTTGGGCTGCCAAGAACAACGTGTCTTCGCCCTCGGAGTACCTTTCCTAAGGGGAGGTACGGTACTGCCATTATTATCGGATTACCTAGTTGAGCCAAGAGCGCAGCGTTTGGGAGTGTGAAGAGCCAGCCTTCTTAAGCAGGGGCCAGTCGGCAAATAGTGACAACGGTTGAAGCATTCAACAATAGCAAGCATAATGCTCCTAACTTGGCGTTCAACATGCTGAGTAAACTATCCTGTAGCAGGGTGCATAGTATGATGGCACTTCAAAATTTAGAAACGAGAAGATAACATATAAATTATGCTATTCGCGGCGTCTGCATGTGATCTACATGATCTTGCGGTTCCACGATCTGTACCTTCAGCCTTCAGGTCATCAACTCAGGCCTAGCCTCCAATTCCGCCAGCAAGTCTTTGAAATCCTGGTCGCCACGTCCTGCCCTCTCTTTGAATGATTCCAGGTTGTCCCGCAGCCAGGCCTTTTCCGTTCCAGCCTGAATTGCGTTAGAAGTTTCGTTACGATGAGTACAAGGTGAACTGACCGGCGGAATTGCAAGACTCTCCTCCCTTGTCGTGATGCCTGGGACAATAAACACTGTCTGCAAGGTCTTTGGGTTACCAGGCCCGACGTCGGACTCCGTCTTGCCTACAACATCATCCCAGATGGCCTCGATCTCCTCAGCCAGCTTTGCGAAAGCCTCGGCGCTCCGGTTAGAGCCACTTCGCACATGGCCAAAGATTCGATTAGTGTTGGGCTTGCGCTTCCGGCCGTACCAGTATTCTTCGTCTTTAATGGGGGCAAAGCGGATATTCACAAACATCGACGGGGTATTGAACATGGTACAGTGGAGTGTGGTAATGCGCTCCGCTAGCGCCTCCCGCTGAGCTGGGGTAAAGGCATAAGAGTGAGAGATGTCGTAGAAAGGCATTTTAAGTGGCAGATGTCAGGGCATACATGCATGAAGCAGTTGGTAGAAAGCACCCTGTGAATATTTGGCTATGATGCTGTGATATCCTTCCTGCTCGGTAAAGCTCGGTGTCACGCACGAGTTGATGCCCCTCATCTGCTCCGGCCCTGAAATTGGTCAGCAACGCACCTGACTCGTTTTGGATCAACCGAGCCAATAAAACTGCCGATGGCGAGGTTGGCCTAAATCCGACTTCGCAGCTTAAGTCCATCCTCTCGCCCGAGGTCAACAAGCTTCCAGAGCAGAGCGGGGTGTTGTATCCTGGCCAGAACGTCAGCCATATTTGTCATAAAATCGATGCCCCGCACCATGTAGACGCTCAGGA
Source organism: Ilyonectria robusta (assembly GCF_021365365.1). Classification (NCBI taxonomy): domain Eukaryota; kingdom Fungi; phylum Ascomycota; class Sordariomycetes; order Hypocreales; family Nectriaceae; genus Ilyonectria; species Ilyonectria robusta. The sequence continues at coordinate 90,511 of NW_025764451.1, forward strand.
ACTATGTACTAAGACGCTTGCGGGAATCCGAGTACGGACACAGCGGAGTGGCCAAGTGAGATTGACGAGTGACGTGGTCCCTTCTCGGGTGAGACAGAAGCCTACGTGATTCAGTGGGGGGAGCAAGTCCGGACCAGTCCGGCAGACGCACCGAGATAAGTGTTGAGGAAGCCATTGGGTGGAGATAGGATATCATTCGTGGTTTTGCGCTCATGATTGGTAATACTTAGAGGGCATTTTTAAATTTGTCATCCCGTCGCTCGCGATGAGCTCAGGATGACGGCAGCCATATATCTCGTCAACACGGAAGCTCCCCGCACATTGTAGGCTCTGTAGCATTCAATTTCACCAAGAATACATTGTCTCAAGTCTTCAGATCACTTCTTCTTCATCCAATCCGCTTAATAAACACTGCTGGCGACCATGTCCCCTACGATCTCGACCCCAAAGACGGCCGTCGTCCTCATTGACCCCTACAACGACTTCATCCACCCCGAGGGCAAATTGTATGGCTCTGTCAGTGAATCGCTCACCGCCACCAACACCGTTGCAAACCTGAAGGAACTCGTCAAGGCCGCTCGGGAGGCGCATATTCCCATTTACTATGCGCTGCACAAGACCTGGAAGGAGGGTAACTACATGGATTGGCTGCATATGAACTCATCGACTACGAGGCTTGGTCAGAATAAGGTTTTTGAGGAGGGAACTTGGGGAGCTGAGATCTTGGAGGGGCTCGAGCCTGATGTGTTGAACAATGGGGACGTTATTGTCAGCAAGCACTGGAACAGCAGGCAAGTCCAATGTCCATCAAGAGACGATGGGAAAATTATATCTCAACCCAGTCTCTGAGACTATATTTGTTGAATACTGACATTGTGGGATGTCCACAGCTCTTTTGCCAACACCGACTTGGACTATCAGCTCCACCAACGCGAGATTACCCATCTAGTCATGGCCGGTATGGTTGCCAACACCTGCCTTGAGAGCACAGCCCGATACGGAAGAGAGCTGTGAGTCGTTCCATTGATTGAGAATGTACCACGAATGCATGAGAAGTGAGAAGCTAACAACCCACAATCCAACCAGGGGCTATCACGTCACCCTCCTGTAAGTGGAGACCTCTTCCGGTTGTAATTTACTAAACTGACTTGGAATGGTAGCACTGATGGTACAGCTGGATTCACAACTGCTGCCAAGGACGCTGCAGTTGATCATGTCTGGCCCCTCATCGTCGAAAAGGTGACGACGGTTGGTGAATGGATCTCGACGCTGAAGAATGAGCATACCTCTGGGAACCTGTAGATAGATTTGCATCTGTCCGCAGTGTGATCGTACTGAGTAATTGAATTTGTGTAGTCTACAGATGGAGATAAGAGCTTTTGAACTCTAGCCAGCTGAGCATCCAAGGCCTGTTCTTTAGAGATGCACCAGATGCAGCTTCTGGGTTTGCGGGATCCACGCTTTCCGCCGGCTCCAGAGGTCTCAACGCTTCATAAGGTCTAAGCAAAGATAGGGACTCCAAACAATTCCGTAATAAGGTCTTTCATAACCCAAGATACGAAAACGGTCATCTTGATTATGTCTTGACAAGGCCGGAGTCGCGTTTGGCATGGTGTTCATGGTCCTAGTACGTACCCACGATCAAGCAGCAGTTTGTAATGAAAGAATGGGTATTACGGCCAACGATATGCACTGCATTGTCGCTCTGATGCACTAATACAAGCCACTCTCCCTCGAATGACGACCATGTGCCGAAACCCAGATACATGCCGAGTACCGAATTTACCGAGCGTCGCAACGCGGGGTTCAAGGCACTTGCGAAGATGCCGAGCTGACAAATTACTGCATTTACAAGTACAGTACAACAGTCTGGCATGGATCCAACTTCAAGGTTATAAAAAGCCATCAAGCTCGAGCTATCTATCAGTCTCCTTGAGCCTCTTTCACTCGTTGTGACAAGGCGACACGGCGTGTTCTTTTCATCGCCTATACCAACAAAATGGGCTCTGAGCCTATGGATGCTTTCCCAAAGTCGGGTTTCCTGGTGGAAGCCGAAGCATTCGACGATCTAGGCGGTTGGGTCGTGGACTCGCAGTTTGAGATGGTCATGGGCTCGCCGTATATACTGGCCCACGGTAACGGCAGTCCAGTCGCGGATGCCACAACCGTCATCAATGTTATAGACGCCGGTACATACAACGTCTGGGTTCGTGCCAAAGATTGGGTTCCTGGCCACCATCCGGGGAGGTTCACGCTCTCAGTCAACGGCACGACACTCGAAACCGAGTTTGGAGCCAACGACCAGGACTGGAACTGGCAGCTGGGCGGAAGAGTGAAACTTGCTGCGGGAGACGTGAGGCTGGTGTTGCACGATCTGACTGGATTCTGTGGCCGTTGTGACGCCATCTTCTTCAGCAGAGACGACATAGCGCCGCCAGAGGCTGTGGACGAAGCAGCACGCTCGTGGCGGCGGCGCCTTCGCGGTCTCCCTGAGAATCCCGTCGACGGAAGAACGTTCGATGTCGTCGTGGTCGGAGGCGGTGTCCCCGGGACGGCGGCTGCATTAACAGCAGCGAGACTTGGCGAACGTGTGGCCCTTGTCCAGGATCGTCCGTATCTAGGCGGCAACGCGAGCGTCGAGATCGGGCTCAGTCCGCGTGGCGTCAACGGGCCGTTGATCAAGGAGATCTCGCGGCGTCATCCCGGCGGCGATCTGTACGGGTTGACGCTTCTCGAGGCTGAGCCTCTCGCGACCGTCTTCCTGGAGCACACTGTCTACGACGCAATCACCGTTGACAACACCATCGTCTCCATTGACGCACGCCATGCCCGCAGCGGACGCGAGATCCGCATCTCAGCGCCCGTCTTTATTGACTGCTCGGGCAAGACGATCCTCGGGTTGTACTCGGGTGCGGAGACGTTGTTCGGCCAGGAGTCGAAAGTTGAATATGGAGAGAGCCTCGCGCCGGTCGACCGTGACAATTCGCACCACGGCAACACAGTCTTCTTCCGCACACGAATGGCCGATTCACCTACTCCATTTCCATCCGTGCCATGGGCTACCGAAGTGGCCAAGGACTTCGCCGATTTGGGCGGCCAGCTAAAGAGGCCCGGCATTGAGAACGGAGCTGGTCCTAAAGTCATCTCTCCAGGACATGTCCCCGACATCAATGTAGCCAAACGCATGACGCGTCCTTTTACTCATTTCTGGGAGTACGGCCAATTGCTTGACCCGTACGCCCAAGGCGAGCATATCCGCGACCACCTCCTGCGCGCCATCTACGGTACCTTTTCCAACGTCAAGACAATGGACCCCAAGACCTACGCCAACCTCACCCTTGACTGGGTGGCGTTTGTTCCCGCCCAAGGCGAATTCCGTCGCTACAAGGGCGACTACGTGCTGACCGAGACGGACATCCGCGCCCACAATCAGTTCCCCGACGCCGTGGTCAAGAACGGAGGTGCCTTCTGCCTGCACTATGCTGGAAATGAGAAATACGACTTCCGTCTCAAGCACTGGGAGTGGGACGAACGCGATGGCAAGCCGTACGATATTCCCTTTCGCTGTCTCTACTCGGCCAACATCTCGAACTTGATGATGGCGGGCAAGCACTTGAGCGTCACGCATGTCGCCGGGTCCAACACCAAGTTTATGGGCAATGGTGGGCAGCATGCCATTGCGACCGCTGCTGCAGCTCATTTGTGCAACAAGCATCGCACAAACCCCCGTGGCGTCTACGAAAACCACATGGAAGATTTGAAGAGCATCGCCATGGGCATCACAGGTGCAAATCGCTACAAGTCCCCGAGCCACCTGTGAGTTATCAAGCGGTAACCCTTCCAACTTTGTCGCAAAAAAGGTAGAGAAATCTAGTATTAGATATCGAGTCAACTCTTACGCTCTACGGTAGACTCAAGCTTTCCAGCCGCCAATCTTTCTCGTCTTTGCCATTCTAGCACCAACAAAGCAACCCGTACCCAGCATCAACGACGCGCCTGAAAACGCCTGGGCGCCATAATATTTCCCATCCATGGTCGTAATAATCGCTCCCTGAATAGGCGGTCCCGTCAACACCGCGAAGCTCACAATGGTCAACACCATGCCGATACGGATGCCCGCCTTGCCCAGGTCCGTCGTCAACGAACTCAGTCCCGCAGGGAACAAGCTCTGGATGCCGCCTCCAAAGATGCCGTAGAATGCCGTCCATACCCATAATCCCGTTGGGGTTTCGACGGCAATCCAACAGAATGACAGCAGGCCGGCGGTGAACGCGACGGGTACAAACATGTTGATCGGGCCAAAGCGGTCGGCGAGCAAGTTGGGTATCGTGCGGCCGATGATGCCGACGGCGTTGAGCAAGATCAGGAGATTAAGCGACTCAAGCGTGCTGAAAGCCGGCTCAACAATGTCACGAGCAAACGAGGCGAGGAAGTAGAAGGCGCCATAGACGCCCCATAAAGACTTTAGTTTCACAATTAGTATAGAGGTTCATGGTAGACGGAATGACGCCGCATTGGATATCACAACAGGGGAGTTCTCACCAAAAAGGCTCCGGCTGCATAGAAACTGTATGCCGCGTCTTTGAATGCCGCCCACTCAATCAACGCGCCCGTGTCTCGCGGAGGAAGTCTCGGTTTAATAATCAGGAAACACGCGACGAGGTTTGCAAGAAGGATAAAGCCGATGGCGCGCATTGTCCATGGGAATCCGGCCGATGGCAGCAGCTGCCGCGCCATGATGGGAAATACGACACCTCCTGTGACGCTCCCACAGGCACTCATGCCGATTGCTATCGAGCGCTTCTTGCTAAAGTATGTCGACACAATTGTGAGAGCGGGGGTAAAGATGCAGCCATTGCCGATTCCGATGCATATGCCGTGTGCAAGAAGGAGTTGCCAGTAGCTCGTGGCCACGGAGGCAGTGTAGATGCCGACAAGCTGGAACACGGCGCCGACGAGAAAGACGTGTCGAAAGTAGCCAGCGTCTGTGACGCGTCCAGCAAAAGTCCCAATAAAGAAGAGCAGGAACGTCTGCAGAGATCCGATCCACGAAATGTCCGATGGCGGGTGGTCAAGAAAGGTCTTGTAGTAGAGCTGAAAGACACCAAACGAGTTGACGAAGCCCCAGGTGTTCATGACGACCAGGTGACAGCCCAGAACTAACGCGAGCCGATAGTTAGCAGATGATCTAACGGTTTCTTGGCAGTTCCAATGCGCCCAATGAATGGTTACTTACCTTGCAGCCACGCTTGGAGGCCACCATCTGGAGGCGGTCCGGGTTGGATCGTTGAGCTCACACGACTAAAGGTGCGAAGGACAGCTCCGCCCAACGAAGCGACCCGCGAAAGCGACTCTGGTCTGTCATTGGGAGGCTGCGGCGATTCGGCTCGCAGTGTGTCGGTCTGGTCTTGATCGCTCCCGTCCCCGTGGCTCGAGGTCTGTTCATCACCATCCCATTGAGGTGTAGGCGCCTCTTTTTCCATGTCCCGCTCCTGGTCTAGCTTTGGGGTTTCAATTGAGCTTGGAGACATACTGCAACAGTTCACGTTATCGCAATGTGCCAACACGGGGGTCGGACGAGCGGGGATTGCTTGGTGTATTTACCCCGGCACACGATGTGGCAATCGAGAGGAGGTCGAGACGCCGCTGACCAATATATTCAGTACTAACCTTGGCTATCGGTTAGGGAGGCCAGTCATGGCTCCGGACCGGACAATGATGAAAAATCAGACATAGCTTAGCGGCGCCCTTTGCACGGCATGCTCCCCTCGGCGACCCAATTGTGAGGGCCGGGGTCCGGAGGGGGCCGATGTGGAGGTAGTATTGATGCTACGAACTGCTTATCTCACCTCTGGTTCCAATCTTGGAGCCCACATTTCTTTGATTGAGATGGAGCGAATCTCGGACATGCCCCTGAACGATCTTTCAACCGGTTTGTCGTTGAAGGTACGGATGGCCCAACACAAACCCACAAGAGAAAAGTCCACAACCTCTATCCTCAAACAAGGACAACAATTCCCCCTCAACTGAAGCCGATGACTCGCCCAAGCTTCCCTCGGCCGTGTTGGGTTGAACAACCTTCCCTCGGAGTTCACAGCTAATTGACCGCTAGGTAACGGGTTTAACGCGGGTCTAGCCATCTACGCCACATGACGATGATGAGAATTGCCCTTGGCCAGTGAGAAGAAGCCCATATCCTGACCCATGACCAGCATTGGCCTCGGCTCGGATACATCTCCGCGTTCTCCAAGTCAGATTTGTCATCACCCACGTCATAATTCCCGGAGTGTGGATGGATAGTTGTGCACAATTAGTTCCCGCAAGTGTTGTGGTCAATGGTTGGTAGAACTTGGGTTTATGCAACCCAGGCTACATACAATCACACCACTCCCCGGCTTTTCCTGTTTTCAACTTAGTATTGTTTTAGAATCTCAATTGAGCTCATACATGAGAGATGGAGTTGTTCAAAAGTTGCGATAAAATTCGACGACAGAATTCGCCGGCAGAGCTTGAATAACAAGAGCACTTCGGAGTGCGGCGTAAACGCGGAGTACGGAGTAAACAAACCCATGGACAAGAGTGGGACGCTCCACAATGGAGACAATGGAGTATGGAGTGAATACGGAGTACGAGTACGAGTCTACTCAGGAAAACGAAAACGCGGAGAACGTGGAGAGCATGGAGGGTAGGATCCTTCAATAAATATTCAACACAATCTCAAATAGGATCGTTCCACTTTTCGGTCCGTTCCCTCCCGTCTTTCTCGCCTCATCCCGGGTCTTTGGCCGTCCGGGACTGCGGGATCCGCGCGTCGCGGTGCGGTGTCCGTTGTCTCCGTCGTCAGCATCGACCCAGCCGGGTGGCCAAGATCCGGGCAGGCTTATGGGAGTGAATTGAAGCATTTATAAATCCAGTATGAACCGACAAAGTGCCCTCTAGCTTCATCATCACTCATTCATTCATTCATTCATTCACTCAATCCAATGGCGCCCTCTCCATCGTCTGTCGCCCAAGGGGGCTGGCTTGTTCGCATTGTCGCCTTGCTTGCGATTCTTACACCAGTTTGGTACATTCTCGACCAGAATCTGCACAGGTTTTACATCTTTGAACATGAGCGCGTCCACGACCTGGCCAAGCGCGCCATTGCACAGCACGGCAACAACACCAGGGCCATAGCCGAGTACATCGTTACCGAGCTCAATGAAGTGGCCCCCGGTAGGATAAACTTGGATGAGGAATGGGTTTTCAACAACGCTGGTGGTGCAATGGGTGCCATGTGGATTCTTCACGCCAGTGTGTACTCTCCTACCCTATACCAGAAGCATTGAAGCTCATTGCATACAGGCATCACCGAGTATCTCATCATCTTCGGCACTGCTGTCGGCACCGAGGGGCACAGTGGCCGCCATCCTGCTGACAACTACTTTAACATCTTGACCGGTACCGAACTCGCGTACGTACCGGGACAGTACGAACCCGAGGTCTACCCACCTGGGAGCGTCCACTACCTTAAACGGGGCAGTGTCAAGCAGTATAAGATGCCAGAGGGTTGTTTCGCTTTGGAGTATATGCGAGGCTGGATTCCGCTCACGCTGTTCTTTGGCTTCGCCGATACCTTTTCCAGCGTCCTTGATTTCGAAACCTTGTGGAGGACTTCATGGATTACCGGGCGACAGATCATTGGGAACCTTGTCCGTGGAAAATTCTGAATGGAGATTTCGACTGAACCCCATATGAGGAGAAATTAGAAGACGTGTATTGTCAAGGAATTTGGAGATTGGATCCTTCATTGGAGAACAGAGTGCTAGATCCCTTTACATTTTGCAGCCGACGAGTAACTCCAGACCCTAGTCGTGGCACTGAGCAAATAGATACATCTTTTATCATTCCTTGCCTCATCGAACTCGAAATCTACATTGATAATTGATTCGAAGGCAGCAAATGGTTCATGAAGTGCAACTATATTTCTGCATCAATTTGATCCTCACAATCATGACGTTGAAGTGTAGTTCTCATCAATCCGTGAATGTTTGTATGTCACTATAGGTGTTGAAGAATCAGTTCAACCTCTGCATCTGCAGTCTCAAGAATATGATTCGATGAGAACTTGGGACTCCACCCTACACTCTCTCCGTGCTTTGCTGTGAATGTGCAACTGAGTTTGACTGTTAGAGTAGTACTAACACGGAGCGGGATTACTTACTTTCCACCCAGCTGAACGGGTACGAATTCTTTTGGAGAGCCCAGACCCTTCGCCATCTTCTCCAGGACCGCATCATCAGCAAGAGTGACTAGAGAGTCCTCAATAATGCCTCGTTTCGCGAGCGATACGGCGAAGGCATCATATATGTCATCCCAAGCCACACTTCCCGATGCAGCAAGGTAGTATCCGTTCGGTCCAGATTCAACATTCTCCTCTGCCAAGATCTTTTTGAGAATGTCGAGGTAGAGAGCGGCTGTATCATCAACATGAGAGACTGGCCAGATCTTAGAAGGGTTAGTATCACAATTTTTGGGAGTGTCTATTTATCTTACCGGATGGTCACTGTCGACTCTGTAGACCCTCTTAGATGCCACTGCGGCCTTGACAATAGCAACAGTTTGGATAGATATAGGGTTCCCAAAACCCCGGCCTTTGCCGTCTACATTTCGGATGAATGGCGTCAGCTATAGAGCACTGATGCATTGATATGGTGTGACTCACAGACGATGCAAGGGACAAATATGTAGCTTTGAACCCCTTGAGCTTCTGCTAGCTTAATAACGTCATTGTTCGCATCGACAGCCTAAACAGTGGCCGTTAGCGACATATGATCCTTGGACTACGTTTAACGTGGCTACCACCTTTTGTAGCAAAGCATATGGAGCTTGCTGCCCTTTCTGTATTGCGTGTAGGCTAGGATCGCTGTCCAGGATGGTTCGGTCCGTAGGAGTGCCAGCAAGTCCCGAGAAGATCTTTGCCCCGCTTGTCTGAAAGGAGCGTCAGTCATTAGTGTCGACACACTCATCATTTCCGTACTAAAAATGCTTGTTGAAGCGCCTTACATGTAAGAAATGGACGGATTGGTCGGTTTCCTGCTTGAGCTTGGATAAAGCTCCGATGAAATGTTGCTGAGCTGCTGAGCTTGAAGCATCGATCAACCAGTACACAATCGATATCTGATGGCGGATAATGTTTTCCTCGACAGCAACCTTATCGTATGGATCAAAGCTTATAGCCTCTAATCCATATGTTTTGACAGCTTTCGCTTGGCTGCCATTTCGAACCAACGCAAAAATCTTTCCATGGGATGGTAGGTTCGCGTTGCTGAGTTGGGCGACGACCGTCCCACCAAGATACCCGGACGCTCCGGTAATGAGGATATTTCGCGTTGGCATTTTCGCGCAAATACCACCGTCCTGTACTGGTATCATGTGACTGAGGACTGTAGCCTCTATGGGATCAGGAATAACAGCCCCGCGATTGCAGTCCGTTAAATTGCTATAGTGGTGTGGGTGGGTTGCTTACCCTGCTGAATGACGGCGATGCGTCAGATAAATTTACACCAACAGCTCCTAGCAGAGTAAAGGGTCGACTGACCTCTTTATGTTCCATCAAACTACCCTTCGAAACAGGCCTGTTATAAGTTGAAAACCCTCAGAAACCTTGCTTACAAATGCGTATCACCGAGGTGGAGATTGACGTATGTTAAAAGGCTGCTTATAAATCAGATCGTAAGGTTATTGTTGCAGCATTAACCATTTCCATCGATATATCTAGGACAGTGTTATCTGTCACGCTTCTCCTTCTCCTAGATGTAATCGGTTAGCTTCAGGGAGGTCGCAAGACGTCACCAAATCTACCGCACCTCCTCGCCTTTCCCTCAAAGAGAAGTTCATAGCCACACAAAAGTTGTGAGTAGATACAGTACTTGCCTATAAAATCAGGATATGCTTCCTCATTACATTGTGGATAACGAAATGCTGAATTTAGAATGAGAGTACTTGTGAGAACATGCGTTTGCTGCTTGAGTTTGTGCCGGCTTGGCTCTCTGATGCTCCACCGCCTCCCGCATTTTTGTCCCGTTGTGCCGGAGAGTGTCCTGCTTCTCCTTGATCACAATGGTCTTCAGACCCTTTAGTGCCGTATGTTCCTGCTGTAGCCTGTGTCTTCTCGTTGCTTCTTCTGGCGTTTCGTTTGCATCCCTCCTTGTCTATCCAATCTCTCCTTTACCAATTGCTTTGGATGCTCTCGCGCTCCTCTTTTTCTCTGGCTGCACACTTCCCTTTTTCTACCCTCTGTACCTCCGCAGCTTCTGCAGAATACAAACTCCGTATTCGACATATACCCGTATGGCTTGTCTTTCACTTACTGTTTATTTCCTCATCCGTCTGTAGTTTAAGCGTAAGAGAGGAAGCAGTAGATCATAAAATTGTTCAAGTTCCATGCGTGAATAGTGTAACTGTTATAGCGAGACTATTTTAGAACTTTTGCATACTGTTCTGATTGAACATTTTCGTTCAACAGTCCTCAACTCGCTGAGTTTAGTGTTAGAGGAATGTGTTTTGTTGTAAGGGTCAGTGGGCTCCAGGGAGACACCCTGCCACGAGGCTAATTTCTGTCACCCAGACACATTGCTGTATGCATTCTTTAGAGATTTATGGTTTACAGTTAATTTGCCCAAGTACAAGGAAGTCACCCATTATCATGCATACTTTATCTTCGGACGTGTTATCTGCCTTCATCAATTAGCCTTTCGCCTCACGTGATTTAGGTGTTAGAGGGAGCGGGTGATGTATCATGTCTGTAACGGAGTAAATTTGACGTCCTTCGTCTCTTCATTCTTCCAGCCATAATCTTGTCCTTGCTGGTTTCTGTAAATGGGCCCTACCACGCGCGAATGTGCCGCTTGCGGCCGCAGCCTCCCTCGGTCGTCCTTCACGGCGAATCAGTACTCCAAGGGTGTCGGGGTGTCGCGATGTGCGAGTTGTGTCCATGGACACCACTCCGATACACCATCTACAAGACAGTCGAGCAGCGGCCGATACAACCTGTCCAACACAGCTAAATACTCACAATATGATCTCGAGAATCCCTTTGCTGAAGGAGCCTTTCGTTGGGTAGCTGAAGGGACCTACACTTCGGGCCCCCGCAGCGGCCAACCATGTGTTACCAAATGGTTCAAGACCGGCGCAGTCTTCGAAAAGGATTATTTCACTCTTGACATCAAGGCTGTCGACAAGGCCTTGGAGATTGTCAACCGATTCAACGAATTACAAGTGGTCAATAAACGCATCAAGATCAACGTCCCTACCGTATGGACATTCAACGACAATTGTCGCGACGAATGGGCAGGTCAAAAGGCTCTATGTGAACCTTTCATCGCAAATTACCAAAAGTTCAACAGTAATACGGGATGGAACGATGATGCAATGGGTTGGGGAGAGGTCATGCAAGCCCTCAGCTACTTTAGCTACCATGTGTCAGGCGGACAATTTGTTCTATGCGATCTTCAAGGTGGCATCTACCGGGACGAGGTCGTTCTCTCTGACCTTGTTATCTTGTCACGAAATCGGGATTACGGCGTGACTGATCTTGGTTCCAAGGGTATCAGCTCTTTTTTCAGCCAACACGAGTGCAATAACTTTTGCCGCCCGAACTGGACACAGCCTTCCGACCCAACTCAGCACTTCCGCGCTGTCGCCAGTACCACGATGATCAGGCACTCAGTATCTACTGCTTATTCCCGATCCAGAGTGATGACCATAATGGAATAAGTGTGACGGGATAAGAGCATGAGCGGAGGACAGTATGTGAGGGGCTAGACCCGGCGGGATAAGGCATTACATTGGCGTGCTGCTATTCTAAACACTGGTTCCCGGGGGCAATTCAGTTTATTCTAGCGGATTAGCTATCTTCCCCCTTCCTTCTGTCCTGTGTGTGCATCGTGGAGCTTGTCCGTGTCAAGCACGTCGTCGAAGCGGAGGGTTCAGGAAACGACCATGGACTGGTACGTCTTGGTCTCGTCGAAGAAGGGAACAGAGAATATCGCCTTGGACCTACCCCAGATTCGGCAATTAATATAAGCCCGACCGTCACACGTTGGGACTTTACAGCTGACTGCATCTTTGTGGCATCGTGGCGGCATGTATTGATGCCCATCGCTGGTTAAAAGGTGAATATCGCTCACTTCATTTTAGCAAGGATCATCGGCTTCAGCTCAGCCGCAAATTTCGTGGTTGTCACAAGGCCACAATCTGCTTATCTTTCTAGAGCTTGCCCAATGATGTGAATGTGCACGACGCCCCCAAATCATTTTGTGTCAGATCCTTTCACAGCTGCAAGCTTGCCCTCCTCCCCTTCATCGTCACTTTAAAATCCCACAGTCTTTGCTCCAGTTCAAGTCGAAGTCTCCTGATATTCTCCCCTGGTTCGTCTCCAAATAGACAACAGCGGGAGCATCGGAAGCGCAGTCACGAAAGCGACAGCGGCACATCACTTGCCTGCCTTCAGGCCACACGGAGCCCCCGTCGAAACATCCACTGGACAGCGCCCCTAGCAATGGAAAGGCTCCACAATCCTTTCCTTCGATCTCTTTTCCCGGATGAATTGAAGCTCATTCCCAGCAATGCTCGCAGCGATTCTGACGGCTGGATCTTGAGCGATGTCATGGGCAACAACTCCTTCTTTCGCAGTCAATTCATCCAGTGCTCATACCAAATCAGCGGCGGCTATGGACCCACTCCGCGGTACATATACTATATCCTGGCCCTGCTGTCGGTTTTTGGACGCGAGCAATTGTGGGTGGTGAGCGCCGCCCTCGGCTCTGTGATGGTGTACAGCGCAGCCGCGGCTATCCACGCGTTTGTCCTGGTTACCATGAGAACGCGGCTGGCGCCGGACGTCATGATTAAAAACCACGAAGTCGTGCTGGTTCAGGGTACATCAGAAACTGGACAAGAGGAGCCGGCGCGAGAGAATGGACCGGTTTGGATGCCGGTTCTGCCCATGGCATGGGAAAACGACGCCGATCCCGTGTTGGCAATAGTCGGCACGGCATTCCTGCTGCTTCTCCCCATGCAGATATGGTCCAAGACTCTGGAAAAGGCCAAGGCCGAGCATAAGCGGGTCGTGTTTGCATGGGCGCTGCTTCTCTTTGCGGGACTCATTGCGGCGCTGGTGAACGCAGCATACGTAACCCTCGTTGCCTTCCCGCAGATCAGATTCTGCCCCATGGACCGAGCTGACAGTTTGCCTCTCTCCAACCCCGACGTGGACGAAGGCATCGAGGCCTGGGACAACAAGGACTGGTATCGCTGGAACCGAACCGTCATGAAGCATTTTGTGGATGGGAACACAACAGGACCTTTGGCTACGGCTTGCTACTACCCATGTTTCGGGACGTCGTGGCCACTCCGAGACAGCTCGGAAATCTACGTAGTCGAGGGATGGTACGGCGCGGCATCGGATGCCGATGTTGGCATCGGATTACTTTTTGGCGTGTATCTTGCGGTTGGCATGTTTACCGCCTCGTCGCTCACTGTTGCCTCCCTGTCCAACATTTCTTGCATCCGGGCAAATTGGAGGCCGTTGGATGTCAAATCTTCGCTTCACAATCTCTGGGAAACATGGCACTCGCACACGTTGTCCGTCCTTGGGAAATCGTGGCGCATCTTTTTGAGGTTGTGGATTCTCTACAATCTCGTGGTCGCGAGATTTCTGAGTCCCATTATTCTAACGGCATTCGTAGTGACCATGGAATGGTACATGTGGACAGCTGATCCAGGCGGAGAAAGCTTTAAGCACGTCGGCCAGTGGAGTGTCTTGGTCGGTGCGATGCTTGTTCTCCTGGTTGCAGCGGTACCGGCTTTGGCATCCTGTCTTTCAAGCACGCTGCTTCGTCTGCTCCTTCCCTGACTGCTAGATATAGTTACAATGCCGAGTCGGCGTTTGTGCTGGGCATGGCGAAGGGTAATGCGAGGACTCGGCTTTCTCTAATTCTATCCTTACCTAGCTAAGAGCTACCGTTTAGTCGTATGAGGTTATATCCTCTGGTCCAAAGTAGCAGAATAGCCAAAGTAAAGAATGCTCGCTCCCAATCTTCAACAAAGGAGAGAGAGCTGTATATACTGTGGACGGATATTATGTAAAATGCATCAAGGCTATGTAGCTGTATTTCACACTAATAGTATCCCTTTACAGAGTGTTGCTTCTAAAAAGTGATTAATTATAAAGCGAGGAAGAGTTCCATGTATGGTTGTGGTTTTGTTACTGCATGCGCATTGTGGATATCTGGGCAACTTACAAAATTTCTGACCATGGCCCTTTCTGTCGGTGCCAAGAGATATTATCTCAAAACGTCAGCACATCTTAGGTTTAGCAGACAGTGTAGTTATTACGGCCACGACCTGCTCGTTGGTTCAACAATTAGCACGTATTTCAGTAAGCGTCGGAAAGGTTCAGCAGACTTGAAGAGGGAGTCGCAAGCTCCACATCCCGAGTGAATGCGAACATGCGATCGGGCATTCAATTGAACGCCTCATATTCCTGGCTCTATCTAACGACGGCAAATCTACTCACTCTACAAATGACTCTCCCATTACAGTAACACTATCCGTGTTTCCTGGTTGGTTCAGCTACCTTAACGGAGAAAACAAATCTGGCGCATCATCCCGCTCCAGTACATGACACACACGACAATCATCAAAACGGAACCACCACTCAAGTATCCCGTCCCACGGAAACTCTTCCCATTGAAGCGAACTTCGTTCATCAGGGGGCGAGACTCTAACTTCCTCCACACGCTTACGGCGTGTCTCGAATTTCGTCGCCAAAAACAAAGCTGAAGAGTTGGGAGGAACGGACAGCTGGGTAGCATCTCGACGAGGCCGGAAGCTCCCCACACTGGCGTGATTTCCGTTCTTGTATCGAAATAGCAAGCCAGTAATGCGTGGTGGAGCGTCGTCGTCCGACTCGCAAAGAACAACCTCGACGACATCTTCCAGGGAAGCCGAAGAGTGGAACTCGGGCCCCGATGTGATAAACATACCGAGAGCGAATGCCGTCTCTGTTGGGCACGGTCCTACCTCATCAAATCGTTTCTGCAGCGGAATACTCATCATGTGGATGCCAGATGCAGAATACTCAAAGAACATGCGACTTGTTCCTTTTTCAGGAAATCTCGCAATACGGACCCACCGATGAAGGTGTTTTAGGAGATAGCTGACAACTTGTCCCCCGATCATTGTCCGCCCCGTGTTTGTCCTAAACTTTAAGGATGTGAGCATCGGCTAGAGGTGCTGGAGGGGACGAACTTACAGCGATGGCACTTGCAAAGAATTCGGGATCATCTCTCCGCCATATTTCTGTGACGGTTTTTCCAGGGTTCATAGCCAGAAATGTCCATACGGGGCCATCTTCAGGATAACCAATCTCATGAAAGAACTCAGCGTCCTCGTTGAGTCTATGAGAGTGCAGGGAGATGAGGCTTCCACGCCAGCAAGCGGAGTAGCCAATGACGTTTGGGTTGTTTAGCTCCAAGGGGATCAATCTTGCGTAGGGTAGTGGCCACTGGAAAAGAAATGACTGAAGCCCGTACTGGGGTGGCGAAATTGGCTCTGGCCACAACCCCTCCATGCGATGCCATGATGATCGGATAGCCCGTAATTTATAACCCTTCGACACAAGTTAGCACACGATGCATGAACTCAGGCTGGAAGGCTTACATCTGTACAAAGATTGGCCTGTCGCTGTTCCAGCGGAACTGACCGCCACCATGTGGATTTGAGACGTTCGTTAGGAAACTGTGGCGCCCCGGGGTTTGTAGTGACTTGTCGAATACCCAAATGATCTTCTACTAAGTAGAGGACATCTCTCATCCCCGGTGAAACTGCGTCCCAGACCACCTCGCCTTTGGGGATGGGTGTGTTTGATATCGTCCGAACGTACCGAATACCATCAATGTTGACATACGTCGCCCAGGCTTTCGCACACGCATCTATTTCGCGGTAGGATTCGATTTCGGACAGTGACAAGAGCGCGGCAATTGCGTAAAACGGAACAAGGTGCTCGGCAACCATTCGCCAGACCTCGGTGGGCAATCTCCTGTATGTCGCCTGGATCCTCGACGTGATGAGGCCCACCATGTGTTTGTGTCTCCGTTCCCGATCGATTTCGAGAGGTTGGTAAGAGCTCACAGTGGCATTGAGCATCTTGAAGAACCTCATGTCGAAGCGGCGGGCGAATGCGAGGCATTCAACGTGGAAGCCGTAGGACGAGCCGTCATAATGCGAACAAAGTGGTGAGCAGGAACGGAAGCAGAGCCGCCACTCCTCGTTGGATAATTCGTAATCGTACTCGTCTGGAAAGCTGAAAGGTTTCGATTCGTAGGCGTTCTCGGCACCTGGGCTATGTGTTAGGACCTCGAGACCAAAATGCGCAGTAACGTACCTATGACAATCTTCATCCCAGGTGTGAAAGGGAACCGGCATAATTTGCAGACGCGCTCGATGCAGAGACACCGAAATTCCGGTTCTTCTAGTTGGAGTTGTCTATACGCCATGGCAAATCAGCATATCCAAGATAAAAGAAAACTGGGTGAACTTCTGGCCTGGCTGCCGCGACGCCAAAAGTGCAGAGGAGGAGAGATAGGTCGCACACATCACGTGTACTCCAGAGGAATCTTCGCCCGAGCAACCAATCATTTTGCTCTGGCTTGCTTACAGTAAAGTGTTTGTACTACCTCATCTGTACTACCTCACTCAGTCTTGAAGTTTCAGGGCGTGTTTTTGTACGACCTACCCTGAAATTAGATCAAATCCTTCTCAATATTCCCCTTTTCTATCTTGACAGCCGCTGGCCAGTTAGAAAAATCCAGTAGGCACCGTGACTATGCAAATGACTGACTGAAAGGTTTCAGCACTTGTAACACTCAGGGCTTCTGCGAGAGAGGGCATTGAATCCTTCGCAACCACGATTTGTGTGGACGCCCCTGTTTTTTGCGTGTTTTAGTTACCCGATAATTTGCTGCCCCGTTCTGTCAGCTCCAATTAAAAAGTCCGCCGGCTTCGCAGACGGCGAAGCTTGTGTGACCATTGCCCGCTTTCACTGAGGTGGACTGAGGTAGGCGCCGTAAAGTATTTGCACGCCCCTGCCAGATGACATGTTTCGGTTTCTGTCCTTCTTTTTGACATTGGATCTTCCATAACATGCATACTCTTATTCCTTTTAATTACATTCCACGACGTTATAATTGGACAGCGATAACTGTGCAACAACTACAGGCATTCGACTGGGAGACGAGTTTGGCGTAACTTCAACGAGCGTGTGAAGTGAACAGAGAGTGGGGACACCGGGAATGATCGATCGTCTGTTGTAAACATGCTCCTTACTAGACTATTATCTCGACTCTCATTTTGTTCTCGATGACTGACTAACTGAGAGCGTGTAGCCGCAGCCGTGATTGCCAATGCATTTAGAGTGAAATTGATTATTATTAGTCCTCGTAGAGCATCTCCTGATGAATAGTCTCACAGAACCTGGAATTCTCCTTGCATTGCCACTCCCGGCAGCACCGTCACAGCAGCATCGCGTAGCACCAGCCGTTGACTGTCGTCTGTACCACCCGTGTCGGCGCCTGGCTCGGCGAGCAGCTGTACAATATCTGTGTAGTCACCCCACTGAGCATCGGACAGCGGCGTCCGCCCAACATGGTCTTTGGTGTCCGTATCAGCTCCGAGCTTGACGAGCAGCTCAACGATGCTTGTATGCCCGCTGCCGGCAGCATAGTGCAGCGGTGTTCGCTTGAGGTGATCCTTGACGTCCATATTAGTGCCTCGCTCGACAAGCAACTTTACGGTCCCTGTATGTCCCTTCCAGGCAGCATAGTGTAGTGCCGTCCGCTCATCGCGGTCCTTGGCGTTCGTGTTTGTGCCCGGCTCGTCAACAAGCAGCTTGACAGTATCTGCATCTCCGCTCCCGGCAGCATAGTGTAGCGGTGTTCCGCCGAAGCGATCCTGGACATTCGTCTCGGCGCCTAGGTCGACAAGCAGCTTTGCGGTAATTCTATCTCCGTTCCCGACAGCATAGTGTAGCCCCGTCCGTCCATTGTTGTCTTTGGCATCTGTGTCGGCGTCTAGCCCGACAAGCAGCTTGATGGTACCTGCATGGCCGCCCACGACAGCATAGTATAATGGTGTCTGCCCATCCTGGTCAACAGCGTCCGTATGAGCACCTAGGTCGACAAGCAGGTTTACGGTATCTGCATGACCGCCCCCCGAAGCACCGTGCAGTGGCGTCCGTCCACTCGAGTCTTTTGCGTCCGTGTTGGCTCCCAACTTGACTAGCAGCTTCACAGTACTGGCATGACTGCCCCCGGCAGCATCGTGTAGTGGCGTCCGCCCATCGTGGTCCTTGGCGTTTGCGTTGATACCCGGATCCTCAAAGAGCATCTGTACGGTCCCTGTATGTCCGCTGCAGGCGGCATAGTGTAGCGGTGTTCGTCCGATACTGTCCTTGGCGTTCGTGTAGGCGCCCGTGTCCTTGTCCGTTCCTAAATTTACGAGCCACTCGACTACTTCTACCATTTCCGCCATGGCTGCCATGTGCAGTGCGGTCCTGCCGTTATGATCTCGCAGTAATTTATTCGCAGCGGGCCATAGATACTCAATGACGAGTTTGTGACCTCTTACTGCAGCCCATAGTAGCGGCGTATTTCCTGAACCGTCTAGTATATCTGCGGTAGCTCCCGCTTTCACCAATGTGCGGACCACATCGAGATGGCCACTCATTGCGGCGCAGTGCAACGGTGCCATGCCATCTCTCCCACGCGCATCAATATCTGCGCCTTCTCGGATGATTTCCTGCACGAAGAGAGCCGTATCGTGCTGGCATGCGTAATGTAATGGTGTCCATTCGAGGAGGTCTTTTGCATTGACATCTGCCTGTCGTTGCAGTAGTTCCCTGAAGACAATTTCGTTCTCACTCGCTGCAGCGTAATGCAGTGGAGTCCAATCGTGGATATCCTTCGGATTCAGATCCTTCATATCTAGCGGGTGAACCCCAGAATGGGACCAGATATTCGATCGAGCAAGTAAATGCACTTGGGTAAAGTGAAATGTCTGAAGGAATACTGCGTCTTCTTCCTGAGTAGGTTCTGTGTCCTTGACAAGTCTGTAGTTCCACGGTCGTCCCTGTATCCTATACAATCTTGAAAGGTTTGAGAGAACTTGTTGGTCGGCAGCTTCCAGTTCTTTCTTGAGACTCGATTCCACCATTTTTAAATTGCATATTTCTGCCTCATTGTAATGTTGATTTTGTCTCAGTTCAATGGTCTCGGAAACCATCCTCAAATATTCCATCAAGACTGCTGTTGCTCTTGTGGTGACGCCATTCTGTTCCAGTGGGGTTGTCTTTGATGACGCTCCGGCAGCAACATCAGTCTGTTCCTCAAATGTCTTTGCGGTTCGAAAAAGCCACAAGTACACATCACCAGCCGCCTTCCAGCGCTGCAATTGTTCGTGTGGCTTGGCTTGTTCCCGTGCCAAGTCCACAATCACATTAGCTGGTGGAAGCATCCGCTCCACACTCAATGGTGGAATAATGCTCAGGTAGACTTGATCAAGACTCCCAAGCCCAGTAGCGTAAATTTCCTGGGCCATCTTGGATAGGCGAGCATTCCGGAGCGTAACAGAATGCCAGGCGTCATTGCTATCAGATGCAGTGGGCCGGATCAGATCAGCACCACCCTCCACGGGAGCCTTTAGCATCTTTGCCACGGCCCACATGAAGGAGGAGAACATGTCCTGGGCATAGACCAACTTCAAGGAGTCATATGACTCTGTCGCTAGGAGAGCATAGCCTGTTCGCTCTGCGTTAACAAGCTTCCCTGACTCTTCAAAGTTGAGCTCTTCTATGTTTTGGGTTCTGTATTTTTGAGGGTTGTCGCATGGGGTTCGAATTGTAGTCTCGGGGCTGAACCCGGAGCTAACAACTCTATGACTTGCCACCTCAAGCATACCCTCGCCATCTTCCTCGGCTCCTATCACTCTGCCTATATCGCGAGGAACCCACCACTCGAGATCTCGACGCAGGGACGGCGTAGCATAGCCGAGGAGTCGCAGGCTTCCCTTCGATAATGATGTTTCGGCGCGCGGCCAGGTAGCATCCTCAGGAGGCTGGGTTCCCGGAGGTTGTTGTTTCTCTTGCTGATGCTGATGTTGATGTTCGACCTTCTCCTCATCGTTGATAGAATATAGCCGCAACGATAACACTGCTTCGATCTCTCTCAAGTGTGCTTTCCATTTCCCTTTATTTCGAATCAAACGCACATAGATGGGCTGAGCATCAGATTTGGCGTATCCGGCATCAAACTGCCAGGTATTCTGGAAATCGCTGCCAAATAGAGTGTCCATCGTGACCTGAATTGCCTTTGCAAGGGCATTGGCCTCTGCGGATGGGGGACCATGCCATTGGGCGAGCCGGCCAAGATCCCTCCTTATCAACATCATTGTGTGAGACTCCGAGTCGCTGCTATGGCTTGGCTTGGAGTCTCTACCCTCGCTCATCAAATCCAGTGTCTCACAAGTCTGACTTCTGTATCTCGCGTCCCTCCCTTCCTTAACTTCATTCTCGGAATTTGAGATGTTCAGCCAAGGTGCACTCTTGGGATCTCCCAAAGCCGTCGCAAACCACTCAAGCTCAAATCCTGAAGGGAGAGGCGTGCATTGAGGCGGCGTGGCGAGACCGCGGCGAACCCACGATCTGAGACAGGTCATTATGACAACGGCAATGAGTTGAGCGATTGAGGCAGAGAAGTGCATGCCGCGTAGCCCGACGAACTGCACAACGAACCCACAGAGGCCAATCACAGTGCCAAGCACAGATTTGAATGAGAGTACAGCTGCTAGGCTTCTTCTGTCTGTCGAGGCAGTGGGATTAGTTTGATTGTCCACTCTGTGCGGCTTCCGTTCACCTAAGCCGATGAAAAACAAGAAAAGTCTCCATAGATGGATTACTGCGTCAACAAAACCCTGGAAGACTAAGACAACCGCTAGGATCCCTTTATCAACGAAGGCGGTTGGTTCGGAATTCTTATCCGCACGGCGTGAGATCGTAATCATAGTTCGTATTTCCTTGTTATGTATTGCAAAGGATTTGAAGGTTTGGTCGTTCACCGTTTGGGTCTTCTGCAACCAAATCATTCGGGCTTGCATCCCCTGCCGTGCTTGGTATCGTTTTTCCTCGGTGCTACTCTCCACGACGTGGGAACATAGCAGCAAACCTGCTACCAAGACAAGTGTACCAGCTGCAGTGCAAGGAAACGCATAGGGGGGAATTGGTTTATCATTTTTCACCCATCGCAATGTCGGGTAGTAGGTGGCGAACCCAGAGAATACCAAGGCCCCCAGTTGCAGGACGATTCCGAAGATTGCCACTATGCGGAGTTCCCCTCTCCGGCATTGTATATGAGAGTTTAGGGAGACATTTGGTGCATCAACAGACGTATTCCGTATGATAACAAGCTCCGGAGAGTCGTCGCTTGCTGGTGGTGTCTCGCTCTCTCGTGGTGCGACGTTCTTCGGCGTTGTAACGCTCTCCGGTAGTGACGTTAGCTCTGCGTCTTCTCCAGGAGCATGTCGTGAAGCGCGCCATCGGTGAAAGCTCTTCTTGGGACTCGTAAACCATCGGCCAAAACCGTCCTTGCGGCTAGCCCACCAGCGGTCGAAGTCATTCTTGAAGCTCAACTCTAAGGACATGTCAGTGTTTGGCTGAGAATAGTTAAATCGGAACACTGACCAACTTCTATAAGATGACCGGTCTCTATTGCATTTTCCAGTTCCCGCGTCACTATTTTTGAACCATCTCCACTACTCGGCATGTTCTGGCTGTTGATGGGGAACAGGCATATAAACTCCACAATCTCCGCTGACCCCATACACCTCACCACCTCTTGGCCATTCCACAGTTCGCAGACGTCCTTAGAGGTGGAGGACATGAGGTCTGCCTCAGCGACTGCAAGATTCTCTCTGGATCTCCCAATAAGAGCCTTGAGCCATGAAGGCCCCCCAACTCTGATGGCACTGACGATGGCGGTGATGATACCCAGGGGAGCCATTGCTAATATGAAGTTATCAGCCCAGCCCATTGACTGGCTCATGAACTGCATGGTAACTCGTTCTCCGAAGAGCGCTAGCAGTCTAGAGGAAGTAAAGGATTAGCATGAGTTGAAACAGCACGGGCAATATGACCTACGGCGCCAGGTCAGAGAACAGATTGTTAGAGAAGTCATCTCCAGTATCGGCTGCCACGGATCCGATGAGCGATACGGCGAGGAGGACGTTTAGGTGCGTATTAATGAACATTTTGGTAGTAGACGATGATTAAGGGAGCTTGAGTAATCTGGAGAGTCGCAAGAGCACCCGGTGGAAAGCGAGCGATTTGCTCAGCCTCTTACTTTGGGCGGGGTACTACGCAGTAAGCAGCAGATGGCCAGACACTGTGAGATAATTTGAGCATCGGTATTGGTTGCCTGTTCGTTGATTGCAAGGTATATGCAGATATGAGCGCCTGCAGTTGGATGTAATTGGTTCGCGTGGGTACACAACATCAGGCTCGGTTAGTCTGGTGTTCAGCTTGCAGGAAGAATGCTTGTCGTGGACGACGATGGCTGGTCTGTTCTGCAGCGCTGAGCTGATGGCCCGGCGAGATTTGGCATTCGGCAGCTTTATTGGCCACCTTTGCTCTGACGACGTTCCGGGCGTTCACGAGACGTCCTGGGCCAAGTGCCGCATTCTCTGGGTGGCTCAGAGTCGGACATAAATGAGGCTCTCCCAACCCTATGGATGCGCGAAATTCGGCTTCTGGAATTACTTAAGGAAAAGATTGAAAGAGATTTCAATCTTCTTTACCGTATTTTCATATTGACTCGCAAACAAGATTTATTGGTCACTCCAATTATTGGTTCAATATGGTAGTTTATATAACGCAGTGGCCTGATAAGGGTACTCTTTCGGAATACCCTTCGATGCTTGTCTTATTTTTACCATGTGCCCGCATCTAAAGTATTCAGTGTCCATTTTCAGAGGCGAATGAGCAAAAACAATAAAGACACAAGATCTGAGGAGTAGAACTTGGCGAGACCCTGTATTTTGTATTACAGCCATCATTCATCGACATAGGCAATACTAAGAAGACCGATGCAGATCATATTAAATGTCACTTTCTATGAAAGTCCCCCGTAGTCGAGATTAATACTTTTAATTTCGTTATAGCCATATTCATCCCCACTTCAGTTAACGCTGCTCTGCTTTCTCTTGAGAAAATAAACGAGACTGACGGCCAATCCTAACCCCGCCAAACCCACCGCCATGTACCAGGCTGCCCTGTAGCCATATAACAGGTCACTTCTCGTTTCTCCACCGCTATTCACATGGACTTCCACGGTAGCCGCAAATCCCAGTCCCAAACTGATGCTGTAATTAACAACGGTGCTCACCAGGCTTGCCGCTATTCCTTGGTGTTCCCTTTTAACCGAATTTGAAAGAATCAGCGTTGCAGCAGGAAACGACATATCCATGCCCCAGGTCATGACAATGAGGCTGAAGAAAGACTGCAGCCAGTATGACTGCTCAATCGGAGCAGTCATCATCAGAACAGTACCCGTCGTGAATGACACAAGAGCTATCAACATCACCAACGCAGGGTGAGTGAAATGCAACAACCATGCAGTAGTCATAGAAGCGAGTGCTCCAGAAATAGCCACAGGGCTCATCCACGCGGCAGTAAGAAGAGGCCCGGCCCCTCGCAGCAACTGAAAAAATTGCCAAGTGTAGTAAATCCAAATACCAAAACATGCCCAACCACACGCTACACAGGCCAGAATGTAGGCGACATCGGCCGTGAGTGTGTCGAAAGTAATGATGGGGTGAGAAGCAACCCGTAGTTCGATGTAGAAGAACACCGGTACGAGGGCAATTCCAACAATTAGAAGAGCATAGACATATGGCTTGTCCCAGCCAACAACAGGCGCTTGGTTCCAGGCAAAGTTGAAAAGTACCAACGCTGTAATTCCCGTTGTGGCGCCAAGTAGATCCAATTGGGTTAACTTCTCTCGAAAACCCATGTTTGCAGATGATATTCTGTGAGGCGGATCTGGGATAATGAAGGAAGCTGCCACAGCAATCACAACCAGGCCGATTGCAAATGAGTAGAAAGCCCAAGGCCACCATGTCTTGTCTCCGTGAACAAATAGGCCAGCGAATGCAGCACCAAACACACTACCACCAGGCGCACAGGCTCCAAAAAGGGCAAAGGCAATGGTTTTCCTCGGGCCCGGGTTGTATGTAGCTCCTAAAATCGCTAGACCATTGGGCAAGACAATTGCTGGTCCAATACCCTGGAGAGTTCGTGCGAAAATGAAGAGGACGTGGCCAGAGTAGACGGAAAGGCCGAGGACCATAGACCAAAATGCGAACCAGATGAACCCGATGAGAAACATGCGCTTGTAGCCGAAAAAATCTCCGAAGCGTCCGAAAATCAGGATAAAGGTGCCGACTGTTAAGCTGTAGCCAGCGATGAACCAGCTGAGTTCTGCTGGGTTTTCAATTGCGAACGACTCGCCAATGATATGAACGAGGTTAAGACAGTTTCCGAGGGCGCCTTGAGTCATGAATTGAGCCATGCATATGATGGAGACGAAGAGGATTTCTCGCAGTAATGAAAAGGTGTCTGCGATTGAAACGGTCGATTTTGTTCGCGCCAATTCCTCGTCAGGGCTCGAGATTTCATTGTTGTCGTCAGACATTTCTGCTCCAGTATTTACACGCCCGCCATCTGGTGTCCTACATTAGCAACTATTGAGTGAATATCTGAGGGGATTCTGCCTCACCTATTTTTGGCTCAATCACGCCCATCTTGATAAGCCGGGGCTGATGAGAAAAATCCCGAGGGATTGGCAATGAATGGTTGTAGGTAGGGATTTGATCGGCTCTCAACCCTGTAATTGAGATATTTTTGTACTAGGGGTGCCCTGGTCTCTGTCAATTTTTTGAGACTTGCTTCAGGGTTTATTAAGGTAATGCGACCGCAATTGATGAGTGTAGAGTTTGGACTCATAGAATCACCAAAGGCTCTCCAGGCGTCTTTAAGGATCATGCTGCTTGATCTATGCTGATTTCGGCCTCCGCTATCCGAGTTCAGTGTATTCCCGATACCTATATCCGCATATCCGAAGAATGTGCTCCACTTATCACTTTAGGCTGGGCTCTGTGGGCGAATTGGCAAGAGCTTCGGCAGTTGAGATTGAGTACAAGGAGGCGTAACCCATGAATCAGGGGCTTAATGATGTCATTTCTAGTCATTTCTATTGTTACAAAAATGAGATTGACATAGTTCTTGATGTCGCGCTGTGAAGACAACCGCCCTCGTTGCTACTCCTATTCATCCACAAGAGCAACTCAACAGCTAAACCCAGTAAGAAGATTTCTGCATCTCGAGTCGAAACATGGATTTATTTTTTGAAGAGACCGTCAAATATGATATTGTGTGAAATCGTAATTACTTCGCATTAGTCTTCCTCTTCTACTTAGTATAGTTTCCGCAGCCCGGCACAGGGTCAGATAGAGTGGCTGCTTGAGGTACTGCGGTTCGTCAGGGAGACAAGCAAAAGACGGAAGTGAGAGTAGTGTACCTCTGACCCACGCCGTGGCGAGCGAGGTTAGTTCTAAGTTGGATACGCCGGGGCCACTGTGGTAATGGGAGGAATGTACGTGCCTCCAGGTGGACTATTGTAGGAATTTAGCAAGGTACAGTGAATTACGTCGGTCTGGGTGTCTATGCATACCCGACACAAACAACCGAACCGGGCTCTATGGTACGACTGTCAAGATGGGGGTTCCAAGCCATCAACTGTGTCATGGTGATGTTGTCGTATGCCTGAACAAAAGCCCCGGCGTTTGTCATTTCCTGAATTACTGTAATATCGCAGGATAGAGGTGCGCAAAAGATCCCTTCAGTGACGTGGCCACAGTTAATGCTATTGAGCTTGCACAGCGACGCGGAGGATACACCCCACTGCAAGGCAAGACTTCCAATTGTTACACCAGTTACATCGCTTCGGGTTATGTTCTGGCCACATTGGGGTTGGGCGTCCCAGACGAGACCTGTGATGCTACTAGCGGGATCAGTGTCTGAGCAGACGTCGATGTGCACGAAGATAACAACTTACCCACTTCGGCCACCAGTGCTGAAGTTATGGGCTGGCTTCAGTTCCCATTTTATCTCACAATTTCGTTTCATATTCTCCCAGACTTGGGCAGAAACCTCGCTGCCAGGGTCAGCAGTGGCTTGGACATGTGTGTAGAATACGACTTACTCGAACATCTCGCCCCAATTCGATTCTATTCCGTGTCTGTGTTGGGCAAGGAAACATTCCGAGCACTGAATCTCCAATGGATACTCGTCGTACTCCAAAGCCTCATTCCAGCCGTGCCCTATCCAGTCGAGGCTGAGGCCTTCCATGTAGTAGTCTGTCGCTGACCACCCCAGATCTTGGCCAAAATGTTGGAAGTTGAGTCGATCGGCTGAATCATCCAGAAGTTCCCCGTCTTCATCCAGAGTTGGCGAACCGTCTTCGTTATCAACCCAGTTAGGGTACGCTTTCTTGGTATGGGCCGGCCAAGTTACCTTGCCGGCCGTATGTAGTTGGCCTACATCCCACGTCTCCTCGACCATTAAACAAAACTCACCCTCGGCATTCTTGAGGCAGAGTGCATTGTATTTGTAGCGATAGAGATCGAGGATCTGCACAACGGAAATATAGTTACCGTTGAATTCAAGGTCTGAGGTCCCACACGCAGCAGCGGCAGCACTCTCCAAGGACGTCAAACTTGTGGAGCACGGACTTGTACAAAGGGCCTCGAGTTTGGTATGGTTCAACTTGAGCTTGTCTTGATCGTAGGACACCAACTGAACAAGGCCGTCGCAATCAAGTTGCGCGTCAAACACATCCAGACATTCTTGCGGGGCGTTCCTGAAGAGCACCTTCTGGGCACCGTTGAAAAGCCTGATCGATGCCGCTGTCTCCCAAAATAACGTGAAAAATGGAAGAATATGCATCATTTAATATGCTCTGAAAATGTTGTAGCGTACCAGTAAACCGAATGAATATCGGTTGAGGCCAATGAAACCAGGAGTCAGGGCGGATGGAGCGACGCTGACCATCAGGCAATCTTGAAGTGGGCTGTTCAGATTGACGAAAGTGGCTAGAGAGAGGTCTCTTCTCCATAATTGAGAACCAGCAGTCCAGTTAGAGTGCTTATGAAGGTCCACCCCTGATACGCATACGCAAGCGCTCATCCAAACCCCCGCACGTTACAAATTGCTTTGGGGGGTAGAGCAGGGCAACCACCTTGAATATCTAATTTTGAGCCGTTTTGCGCTTCAAGTTTCATCCAACATATTATTTGGTATGTAAGTTCCCAACTACCCGAATGCTAGTTGCACAATCGTACTCTTGACATTAAACCCCCTCCAAGAGCGTCCGATAAGCGAGGCTGCAATTATAAAGCAAGACTCACCACCCATTCTTGCGGGTTGTTTTTATATAGCCCGCCTCGCAGTTTGGTTTCTAATGGCGAACTACAACATCTTCCTTTTCTTGATAGCTACCCTTTTCCATCGAGGGGGCCTGGGACGAGCTGTCTCTGATGATATAGGCACATGCTCCGAGACACAGGAATGTGTGTTAGGCTGTTGCTCTGATGCTGGATTTTGCGGTTTCGGGCCCAACTACTGTGGCGACAGTTGCATATCTAGTTGTGACGCAGCAGCTGAATGTGGACAATATGCTGCCACACCCGGTACCAAGTGCCCGCTCAACGTTTGCTGTTCACAATCTGGGTACGTAGGGATGCAACATGATCCGGAACAGCGACACTAGCAACTGACTGTTTGCGATAAGATTATGTGGAACAACCAAGGAATTTTGCGGCGAAGGTTGCCAGAGTGGATGCGAGGAGCCAGAGATGCCAAGATGTCGTCCTGCCGCAGCCCAAAAGCGCATCGGGTACTACGAATCCTGGACTATGAACCGCAAGTGCAACGTGTGGGAGCCATTCATGATCGACGCGACCAAGTGGACACATCTCAACTATGCTTTCGCCCTGATCGACGAATCTACGTATGAGATTGGTCAGATGAATTCGTTTGATACCAAGCTTTATGGTAAACTCACCGACCTGAAGTTCAAGAACCCTACGCTCAAGGTATATATCAGCGTGGGAGGCTGGAGTGCTGGTGGCGCAGCCTTCTCGGCCATGGCGTCCACGAAAGTCAACCGTGCTGCCTTTATCCAGTCAACCACGAAGTTCATAAAAACATATGTCTTTGACGGTGTCGACATTAGTTGGCAGTATCCTGCTGCCAAGGATAGGGGAGGTGAGAAGGCTGATTCAGAAAACTTTGTCACCTTCCTATCAGAGCTACGAGATGCCTTGGGTGACAACTATGGTCTTACCGTGACACTACCGTCGTCTTATTGGTATCTCAAGGGGTTTGACATTGCTAGGATGGAACAGCATGTGGATTGGTTCAATCTAATGTGTGAGTTTGCCCTATACACCGCGAGGCGAACATGACTGACAGATACTCTCCGACAGCGCACGACATGCATGGCAAATGGGATGGCAAAAATGAGTACGAGATTTTGTCATCAAGTCATAATATCTTGGTTAGACTAACCACCACGGTCTTACTAGATTCGTCCCTCCTGTCATCCAAGCCCACGCTAATGTGACGGAGATCAAAGAGTCGCTCAACTTGCTGTGGCGAAACGGCATCAACCCTAACAAGGTCGTTTTGGGTCTTGGCTTCTACGGGCGCTCTTTCACCCTGAAGGACACCACATGCGCGGAGCCTGGCTGCCCGTTCTCCGGTGGCGGAGATCCTGGCGAGTGCACAGAAACCGCCGGCATCCTATCATTCCATGAGATTAGGGACATCATGAAAGAAAAGAACCTGAAACCATTACTAGACGAAGAGGCGGCCGTAAAGTATATATCCTGGGACGGCGACCAATGGGTGTCATATGACGATTCTCAAACTTTTGGTATGAAGCTCGACTACGCGAAGAGCAGATGCCTTGGTGGCAGTGCGGTCTGGGCCCTTGACTTAGACTCAGTTGGCTTAGAAGAAGGGATCGACTCGTTGCTAGAGAGTGATTCACGTCTTCCGGCCAAGCTACGGAGCACAATTAGCTATGAAAATGGGCTCTCACTCGGCATGTTCTGGACGCCCTGTCTTCCTCCGACAGCACTCGACCCTTGCCCAGACGGTTTCTCTCCGCTTATTTGGGCCCATGGAAAGGTCTTTGATGCGGATTTGACTCACGTCTCTGGTATGGGCTGCTACGGTATGTGGACTTGTTACAAGATTCTGTGGAAAATATTAACACGATACAATTATAGGTGGTGGAAGACATGGTTACAACCGCGCATTGTGCGTCGAGGGTTTGGTTGACGCATTCTGTCAGTGGGGCCCAGGATCCCAATCCAAGGCGTGCAATAGCAATTGTCCCACAGGTTACATCACCTTGACTAAGAATTCGCACATAGCAGGACAAGATACTGGGTGTAAGAGTGGCAAGTATGCGTCAGTATGCTGCGAATATATCAAGGCATATTACAGGACTGATTCGAAGACATTGTACAACGATTACGCCAATCACTACTTTGCCGGAGGCCTTGCGCAAAAGGTGACATTTGGCAATTCTCGATCGTACTCATACGTCTCAGACGATGACGGTTCATTGGAAGTACGCGCTCATGACGCGCTCAGGAAACGTCAGCTCCAAGAACGGGGGGAGAACAAGCTTTGATATCGGGGGTTCATTGCGGTATAAGCATTTGAGCGAGCAACATGTCATAGAATGATCAACCTGGAATGGATATTGCTGAACCGACTATCGCCAGGAAAACAGATCAGTATCAAGATCATTACTAGAAGATGTTACGGTCTAGCTGTAATTCCTGCTCACCCGTCGCTATATCGCCAACTTCGCAAGTGACCCCTTTGACAGTTACAGAACACCAAATAGTTGTATCCCATCACGTCAAGTACCACCACGCAATCAAATATAAAATGATGGTATTATAGATAGGGCGTCGTTATTTTGAATCATATCTCATAGACTACCAAGCCAAAGCACTGGGACCGGCTGCAGTTGCCGCCGAGTCACATACTCCACGGCAAAAAGCCTCGTCTTCATTAGACTGAGCATTTGCCACCGTCCTCCTCGCAGGCCAAATCTCGCGTCCCGCCTTTTTCTCCTCCTCGACGTGCTTCTTCAGCGACGACCGTAGGACTGTCTCAAAGTACTCGACTGCCTTCTCCATGTACGGGTGCAGCGGGCCTGCGGTGTAGGTATCGCTGTTGAGGCCCTTTTGGGCATTGTTTCCCAGGTACTTGTCCTCGTCCTCAACCTGCTTGAAGAAGTCGACTGCTTCCTTGACGGCTTCGGCGGGCGAATTCTTGTTGCGGTACACCTCGTAGCGCATGCGAGATGTCGTGGCAGAGGTGGGGATGATGAACATCATGTAGAAGAAGTGCTTGGAGATGGTGACGGAGGCGTTGGGGAACATGTATGTCGGGCTGGCGACAATATCTCCGGCCTCCATGTCTTCGCCCAGGTGGCGGATGTAGCACAGCACGGGCTCAACGTCGAACTTGGTATCCTTTTTGATGTAAGGGGAAATTCCTGGGTGCGCTGTAGAGCAATGATAACACTAGACAATCTGTGAGTATTTCCGGTGAAGCGCTGGCTCATTTAACTCACCTCATTGTAGTTCTCAACCAACGTCTTCCAGTTAAAGTTGCAACCATCGAGAGACCAAGTGTGATCAAACTCGTAGTCGTCCATGTTGTAGACCTTGGTAATGCGTTCTTGGGTGTCGATGTTCTTGAATTGCTCTTCCCAGCTGATGCTCGGCTTCTCAGATCCGTCGAGGTTGACCCACACAAAGCCTAGCTGATCAATATGCATGTGCAGCTTGTACAGGGAGTACTGGTCCTTGTTAAACTGGCTCGCTGGGACAGTGTCAAACCGGGGGGCCTTGGCGAGGTTTCCCTTGAGCCCATAACTCCAACCTGGAACAGTCACTATCAGTTGTTGGAGTGAGTTGCCAGGGTTCGTAGACTAACCGTGGTATTTGCACGACAGAATGCTCGCCTTGCCGGTCTCATTGTGGACAATCGGGAACGCCCTGTGGCGACAGACATTGAGAAAGGCATTGATATTGCCGTCCCGATCGCTCACGACGAAGAAGGGATACCCTGCGACTTCGTAGCGCGCGTACTGTCCAGGGGTGGCGAACTGCGACTTGTGCGACACAATCAGCCACGTCTTGGAGAAGATGGCTCGGCGCTCCAAGTCGTAGAACTCGGGCTCCCGGAACCAGGATGAGGGCAGTGTGGTGGTGGCCATTTTAATTAAGAGGACAGGGCGTTCAATGATGATTCAATGATGATTCAATGATGATTCAATGAGAAGTGATGTGGTGTTCTGGGATGCAATCGCGTCTACCGAGGCAAGCTAAGTAGCACAACCGCTGATAATAAATAGGCACAATAAATACATCCTCCAACATTCCCCATGGTCATCCTCATGGAATGGAAATTATGGTGATTGGCTAGAAGCCTCCGGTGCCTCATTAATACTAGTTTGGAATTGGCCCAACATTATTGGGCGAGATAATCCAGACTCGTCGTCGAGGGGAGGGGTACCGAAATGAAGCTAACGGCTCCTCTGTTATAAGCCAGGCGAGTAAGGAACATGTTTCGACTTGGACACCAAGCAGCTATTTTGAACATTGTCTTTTGCACATTGTCGAAATATCATCGCGTTCAATCATGGCTGACACGTATTCCACCGACGGTGCCCCCGTCACCAAGCGGCGCACCATTGACGATGCCGATGCGCCCATCAAGAATCTCATCACCAACGACGATGCCGCGCTGGACAATCTCGGCATTGCGCCGTCCAAGATGGAGCGCAACTTCAACATCTGGTCCCTGATGTTCATGTCCTTCTGCACCACCGTCACCTGGGAGGCCGTCTCGTCCGCGGCGGCTCAGGCCCTCACCAGCGGCGGCAGCTCGAGTCTGGTCTGGGGCTTCGTGGCCTCGGCCGTGGGAGCGTTTCTAATTGCTCTGTGTATTGCGGAATACGCCAGCATGGTTCCCACGGCTGGAGGCCAGTATCACTACGTTTCCGAGTTGGCGCCGCTCAAGTACCGAAGGGTCTTTGCCTGGTTTGCCGGCTGGATCACCATGATCGGCTGGATAACATGTGCTGCTGCTGGTATTTTCGCTACGGCCATGCAGATTCAGTCATGGGCGATTCTCTTCAGTCCCAGCTACGGCTATGAAAGATGGCACACCTCTCTGGTATATCGGTCGTCTTCCACACGATGCTCGTGCTAACGAATGCAGATTGTCATTGGTCTGACAGGCTTCTATACCATCTTTGCCATTTATGAAATCAAGCGCCTCCATTATCTCATCTTCGTCGGCATGTTTGCACATGTCCTTGGGTATTTCGCCACTTCCATCTATCTCCTCGTCCACGTCAACCCCAAGAACACGGCCCAGTACGTCTTTACAGACTTTACAAACCTGAGCGGCTGGGAGAGTCCTGGGGTAAGAGTTCCGATGGCACTTGTTGCTCGACCGGTATACTAACTCGCATTGCCGCAGATTGCATGGTCCATCGGCCTCATGACATCGGCTGTTGGATTCGTCGGTTGGGATAGTTCCACGCACATGGCTGAGGAGATGACCCATGCAGCTCGTGATTTGCCAAGAACCAGTGAGTAGCTGTGAAACTAGAATCGTGACGCACTCTAACGTTCCTTAGTGATTGCCAACATCGCAGTCAGCGGAATCCTGACCTTCCCGTGGATCATTGCCATCGCCTTTTGCCTGACCGACGTCCAAGGCCTCCTCAACGGACCCGTCGGACGAATCAGTCCCTTTGCACAGCTGTACTACAACGTCTCGGGAGGAAACCAAGCCGCCACCATTGGCCTCACGGCATGGCTGCCCATCCTCGGCTTCTGTGGAACTGGATCGGCCATCGTCTCTGCAACTTCGCGCGTCATCTGGGCCTTTGCACGAGACGGCGGTCTCCCAGCTCGCTTCGCAAAGGTCGGCGACCGAACCAAGGTGCCCACGAATGCGCTGCTCCTCACCTGGGCCTTGGTCTCGATTCTCTCCCTGATCTACATCGGCAATGCGACGGCTTACTATGGCATTGCTTCGGCCACCACGCTCACGCTCCTCGTGTCGTACGCCTTCCCGCTGGTCCTCAACGTGGTTTATGGATTTGAGCACTGCACGCTGCCGCGTGGCGTCTTTACTTTGGGACGTTTCCATCGGCCTATTGCCGCCCTGGCCCTGGCCTGGAGCACATATCTCATCATCTTCATGTGCTTCCCGACATTCTACCCAGTTACCGCCGTCAACATGAACTACGCCATCGTGGTGTTTGCGTCTGGAATCTTGTTGGCAGTTGTGAGCTGGTTCGCTTACGGCCAGAAGCATTACATGGGTATTACACACAGGCTGGAAGGACACCGAGAGTAGGGACGGGCGCAGTGGGGAAGGGGAAGGGGAGGTGCCTTATCGTGGCCCCATATCTCTGTCTAGGTAGATAACAATTGCCATAGTACTGTATCAATGATTATCTCTTGATTAAGGAACAATCTCAATCTCGGAAAAATCAGGTTTATCTTCTGTGACAATGGGGCAATGAGGTTATCACGGATACGCTCAGATTATCGCGGGCGCGCTCAAATCATTCCAGCTACATCCAGGTTATCACGGGTCCCTCCTTGGATTCCGAGACTTCCGCAGCTGTTTATTAAAAGGGCTAGCTTACAAGCGAAATGGTGATAACAATCTACGTCTTGAGAGATAGGGGTCGCATTGCGGGACGCGCGGGATCCGAAAGTGCGCCTGTGGTATCATCTGCGGCCGCGGAGGTCAGCATTCCCAGCCGATAGTGTCAATGTTTCCCCATGGGGAAGATCAGGCGGGTCATGCCACGCTATCTCGACGCACGAGATAAATCGATCGCTAATCATCCAATTGGGACGAATGGATTATCATTGCAGCCGGCAGATACATGCCTCGGCTCAGTTTGACAGCTCGGAAATGTCGGAATTTGAAGACGAAGGAGATCGCAAGCGCTCAATTGGATAGACCGTAGACTATTACGAAAGGTGGCGTCTACGGGGCCCCTCGAGATGATGGATCAATGTAGGAAATAGATACATAGGGCTGGATGAGTATCAATGAGGGGAGAAAAGTGTCACCTGAGGGACGCGGTCAATCCTGTCTAGAGGCGACGACATGAATCCTGCACAAAGGATGCGCTTGGCGAAGGAGAGGATGATCCGTTTCATTGTTCCGCCTGATAGCCGATCAGGAGCAGCATATCTCGGAAGTCGGAAATGGTCCGAGATATACCTAGTATAGGTAGGTAGGTTAGCGTGCTAGGCATTTGATAGCAGGACCACCAAGCCTGATGTTAGGATACAGCAACTAAGACGAGGCTGTGATTACCACTTGCGATATTCGTGACTGCACCGCCATTCGATCACTTATGTGACACTTCAACCCAACAGTGTGAACCTTCTCCAAGAGCAGTTGTGTGAGTACATCTCAACCCAATGAAGGTCATGATGTTTCTCACGAAAACTACTCGTGAAGTCTTTATTGAATGCTACAGTCTATAAAATACCAGCTAATGCAAGCCTCAATTACGTACATAAAGTTCCCCAGCCCATGCTCGGACATCGGGGCCTTGACCGTTAGTCGGCCCGGATCGACTCGGCCGCGCGGGCTCGCAGAATGCCGCACACCGGCAGCGCCACACCGAAAAGAAAATATCTGGACCCATCCCTACTCGGTGGCTCGACTCAAAAAGACGGATAATTGAAATTTGAACTCAACGCCGTGCTGTGGGTGGGCCCTTGAATCTCCCGTGTCAAGATGCGGGATGGTGGAGAATTGATTTCCAAATCTGCAGCCGCCAACAGCTTGGTCTACTTGATCCGAAGGCTGCCTTTTGATTATAAACTGTTCACTTTATTCGGGTCCATATGTTACCAGAATACGTTAGTTCTAGAGCCACTACTAGGGTATAGACTGCCGTTGTATGCTGTGCTCTTGGCGTCAAAGACAATGCCTTTCAAGATTTTACGAACCCTAGCTCATCAACTATTACATTTCCCTCCGCGGCTATATTTGCGATCCAACCAAGGTCATCGCCTCCGGAGCCGAACCCTCGCGCGTCTAACCGGTCAAGGGCGAGGCCTTTGACATGACTGCCATCAAACCCTTCGTCACCGGCTGCGACGTGATCGTGTGGGCCTTACTAGGGAGAGGGAGCGATGAACTCAGACGCTTGGGGCCACACGACGACGTGAAGGCGAAAATATACAAGATGCATGCAAAGAACCCGGCTGATATTTTTAGTTACATGTCACTGTAAGCTTCGCGGATCGATCAGTCGCAGAGTAACTACCTGTTTGGGATTTGGTTCGGGCGTGGTGTAGGGTAGCTCTCCCACCACAACTGCCAAACAGTGAAGATTGGAATGGAAGACAACGCACGCATTATGTCCTGGACCCCTGATCCGTAATCCAAAACTCCCGTTCTCTAAAATTGCGTGTGACTGTAACGTCTCCAGCCGTGTCCCGTGAGACAATGCACAAGTGATCCTCCCGAGACGCATCACGCACCGCTCACAACCCAGGCGTCGCCCCGAAATAGGGCTGCGCGACTGAATGGCCTCTCTGCGGCCCAATTACACTCACGAAGTCGCCCTCCGTGCAACCTCAGCCCCGAAGTTGCGGGTGAACGATTGGCCGGGGTGGTAGGGATGCATTCTCGTCAGCGTCGGGACTTTGGACCCCTGCATTAGCAGTGCACATTGGGTGCAACGTTGTGGGAGAAAATAGGTCCCGAATGCACCGAGCCCAATAGAAGTCGGAGGCCCCATCTGCCGTGTAAGTTGGAGCTGGCTGGATGCTCAACGACTGGCCGCCCTGCCCGTATCGCTCAGCTTTAGGTCTCAGGTCAGCGGCGATCTCGACATGAGCGTCACTGATCGTCTCCGGTTGGTGTCGGTATTGCCACGCGCCTAGTCTGCTTTTCTGGCCAGCGTGCTAAATGCATCTTATTTTCTCACTGCTTCACGGCCGCTACTCTAGTTCCTCGCTGGCGGTGAATGGCCAGACCGGCTTCCCCATCTTCTCACGGCGACTCCGGGGCTGAAGGGTGAAAGGCCAGGGTCTAGGCCCTCCGCGGACACGCCTGAAGACAGCACGGCAGCAAATTAGCGTTACATGTCTGGCATTAGCAGGCCCGTGACATCATGTTCTAGGCTATATATAGGGTCCGAGCTAACGGCTGTCCATCGTCATTTCGTCACGCTAGCTGATGGCCACTGCATCGAGCACGGCGGAAATTGCCCCCTTGCGTTTGGGTACGAATGGCTGCGAATTGGCATGCTGACCGAAGTCTTTTCCTGTGTCGTGGCTGCAGCTGAAGGGTGGTGAGTCTTCACCAAATTCACCCAAGTCAGAGTGTGGCTTTTTCCCACCAAAACAGAAACACCAAGACACGGCTCTTCGTTGGTGCTCTCGGGACAAAATTGCCGTGCGACGATGCTAGTGGGAAACGAAGCGTTCGTATACGGCGCCGCACAGCCCGCCTCCTGCGGGTCTCACCCACGGCCTTTGGGAATACGGTCTGTGGACTAGAATAGCGGCACAGCGCAAAACAAGCTTGAATTTAAGGGACCATGATGCCGCTCTCAATCAGACTGAGTCTTGGCTCAACGCATTCGTCTTCTCGCCGCGTCTTCACTCTCGCTTCTCCGTTGCAATCATGTTCCTCACTCGCCTCTCGTGGCTCCTGGCCGGCCTCGCTCTGCAGGCGTCGGCCGTGCCAACCAAGCGCGATGCCATCACCAGCTGCCTCACCAGCTCCAAGGTGCCCATCGACGTCAAGGGCTCGGCCGAGTGGACGCAGGACGGCACCGCGTACAACCTGCGCCTGCAGTACCAGCCCGTGGCCATCGCCGTGCCCACGACGGTTGCGCACATCTCGGCCGCCGTCAAGTGCGGCGTCAAGCACGGCGTCAAGATCAGCGCCAAGAGCGGTGGCCACAGCTACACGTCGTGGGGCTTTGGCGGTGACGATGGCCACTTGGTGGTCGAGCTGGACCGCATGTTCAGCGTCAAGTTGAACACAAAGGACAACACGGCCAAGATTCAGCCCGGTGCGCGTCTTGGTCATGTCGCGACTGAGCTGTACAACCAAGGTAAACGGGCTATTTCGCACGGCACGTGCCCAGGGTAAGTTATCAGCTTCAAAATAATGTCAAGAAGACACTAACAACTGTAGTGTTGGTGTTGGTGGACATGCTCTCCACGGAGGCTACGGCATGGTCTCTCGCAAGTACGGACTCGCTCTAGACTGGATCAAAGGAGCCACCGTCGTCCTCGCCGACGGCAGCGTCGTCCACTGCTCAGCAACAGAGCGTTCCGGCCTCTTCTTCGCCGTCCGCGGAGCAGGCTCCTCCTTCGGCATCGTCGCCGAGCTCGAGTTCAACACCTTTGCCGCTCCCACCCAGCTCACCTACTTCGACATCGGCCTCAACTGGAACCAGCAGACGGCGGCCAGCGGGCTCAAGACGGTGCAGGACTTTGGAAAGACGATGCCTGCCGAGTTGACCATGCAGGCCTTCATCTCCAAGAATGGCTACAGCCTCGACGGCACGTACGTCGGTGACGAGGCCGGCCTTCGCAAAGCTATCCAGCCTCTCCTGACTTCGCTGGGAGTTCAAGTTAATGCCCAGACTGTCGGATGGCTCGACTTGGTTGCCCACTTTGCTGGAAATGTAGAGATCAACCCGACCAGTGCCTCTTACAACGCCCACGACACATTCTACGCCACCAGCATGATTGTCCCTACCGTCTCTGCAAACCAGTTTACGTCTTTCGTCAACTACATCTCCACGACAGGCGCCACCACCAGCCACAACTGGTGGATGCAGATGGACCTCATCGGCGGCGACCACTCCGCCGTCTCGAAGCCCAAGACATCCGACACGGCCTTCGTCCACCGCGACAAGATGCTGCTCTTTCAGCTCTACGACAGCGTGCCGCAGGGCCAGCAATACCCGTCCGACGGCTTCAACCTGCTGAAGGGCTTCCGCCAGAGCATCACCAAGCCCTGGTCCACCAGCAAGTGGGGTATGTACGCCAACTACGCCGACTCGCAGATGACGGCAGATGTCGGACCGCAGCTGTACTGGGGCAAGAACCTGCCGAAGCTGCAGGGAATCAAGGCTGTCTATGACCCGAAGAACATCTTCAGGAACCCCCAGTCGATCCAGCCGATTCCGCTACCTAAATAGGCATGAGTGCGAATGAACGATATGGATATGATGAATGATATAGGAATTTTTTTTTTAATACCTGCATTAAGAATGGGATCTAGAGATGGCGTTGCATATAATATAATGAAGAAATCAAGAAATTAAGATGTTTAGTCCAAGCCCTCATAGTAAACTAAGTGCCCAGTTGAGTCCCTGCACAATGTGTGTTATAAGAAATAGATGGGGTGGCTGTCTATCCTGGTCCCCTGATTCGATACTGTGGCAACGTGGAATAAATTTCCCTCTACAATTTCGGTATCCGGTCTATGGCGGACCAGCTGCTATAGTCTAGCCATCATTGTAATTTGACACTTTGCATCCCTGCCACTATCACTCTGCGTAAGATGGTATCGGCCCATCTGACTATTGGGGGCCGATACCACTGAGTTTCCATACTTTCTCTTACAGAATTTATTCGGATTCTGGTAACTCATGTTGTTTAAATATGCTAAGCTTCTGCTGACATAGTTACGTTTAGATCAAAACTCACTGGGATGTCTCATATTGGACTGTCTCGTGGCGATCACAAAAGACGACTTGAGGGTGCTGTGGCCTTTCTTGCTGTATGTGCAATTTAATTGCTAAAATCAGTGCCTACAGATGGCTGCCTCGTGGACATGAGGAGTGTCAGTCTGAGTTCTGGCTGAGGAAGTGGAGGCAGCGGCGAGAAATTCGCAGTTTTGGGTGGTCGCTAGACTAGCGAATAACCCTCTTCTGACTCCTCTTTTCGAACCTTCTGTTCAGTTTTATTCCTTGAATCATAGCATAGGTTACAACAATAACAAATGATAGCTAATAGGCTTATCGGCGTTAGGCGATAAGTTGTGGGCAAAATGTATGGGTCAGCGACGTCATCCCATTAAAGAATGCTAACGAAGGCGGGATTAACGGAGAAAGACAATAAATCCGGAGAAGAGTAATAGTCGGAGGCCCGGGGTAGAGGTGGGGGGCTTGGGGATATGCATAATTAACCCATCCAGTGGTTGTTAATAGCTTATATATTTCGGGGTCATTGCCGCATTCGAGAACCTTTGACATTTATCCCCATTCTCCATTTTCACCATGGCAACTCCAGTTTGGTTCATCACCGGAGCATCAAATGGCCTCGGCCTTCTCCTCAGCCTAAGGGTTCTTGCGGCCGGCCATAAGGTTATTGGCACAGCGCGCAATCTGGAAAAGTCCGCGGAGGCTATCCGTTCCATTGAGCAGGCCGGGGGATATGTCATTCAGCTGGACATGACGGAGACCCGGGAGAGCATCATCAAAAAAGTGCAAGCGGCCGAGAAGAAAATTGGTGATATTGACTTCCTCGTCAACAATGCTGGCTACTCTGTCCTAGGGCCAATCGAGTTCTTCACGTACGGACCTATCTTTCTCAAAAAGAGCCTTGACTAATTCGATCACAGTGAAATTGAAGCCGAGACTCAGATTAGAACCAACTTATTTGGGCCACTTTACGCCATCCAAGCTGTGCAGCCCGGTATGAGGGCTCGCCGA
Source organism: Ilyonectria robusta (assembly GCF_021365365.1). Classification (NCBI taxonomy): domain Eukaryota; kingdom Fungi; phylum Ascomycota; class Sordariomycetes; order Hypocreales; family Nectriaceae; genus Ilyonectria; species Ilyonectria robusta. Next base: position 130,491 of record NW_025764451.1, read on the forward strand.
TCCGGAACCATTATCAACATTAGCAGTGTGGCCGGCCAGGATGGCCTCCCGAGTTGTGGACTCTATGCGGCAAGCAAATTCAGCCTAGAGGGGCTGAGCGAAGTCTTGGCCAAGGAGATGAAGGAATTCGGCATTTCAGTCTTGATTGTTGAGCCGGGCGCATTCCGAACCAACTTTTTGAACGCCAGCACCATAAACGACATTCCCATCGACATCGGATACGAGGGGACTGTTGTTGAAGACGTAGTCAAAAAGTTCGAGAGCGCCGATGGAAAGCAGCCCGGGGATCCTCAGAAGGCAGTCAACATCATTTTCGAGGTTGCTACTGGCGAAGGGGCATCAGGTCACCTGAAAGGCAAGGTGCTCAGATTGGCCCTAGGAAAAGATGCGTTTATTCGGACACAAGGAAAACTCGACTCGGTCCAAAATGACTTGAACAATTGCCGAGAAGTTGGCACATCGACTGACATTGATGGTTAGCGGGACTCGGGTACGAAGCATGCGGTCAACACGAAGCATGCGATAAGTTGAGAGGCGAGGGCACTGGGAGGCTGTCGTTACCTTTGGTTCAATTCAATCCTGAAGGTCAGCAGCTATTAGCCGGCTTAATACGGACTAGGCCGTCGCCATCGCAGAGAAATACATATTTTTGACACAGGAATGATGTCCTACCCAGAACGCCTGTGGCTGTATTAGAAGTAATACGCAACCATCAGGCTTTTGTATGCACAATAAAGGCCGTTATGCAGAGTTATCCACATCCTCTTCAGCCTATTTTCTCGGCGAAGTGAAAAAGAACCGGATAGAACAAAGTGATGCGTAGACCGTAAAAAAAGTCTCGAGATAGGGGGAGTCACATTATCACGGTAAACTCTCCGAGAGTAGCAGTCGACGGACCCAGTAATGTAGGGCTTAGTCAAGACGACGGCGCTTCCAGTAAAATATGAAGGAATGTCTTCGCAGGAATTGGTTCTATGCTGTTTTTAGACTTTTGAAGATGAGTCGAGCAATAGGCTGTCACCTCGTGTATTGTACATCGATTATGCTATTGATACATGGTAGGATATCGTATCCAGAGTTTGGGCTGAGATCTTCTAATGGGCAGCACACGTGAATGGCATACCAACGGCGCCGTCGCGAAATTTGGTAACCTGGAAACGTTGTTAATTACAATTTTTGAAATGAAAAGCGAGAAGACAAGAAGAATGTGAGCGTAGGTGAACTTACCAATCCCGCTATACTAGCATAACTTCCGCATGAGAAAACAACGATCCCGATGAGGAACACGATGCCATTGCTGATGCTGGCTATGAGGTTCTTTCTCTCATACCATTTGCCCTCCTTGAGAAGCACAAACCACATAATAGGTGGAATGTAATAAGAAAACCCGGAAACGAATAGAGCAGAGATGATAGATAATAGGTCGGAGAAGATGGGAATCGCCTCCGACACAACCCATGCAAAGACAGAAACCAGGCCAACAAGTGTAAGCCAAGTAGCCCAGCCCTTCTTGGTATTGACGTATCGAGCCGCAGAGTGCTGGTACATCTGCCCGTGAATATACCGGCAGACAACCGTAGTGTTGATCGAGCCTGAAATAAAAATGACAGGAAACGCGATGCCGAACACAACTCTCGTGAGAAGCGGGCCTGCAGACAGCAGTGCGGGTGACTTAACATCCTGGCCGACAAATGCATAGATGATTGCGCCTGTCAATGTGTAGATGGCAATCTCAACAACAGCAATAGTCTGGATTGACTTTTTGAAGTCTGATGGCGTGTGGAGTTCATCCATAAAGGACGGCTGGGCAATAGCAAAGGCATATGCAAAAACAATATTTGTAACAGCTGAGAATGCCTCTTGGAATGAGAGATCCGCCTTTGGCCATGCAGACCAAGGGACTGCAGATAGACCGCCAGGTTGGTTGGATGATTGGATGCCTGTTGCAATCATGGTTACTCCAATAGCAATGATAATAGAAGCAAAGTCTATATATCCTAGGATCGCAATCTCAGAGAAGGATGGAGGGATAGCCAGCAGTAGCAGAATGACCATAGACACAACACCAAAGACTAGAGAGCAAATATTACTCTCTGTAATAGTTGTGAATGCAATCTTCCCAGTCAAGCAGTGCGAGCCAACCACCAGGATCAGTTGGATGACAAAGGCAATGCTGAAGAGGTGATAGCCGAAGTTCCCCATCATGAGCCGGCCTATCTCGACATAATGCTTTGCGTGGGGGAACTTGAGCTTCACTTCACCAATGGTGTAGCTGCCCTGCATGGCTGCAAGACCCAGGAAGACGCACATCAACACGCCGGGGACCATTCCCAAGATGGCAAAGGCAGACGGAAGGCTCAGACTGCCAAGTGCGATGGCTTCAACGATCAAAATGAGGGCCAGTCGTTTCCACCCGAGGCGATGAAACTGGGCTTCGCCCTCCTCGATACTTCGTTCGGGTTCGTCATTGGGGTCGAGTTTGATACCGGCTTTTGACATCGTCAGCTCCGGACCGGTGGCCGAAGACTTATGATTGGGATTCTCGATTGTCGTCATCTTATCGGCATCGATTTGCAGCGACGCGTTCTCATGTGCCAAACAGACACGTCCAGCCAACTCGCCACGCGCTCAACTCCAGCAAGGTTGAATGAAGGTCCACAACATGGCCCCACTAGGGTATGGCCCTCTTTATTTCAGCACGTCCCTAGAGTAACGAGTGAGTTGATGGGATGACTTTTAGTAATGAGATCAATTAGCGAAGAGCAAAAACATGACACATCGTTGGATTTAGCGAGTTGGGAACGGCAACCAAATGAGGCGGGTGTGCTGATGGGGCAACATAATATCCGAAAATTGCCGGAACTAGATGTAGGTGAATCCACTCTGCTGTTTAGTCCAGTCAGTGCTGGGCCATATAGGCCACGGAAACTTGCATTAAAACGCAGCAAAACACTGCACGATATATTTAGAAGGGGTCCGCTTCTGGACGATCTAACCGCGATGAGTAGGCTGGTGGGGAGGAAGCTGTAGCGTGGTGGTGCCGCATGTCTCACTGCCAGGGTGATGATGCATGGAGCAGCTCTTGGTTTTCAATAAGGGACATACGGGGTGAATGGTTCGTCTAAAATGGTAGTTTTATTGCCTGGGTTCTTTGCCGTATTATTCCTCACTTTTTTCCGGATAGTCGTGAGCTTCGGATGTCCCTTCACGCTAAGCGAGCTGGGTTCATCGATCTGGGTCCACGAATTGAAGAGTTACAAGGGCACCAGGTGGTATTCTCTATCAATGGCCTAGCCACTGGATTGACATGAGCTCGGATGACAAAGGACCTCGAGTTGAATCAACGTACTAACCCAAAGAACATAGCCTTCAAATAACTGGCTTTGCGTTAGGTGAAACATAATTACATATAGCCCACTACAGCGGCAATCTAGTCTGAAGAGAGGACTGACTGAATGGGACAACTGAGGATTGGCAGAAAAGTCTGTACGTAGTTGTTCTTTATATCTGACGAGATCTCCCGTCAGTCTATAAGACAGCTTCACGTCTCCTCCAAGCACATACGACCATAGCTCTTAGAAAATACGGGATCCCGTCCGCTCTCCCTTAGTCAAGCTGAGAAGCGGCGAATTAGTACTCGGGTCGGTGACGACCGGGGAATCCTCGCTGTTGTATGTTTTTATTTTTGTAGTTTCATTTTTTTTGTGGGTTTTCAATGCCATCTTTTATATGGTTCTGTTGGTGGACCCAAGGTCGGACCCTTGTTCCGACTTGTCCCGTTTTACGCCTGAGATACTAGGCATACGGGACAGAGGTGATCGCCCCTGCGACAGACCGTCTGTCTCATATAGCTATCCTAGTTATCATTGGAGCCTCAGCTTATCACTATGTCTTGAATCCGTTCATGTTCAACATAGCAAGAAAAGGTGGCTAAAAGGGTACCGATTAAATGGTCATGCTTTCTAGCGTGCACCAATGTTTTGAGGGGGCCTCTGCGAGACATAAAGTACAAAAATATCCTGCGCCTTGTGAAGTTTCGGCATTCCCGGACTCCGATAAATCCCAAGATGGCAGAAAATGCTGAAGGCAACGATGAGGACAGGGGCTGGCGATTTATCACCCTGCATTATTAATTCAGTCGAATGACCGAGTTTGACAATTAATAAGCCCGGCGAGCCCAGATAGGAAGTTTGGTGTGACTCTGAGGGCCAGTGGGGGCCATCGGATGAGCGCAAATGCCGAACACCGAGCGTGGATTAGAAAGCCGACAATGATGTCAGCGTGCCAAGAATTGCATGTCCCATTTGGATAATACGCGCTGAGAATCTATATATTGAGAGATCAATTTTGCAGAGATTCTGGTTATGCACACGGATGAGGCGTAAATCAATTTGACACCTTCTTATATCGTCTCGCCACGCTCTCCCGCCTGCCAAAATTGCCCTGTCGGCGTGAATTAATTCAACAACCTAGCACTGGAATTTACCGAAACACTGTGATTACGATGTCTCTCACAAGTACAATGACCCCCGCAGCGAGCTGGGACATTAGCAACAGTACGATTGTCTAACTTCTTAATTTGCCGCTACGAGCATTGGGCCTTACATGAAAACTTTAGGGGATAGATCATTTGCACCGCACTATACGCATCGTGTGAAGCATAATTCAGCCACTGCTACAGGCCCGAAAATCCGCGCGGCAAAGGGAAGAAATTCGTCGAAACAACTTCAACAACTGGAAATTCTCTATAATGAAGCAAAAAATCTATTCCATCAATCGACATTATCGCGATCGTTCCAAATCATGCTGCAAGCCAAAAGCCGTCCGAGGGTGACCAAAGTGGTATCTTTGGGTCTTGGTAGTCTTGGACCATCCAAGGACCAAACACGCCGCATTAAGCAACTCGTCATATTCCTTAATATCGCTTCGTATCTAGACGCGTCCTCAAGCGAAAATGACGCAGTTGCGCTTTATGCTCAAGATCCAAACTTCACAAAGACAGACGAAGAGTTCCTCGGAAGCCTCGGCATCCGGGTACTCAAGACACCCTCCGCATCCGATCTTGGAGAGGCAGGCAGCATGATTGATGGAGAAACAATTGTCTACAGTCCGTTTCTGACTATTGACGCATACATACAATTGTTTGCACCTCTGTCAGCTAAATCAATGGGTGTGTCCGGTCCAGACGCTGTTCTGCCTGCATTAATCGGCGACGACTTTAATGCTTTAAAGATGAAGTGGGAGAAGCGCACAGCAGAACACAGACAAGTCGACGAAATAATGAAGGAAATCAAGGCCAGGGACTACTAGCGACGAGCAGTTGGTGGTGGAGGGTTTTGGGAGGATGCAGATAGTCCTTTTCCTATGGCATTTTATTGGAGGCAGTCATCTGCTGGACAGAGAGTCCTCGCAGGTGATCAAAGAACGAAGGTGGTCGCTAAGCCAAGGAGGCAGAAGCTTTAATGGACGTCCACGGAGGAACGAAAACAGATCCGAGAACCGGAGACAACAAAGCGAGGATTGATGGTCATAGATTCTGAGCGATTTTGGGCATAGAACAGCATTGGCGTTGGACAGGCACACGAAACATGATAGAATAATTTTCAGCACGTTGGATCCTCCACCGATCGATTCTCGCCCCAAGTCGAATCCCTAAGTTTTGCGACTCACTTTGTGATAACACGCTTAGAGGATCATAAACTAAAACACCTTAAATATGATATAAAGGTACAAAGGAACTACTCGTCGTTCAAGAGTGCAGTGTTATTTTTGCTTGAGTCCATCAAATGGTTCTGCGCATTACCGTTGCCAAACCCAATTTGTTATTGAGCAAAACCCCGAGGATACAGCATCGTAGATCGCCCTTCGGCTTGCTAACTAGAGTTACAAGGATCGTTGCTATCGTGGGTATGGAGGCAAACTGAGAATAAAGGAAAGAATCAGATAAATGGACTATCACTAGCACGAAGGTAGTTTGGGAGTGGCGACTTCAATCGTCCTCCATATTTTGTTCCAGTTACGCCCCCAGTTCTTCCAGCTCCTTATACTCCACCACTCCATCAAACTCCTGCAACTTGGTAACATTCTTGAGTCCTTTGGCTGTCGCAGAAACCATCTTACTGAATGGCGTGCCATTCTTGAAGTAGACTTCAACATTAGGAGCGAACCAGTTGAGATCCAAGAACTTCCGGTCCACCGTCCCCAGGTTAACATGAAATAAGTCCGTGACATCCTCAGGTACATTTCCGTCGTGACAGAACTCAGGCAGCAGATGGAAGTGGAAACAAACCGGAGTTCCACAACGACCACAGAAGCTACGAGACCAGTCAGGTCCGCAATCGATGCTATGGAAGAAACGCACCCATGTCTTGCTCTCTTGAGTAGCTCGAAGGACATCCATGGCGGGGATATATGGAGGCCGATTAGAATCGGCTTTTTCAGCGTCGTAGTCATCGGCCATGACGTCCAAGATTCGGCCAGAAACAATGGTAGATTCGGATGACGAGGAGAGGGCCGACACGGTCAGCATCGGGCCCGGGATGTCAATGACGCTCACGGCCAGCGAAGAACCGGTGGCACGACGACAGTCGTTGCAGTGGCAGGTGAGAGCTTGCGGGAGGCGCACACCAGAAGAAGGCGGAGACATGGGATGTTGGGGACGGTCCTGGATGGACGGAACTGCTAGGCGATAGCGGATTGCACCGCATGAGCAACCGCCGGTGATGATGTTTGCTTCGTCAGGAAGACTCATTTGAACGTTTCTTTTTGGGGAATGATGATGATGAGAGGTTTGTATTGACTTGAAGTCGTCGGATTGAGCTACAAAGCTATCCTTCAGCTATCTTATAGGACAGCCGGACGGTGCCTCTGCATGTCTTCAAATCATGGTATAATTGCATGTTGAATATGCCTAATGGCTTGCCGTCATCTTGACCGCCACAACTGTAAGTGGCGCTCGTAGTTTAGCGGGCCAAGGAATCTTGGCACCATAAGGTCGAATGGTTGTCCGCCTCAGCTTGTCTTGGCAGTGGAGGCAGCTGTTCTCACAGCAATTAACTCGGACCGTGAATTTAGACTTGAATTCAGTGTTGAAAAGCTCACATGGAGGTTCGAATTTTAGATTGACGCTGTCATACCCTTCACTACGGTCCATGGAGCCCAAGCGCAACCGAATGATTTATTCACCGTGGTGCAGCTTGCAGGGCACAACTGTTGGGAAATGGCAAAGCAAAATGAATTCATCGCAGTTCATGACAAATTGTCATGAAGAAAAGGTTCAACAAAAATGAAGAGTTGGCCAAGACTGGACCTCGACTCCGCCGAGCTCATTTCGGAGTCCACGGCTACGCTTTCGCATACAAGCCCTGCCCCGTAAACCTTCATCACACGAATCCATTCTAACGGATCAATCAAGGGAGACCTACTATATATCACAGTCATCTTACGCTTCCAGGCATCGATGAGTTCTGATGATAAACACGGCTCATCTTATTATTGTTGAGCCATAAAGGTCGCAATGGCCACTATCGGGTGGTGGTAATAGCTCCCGTAACATTGTCTGTGCTAGGCGTTTTGATTGTTTACACCGACTTAATAACAATTTACAGTGTAATTCTAGGTCATGCACTCCAGGTTACTGAATATGAGCGTCACAGTGGTCAGCGCCGGTAACTAGGTACAGGTGAAAGGTCCTCCACCTAGTTCAATGTTTTATTATTGGTGGGTTAGGGGATTAAAACATGAATACGGATCAAGATATTCTTAGTTCATATAGATATTAACAACCATAAACAGCCACTTCACGCCTCTTTCTACAAGCAGATATAATAAGAGATTCGAGAGAGTGTCAGAATTTTTCTCAATCGTTACAGGGATCTCCTGAGGTAACAGAACCTCCACAAGTATCAAGAAGATAGCTACCAATATAGAACAGAAGCCTGGGCAGCAAACTTAAACTTCAAATATTTTCTTTGGCGCAGAATGTGGATATATGGTAGATTCACTTTACGAATAAATGGCGATGTAGAAATGCCCAGCAGAACACGACAGAAATCATCTCCTTTCTAATTTCGTGTGCAAGGGTACAAATATGCGCCGTCTTTCACTAGACGAGTGGTTTCTATAATGATCTGATTGGAGGAGTTCATTTCCCCCGTGCGGGGGATCAGCGCTTTGTGGTCTGAGCCATGCATGAGGCACACTGATCACACCCTCCGTCGCCGACGATCCTCCTTATTCCCTTGAGCAAACGGGATTAATTACGGCGACCCTCGCCGAATTCGAGTGCATAATGGTGAGATGGTCAAAAACCCCCACCAATGAGGACTTCAATTGAGCAACCCTAGGCCTCCCCGCAAAAGGATAATCCCCATGTTGCGGGGCTTGAGCCTTTTAGCCGTGGAGGTCATTAAATAAACATGAACAGATGCTCAATTTCATAATCTAGTCGAATCAAACAAAGCATATGGTCGCCTCGCCTGAATACTTTGGTTCTATCATCTACGTTTACGGCGAGATTAGACCCGTGATGGCTATCACTACAATACTCTCATGGGTGCTCTTGGCCTCTATGGTCCATGGAAAAATTGATAGGTGAGGTTAAAGTAACCTTTGACTCAGCTCATGGCAAACTCACGTATCGAAGGCACCGTATTGTATCGGAGAATAATGTCGTGCGAACCAGCCTTATCGACAATAAGACAACACCTCTCCAAGTAGGTAATGGCAATTTTGCCTTCTCTGTCGATACTACAGGAATGCAGACATATCTCCCGTTCAATACAATGTCTGTTTGGGCGTGGCATAACGATACAATGCCAAAGGGCAGGTACTATACCCTTCTTTATTGAAAGTTTTCTGATACTCACTAGTGACAAAATGCAGTATCAATGACTATACAGGAGTGCCTGTACTCACTCATGGACGCAATGTCTCGTACGAAGTTCCCGACCCAGCCCTCCCCGATGTAACGCAATGGTTAATTGGAAATCCCAATCGCGTCAACCTTGGTCGAATCGGGCTGAGGTATAATAATGACACTCTCAAAGCCGACAAAATCTCAGACACATATCAAAAACTTGATCTTTGGAATGGAACGATTACCTCTACTTTTAAGGTTGACGGCTTCGACGTCAGGATCGTGACCCAAGGCGACTTCGCTTCGGATGCCGTCAGTTTTAAAGTTGAATCCGAGCTGGTTCAATCTGGCGACCTAGCGGTGGAAATGGATTTCCCTTACCCACCAATTCATACCACAACATACAAGTATGAAGTATTTGCCGGTGTCTATAACTTCCCAACCAACCACACGACTAGTATTGTGCGTCAGCTCTCGGAAAATGTGGCACATATTCGACACGAGATGCAGGAGACCAAATATTTCGTCAACTTGCGTTGGCCCAAGAAGTCTCCTCTTTCTCTGGACAGATTGGAGCCTGCCAACTCGGATGCAATCACCGCTCACCGGTATACCCTTTCTCAGTCGGTTCATGGGTCAAAGACGACGCAGTTGTCTTTCACTGCTCATTTTTCACCTTTCAAAGCAGTCCCAGACACTCCCAAGGCGATTATGCAGAAAAACCGTGGCGATTGGAACGACTATTGGAAAGAGGGCGGTTTTGTTGATCTTACGCAGTCTTCCAACCCGAACGCGACCGAGCTTCAACGCCGTATAATCCAGTCTCAGTATCATGTCCGAGTTAACAGTGCAGGTACGGGGCAACCGCCCCAAGAGAGTGGTCTCATGAATAATGGGTGGTATGGTGAGTGGTGAATAATTTTCTTCATCGTTGAAATACTTTGTAATAACTTTGAACAGGCAAATTTCACATGGAGATGGTTCTGTGGCATTGTGCTCATTGGGTCTCATGGGGCCGGGAAAAATACTTTCACAATATCTTCCCAGCCTTGTATGAGTCGCTGTTGCCAAGTTCAATGGATAGGGCCAGAAGGATGGGATGGAAAGGCGCCCGGTGGCCGAAAATGACCGAAATCCTTACCGGTCGAAGCTCACCTGGTACTATCAATGGCCTGCTTCTGTGGCAACAGGTTTGCATCTCTCTCAATACCTCAAGGCCATAGTTGAAGACTAATGTGTCGTGTTTTTTGTAGCCACATCCGATGTACATGGCCAAATTGGCTTATAAGGCACAGCCGACCAAGCGGACATTGCAACGCTGGGACCCAATTCTAGAAGCCACTGCAGATTATATGGCTTCCTACGCGTGGTATAATCAATCCTCTGGATACTATGACCTTGGCCCCCCGTAAGAGCCATTTCATAAACTAAGAAAATCCCAACTAACGTCAATTAGAGCCTATGGAGTCACAGAAAATACACCTCCTACGCAGACTCTCAATCTCGCTTATGAGATCGCTTATTGGCGATACGGTCTCGATGTAGCCTGCAAGTGGAAAAAGAGGCTGGGGCGGTCGATTCCCGATTCCTGGTCAGATGTTGCCAGCCGCCTCGCTAAGCCGCCGCAGATCGATGGGTTATATACGGTCTATGAAGGTCTCAATGCCTCTTGGTGGGAAGATCCTGCACTTATCGGCGACCCGCGCAGCCTCAACATGATGAAGGGATTCCTCCCAGATGCTTCCGCTGTTGATGAAGAAGTTGCACGGCTGACGGCTGACAAAATCTGGGACATTTGGCCTGACGCCAAAATTCGCGGTTGGGGCCGGCCGGTTTTGGCAATCAACTCAGCTCGAATTGGGAACCCGGAAAGAGCCATTCATCACTTGACTGCATACGACTATTGGAAGTTTGATGATGCTGGTAAGTTTAGCCGCGCCGCAACGCTCTGGCGTGGTCCACGTCACAAAATACAGCTGGGCTGACCGCTTGCTAGGATTCGCCATTCGCGGCGGGGATGGTGGAACACCACCTCCATTTATGCCAGGTAATGCCGGGTTATTGCTAGCCGGTAAGATCGCCAATGTGACTAGCAAATTGAACTTGAGACTAAATTTTGCGCAGTTGCGTACATGGCCGAAGGATGGGATGGATCTTCGAGCGACGCGCCAGGCTTTCCGAAGAATGGCGAGTGGGTAGTTGAAAAAGAGAACCTTCGCCAGGCATTATGATGATGGTTAGTAGTGTTAAACATTTGTAGAATTTGCATTCATTCATTATCTACAATATCTTTACTCTGATTGTCACTCTTGAACAAGAGAAATAGGAGCATCCCCAGCTTGCCTTTCGTACACTTCCTTGGCGACTCGGAGACAACTTATCCGCACTTCCGGGTCTGGCATGCCTCGCCGCCTAGTCTCCCTTCTAACCGCAGTCTAGGTGAGAGTTGTATTAGTGTAATATTCACAAACTCCACTTACTTTATACTAATTTAACTTCCATCTGTTCCTTTGAGAAAATTAATTTACGACTATAAAATTAAAATAAAAAAATAACTTTAATATTTTTTAAAATATAATTATAAAGTATACAATCATAAGACTAAATAAAAAAAAGACTAAAAAAGCTAGACTGAAATAGAATATAGCTATTAGAGCTGCTGGGTCTGCTAGAAGAGGCTCGGCATCAGGCTGCTTGATGAGATATCCGGAGGCGTAGGGTTTCTGGGCTGAAGGTTGACAGGCGAAACTTTTGTGTGTGTGTGTGTGTGTTGGGGGGGTTGGGTTGGGTTGGGTTGGGTTGGGTTATTATACATGAAGGTCATCTTACTTTAATTCACTTCGTTGGGCAACAGAAAGACTGCTACCTCATAGGTAAGCAGGCAGCGGGTGGATAAATCTCGGTTGGATGCCGGCCACGGGTGAGATTTGTCAGGTGATAAAAGATGACAAGATGCCTTCAGCTCTCTGTGCCTCTTCAACCCCTCACATGATAAAAACATCTGCCTCCGCAATGAGTGACATATTCCGAGACACTTTGCCGCTTCTCCCTGAGATTTGGGAACCGATATGTTCTCACTTATCGGCACAGGACGGCCTACTCTGCTTAAGGCTCACGTCATCCCAGCTGAACCTTATAGCATTGCCGTACGCCTTCAAGTCTCTCCACCTCAAGGCTTATGGCACATCGGCGGAGCGATTCACCACTATCGCCAAGTCAACCAAACTTCGCGGCTTTGTTCGAGAACTCACAATCAACACCTCGATTGGCCCTGGGTTCGAATACCACGCCAACGGGACCTACGATATCCCTAGTCCCTTCCTGAACGCGCTTCCGTACTTGCGCTGCTTCAGTAAAATTACTGCACTGCATCTGCGGTTCAATGAGTTCTGTGGCGATAGCATTCGGGGACGCTCCTCAGTGAAAATTGAGGAATCTTGGGATTTCCGATACAGCGTGCTTGACACCATTTTCCATTGCATTACGGGCATTTGGACGCAGCGAAAGCAAATCGAGATCGACCAGCTGGTGGATCTCGATGGATACGAGCCCGAGTACCCCAACGATGATCTAGGTATCCCTTCAGACCAGGTCCTACAAATCAAGCAACTCACAATTTCCAATCTGGCCGACTACCATGATTCTTATTTCTATTCATCTGAAGCCTGGAAGAAGTTTTTGTGTCTATCCAGCCTTGTGGATCTCAAACTCGTCCTCGCTACCGAGATTGATTCCGCTGAGCCAGAACGATCTGTTTTCTTTGAGGAAAAATACGAAATGTTCGACAACCTGCCACAAACGTGGTTATCCCCAAGCCTTGGTGAGAATCTGCGATCTTTGTCGCTTTACTACCAGGGCTATTGGGGTTGGTTTCCCATGATGGACTTCCGAAAGACCGGAGGCGACTCGCCGTTTCCACGGCTCAAAGTCCTGGCGCTTGGCAAGTATGTCTTCAGTGAAGGATGGGAGATTGATTGGTTCGCATCTGTCGGCAAGAACAACGGTAGCCACGGACTGGAAGAGCTTTATCTCGATGACTGTCCCATTCTGTTCCAGTCTCGTGATCTGGGTATGAACCGTACGGCATTGGGCGCAAACCCTCACCAAGCTAGTACACGCGACCTCATAGCCGCACACTCGAGTCCTGTCGTGTACAAGCACACGATGAGATGGCACCATGTGCTCTCCAGATGGGCAAATTCTATGAGAGGGCTCAGAATATTTAGGATGGGCCTAGCTACCTTCGATGCAGCTCAAAGGAAAGAGGCGTTTGCGCATCTCGACGAAGATGGGTTGGACCAGCGCATTTTTCACAATATTCGCAGAAACCTCGCGTTTCCTTCGCCTGTGGACGATATGAAGGGCCATGGGCTATATCTAGCGGGTCAATGCCTGCATGGTACAAAGATTTCACAATGGCGTTCAGCGCGGATGCAGTACGTCAAGTTTGACGTGGGAAAAGGGCCTTCTCCATACCTCGGGGCTTGCGACAATCCCAGCTTGTCTGCTGACGGATGTGCGCCGGAGGAGGGCACAGTTGCTAGAGATGACGCTGCTTACGAGCGGCTCATAGTTGCGACTAGGGTTCGGGCCCTCAGATCAGAGGCAAGAGGTTTGTCAATGGCAACACACTCACCAGATAAGTCTTCACCATTCAACTTCAAGAGCGGCCGGTGATGGTGGTGCCGGTCTACGACAAGAATGGGATGCCCAAGCTTTCCATGACACTTGCAACAACCCACACGAGGCGATTGCAAAAGTGAAGTGGGATTCGAAAAGGCAGTGTGTGTGAAGGTTGCTTGGGACTTCAGCCAGCACAACCAACCACGGGGAGGAGAGGACGTGTCGCTGAAGAGGGAGAGCGAAGGGGGTCAGATAAATGATCTGATTGATGAGTTGGCGCTCAACCGGTGGCTCCAGAAGATACAAAACATGGCAGTGTGGAGACTTTTGAACAAAAATTGACTTGTCGTTGGCTTCGGAGGACCTGTCGAATTGATGAACGGAGATGGGTTTCGTATTATTCAAATAGTACAAGTGCAACTAAGATTCGGCCCTGGTGTTGAGTAGTGAACAAATCAAACCCTGACTATCGCCAACATTAAAGAAGCTTACGTATAGATTCTTCATACCATGCCCGCCAACCCTGTTAGTCAAGTTGTTCCAGCACACTTGCAGTCGGAGCAAAAAAGGTCGACCCAGTCACCGGCGTTGAATAGTCAAGAATGCGATCATGCAACCCAGGCGGATTTCCAATGAACATGCGCTCCATCATTTTCTCAATAACCCACAGCTTGCGTGAATATCCAATAAAGTACGTGCCGAATTCGCTAGAACCTGGCGACCCGAACGGCATGTTATCCCGGAGAATGTCGTGTTCGTTTCCGTCCTCGTCTTCTAGCGTCGCTAGTGTCTTGTGTGCTTGCTGCTGGCCTTCCTCGGCATCGTCTAGCTCGATGTTGTCAATTTTGGTTCGGCCGATAATGGCTTCTTGCTGTTCCGTGGAAAGGGCCTGCCATGCTTTCAGATTGTGAAGGTATTTCTGAACGACGATGTAGCTGCCTCCTGCTGCGGGTCTGTCGTCTGATTCGGTGATGAGGACGCTGTCCTCCACGTCAGAACCGACTGGATTTGCGGTGCCGTCAATGAAGCCCAGCAAGTCCCGAGCATCAAAATATCGGAACCCGATAGTCGTGTCCTCCATCTTCACTGCGTCTCCAAGCAGATCCATGAGCTGCCGCTCAAACTCAAAACAAAAGTCCCTCCTCTCAGACCGGATATGAAAGATCAAGTCTCCCGGCGTGGAAACGGCAGTGTGAGCAGCGCCTCGCACCTCCGGGAACGGATGCAACTCAGCTGGCCGGGGGAGCTTCATGAGACCATCCCAAACAGAGGCCCCAATGCCGACGATGCAGCTGAGGTTGGCAGTGGGACTCCGAATAGAGACATTCTTGATAATGTCACTGACCTTTGACAAGGCCTTCCGGATCTTGCGGACCGAATCGGGCGTGTGTGTGGCCGACACAACGAGGAAAGTTGCCGATGTGGTGAGGGGTGCGTCGACGGGTTGAGGGTTCATCGTTGAACGTGCCTTTGAGCTAATGGACCGGGATTGTAGATGAAAAGTACTCGCTGAAGGAAGCCGTTTTTTATCTACTCTGAGAAGTAGGAGGACTCGCTGATGTTGTTTGTATAGCTTGGTAGCCATGTGTTTCTACTTGTTGTTCGGTGAGTAGGAACGGTGTCAGGCTCGGCAGACAGGATGTTATCCAGGTGTGCATTGTGGCGGTGGCCAATCCGAGAGAGTGTATTACTAGTCCAGCCGGGTATTAGGACCCGCACCACCTTTGGCTTTGTCAAGTAGTGTGCATATTGTGGGGAATAATTAACGGATGTACGGCCCGTGATGTTACAACGTGTGAGAGCGTGTAGCATCTTGGAGTCTGTCATGTTCTGTGCTAGACGATTATGATCTAAATTTTCTCACATTTAGATAAAGAAATGCAACAAATTTACATCTGTACAGAGAAAACTAGCAACAAATAAATATACACGAATCTATAGACAATTATTGCCCATGTGGTGTATTGTTTTCATTGTCAATCAATTGTGATACTACATCGGGCTACGTCGCCGAGAGATCGCCGAGCGTCGCCGGCAGGGTCGGGCGCTAATGCGTCATTTCCACGCCGCCTTCAAGTTCCTCTCAAACTACGTCACCTCCGAGCTTACCAATTAGAGCTACTGGAGCTGCTAGAGGAGGCTCGACATCAGGTATAAGTTATTGGGGGCGGAGGGTTTCTGGGTTGCAGGTTGACTGCTCAGGCGAAGGTTTTGTGGGGGGGAAAGGTTATTATATATTAAGGTTATACTCCAATGCACTTCGTTGAGCAACACAATAGTCAGAGAGACATAGAGCTGAATAAGCTAGCTGTTAGAGTCAATAAATTCGTTGCCTTTATTTCAAGAGACTTTAAGAGACCTTTGGGAGACTTTTTACGACCCTAGTTACAATCCTTTCCAACCTCAATCTTCTACTTCGCCAATTCACGGGCTGCGTCCGGCCTTGTCGAAGACTTGCTACCATTCTTTTCTGCGACCGACTCCGACAGAGCATCCGATTAGATGCTTTCCTGTTAGGAGACATAAGCCTCAGATCAATCCGACCATATATACAAAGTCTAGTGCGGCTTCAGGCCGACCTAGCAAGACGCCTGTGCGACGCTGTTCTTTGCACCCTCTCCAGGAATAGCAGATGAATCGAGTGTTGACTATTGACCGTTTCCACCGCTAACGGACTCTCAATCGTTTAGTAGAGCAGAAGTTACAGCGAGGTTGGCTGCAGCGTGAGCAAGGATCAACACTGACTCTGATGCCTGCTTGCCCACAATTGCACTAAATGGGTTGTGAGTTTTGTATCCAGACTAGTATCATCCGCTCGGTGGGGAGACACTTACACAGTCCCAGATCCAAGTACCGGTAGGAGCCCTGCCCCCCTTCCGTCTTTGACTTCGCGATTTTTCCCAAGGTTCAGAGCTTGACTTGATATCCACTTTTGGTGGTTTTGTCTTATCATCTGTTTTGGTAGCAGTCTTTAACTCTTGCATTCTCCGTGCTCCAGAGATATCCAGTGGTCGTGGATTGCAGTCCTTACAAAGGTGTTCAAAGCTTTCCCTCAGTGCCTGCTCGGGGTAGTCGTTGTAGTAGCAGTCGATATGCTGCCAAGTTGCACACGAGGGACAGTAAATAGTGTTATCGTCAGGTTCTGGGTTTCCACAAATGCATTTGATTGTAGAAGATTCATTGTCAAGTTCTTTTAGCCTCCTGACACATGTGCTCCCACTACTTTTGCATGGCGTACACTCCCCATCGGGTTGTGATAAGTCCGTAGTGCATCGTATTTTGAGCCCGCAACATCTGTCACAGGCGCTGGTTTTCCGGGTCAGCGTTGTGCTATGGATCTCTGGGTCGGAGTCGGCGTCAGAGTCGTGGTCTTGTAAACTTTGAAGACTTGCTTCTGAGCTGGCCTCCTCGCCGTCCTCGTCCGCATTAATTGGCAGAGCTGATAAAGAAATCTCTTCAAGATGGCCGGCCAAATGACGTGTGATTGCTATTTGCCCTTGTCCGGTGGTTTCGAAGCATAACGGACATGTTTCAGGTTCCCAGTCGGGCTCATAGTGCTCAAGGGCAAGATGTGTTGACCATTCATTGCGGTTGTGGAAAGCGAGCATTCCACATTTAGTCTCAAGACACAGGTACGGCTGGAGATCCGAGTACAGATGGCGCCTTAAATATTCAGGTTAGTTTTGATAGAATTACAAGCAGAGTTCAAGAAGGACACCCACTTCCATGCCGAGTTATTCGTTATTCGAACAACTTTGCCACAGGCGACACAGGGAAAAGCCTCCCCTCGCTTCGCCTCATCGGTGAGTGGCGGAATACGTGTCTTTTGACCATTAGAGCCACTGTAGGTCATTATCGTCTCGGCATAAGAGCTCTCTGTTGGCAAAGATGTGCCCAGGCCTGAATCGTGGAATTTTGAGTCAGCGACCGTTTCATGATCCTCCTTGGCCGTACCAAGTTGCTGCTGCTCGGCCTGCTCGGCATGCTCATTTTTGAGTCGCTGTTCTTGGCAAGTCTGGAATCTCCACCAATTTGCGTATCCCAGTCCCAGGACTAGTGAATGATCAGCTCGAGGGAACCGTTGCTCAATCTTGTCACAGAACGCTTTTTGAGGGGTCCAATCAGCCACCTCAGGCTCTTTCTGCTTCTGTGATGAGCGATCAAAGACAGGGTTTCTTATGAGAGGGTTTAGCTCCGTTAGACATTGCACATCTGTTCGTAAATCCTCGACAATTTCGTCAATAGTATCTAGCCCAAAGTCCGAAGATCCATCGCTCGAAGAGTCGGAACTTGTGTCAGTGGCATCATGGATCAGATAGGACGCTTCTGCAGTCATGGCGGTGAGACGTGGCTCCACCATATCCAGCCTTTCCACTTTGTCTTTGACAACAAGAGGTGTGAGTCCTGTCGGTTCAGTTAGCGGTGGTGTACCCCCGTATTTGCTGCAAGGATTAACGTGGGGATGTTGTGAGCACCACGAAATAGTGACCTACTTTCCAACAATGCGTTCGCGATGCTCAACAAGATCTTAAGAGAAGATCGCCGAACTTTTCGTGACTTGGCAAAGATCTCGTCCAGAGAACCATCTGTAACGCCCCATGCGTCTGACCACAGAACCATGAGCGAATACGTGCGCTCAAGACTCATGCGAACAGGTTTTTTTATGTCAACTTCCTTGGATATATGGCGAAGTATTTCCTTGTAGAACATGAGCACAGCATTGCAGAGTCGAGCGTTGGCGCTGATATCGCCCACCCAATAGCTGCTGGAGATGCTTTCGTCCCGCCATTCGTGGATGGCCCTGGTAACATCGCGAGACCCCGCAAACGCGGACATTGGAGGATGCACCGGCGTTGGGCTCGTCCTTGGGTTCTTTGTTGTTGGACTCTTCATCTTGTGAGATTGAGATGAAAACAGACAAAACTTCAGAGTCGCGATGGCCAGGCTTGAGGGATAATCAGGCGACGAATCAATCAGGCTGCGGCTCAAAGATAATCCTCGCTATACGATACCCCGCCCGTCTCAGCCGCACTGCGCCTTGTTCTGCCTTGTGACATGTTGGATAATCTCGCACCATGGGCCAGATTTCAATCTCGTCGTAGAATCTTTGCACCTCTACAGAGATGGATCCGGTTTCGCTCACAGTGGGCGTCGTCCCTCTTCTCGGCGGCTCGCTCAAGGTGTACAAATCCACCTACTCGAAGCTCAAAACCTTTCGTCACTATTCCAGAGAGGTTGACCGTGTGCGAAAGCATTTTGACCGCCAGAGGCAATTCTTTCTCAACGAGGTCCACCTTGTGCTCCGCCTGGTCCTGGACGATGAATCCTTGGTCCAGGATATGGTTGAAGATGGCAGACACGAGAAATGGAAGAGTCCCAGCTTGGATAATGACATGGTGGACCGTCTTGGAGACAACACCCGATCGCTCAAGGAAATTATTGAAGACATCCAAGTGATTATCACCAATCTACAAAAAGGCCTGGAATGCTTCAACTGCTTGGATGAAGAAAAGCAACACGTAAGGATAGCGACCGCCTCACCCACAATCCGGACACTGATGAAGCAATGTCTCTCTAGGATGAGCGACTCAAGGACACAGTAAGAAGGGTGAGAGATCGCATAGTCATCCTTTTTGACAAGTCCAAGTTCGAAAAATGGACCGGTGAACTCCGAGACAGCAACAACGACCTCAAGCTCCTCCGTGAGCAGATGGGTGAACTTTGCAAGCCCATGACGCGTACGCGCCCATTCCTGCATTATCCGTATTCCGTCCAGAAACTGCACAAGCACACTTTCAATTACTACCTGAACACGAGGCAAGCTTCCCAAGCACTTCACAAGGCATTTTGCACTGCCTGGTCAACACCGGACTCAGCCCATTTTCGACACATGGTCAGGCTTTTCCTCGAGACTAAACGTCCTGATGAAGTCCAGTTAGATTTGACTATTTCATGTCTTGAGAACGAATCCAAGCCAGAGAAAGGGAAGAATACACCATTAACCGCGTTTTCGATACCCAGTCTGGTACTGGCAAACATGATCACCGTCCACGTCAAATCAACGGCCACAATGATCCTAAGCCCGAGTTTCTTTGCGACGTGTCCGGATTTCGACAAGACCTCTCGAAAGCGGCGGCGTGTTGTAGGATTTGCAGATGAAGTTGCCAGCCAAAGTATAAGCGATTTGACGTTGACGGAATCGTCAAGCGCAATGGTCTTGGACCTTCAAAACACCCAGCATTTCTGCTCGAAACTGCTTCCTAAGGATGCCCACCATCACTCGGGACTTGTTCGGAAAAGATGTCATGAAGAAAAAGCCCACACTGCTACGTGTATTGGATATTTGGACTCGTGGGCCCATAACGAGTATCGACACTCATTCTTCCCATGTTGCGAGGGCGTCTGCAATCCAAGCGTCTGCAAGAGGGATATTAAATCTTCGGGACTGACGCGAATGGATGAAATACTCGCACGCCCTCGCAGTGAGGAGATCTCTGTTCCCGAGCAACTTCAGCTAGCATTGCGTCTAGTCTCTGCTGTATTGCGATTCAATTCAACACCGTGGCTCGGGGAATGTTGGGGCTTGCAGGACCTGTACTTCTTCGAACAGGACTCTGACCTTGCTGCCTCATTGAAGACACTGCATATAAGTGTTGATTGGTCACAGAGATCTGCAGGAGAACTTATGGAAGTGGACACAGCTGGCGACTTAAAGTCCTTTGAAGACGCAAAGTTAGTCCATGGGATTCACAATGCTACGGTTTACAACCTTGGTGTGGCATTGCTGGCCATCGGGCGTTGGGCTCGCGTTGACTCGAATGATGTCCTGCAAGTTCGGCGGATGGCATCTCAAGCATGTCCACTTGGTCCGAAGTATCAAGAGATGACCCAGAAGGTTCTCGAGTGCGACTTTGGCTGTGGCAAAGACCTGAGCAAGCCTCAATTACAACAGGCTATATACGATGGGATTATGCTTCAGCTGGAGTCCATGATATCGAGCCTTAGCATATAGATATCGCAAGAGAGATTGAACATTCCGTCAAGAGTGTCTTAAGATATGTGACTTGTGGTAACCCGCGAAACACTTACTCCTGGACCTGGAGAGACATGAGGCCGCAAACCTTGACGAGTGGACACATGAATTGGAAATCACCAAGACCTTCTCGCTGCGAGAGATCCAGCCCGAGACAAACGCGACGCCCACGCTGTTAGAGCAAAATACTGGGTGTCGTCCAACGCGTCCAACGCTGTCAACTATGACCCATCACCGATGCTCAGTTCCACCAATTCCATGTCTGGAGAGAAGAAGGGACAGTAACTGCTGGATAGGGTTAGTTAAATTCCATTTAGGGAGGTGGAAGCAGCGCAACCCTTCAAATACGAACGCAATCAAACGCAGATGGATATACTTCTTCTCCTAATAGTAGCACTCACGAGCAGTAGAGTTACGGTTGTCGGATAAGCAAAACTTGTTCATCGTGCTAGTTTGACAATTTCGGTGTCCTCGTAACCTCGCAAATGAAATAGAACACCTTGAAATAAGCGATGACTGAGTGGAACGAATATACACCACTTCACTGTATAAATACAGAGGACCACTTCCGACATTTACTCACAGAGTGACTGAATCGAGCAACAGGAGCTTTAGTGAAATCATTTATATACCCGAAACAATATATGCTTTTCAATAGACAGCCCAATTCGATCGACACATTCTAGTTATGGTCAGTAGCATGCCACCCTAATCTATAATTCCGATGTCCACCAACCTATCGCAATGCTACGCGTAATACAATGAGTTCCTAAACACGGAGGAAAAAAGCCAGTTGGGTTCTGTTTCCGTAGCCTGGCGATCCTCGCTTCACTACACCACCTCATCCGTAAATCGAATTTCACGGTCCCGTCGAGGAGTTGTCGTCCCGGACTCGCCAACTACAGGAGTGTCGGTACCAGTGGTAGCATCAGTCTGGGCATTCGCGTCCGCAGGGCTGGTCGGTGCGACAGGTCGCGAATGAAGGGGCCGACTGTCCAATATGACAACAGGACCCGTAGCCCTTGGCTTGGGCTCAACAACCAGGTATTTTCCAATAATGGGGATCTTTCGTCGGGCTTCAACCAAGTGTGGCTCATCGCTGAACGTCTCGCTGAGAACCCGGCCGACTCTCCTGGGCGCGAGATATCCCAACTTTCCAAGCGGGATGCTCAATCCATGGATGACCTATGACTGTATTAGCAGAGAAGAACCCGGAGGTGGAGTGTTTGACGTTGTACTTACAACACTACAAACAGTAAGAAACCAGACGATAATTCGAACCAGCTCGCCGAGATCCTTCACATCGCTCCTCGTAATCCCATTCGCATCGGTGAGATGCTCTTCGATGAACTCGAGGGTAATAAACAGGTAAAAGATGGCCGAGACGCCAATGGGACCAAAGAAGCCCACAAAAATTGCCTGTTTGGTATCCACGATCTGGGGGATACGCTTATGCATGAGAAATACCCAAGGCAACCGCCTTAAGAGGAGTACGAGGAGACCGAGGACCACCACGCGCCAGGTAGAGATGACAGAGCTGCTGCCGAAGTCTTCCCAGGGGAGGAATGCGCCATACCACAAAAAGATGGTGACGTTGAGGAGCATGTCGATTGTTGGCTGCAGAGAGTCGTCTTTGGTCTCCAGGCGGAACCAGTCATCCCACGTAAATGTGTTTCCAGCGATGAAACAGGCAAGAACGTCATCGGTTCCAACCAGCCCGCAAGTGCCGAGGACAAACAAGGCGAGGGCAATGGCAAAGACGAGGAAACTTTCGCGATCAACGTAGTTGTGCTCCTCGGCCCAGTGAAGGAGTTCCTTGGCTATCCACCCGACCACAGCACCATACAAGATGCTCAGAATGATTGTATACCCCCAAGTATAGGCGAACCACAGGCCCATGGCGTCGCCGGCACCGCCCGATGTGGCACCCGAGCCGACATACTTGATGAGATACAAAGCAAAGAAAAGAAACGGGTATCCGAGTCCGTCGTTGGCGCCCGACTCGGCGACGATAAGATCCTGGAGGTCCTTTGGGATATTCTGATCGGCGAATTTTCCCTTGACGATGACGGCGGAGAGTACAGGATCCGTTGGCGTCACACAGGCGCCAATGGCGAGGGCGTGTAGAACGCTAGACGTCCCAGAAAGACCCCAGACGAGGAGGCTTGTGGCTATCCACATGCCTGTCATTCCCGGACCCAGCAGTAGACTCAGAGACTTCCATTCCATGCGTAGGTACTTGCTCGGAAGTTGGACACCTGCCAGGACAAGCTGCACGCCCAGGACGAGGCGGGAGAAATTGAGAGTGATGGTATTGAGGTTCCGTTGACAGTCCTCATCGGAGATGCCCTCTACGGAACATTGCGCATAGTCCTTGGGTCTTATGAAGTCTGCGCCATTAGGACCAAACGCGAGGCCGACCAAAAGGGAAATGACTGTTTCACACCAGCGTCAGCAACCAAGATTCTGCCAAGATTCCGCCAAGACGTCGTCGCCAAGAATTCCTCCGCCAAGACGTCGTCAAGCGTCAAGGCCGCAGCCCTGTGGCGTACAGGTCAGAATCGGGGAGTAACTTACGAGCTTCAGAGAGATAGTAATTCTCCTTGAGAAGAAACGAGACCAGGCCAAACAGCGAGATGAAGCCGCCCAGCAGAGCCAAGACGATGTTGAAGTTGTTGAGCTGAAGCGGAACTGCCCAAATATCGCGCGACATGCCAGGCGGAAAAGCCGGTGGTAGCAGAAGAGATGAGCTGTACCAACGAATTGAAGTAGTTCTAGCGAAGAAACCGGGGTTTTCCTCTCAATGGCAATCGAATCGACCACGACGATGAGTACAGGCGTGAATTTTGTGCCGGTAACGTCGAAGGAGGGTTTTCAGATGGCTTGGCCTGCGCCTCAGTGGCTGAAAGGTGACGTCACTGGGCCAGCGCCATATCCTTCAAGTCGCCACTGGCATGACGTTGTGAGCTCTTTCACGAAGGGATGGTATGTAAAATCACGCCTCGATAAAAGCAAGAAGTCAAATACCCGGATTTTTCTGTAAATTTAACACAATTCGAAGCTGTCTGGTAACCCACCAAAACAGAGCATGGAGTCACTCCTGATGATCTGAGGGTTATAGTACAACCTTGTCCATGAAAAACCCACTTTCATATCTTACAGTAAGCTGGTACACTCCCGTCCTTATTAAAGCTTGGTTCCCGTCCCCGATTGTCCTCTATTTCACTTAAATTAACGGTTATTTTGGTGGTGAGAGATGTTCTCAGTCCAGCCCGCTCATAGCAAGGCGGCTACCCTAGAGGATGAAGGTAGGTTACTGATGCAGAGATACAAGCACGATTAGCTAATAAAAAAAGAATGATGAAATGTAAATAACTTATGACAGCTTCTTACATCCAAAGCGCGCGTGGTTTACATAACGCCATTATAATAGTTGGTGTTGTGAGAAAAAGGCAATGTTAAGATTCATTGTACACAATCGATGCTCCAGGGATGCTGCACAATTATTGGATAGCATTTGCACACTACCTAAATACTGTATATCCCGACATAATTCGTGGCTTCATTCATTCACTAGATTAGTCCTTATCTTCACGTGTTATTTTTTGCAGCAACTGGTAATATTTATGCCACATCAGACGCGATGCCAGCGCTGCATAACAGACGCGTTCCACTTTTGCCAGCTGCATTAACAAGCACAATCGCGCCAGCCAGTCGATGAGCCAATCAGAAGGCCAAGACAGCCCCATCTCTGATACGACTGCCTGTTGGGCATCAAAATAGTGGATGCCACGTCATGAAAGGGGTCACAAAGGCGGTGAAGAGGAGCAGATGTCGCCTCATGCTTATGGCCTGTTCTTCAATCCTCTGCTTCCCGGTCGATGCCATGATTCCTTAGTCTGGGCATTTCTCTGCTTTGTTTTTAGCCGATCCGGATCTCTTCGGATAGGCTCCCGCTCCAAGTCAACATGGGCGTCAAAGAGTTGTCCACATGGGTGCTCGGCAACAAGACTCTGAGGGAGAAGGCTCTCAAGAGGGTCACCGATGCCCTCGAGACAGCCATGCCGCTTGTCAAGACCATCCAAGCCGGTTATCACCTCCTCGAAGCCGGAGATGCAGTCCACAACGTGAACTCGGCTGCTGAGACCTTGAACCACTTCATCCCCGCCATGCAAGTCATGGGCCAATCTATCTGCGACAGCGCAAAGATATTTACATATTTCAATATGGCCGCCATCACTGTTGGAATCGGCGCCAATATAGTCCCGACCTACCAGGGAGTCCAAGTCCTCCAAATTATAGCCGCCAGGCTCAAAGACATCTCAACAAGTCTTGCCGCTCAAACCGCTCTCATCGCACAAAAAGAATTTCCCCAGTATGTGTACGAAATGATCCGAGAGCGACTCGGACAAACTTCCGACGACACGACCTGCGAACATTTGTTTTTCCTGTATCATCCGGATGACGACTGGTATCCCAAGTTTTACCACCTTCTCGAAAAGAATCCACCAGGCCCCCGATTTTGTGGGTATACCAACCAGATCGACACCGTCTTCCTTTTTATGCTGGCAACAAGAAGACGCATTCAAGAAAAAGGGCGTCGGGCAGAAGAAAAAGGCAGACAAAAAAAGCCGGTAAAGCTGCATCTTATCATCCCGGCATACCAACCGATCCTCATCCTCGAAGCGCTCAAGATCCCGGAGGAAATTGGCGACTTTATCATGGAGGGGCGAGTCAACAGTAACACAGAGTTCGTCTGGCTGAACTTGCCCGAGGAGCAGAGACACTATGTCGTGGGCATCGGGCAGTGGGTTCCTCCCACTCTTGGGTGGTGGGACTGGAGCATGACCAAGGTTGGCATGGCTGAGAAGCCGCCTGTATTAAGTGCACCGAGAGTCTTGGGGACTAGCCAGAAACGTGACGAAGATGAAGAACGAGTCGATTTGAACAGCGAAGACAGTGATGGTGGTATTGCTGACGATGCCACCTTGGTTAGCGAAGGTGGTTTTGCTGGTGCTCTGGGACCAGATGCGGAAACAGCTCGACACGATGCCACGCCAGTTCACCACCGTCGCCGACGGAAGATCAAAAAGCGTCCACGTAAGGATGAGGCTGAAAATAAATCAAGAATTCGTCGTGGGAGTGATTCGGCTTCGGTCAATCCCTGGGCGGGATCATAGGCCGGTTGAAGTTGATCCAGATCCGCTCCGACATTATGAACTCCGGAGTTGCTGATCATGATATTATGCATGGGTTTAGGGGTAAATAAGAATGAAATGACTGCCAAAGGCAACACTGGGCGTTAGGCGTGGATCCGTACAAAGATTGTTATAGAAGTGCGGTAAAGACATTGTTAAATAATATATTTGGAAAAAGAGTATTCTGCGGATGGCTTAGGAACCATGGGATCCTTCATAGGCCCATCATCTTGTGCTAGAGTAAAGATGCCGGTTATGGCTTTTTACCCCAAACAAAATACACTGGGAGGTAGAGATGAATTGAGGGATCCTTCAGATCATCCTTTACCTTGGCTATAAGCGCCTGTATCTCTTCTCCACTCCAGCCCAGCACGCGTGAAAAAAGCGCAGGCGTGTAAGAGTCTATTACTCGACTCTCCTGAACAGCCTGAATCTTGCCAATCTCCTTGAGCTTTGGGTCTTTGGGCCACGCGCCAATTGGGATCTGGATCCTGTCAGTACTATCACTTCAACGTAAGCCAGATTAATATGGATTGATCTTGACCTTGCGAACTTGCTGTTGGACCTCCACAAATCCTGCACGTCTCAACTTTTCTTCCCATTCAATTGCATTGTCAAGAGGCTTGCCAAATGTGGCGGCTCCCTCGCACATATTCTTCATCCACACCTGAGCATTTGTAGCATTTCCGGCCGTGTCATCATCGGAGATGAAGCGAGTATAAACGGCCTGTAGCTCAATGTATCCGCCTGGAACCAGGTGCTTGAAGGCCTGCTGGAACAGCCTGTCGTCGTTGGCTATGCACCCCTCTAATTCCCGGGCGTGTATGAAATCGAACTGCTTGTGGTACACCCAGTCCGATTCAAAATCATCAACTTCAAATTTACAATTCGGTGGAGTCCTATATCGCATGAGTCAAGACATTCTAGAATAATAGCAGCAAGGAATTGTTACCATTTAGGTTGTATGGGACTTAGATCGGTCCCGAGTACTTCTGCGGATGGATGCTCGCTAGATCCGAGTTTATCAGAGGTGTTCTGGTAGGAGACAATGCATGAAAGGAGTTCAAAAAATCAAGATCTTACTCCGCAAAATCCAGTGCCCAGATACCAGTCCCCGTACCCAGGTCAAGCACACGCTGAGGGTTGTCGACAATTGGAGCAAGGTGCAGCTTTCCTCCAAGAGAGAGGCGGTAAATGTGGTGCCCCAAGTCCATTCGTTCCTGTTCTTCATCATCATTCGGCTATGAGGAATCTAGTTAGTACTTCTCGCAAGTCTCATGATTTCTCTGGGGATAAGTACCACCAGGTACGCCCCTTCGTGGAACGCATGATATCGACGCCCGTTCTATGTAGTTATTAGCATATGGCAATGTATTTCATGTAACCGGAACTGCGAACTTCGTATCTAAATGAAACACAGGTTTGGACGTTAGCCATGGCCACATATCGCGAATAGTCGGTGCGTCACCTACTTGTAGTTTAGAACGCTCGAGTTCAGAGATGCTAGGTAGCTAACGGATGCTTCTCTATAGGAACAGTTAAATGAGGCTATTTAAGAAACGGGCCGAGAACTGACGAATCATTGAAGACAGAGTCGATGTCTTGCTCAACGTCCTATGTGATCTGCGTCAATATTCGCCACAAAGTTTTGAGTGAAGTCCTCGCACATCGACTTGCAAAGGATTCTCAGCCAACAGGCCTTCCAATTGTGTTAACGCTTCTTTTGGGGATTGACCCCGATTTGTGGTGGTTTTGGCCTCCATGAGTAAACTCGCTCGTGAGGTGGTAGTGAAAGGTAACGAAGAAAGAATCTCGGCGGAGACTAACCGTCCTCTTATGTTCGTTGCGCAACCCCGCTTTGATCCTTCATCATGCCATATAATTCCTGATTAGTGGGCCATATGACTGATCATGCAGACGTAACCGCTGCTGTTCTACCAGATGTGACCTTGCAGATTCACATGCTCGTCGAACCAATAGGGATGGGAGCCGCCCAAAGCCCCTGCGCTTGACCTTGTCAATACATCCAACAGCCCATCGCAAGCATGATTCATACATAATTACTATTCAATGCATTCCTCCAATCATTGCACATGCGGATCTATCACGCTGCTGGTTTAAGTTCATCACACGGAGCCCCGCTGCGTCTGGTATGCCAATCCGTGTGTCAATTTGGATGTTTGGCTTCTGGTCTGGTACTTAAGGATCTCTATAAGCTTTTATCTGGGTGACGGCCATGTTTCCAATCCTGGAGAAAGCAGCAGACGGTTGTAGCGAAAATAAACAGTGGAATGGACATCTTGACCAGGATCTGGAGCTTTGTTTGGGCAGGCCAATCCGGCAAAAGTTGCCGGTCCTTGGGAACTAATCTGTTGTACTCATCTCTGGTTCTTGAAAGCTTGTGCTCTAAGAGCTTAGATATATCGTCTTCGATGACGCGCTCATCAACCTGATGCAGAGCCAGATCCTGGTAAGTGTCGCTAATTTCGTTGAACTCGAGGCGAATTAGGTATTCTGGTCTGCTCGTTACGAAGAACTTTAGGCGAACCGATATCAACTGCTTTGCTTGTGGCAAAAGCCAACAGGGGCCTGAGTATCGTCTTCACGGTCGGATTCGTCGAAAGCATCGATCATGACCACCATCGTCACATGCAAACCGAGCGTGGCTATGGAGATCGGATTTCTTGGTGTTGCCAATCAAGTCAAGTTTGAGCCGAGTACTGCAACAAGAGAGGAATACGATCCATCTGAACCCAACCCGAGCTGTGGTTGTTGCCCTAGTAAATTGGGGATAATGCGCTTGCTCAGAAGGGTGTCGGTCCTCGTAAAGCTTGTTCCGTCGACAGTTTATCGGAACAACACTTGGTCTCATCAAAAGACACATGTACTCGGCGAGGTGTACGAATCACTCACATCACACGGCCGGGCTTGCGCGACAAACTTCATGGACAGATTTATCAAGTCAACGCGCAGTCTATCCGTCATGGGCTATCGTGGGACTAATTGGGCATGGGACAAGTCTTTGCATCAGTTCAAATCAGCTTGAGCAGGCCACCACGGTGCTAGGCGCCAGGTCAGACTTTCTCGCTGGCCAAATATATCTCCATCGCAAATCAGCTTCTGCAGGTGATGGCTAAACTCATGGACGGACTCACACTCGGCAATAGGCATGGTAGCGAATATCACACATGTCTCTCTTAGCTGGCACAGGTTTTTCACATCTTCCTGAGACATGCCTAGCATCCTCGTCCTGGGGAAGCATGACAGAGTGGTGAGACCTTGAGAAAGCCCTATATTAAACCACCTCCCCACCTCTCTTTCATTCAGACATGTTTTTGCGGTGATACCACAAGGTTAACTTTCATGGGCTATTGGGATGAACGTTAGCCAGTGACGAGTCAGTGATGCCTCGGTGGTCCATGCCGCTCGGCAATCTGGAACTGTTTGTTTGGCAAATGCCTGTATGTGTCCGCCTCGCGTGTAACGGTCCCTATGTTGGTATATTTCCTGGATATTTGAACTTAATTATAAAATTCTGAAAATCTCATACCCTTTATTCCTAAGAATCAGACCGGGCGCTTAAAGACCCGTCGTACTAACATATGTTCTTGGAAACTATCTAAAATCTCCACTCCATCCCTCTGAGCAAGTTCCGTCGCTATATCGTCCATGAGCGGGTAAGCGGATCTCAAAAGCGACTCTCGTAGAGCTATTCCGCGGTCAATTATTCTCCCCACTTCCGTCATGATGATATTTAGTCCTTGGGTTAAGCGAGGGTAGCCCTCCTCTCCGCTTTGAGCTGTCCTCGAAATTCCAAAGGCCTTCTTGAGTTTGTTAAACAAGGTCTTTTGCCCCCATTCCTTCGGCGTAACCACCTGCGGCTCGCCCTGAGAGGTGTCGTTCTTAAGAGTGTCGATCTGAGGTGCTTTGTCGAGGTACCGAAGCAAGGAGTTTCTATAAAGCTCACCCTTAATGTTTAATTCCACCCCTAAATCAGCTGTAAGTCGTTAACTAAGAATGAAATAATAATTTGCCATGCGGCACCGTTTCGAGATAGAGGTCTCGGAATGTCTCAAAGAGGAATACTAACAGAAACCCATCGATGCCATGTCCGGTCGAGCCCCACGAACTTGGGATATAGCCGCATTCAGGGCGTCATGGAGTTCTTGGGCCTCTCCCATTAGTGGAGTGAATTTCCTAATCACAGACAGGGTTCGCCCCTGCTCTCGACGTAAGAGCGTGGCCTTGCCTTCCTGGAGATCTTGAAGAAGCACCTCCGCGCTCTGTTCGAGGTCATTAAGCCCCGAGTCAGAAACCTGGGATGCGAAGGAGCCCGTCGAGTGATGCGAGGTTTCCGAACTGAGCGGCGTGCGAGATGTATCCAGCGACTTAAGGCTCTCACCATAGAGTTGTCCGTCCGCCGAGTGCAGCGGTATGAATTCGACATCAGATACAAAGCTCGAAAAAGACAGAAAGCTTAGGTCTAGTGTTCTATCTTCTTCTTGTCGCAGCTCGATTTGGTGCCGTAAGGCTTCTTTGAGTAGGCGTTCCGATTCCATGAGGCGCTGTACCCCATCAGTCGTTTGACCTCGAATGATTTGGACGATGAGAGGCCGGCATGACTTTTCGTGCCAAAGAGAGTAATCTTTTTCTAGCCGAATGGTTCTGATAGAGTCGGTATGAGACAACGGACGGGCTATGATGGAGCGTGGGCTATGTGTGACGGGTGTTGTACTGCCCACCATCTGTTCGGTCTGTTCGCCCTTAGCAACGGACTCTGCTGGTTCCGTCGATGGTGTGTGTGACCAATCCATCGAGTGTAGCAACTCTCTGGTTCACGTACAAACAAAGACAATTAGAGAGCACGTCGGCACATCTTCGAGATGGACTTGGGAATGATACCGGACCCGCTGGGTGAAGGCGAGACCGAGGGGCTTGCGGCATTTTATGGGGTAATTATGCCGACTGTGGCGAAGCATCCGATTCGGTTGTGGCGAAGAATCTGATTCGGCTGTGCCGCCATCAGGCAGTCTTTGATCGCCAATGGAAACCAGAGTGAGGCGACACGGCTGGGCGCAGGGGAGTGCCCTCGAATAATGGCATGGCGAGGGGTAGGCTGTGCTGCGGCAGTGTAGAGGACCAGGGCTGAATGCAAAGAGCAATTCCCCAAATGAGAACAAAGATAAAGGAACCACCGCCCCTCGAGCCAAATGTCCGTCAGGGACCACAACAGAGTCTATGCATACCGTGTTCAATGACAAGCAACAATCTACAGGTGCCTAGGCACTCAGAACTCTTCAGCTATGTTTGTAGCTCTATTCAAGACGAGGAAATATTTCACTTCATGGGCTTTGAGCTCCTCCACCGTCTCAACATCGTCCAGCTCCAAAATGAGTTGATTTCCATCAAGGAGGATGTCCTCCGGACCCGGGGAGCCGCAGTCGACACAGAAAGGCTCAAAAAGTTATTAAATGATTACAGTAAAGAACAATTGTGCAACGAATCCGATGCTCTGAAGTCTGACCACAGAGCTTAATAGCCACCGCAGTTCAAAACTACAATTATGTGCATTTGCAACGTCGGCTGGACCACCACACAGCGGAACGCCGGAAGCAGCGACTCAAGCGGAACTTCATCTCCATGACAACATCGTATCGGCATTCACGACCATTTGAAACACACTACTATTACCTCCACAGCAATGCCCACCCTACGCCCGATGTCCTGCGCGACAAACTCCGCCGCTGGCTTCCAAGCCGGCTATCATATTCAGCGCAAGAGCGCCTTCACCGCAACAAGGAGTACGAAGAGGGACAGCCGCCAATCGAGATATCGCCCTTTGTAGACAAGATTGTACGACTATGCATGGCCATCCTGGCAATCTTGATTCTCGTCCTACCCATGTGTTTCATGAGCTTGTGGCCGTCCAAGACGAACAACCTTATCACAGCAGCTTTGTTCATGGTCATGTTCGCATGCGGGATGTCATTTGGCATAAAAGGGACCAATGTGGAGACCCTGGTTGCAACGGCCACCTATTCAGCTGTCCTTGTTGTGTTCGTTGGCACAAACTCTTAATTCCTCTAGCAAGGAAGAAAGGAATAACAAGCACACCCTGATATGCATCGAGTTCGTAAAGGCCACCTATATATCAAAGAACTCTAGTCCTCGCTCATATAACCGAAGAGAGTAGGTGTCAGGGGACCCGATGGGACCAGAGAGGAGGATGTTGTGATGGTACAAGAGCACGAACGAGGTCGGGTACGACTTGGGTAACTTCTACACGGTAAGAGAAGCTTCTCACCACTAAGAAGGCGGCGGAGGAGTGGAAAGAATGTATCATAGCGTGATGGGCGGGGACACAGTTTGTGGGAACGATTAAGGGTTGGGGAAGCGGATCTACGTCCACCATCGGATACGGCTGGATGGATGTTATTTCGACCGGAGGGAAGTCCCTATAGGGCCTTGACACAATCTAGTTCACATTCCAGTACATTTGGTATTTGTTGCTCTAATGAGCATGTCGAGAGGTACTACACGTGTGCGTAGGTGATCCGTTGCGCATCATGATGATAGGACTGGCGGACCAACCTGCTCGTTGGCGGCTTAGGCGTTCGACATGCATAATCAGCCGTCTAAGGTATGTATGTTAAGCCGCTACGACCATGAGCAGTCTTTGAATTACTGCGAAATCAAAATTTTACGCGAAGCAGCCAACCTGCGACGAGAATTAGCAGAGCTTGACGATCGGATCGCCCAGGTATTGGAGAGACTTGGGAATCCTTGATGGCTGATCACAGACGCTGGCAGAAGCGAGTCGGTGCGAACAGGATTTGTATTATCGAAGCACGGAGGGCCCGGGGGAGAGTATGACCGGGACGAGGGCCGGGGCTGTGGCAAAGGGAGTGGCCAGGATGAATGTGCTAGCATCCGGGATAGGACGGCAATGAAAACAAAAGGCAAGACTAAAGTACTTCAATCTCAACTGTAGTGTTCTCCGAATTTACCGTCGGAGCTTTCATCCAGTCTAGCTTCACCTTGACCCTCAGGTCATCCATCCTAAATTCGCGGTTCATGGACCCATTCTCTTGCAACCAGCAGATCCTTGATGATTGCATGACACGAGCTATCGCGCGTCTGTCGAACCCTCCCTCGTCTTTGAAGGTTGGGTTGCCAGAGGAACAGCCATCCGCCCAAGGCGTGTCTTGCAAGCTCAACCCGATGTCAAGAGGTGCGCAGATTACCAAGAGTCCTTGTGGCTCGGCATCTCCAGCTAGCTGACGCGCCAGCTTCCAACCATACGGATCCGAGCTATCCACAGGAAGATTCTGGATGTTATCTTCCATGTACTTTCTCCATTCACCTCTAGTCCCACGCGCTAGAATAACTGTGAATGCTTGTTTTCCATTCGCCTTGAACACAAATGCGGCCAGGAGAGCGTCAACACCGTCATTGCATTCCAGTACGTAGTCTCTCTTGTTCCACTTGGTACCTTGATTCGATCTAACACGAGACAAAGCATATCCTGTTGCCGCGTATGGGATTTGACTGAGACTGATCATATACTTCGGATGATGCTTCGGGGCCTTGATATCGAAAAATTTGATCTGTTTCTCTAGGTACGGATCGGCTTTGTCCCAGAAATTGTACGAGTCAGTCCGAAGGATGACTGGATTTCCGCACCTGGCAGAGAACTTGCCACCCCATGGACGGAGCAACAAGCCGATGATGGTTTGATGTTCGCGCTCCATCCGACAACCCAGAATGGCCACAGATGCCTCTTTCAACCACGGTAAGTCAACCAAATTCCCATCCGGAAGAATTTGCTTCGCTATTGGAAGACCGATGCGCACTCCACCGCCAAAAAAGACGGGAGGAACCCCAATGCTCTCGAAAGAACGAAGGCGCATAATGTTTCCATTATCTTTGAACGCTTTCGGAGAAACCGCCAGGAGTCCAAGAAGAGGTTCGTCAGCTGTGAGATGAATTTTGGCTTGAGTAGTTTCAGAACCTCTTGATCGCTTGTGATCTAGGCTTGGACTTTTGGACCGGAGGAACGAGTCCAACCTGTAAGGACTACCCCACGAAAATATTGAGTCATCTCCAGAGGCCCGATATACCTCCTCCTGCAACCGGAGAAAGGATTTCTTCCCTTCGCCGTACAGAAGTGGCATATTGACGTCGAAAATCCCTAACAGACAATAGGCAATGTCCTCAATTCGAGAGGTGTTTCGATGAGCCGCCCACGACATTTTCTTTGCAACGCTCGCGAAATCCAAATCCTGACCTAATAAAAAATTTGGTTCGATTCCAGTAATACCACAGATCAAGGTCTGCAAGCTCTCCCGGTTTCCAAGATGGGTCCAGCTCTGGGAGAAGAACAAAACATTTCGAGGTGCCAGAAGCTCCTGCAATGTCCATCCACGGGTGAACCACCGGCTGTTTCTGAACTCGAGTAGACCTTGTTCGGAGTCTAGAGTAGAGCAGACGTCTGCTAGGTAGACGTAGCAGACAGCAGCCGCCTCGTACCAGCGGTACATAGAATTGATAGCTTCCGATAGCTCTGCACTGCTTCGCTTGTCGATACAACAACTAGAAATGTTAGGATGAGGAAAAATACCGGTCTGGATGGACATAAAACGGCATGAAATTTCGTTACCTGTCAATCCACATCCAATCTAGACCATCTGACACAGCTTGTTGACAAGCGTAGGTGATCTTCTGATAACCTTTCTTGTGGAAGCGCGAAGAGTCAAGCATCTCTTCGTACTTTACTTCTTCATCAGCCCATGTGTGAGAGAATATTGCATATCGAGGGATGTCATCGTCAGCAATAAACTCTTGCACTTCAAGAGTATCCGTTTTGATAAGACGCATCGGGATCTTCAAGAGTGGGAAAGCACCTGAGAGTCAAGAGTGTAAGGATATGTTCATCGTAGCTATCGCTTCGGGGGTGTGAGATTCATATAAACACATACCCCGCAGCTGACAGCGCCTTCAAATATCCCGCACTTGGCTGATCAAGTGGGCGTAAGATTGATCGTATGTCGTATGATCAATCCATTGTAGTGCTATAATAAGTGTTTTACGCTGACTCAGAGGACGGGAAACACAGTATTTGTTGTCAGCAAATGCTAGTCACATTATTTGTAGACAGAATGATAGAAAGACAGCATAAATCTAAAGCATATTATTTATCGCGTTAATAAACTTCTAGTCGGCACTGGACTACGTATTGACTATTCGCAAGCCGGAGGCATATGATTATACTGTATTTAGTCAAGATCCTCATGGATTTAGAGACGCTGCTCCGGCTGGGCTGGAAGGGGTACATGGCTCGAAACAAGAAATCTGTAAAGACTAGAAAGACCATCCCCCTCTCCAGCGAGTCTTATCTTTCATACCCTGTAGGCAGACCCTTGCTAGCCACATTTTCCTGCCCAGCTATTGGGGGACTATGTCAAGGATCTGATGTGAGCTTCTGGGATGCGGGGTTTGTTCCATACGGTTTATCCAACGTCATCGAAGTTGAGACATTTCCAGCTCAAGAACACAGATTTCATCATTGAGGGGGAATCTAGAGGCTGGATTAACGCACGACTACATCTTTTGAGGATGTGGCTAACCTCGAAGACCTTATTTCTACTGCCTGAACCACTCTTAGAGCCACGCCGACAGTTCACACTGGCTACATTGCGTGGTTGAACAACCTTGGAGTGCACCTCAAAAACAAGTACTAACAAACTGGAGACATGTCGAATCTGGAAGAAGCCATTTCTATGGGTCGTGAGGTTCTTGATGGAACTAAAGAAGACGACCTAAAGAGAGCTGGACTATTCAACAACCTGAGCATTCCACCTGGCAATAGATTCTCACACACTAGAGATGTGCTGGATCTTGATGAGGCTATTAGTTTAGCACGCAAAGCCCTTGATGCTACTCCAAAAGGTCATCCCGATCGAGCCGGAAGGTTGAGCGACCTTAGCATTCGACTTGGTGATAAACACTCGCACACCGATAATATCTTGGACCTTGAGCAAGCTATTCTTACAGGACGGGAACTCCTCGAAAATACCCCGCGAGACCATCCTAAGCGGGTTGAAAGATTGAACACCCTTAGTATTCGACTTGGCTCCAAGCACTCCCATACGAGAGATGTAGTGGACCTTGAAGAAGCTATTAAGGTGGGAAGGGAGGCTATTGAGATTGCTACGGATGATTACTCGGACCGGTCAGCACTATTGAACAACCTCAGCCTGCATCTCGGTGATAGATATTCACACTCCGGAGTCTCAGCAGATCTTGATGAGGCCATTATTCTCGCCCAAAAGTCCATCAAGACCAGCTCAAAAGACCACCCGAACCATGTTGAAAGACTGAGCAACTTGAGTACCCAACTCGACACCAGATATTCACGCACTGAAGATAGTCAAGATCTTCAAGAATCCATTAATCTGGCTCGGATAGCTCTTGAGACTACCCCACAAGATCACCCAGAACTCGCAGCCAGATTACACAGACTTAGCCATCAGTTCAACACCACCTACTCACAATCCGGAGCGCTTGTGGACCTTGAAGAAGCCATTGCCCAGATGCGGGGAGCTATCAAGATTACCCCACCAGATCACCCAGATCTAACGAGGAGATTGCATAGTCTTGGTCTTAGACTCGGCGATAGATACTCGCATACTGGAGAACTAGGGGATGTCGAGGAGGCTATTTCTATGGCCCGAAGATGTGTCAAGACTACCTCAAAAGATGACCCGGAACTTGCAGAGAGACTGCATGGCCTCGGCATTCAACTCAGTTCCAGATACTATCGAACTGGGGTAGTGACGGATCTTGAAGAGGCTATCAGTCTATGTCGAGAGGCAATCAAGGCGACCTTGCAAGACGATCCATACCTCGCAGGTAGATTCCATAGCCTTGGAATTGAACTCGGTGTCAGATTCGCACGCACCAAGGAGATGGGAGACATCGAGGAGGCGATTGTTATGGCTCAAAAAGCTGTCAAGGCTACACCACAAGATCACCCACGCCGTGGTGATAGACTGGCTAGTCTCGGTTCTCAATTTGGCAAACGATACTCACACACCGGAGCCATGGCAGATCTTGAAGAAGCTATTAATGGAGCTCGGGCTGCTATCAAGGCCACCCCACAGAACCATCCAAGCTTGATTGGAAAGTTTACTACCCTTAGCATTCAACTGAGGAACAGATATGCGCGTATCGGAGGGATGGAGGATCTTGAAGAAGCGATTAAAATGACACGGAGTGCTCTTCAGATCACCCCACAGCAGCACCGCGAGAGAGCTGGACTACTCGTCAACCTGAGTATCAGACTCGGCTATAAATACTCGCGAACTAAGGAGCTGGTAGACCTCAATGAGGCTATCAGCATATCCCAAGAGGCTATTCAGGCTTACCCA
This sequence comes from Ilyonectria robusta, assembly GCF_021365365.1. Lineage (NCBI taxonomy): Eukaryota > Fungi > Ascomycota > Sordariomycetes > Hypocreales > Nectriaceae > Ilyonectria > Ilyonectria robusta. Next base: position 167,631 of record NW_025764451.1, read on the forward strand.
CACGACCACCCGGAACGAGCTATAGCACTGGAGGTCCTCGGCATTCGGCTCAGGAGCAGGTACTCACGCACGAGAGACAGGAATGACCTCGAGGAAGCTATTAGTATGACTCGGAAGGCCATAGATGCGACTCCGAGAGACCACCCACGCTCAGCAACGTTGTTTAACAACCTTGGCATCAAGCTTCGGTACAGATATTTACGCACTCGAGCGATGGAAGACCTTGAAGAGTCCATAAACGCGAGTCGAACTTCTGCTGAACATACTCCCGCGGACGATCCCAATCTAGCTTCGCGGTTGAGTGCCCTTGGTATTAAACTCAGAAGCAGGTATCTACGCACCAAGGTGGCGACTGACCTGGGAGAGGCTAGAGAATGCTATGACACTGCGTTGAATCACCAAATGTCTCCCATCAATTTCCGCATCAAAGCTGGACGTGCAATCTTGTCATCGGCGGATTTTCTTCAAGATAAGGACCAGGCATATCTCGCTGCTAAGACTACCATCGAGTTGGTTCCTTTGCTTAGCCCCCCTTCGCTTCAAACCAAGGACAAGCAACATCTTTTGTCAGAAGTCGTCGGGCTCGCCTCAGATTCCGCAGCTATTGCATTGAATGCCGGAAAAGAGCCTCTCGCTGCAATTCAACTTCTCGAGACGGGCCGCGGCGTCCTTGCAAGTTCTCTTCAAGATCTGCGGGCTGATCTCTCAGTCCTGCAGAAAAAGCATCCCGAGCTCGCAGATTCGTTCATTCAACTTCGAAACCAGCTCGACGCGCCACCGTCTCAGTCTCAGAACGACCCAGAGGCGACAAACACTCCTGTCGAGTCTGATCGGCGGCACGAGGCTGTCAACAGAATGCCACTACTTCTCAAGGAAATACGCGATCAACCTGGGTTTCAACGATTTCTTCTCCCGTCATCGGAAGCTGAGATGAGAGAGGCTGCAGCGCATGGCCCGGTAGTTATTCTTAACGTCAGCTCTCGATGCGATGCTTTGATACTGGGGCAGACAGATATACGGGTAGTGAAACTGCACCAAGTCTCTCGGAATGAGATTCTGAAACGAGCCCGCCATCTTCAATCGCTTGAAACACTTGGCTGGCTTTGGAATGCTGTTGTGAAGCCAGTTTTAGATGCGTTGGGATTTACCGAGCCTCTATCTGACGATTCTTGGCCGCACGTATGGTGGATTCCAACTGGGCCACTTGCTGGATTTCCTCTCCACGCAGCAGGAAACCATCTGCAGCGTGACTCCAGTACTACTATCGATAGAGTAGTGTCATCATACAGCTCTTCTATCAAGACGATCATACACCATCGTCTCGAAAGGAGCCCACAAATAGCAGCAGATGGATCAGGAGATATTGTTCTCGTCGCCATGCAGAACACGCCAGAACAGAAGAGCCTTCAACATACAAGGGATGAGATCAGCGCCGTTCAAACTATCTGCGAGTCAATGGGGCTCGCATGCATCAACCCTAAGCCCAATCTCAAGGCAGTGTCATCTGCTTTAGAAACCTGCATGATATTCCACTTTGCTGGACATGGTGCTATCAACGAGAAGAGCCCGTTGACAAGTCTCTTACTTTTGGAAGATTGGAAGCAAGATCCTCTAACAATAGGAAATCTACTAGAGACCAACCTAAGCTCCAAATCGCCATTTCTCGCCTACCTCTCAGCCTGCGGAACCGGCCAGATCCGGGACAAGAAGTCAATTGATGAAAGCATCCACCTAACGGGTGCCTTCCAACTAGCAGGGTTCCGGCATGTTGTGGGTACATTGTGGGAGGTCGATGACGAGTTGTGCGTGCGGATGGCGAGATTGATGTACCAGTTCTTGCAAGACCGTGGAATAAGCGACGAGTCTGTAAGCTACGGGCTCCACCATGCCACCAGGGAGCTACGAGACAGTTGGATTCAGGAGGAAGGCTGTGGGCAGGAGGCAATCGCGGACCCCAATTCGAGGGACGCTGTGATATGCGGAAATACAGAGCCACACTGGCCGCTTTGGGTTCCGTACGTCCACTATGGGGTGTGAATTAGGTCCTTTTGATGGAAAGTCGGGTTTGCGACCTTCATTCTTCTTCGTAGTGACGATAGGAAACTTCATGATCATGATGCAATATCTGGATATGGAGAGGCAACAGCCGAAAGGGTAGAGAGTGCGCATTGTAGACTATCCTGCAAAAAGAATTAAATGTTCGAAGATTTGTTCACTATGTTGAATGGTTTAATTCTATGTTTAATCTTTACCATAATCCGGCCGATCCCGTCGAAAACCAAACTTGAAGTCCCGTATCAAGGCCTCTTCCACTCCCGAAGCAGCTCTGCTATTACCATATGCCCCTCCGCGCTGGCGAATTTTGCAGCCTCCTTACATCGTTCTTCCAAGAGTTCCACTTCATGATCATTCTCTAGTAGAAGATGAACTATGTCAAGTCTTCCATGCTCCGCAGCACCTTCCAGGGCGGTTCGACCTTCAGTCGCAGAGCGCGCGCCGTTGATGTCTGCCCCATCCCTAAGGAGTTGAACAACTAGATCGAAATTTCCTTTCATTGCCGCGTATTGCAGTGCTGTTGCACCTTTGTTTCCGCATGGCGAAGCATTGATATCCGCCCCGCGACTCAACAGCTGTTGGATAATGGCCTCGTTGTCTCGAAAAACGGCTGCTTGTAATGCTGTCATCCCATACTTCGACGCGACGGGAGCATTTATTTCCGCACCAGCAACCAAAAGTCTATTAGCCAAATCGTCGTTGCCAGCGAGGATGGCCGTCTGCAGCGCTGTAAATCCAATCTCGGGCGCAGCAGGGGCGTTGACATTCGCACCCGCTTCGAGCAAAGAGTCCACGAGCCCATCGTGCCGCTCAAGAATAGCTACCTGCAGTGCAGTGAAGCCGAAACCTCCTGCAGCAAGGGCGTCGATATTTGCTCCGGCTTGGAGTAATACGCCTACAGCACGCCTGCGGCCGTAGTACACGGCTGCTTGAAGAGGTGTGACTGGAAGGCGAAGGCCGTCCAAGCCAGTATACGGGTACATCATCTTAGCCATGGCGTCCACCTCATACTGCTCGAGAAAATCATACGTGTTGATATCTGCGCCGAGAGCAATGAGTGTATTCAATGTCTCAATGACAAAGATTTCGTTTCTTACTTTCATAATTCCATGCAGCGGATGCAATTCATCGGGATTCAGACATGAGTTAGGATTTGCTCCTCTGTCTAAGAGAAACCTGACCATGGCAAAATCCCCGACTGAGATGGCTGCTTGGAGGAATGAACACGTATTCGGATTGGAGCTGTATGAGTTGATGTCTACCCCGTGCTCAACAAGGGTTAGCACGAGCTGGACCCATTCAGCATCTGATCCTCCATTGCAAGCATCGACGAAAGCTGTGATGCCTCTAACATGGCTGATATCGGCTCCGTATTCGAGGAGTAGCTTGACTAATTTAAGATTGTTGCGCTGAACTGCCATGTGAAGCGGTGTACGTCGGTCTGGAGGTTCGCAACAGCTAACGACGTCCTCGACATGTGCTCCAGCATTCAGCAGATGTCTCACCATATTAAGTGGTGCGAAATGTTCCACAGCAAAATGGACAATCGATGAGTCGCGATGCAAGACATCAGCGTCAGCATCTAGTAGCAAGGCCACAAACTCCACGACACCCTTTTTGACGACGGCTCTCAAAGCAGCTGCAGCAGATGAGACAGAGTCGGTAATCGCACCGTGGTGCAGCAGAAGCTTAACCATTTCTACACTGCCGGATTCTATGGCTGCTTGTAGGGCTGGAATGTCTTGTGAAAGGCTTGCAGCAGCATTTAGCTGGGCTTCCCGGCGGAGCAGTATCCCAGCCACCTCCAATTGCTTGGATGCGCATGCCGCTTGTAATGGAGTGTTGCCAAAACCATCTGTCGCATGTTTATTTGCTCCGTATTGCAAAAGTAATTCAGCCATGGCAGTGTTACCGTTGCGTATCGCATGGTGGAGCGCTGGTATCCTTCCAGAATAACGCATCTTGGAATGTTCTGGTAGGCCCTTCGCGCGTACACGCAGGTCGTCTGAGGACACAATCCCAGTCGCGTTTGCGCCGAGTTTTAGGAGTAACTGAACCATCGAAAAGTTATTGGCACTGGCGGCAAGCGCAAGTGGATTTGCGAATTCGAACGACTCGTATTGCTGCGGATCCCCAAGGTAGAAACTCGGACAATTGATATCGGCCCCGTGATTGACCAAGGCTCGGACCTTGTCTAAATCATTTCTCTGTATTGCAGATTGCAGTCCAAGGTTTGCCAAGTTCCCGATGAACTCAGTAGACGCTCCAGCCTTTGCTGCCAATCCGACTTGCCACACCTTCCCAGTTTTCAATGAGGCTGCCAAGCATTTTGCCGTGAATGGTGAGCCAAATTCCGTTATTTTTGCACCCGCCTTGATTAAGATATCAAAAATCCGAAGATAATTATTGGCTCCTCCCAAAGCGCTCATTTCCAAGTACTGCTTGTTTCCAAAGCGGTCAAGAACTGTATGGCGCGAGGAGCCTGAGTCATTTGGATCAGCCCCGTGACGCAACAGAAGATCAACAAGATCTAAGTTCACGTTATGTACTGCAAGATCAAGCGCTGTGCGAGGGGGGCAGAAAAACGTGTCCCGGGAATTAGGATTCGCTCCTCCAACAAGTAGTGCTCGCACAAGCACAACTTTCTGGCGATCGATTGCACTTAGCAAGAGGTTCGAAGCGAAGATCGCTATCGATGGCCCTTTGAGCTGAACGAAAGACTCTATAACCCAAGAATATTCATTGTCGACAATCCAGTCAGTGAAATCCCATAGTCCCCCCCTGGAAAGAAAAGAGTTTGAGGACATGTACACGGCGTCTTGTAATATGTGGAGTAGGGGCTTTGACTGGAGGAGTGGTTGGATCTGGCAGTTATTCTCTCGGGATTTTGCTTCTTCCTCAAGAATTGAAGAGAAGGTTGAGAAGTTTTCGTAGCGGGAGAGATTATCGAGAAGAGCTTTTCTTAGCTCTGGGACGGGATTTGTAATTCCTGACCGAACAGAACTCTCAACCTGAGGCAAGAGAAATTCAATACCCGAGCGGAATGCGAAAATAAGTTAGAAACCCGAAAAGGTTACTCATCAAATCCTGATACTTACAGACGGATCCCAGTGAGCTTTGAAATCTCAGCCAAGGGATGGTGTTGAAGGTTATACGAAAAACATCATTCGAAGGTGGAGTGTAGGCAACAATCCCGGACGAGGCATTTGCCGGCATGGCTATGATCAGGTTAGTTAGTCATGATCTGTCTCCTTCTATTATTGGAGAGCAAGCATACCTGACAACCCTCCAAACCCGCATTGGGAGTAAGAGTATCTACTCATTTCTTTCTTCATTCTCTTGACGGGAATGACTTTGCCATCAATGGAAAGCTCCGTCTCCTTTCCAGACCGTTTCCGCTTCTGGGCCAAATCGAAGGCAATCTTCCATTTGTCGCCGTTGATGTACTTCTCCATGCCCCAATTCTTCAGTTTTCGAACGTATTGTGATTTCCTGGATGTTTAATTAGCCTCGAATGATACAATACAGTGCGGGGTCTGTTACTAACGTTGCCAAAAAGCCGTGGTCCTCGTTCATGCTTTTGATCGTGTCGTCCAAAGTTTTATCTTGGACCACATACAACATGCGGATTTGCTCCTTGTGCGCATCCCAAGTAGCGGCGGGAATTCTCTGTGTGAGCGACATGTTGTGGACGTGACGAGGATGAAGGAGAAGACGACACTTCGGGAAGTAGGCAGAGGAAGGAAGAGAACTGATATTTTGAGAATGAGCCTGGCTTGAAACTGTGTCGCAGAGTATTGCGAAATGGAAGATGGTTTATGATCAGAGCCCGGGACCGTGTTGGTATTTATGGGCGTCAGCGCTGCTCAAGTTGAGCGACATGTGTTTCAAGGCGTGCCAAAATTTGCGTTGTGACGTCTTGGCGACAGAAGTGTCATTGGCTTTACGGCTCTCTTTCAGCCAGAAGTCAGGCCGTGACCGGGATTACGAGCCATCTGTTCATTGGTCTCGTCCAGAATTTGCCTTCTCCACTTCATGCATGCTTACACCAACCTGGACGGTGAGGCTTGACTTCTCGTTCTGGATGATTGGATACGTTTGTAATTTCGCCTGAATTCAGCATCCACATTTCCTGGCTGTGTAAGGTATGGTACCAAGGCAGCAACGTGTGATGCATATGGTTGGTCACGGCCAAAATTTCGGTTTCACCGCTTGGTTCGCCCGAGTAGTGAGTACGTCGAGACCATGCGGCTCAGTGTCAAGGAGAATCTGCATGATGTCGCGGCATTCATTGATGGATCCCTCTCTTGCGAGCATTGTGAATTAAGTTTAAGATCTAATCTAATATCCCAGGAGTCTCCTTTAACGACCATCAAATATTATGATACATGTGTGTAGGGCCTGCGACAATGAAGAACGCCCTATAGTTGACACAAAACAAAAAGAGAAGTGTGGATGTATGGCCAATCTCATGCCACCCGTCTAACGCACCATTTATTGAGCCTTCTTGGACGTCTTTGTTCGCAGCTTCATCAGCATGTACACAAGCGAGTACGAGCTGAGAACAAAAATCACAACAATACCAGCGTCCCGCCATCCGTAGTAGTATTCCTTGAGATTCAATGTCTTCAGGTAGTCGCTGCCGTCACGGTAGGGGCAGATGCGACACTCAGCCGTTGCGTTTGGGTTGACGAGGTTACTGACAGCGCCCATGCCATCAATAGACAGATAAAACGACAAGTAGTCGCCACAGGTGGAACCATTCGGTGGGTTGAGGACGGCGAATTCGAGGCTGTCGCAGTTCACCGGCTGGTCCCAGACATCAAAGACAAGTAGGCTGCCCATCAGGTAGTTGAACGGATTCATCCAGTAGATCCAGTAGCGCCAGAATGGTGTAATCTGATCATATGAAACAAGCACACCGCAGAACATAATAAGCGTGCCCAAGAGGAAGGGGTTGACCAAGGAGGCAAAGACCGCATTGGGCGCGTAGGCTGCGATAAACTGTCCGATGCCAGTGTAGATGAATTCGTACATGAGCATGACGAAGAACGTAGCGCCGGCTTGAGAGCTCTCAGTAAGAAACCCAACAGTGTAGTACCAGCACACGTAATAGAGCACGGCGCAAATAATAAGGTAGGGGATCTCAGACACGATAAGACCGGTGACAAACGCAACCCACGAGTACATCTTTGACTTCTTTTCGCGAGTCTCAAAGATATCGCGGCGCTCGATAAAGAGCGGTTGCAGCTGGTTGATAACGCCTGGTGCGACGAAGATGAAGTTGAAAACAGTGAAGAGACGCAGCTGCAGGTCGCTAAGGGAGTCGCCAATCTTCCAGAACGAGAAGCCGTTGTATAACGCGCAGAAAATGTGTAGAACAAACTTGTTGTTGATGTAGTCCGTGTTGCGCAATATCGACACATTCATCCGGTGTGTTACAATCTTGATCTGCTCCCACATTGGCGTCGCGAATTCGTGGCCGTCGTCCACTGTTGCTGGTGGTTTTGCAGCCGCCTCTGAGATAATTCGATCGAGCTCAGTTTCAACAGCCTCGTGTTCTGGGGAGGTTAACCAAACCTCTGCCCAATCTCTACCCTGCGACAAGTGGCCCGAAACAACATCGATGATGAACTCGGCAGGGTTGGACTCTGGGGGACAGGTCGCGCCATGCTTATCGAAATAGGATTTGACCGTGTCTGCATTATCTCCAATGTCACCAAAGTAGACAGTCTTGCCCCCCTTCGCTAGCAACAAGAGGCTGTCAAATTGTGCGAAGAGCTGGGCGGAGGGCTGGTGGATGGTTACAAGCACAGCCTGACCGACGTCGGCTAGCTTTCGGAGGAACCGCACCGTATTAAAAGCCGATTGTCCGTCGAGACCTGAAGTCGGCTCGTCGAGGAAGATGAGGATGCTGGGCTTCGATACAAGCTCCACGGCGATGGTAACACGTTTCCTCTGTTCCACCGACAAACCATTTCCGACGGTACCGATAAGCGTATCAGCGAGGTCGCCAAGCTCAAGCAAATTAATAATGGTATCGACGTATTGGAGCTTTTCTTCTCGTGGCACGTCACGGGGTTGCCTCAATAAAGCTGAGAATTCCAAAGCCTCGCGGACTGTCGCAAACGGTTCGTGGACATCGAGTTGTTCGCAGTACCCGGCTGAGCGTTGGAAAGAAACCGGAAGAGGTCGGCCGTCGACCATGATTGATCCCTTGATTGTACCCTCGGTTTTTCTCTGTGCAAGAACATCGAGTAGTGTTGTTTTACCCGCGCCTGACGCTCCCATTAGGGCGCCGAGCATTCCTGGCTTCACCCAACCCTGTACGTTATGCAGAAGGGTCCTCTCCCCGTTAGGCGTCCCAATAGTGTAGTAGAGGTTCTTCCAGGTAAAGACGGATGTGTTTCGCACAAGAGCACCATCCACTACCGCGGTGCTATCAGATTGTTCACTCAATGTTACGTTCTCAGTGGGTCCGCGACCCTTCTCTGGACTCTGCGACTCTTCATCGACAATGGGGGCCACAGCAATTTTGGTCTTCTCTCTGGGGATGCGCTGGGGTGAGCCTCCCGGTGCCGAGAAACGCCAATTTGAGGTCGTGGCAATAGTGACAAACACAAACAGCGCCCACCAGGCCCACAGAATCCCCAGGTTTCTCCAGAGATGCGAATGGTTGTATGACATTGCCTGAAGATAATTGTCGCCCAAAACAGATGTCTGTCCAGGAATCGCACCCATGACACCAGCACAGGACTGGTGATCCGTGTCGTTGTATCCTGGACCTACGGGAGCCAAGTTGGGTCCGACGCAAGGAATGACTTTGTCGTGAAACTCATTCGACATGAGTGCTTCAAACGCGTATGAGAGAGGGTTGATCCAGAAAATCCATATAAACCACGGATGCATCTTTGGTTTCGGAATCATGTATCCGTTATATAGAACTGTCGCGATGATAACCAATCCAGAGACCTTGGTAGCTTTGTCGAATGTCGAAAAGGTGGCACCAATAGATCGGAAAAGGGCTGTCATACACTAGGATGGCAGAGGTTAGCGAGGGTTTGTTTCGCAGCGAGTAACAGTACTGACCATTGTTGTAGTCACCAAGATGATCCAAAATGTAAAAAATGATTTCGCAGCCGCCGTTAGGCCAACCATGAAATACACGATGACGGAAAACACCGAGATCTGGAACAAGATAATTGGTATGTCTGCGGTGATTTGGGCGAGGCAGTAGGTAGCAGGGTGAATCAGGGCAAATGACCGATGCTTAGCAAGGACCGGGCGGCCGGTGAATGAATCTGTAACCTCGGACATGGCGAGCAGCGAGTTGAACATGATGCTAAAAAACAGAGCCCCCGACTTGACAAAGAGTCCAGCTGTTGTGTTCGGGGCGTTGTAGAAGAGAGACCCAGCGATGATGGCCTGGAGTAGAACGCTCAGCTGCTTGGTGAAGAAGGTGATTTTGTCGCCCCAGATGATTTGATACTGTCGGATAACGCATGCTTTGACCTGGGGAATGAAACCCACTGTCAGAGGGCTCTTGGCAGATAGTTGACGATCCTTTTCGACCGAGATGCCCTCTTGGAATAGTTTTGTGCTGTCTTTTGCCGCGGCCGTAGAAGGGTAGTTATACTCGGACACCATCCTAGTGTAGATAGGCGACTCTTCATATGCCTTTTGCAGTGCCTCAGCATTTCGGGGAAACGTATTCTCGCACCCCTTGCGAATCTTACGTTCGGTCGGAACCGTGATGCCGGTGAGGAAGTCGGCAACGTTGGCGCCGTCTTGGCAGACGAAGCCAAGCTCTTCTGCAAACGGACGTGCCTCCTCGCGCGAACCGTAAAAGATCTGTCGTCCGCCATCAAGCACGAGAACTTTGTCGAATTGGTTGTAAATGCCGTTGCCGGCTTGGTAGAGGGTGACGATGGTGGAGAGGCCGAGGACGTCTGTGAAGGCGCGGATCGCTTTGGTGTATTCGAGTGCTCTGCATCCAATTAGATTGACTCCCCCGAGGGATTTTTGCAACAGCGTTACAAATAGAGTTGACTTACGTGCTGGCATCTAGACCCCGAGTGCTGTTATCCCAACAATAGACCGAGCCGCGCGTCGCAAGACACTCGATGATAGACACTCGTTTCCGCTCCCCACCAGAAACACCACGAATAAACTCATTTCCAACCTTGGTGCCGACGGTATGCTCGATACCCATCGATTGCAGCAAGAAATCACGAGTTTGCGTCCGCAATTCCTCGCTGGAGCCAACCGTCTTGGGCAACTGAAACGGCGTCTTTAGGCGGGTCGCAAAGTCCATCGTCTGGCTCACCGTCAACGAGGGGAAGAAAAGCTCGTCCTCGGTGTTGAGGATGATCTGGCCGCGATACCGCTCTGCCTGCTTCGCATCCATGGAGCCGTAGTGCACATCGCCGCTGACAGAGGCGTAGCCGCGACGCTGGTTCGCCAAGATGTTGAGCAGCGTCGTGCAGCCAGACCCGGGACGTCCCAGCACCAGAAGCATCTCGCCGGGCTTGACGCAGCCATGGCTGTTGTCGAGGATCGTCTTGAGGGATTGTTTGTGGCGCAGTTCCTGAATGATCTGGAAGGCGTTGAACTGCGTGATGACGTTGTCGTGGATGGTGGCTTCTGCGCTGACGGCCTGTACAGTGAGGTTCTGCCAAGTGATGCCGAGCTCTTTCTTGGGGAAGCCCGACTGGGCGTCGCGTTGTCGGAACTCCTCGACGCGAGGTTTGAGAGACCATTCAGCCGCATCTTCGGCGCCGGGAACGGAGGAAGTTTTCTCGTCGCCGGGGACGTTGGTCTCCGTTGTCGGGGCCATGATGATAAGTTCACAGCGCCAGGACGACAATCGAGACAAGTGGAGAACGGTAGGTGAAGAATGGATGAAGTCATGAACGGCGACTTGGTTTCTCACATCATCACGGAAACAAACGGGAGAGCTCTACTTTTATGAGATCGCCATACCGTTGTGCGTCATCCTGTCCAGTGTTCATCTCCGGCGCTGTTTAGACCGTGTACACGAGAGGCATAGTCACGGCGAAGGCAGAGACTGCGCTCATATCGGCGAACGGCCCGCTGACTCATGCGCGTTTGAAGGATCAAAGAACAATTCTAGAAGCATGTTGAACTATTGTGCGAAAGAATTACTTAGATGGGACGAAGTTCCACCTCAGTGTACGTAACTCGTCCCTGTATCAAATTAGACGCCGTCGATAGCGTCGCATTGTCGCGATTAGCGACAGATTAAAGTGGATTCGCATCTCGGCGGACGGCCCGCTGACTCATCTGCGTCTGAAGAATTGAAGAACAATTGGAGAGGGATGTTGTGTGAACGGATTACTGAAATAGGACGCAGTTCCGCCGTAGAGTCTGTAACTCGCCCAGCCGTGTCGAATTTATCGTAGCAATCCCACGTTTGACAACGTATCAAAGCAGTTTAGCCTCTCGGCGAACGGCCCGCTGACTCAGCGGCAACGGCCGCCGAGCGCCGAGTATCCAATGAACGGGTGGAGTGGTGCCCGGTCTCGCCGGAGCGCCAGATGAGACGGTGATAATCTGTCCATCCGGGCGTCGAGAACGTCCTTCTCTATTGTTTCTCACCAGCCCCTCCCTCGTTGCCCTTCTCCATTTCCCCATTTCCCCAATAATTCCCCTTCATCGCCGGCGTTGGACGGCCCGTAACGGCGTCGCGGCCCGATCCTGTCCCAACTCCCTCTCCGGGAGCCCTCTCATCCCACCATGGGCAAGATAGCCTGTGATTCCTGCCACCGCAGAAAGGTGCGTCGCCGTCATTTCGTCTCCGCCTCGTCGGGTCCTTTCCTCTTTCGTCCCGTCCCGAGCTGGGGCTGATGCCGCTCCAGATCCGATGCGATGCGGCGGTGCCACAATGCGACTGGTGCAAGCATCATAACCTGAAGTGCTCTTACGAGCGCGCCAACAGACCTAAGAAGCATGCTGCGAATTCCAAGTCAGTGCCTTCCTTGCCCCTGGACGCTGGTCTTCAGTACCGAATGTCTCCTGTTTTGTAGCTCCCCTTGCAGCCTTGATCAACCCATGCTGACAACAGCCGACTTCGTCATGCAGGTCGGATCCGGAATTGGCAGCTCGCATCGGTAGACTAGAAGATGCCCTTGCCGTAGCCCTAACACAGCTCAAGGAGGCCGAGACAAAACGCAAGTTTGCCCTTATACCGGCTATTATCACCGTGCAAGCCTCTAACTTGTCCCCGTGTAGCTGTAGCCGCTCCCTCACACCACACCTCACACTACCCCCCCTTAAGCCACTCTTCCAGCCACTCACCACCCGTCACCTTTGCCAAAATCCACTTCGCCGGCTTCCTCCTCGGCCAGGTCAGCTCCAGCAGCGGCATCCCCTCCTTCTCCGCAGACGGCATCCAGTGGATCCAGTCCCGCACCGGCGAGCCCCCTGCGTTCCTGGGATCCGAAGGCGTTGGCGGTGCCCTCCAAGCCTCATATCTGCCGGGCCTGCCACCGCTTTCGACAGGCCCCCAGCAGCTGTCGTCGTGGCTGGAGCTCCCTGATCGAAAGATCGTCCTGGAGTACCTCCACGTCTACTCGGAACTGGTCTGGGCCCAGTTTCCCGTTCTTGACCCTGTTCTGTTCCGGCAGACTGTGGAACTTGCCTTCGAACCGCAGTCGTCTTCACCGTCGGTAGAGCAAATAGGAGCCAAAGCATGCGTCTTCATCTTTCTAACTGTCATGTCCTCTATGCGCGAGGAAACAAGCGAGTTGATTGCTCAGGTTGACGGTGATGCCTGTGCTGCAAAGGCTCAATACTTGTTACCCCATACCCTGTTAGCAGTGAATATAGTCACCCTACAGACTACCTTTTTGCTTGTAAGAACGCCCTAGCACTCTTCTTCGTTTTACCCTTTGCCATCTCCACGCACAATGGCTCGCCAAACATTAACCTCGTCTAGGCCATGTATCAAGCTTTCTGTGGGCAACTTCCTGCAGCCGTAGTTAACCACTCTCTCGCATGTCGACTGGCCATTATGCTTGGCTCCCACTCTCAGCCTGCACCACGGATGCCGTCTACTGCGAGTGCGGACCATCCCGGACGGGCAAAGTGTCACCTACGCGACCTGTTCTGGATCTGTTTCATCTTTGACAAGGAACTGGCCCTGCGAACTGGCCATCCACCTTCGATGGCGGATGAACACTGCGATCTGACACTTCCAGAGGGATACCTGGAAGCTCAATATGTCGAGATTGATGATGAAAAGGCCATGTTAGGGTACCCGGCGGCAACTGTCCCGTCGTTCCCAGGCGACCTCCGGTTGAGCCTGATCAAGTCAAAAACGAGCAGACTTCTGTACTCGGCCGAGGCCATGCGCAAGTCAGATGCAAGTCTCCTCAGTGACATCCGCGAACTCGACAACGAACTCGAGCAATGGCGGGTTTCGCTACCCCCCAAGTTCCGCCCGTCTCTATCATTATGCAGGGAGACCCGCTTAGAAATTGACGTTAAGCCTCTCCTGAGCACGCGTATCATCATGAGGCATGTCGACTACCACTATCTCATGGTGATGATTCATCTAGCGAGTGGCAGGTGTAGTGCTTGGCCAAACAGCAAGAAGGGTGAGCTTGAGGGCGTCAGCTCTAGTTTGGCTCTGTCTGTGGAGGCGAGTCGATCAACGCTTTTCTATCTACGTGCCGCGAATCACGCACTGTTCGAAGGTGCATTCTGGTAGGCCATGTGGAAGCCATGTTTGGATGCCTTATTGCTAAAGTATTGTTAGGCTCATCCTCTTCCATCCGATATCCGCCATCACAAATATCTTCTGCAACCTTTTACTCAACCCGCTTGACCCAGCCGCCAACGACGACCTCGCCCTCTTGAAATCAGCGCCGGAGTTAATCAGACGCATGCGGGTGCAGCAGCTTCCGCACGATATTCTCCACATCAAGCAGGTGGATAATTTTGTGGCCGAACTTGTGCGACTGGGGAATTTTGCTATTAGGAAAGCTATTCACGAGAGGGATACGATGGAGGAGGATTAGAATTGCCACGTTTGCGAATGTAACAATAATGTAGGGTCCTAAGGAGGTAATTATATAGACTAGATGGTTGGGATTTAAAGGGCGCATGTATGTATGGTATTTGGTTTTCATACAATTCTCTCCGTTCATCCAACTAGCTGTTTCTTCGATTTCTAGCTCCGTAATTCAAACCCTTCTCTTTTCTTCCAGCCACTGGATAACTATATCAACATTCTTGTCTAACGGAAACACAAGATACCAGTGGCGCACAATTCCCCATCTTCAGTTCCCAATGTAATTCTCTTAATCAACTTCTTCTCATTCCATTAAAATGTCGGGAGTCCCAGCGTGTGATTGAACTCGTGATACTCGTCGCTGATAAAGTTGTAGGAAAAATGTAGCCGGGTATGGGCTTCTTTCTGTTTCTCAACACCCTGTGTACTGAACTCATCGACTTTTGCCACCCCCAATTCACGCAAGTGGGGCAGATTCGCAAAGAACAAGCCTTGGGGGTGCAGCCATTGGCTCCGGATATTCTCCATGTTTCGAGTATCACTTTGTCCGCTTGTGCAGTTCGGGGGTAGCAGAATAGCATTTTCAAGCGCGATACGTCTCTCAGAGACAAAGATGTAGAATCAGTTGTTGGAAGAGAAACATCGAGTGCATCCGGGTGTTTGGAAAGGTGGTCGCAGCACCGTCATCTTCCGAGACAGGAAGGTTTATAGGGAATTGCACTTATATGTTTATTGGGGGGCAGTTTGTATGGCGCTTCTTCGACATTGGATGATAAAAAACAAGAAGACGGTGATTGAGATCAGAGCACCTGATTCTCTCCGAAAGACTGCTTATGCAATTTTCTCACTAAGATATAACGTCATTGTCAGACACAACGAGGATACATACACGGTTCGGCACGGGTAGCCGCTTCACGACCGCTCTCTCCCGCTTAGCGTAGTTCTATATTAGCCTACATCATGTCCACTCACGCCCTTTACACGGAGAATTTGGAATCAAGAATGTTTTAAATCCGGAGACGAGGGACGCGGACGCGGACACGACTGCGCAGGCTGTGAGACCATAATTACGTGGAATCTCGTCATCAAGCATCGGGCGAGTGTGCGCCAAGGCAATTAACTTCCCATAGTCACTGCAACTGCAGCATCCGATGGAACATCTCTGAGCGAATTTATCAATAGACTTTATTCTATCATTTTTCCCTTCACCCATTGCATGTGTGACAGGCAGGGTATTGAAGTGTGTGCAGCCACGTCAAGATCCTGACGCCGGTCCAGTGCTGTTGCCACTTGCGCCCTTGGGAATACATCCTGTTCTTAGCTGAGAAATCAGCGATTAATAATTGCGATGCTTATACATACCATTACGGATGGCTTTCTCACCCTAGTCTACAAGTATATCACAGTCCACCTGCAGCCTTCATCTACAGCCTTCATCTGCTCACAACTCTTCTCTCAGGCTTGGTGCAATTACTTACGCAATAAACAAGTATCCCAGCCATCACTCACATCCGACACAATGAAAGCCATCGTTATATCCGCCTTCGGTCCCGTTGAGAATCTCCGCATTCAAGACGCCCCAAAGCCCTCGGCCACTTTAGGCACAGCCCTTATCCGCATCCGCGCTTTCGGTGTCAATCACGCCGAGATTCACATGCGCCGGGGGGAGTGGGCCGAGTCCGTACCCATCAGCGGCATCGAATGCGTCGGCACGATCGAGGATTGTCCAGGTGGTGAGCTTCCTGTCGGAGCCCCAGTCGCCTCGCTCATGGGTGGTCTCGGACGAACAATCCCTGGCAGCTACGCCGAATACACTGTTGCCAGTGTCAATAATATTGTTGCTCTTGGTGATCTGCACGAGATACTGCCATTGTCTTGGGCGGAGCTAGCTGCAATTCCTGAGAGCTATGCCACGGCGTGGACATGTTTGTTCAGAAACCTGGCGCTCGAAAAGGGACACACATTGTTGATCCGTGGTGCCACTTCTGCGTTCGGGAGGGCGGCTGTCAACCTGGCTGTCGAGGCCGGCGCAATCGTCACAGCTACCACTCGAAGCGAGCAAAAGTTCGCAGAGCTGAAAGCGCTGGGCGTCGTCGATGCGATTCTGGAAGGCCCCGGGCTTCCTCGGCGTCTACAGGAACAGGGAAAGCCCGAGAAGTTCGACCGGGTCTTGGAGCTTGTGGGGAACACCACGGTTGTGGAATCATTGACCCTGGTTAAACGGGATGGCCGGCTTTGTCTGGCAGGGTGGCTGGGCGGCCTTGATCCTATTCAGGGACCTGGCCCACTCCCAGGCTTCAACCCTCTGCTGCAGATGGCGAGTGGCGTCCACTTCAATTTCTTTGGGAGCTTTGTGTTTGGAACGCCAGAATTCCCTCTCTCGGATGTTCCACTGAAGGACATCATCCGGAGTATTGCTAATTCTAAATTCGACGCCAAACCCTCCAAGATATTCAAGTTCAACGAGATTCAAGATGCTCATAGGCTGATGGAATCTGGCAAGGCCAACGGCAAGATTGTTGTTGTGGTGGAATAGCAGACATTCACCCCGTACCAAGTGGAATTACTCCAGGCCATAGCCTCTTGGGGCATGGGGGCCAAAGAGTGGACGTGCACCTCGGCCTCGCAAGAGAATATGTATCAGCAAAACCGGCTTCCAAGCATGAGCGGTTTACAAATACATTATTAAGAGCAAATCAACCACAGAACATGTTCTATACACCTAGTCAGAGGGATGTCCTTGGATTGTTTGATGCAGCGTTTATTCTTGGAAGTAGATTACTAAAGTAAACGAGGTTGTTGTCTGCCAAGCCACAAGGCTGATATAAATACAAAACCTCCATAATCAAGGCGATATCCCCCGCATTTTCCCCAGACTATTCCCGTTAACACTTACCGTTCCTCCACCCTCTCAACATGCTCCCTGGCCCGAAGTGTGGAGCCGGAGTGGACACAGGGTTCTTGCAGCCCTGTGACGAGCCAGAACCTGCAGCAATTCGCGGATCCTGGACACCCTGACGGATCAGCTCCCTATACAATGAATCTTATAGGTCTGTTTTCGACGTTCACTCCGTTTATGTATGCCCTTCCGGGAACACTTGACCTTGTTAAGAAGTCGTCCCCGTGGTCCTGCATGTAATCACATGTATTCTGACGAACTCTTCATAAAAGCGGGGCGGAAGTGGTTGTATCAACTTCGGAATTCCCGAGCCGGTCTTCTCGCCGATGGTGAAATAGACCAAACACTCCCCGGATGTGGGAGGAGCCGGAGCGGCAAGCGGCGTACATAAACTGCAATCACATCTCACCAAGAAAGATAACTTATAGTACGCTAAACTTGCCCCAATGTCCCTTACCCTTTCTGTCATCATTCCCGGCCTACTTGCTGGACATTTCTCTCCATAGCCTCAATATGCTCAAGCCCCAAGCCAACTCAACCCGGGAGCTTGTCTCCTTGGATGGGATTTGGAATTTCGCAGTAGCGTCTTCGCCAACTATCGAGACAGAGCAAGCTTGGACTAAGTTCATCTCCCCAAAACTGCAGGTTCCGGTGCCCGCAAGTTACAACGACATCTTTGTCGACAGAAGTATCCGGGACCATGTCGGATGGGTTTATTACCAGCGAAAGGTTACTATCCCGCGAGGATGGCCCACTTCAGAACGATACTTTTTGCGTCTCGATGCCGCAACCCACCAAGGACGTGTCTACATCAATGATCACTTCATTGTTGAGCACATTGGCGGTTATACGCCTTTCGAAGCCGAGATTACCCATCTGCTTGCTCCTGGGGAGCAGTTCCGCCTCACTATAGCAGTGAATAACGAACTTGGTTGGGATACTATCCCCCCTGGGCGAATTGAGGAGCTCCCAAATGGGAAGCGGAAACAGCACTACCAGCACGATTTCTTCAACTACTCTGGGCTGGCACGCTCAGTACACCTCTATTGCGTGCCTAAAGTTTTCATCAATGACATTACAATCTCCACGGATCTTCTTGCCGGTGGTGTCGGCATTGTGGATTTTCACATTGAAACAAGTCATCCTGTCGAAAATGATAGAATCCGTGTATCATTGACAGACGAAGATGGAAACATTGTCGCCAAAGGGACAGGACAGAAGAATCGCATACAGTTAGACTCGGTACACCCTTGGCAGCCAGGCTCAGCCTATCTGTATCAACTCACTGCAAAAATCCTATCAAATGGAGATGCCGAAATTCTAGACAGCTACGAGCTTGCTGTTGGGGTACGCTCAGTCAAGGTCAGCGGCAATCAGTTCCTGATCAACGATAAGCCATTTTATTTCACCGGATTTGGCAAACATGAGGACACACCTATTCGAGGCAAGGGGTTTGATCCCGCCTACATGATCCACGATTTTCACTTGATGGACTGGATGGGTGCTAATTCATTTCGGACGGCACATTATCCATATGCAGAGGAGGTACTCGACTATGCAGATAGGCACGGTATCGTGGTGATTGACGAGACTGCAGCGGTCGGCCTCAACCTTGGCATCGTCGCCGGTGTTTTCGGCTTCAAAGCCCCCCCTACCTTTTCTCCAGAGTCAATCAACGAAAAGACGCAGGCAGCGCATGCGCAGGGGATCCGAGAACTTATAGCGCGAGATAAGAACCATGCCTCTGTGGTTTTATGGACGATCGCCAACGAGCCTGCGTCTAGCGAGTCTGGGGCACGCGAGTATATGGAACCATTGGTTACCCTAACGCGCACGCTTGACCCTACTCGTCCAGTCTGCTTCACAAACATGGGTCACGCAACTGTCGAAAAGGATATAATCACAGATCTATTCGATGTTCTCTGTCTAAATCGTTACTATGGTTGGTATTCACAGAGTGGAGACCTAGAGGCCGCAGAGCAGGCGTTGGAGAAGGATCTGCTAGGCTGGCAGGAGACATATGGCAAACCCATCATCATGACAGAATACGGCGCCGATACTCAAGCCGGGCTGCACGCCGTGTGCGATGTTCCATGGAGCGAGGAATATCAAAGTCGGTTCCTAGAGATGTTCCATCGGGTCTTTGACCGAGTCGATGGTGTTGTTGGAGAGCATGTGTGGACGTTTGCCGACTTTCACTGCACTTCGACCATGTTTCGGGTAGATGGAAATAAGAAAGGCATCTTTACGCGAGATCGAAGGCCGAAGAGTGCCGCACAAGTGCTCCGAAGACGATGGAGAGAGCAAAAGAAAATCGCCTAGACTGTCTGGTTAATTCTACTTCTCACGTTCCGAAGTTGACATGATAACGTGATGGTTCTAAATACTTCGTGATCGGGTTCAGTTAGAGTCTTGGAGATAGCCCACAGGCTTACAGTGGAGTGTTCATCGAATATATTCGAGATTATTAGAATTTTGGTGATTTAGCCTACCGACTTCAACTTCAACCATCTCACAGCAGCAGTTCTCAGTCTTCAGTAGTCCAGGCTACATACATCCCTTTGTATCGTAAGGCACCATGTTCTTATACACATTAAAGAAAATGCCTTAGCCTGCCTCCATATTTTGCAACGTATTACCTGTGTCAATTGGCATAGTTGACCTTCTCCACGACTAGATATCAGGTAGCGACTTCTGCATGGGCATGTCTGCTTGGAACGCTCAACAGTTTACCGAAGTCAGTCCCAACTTGTAAAATTAAATCTCCGCCAGTCTAAGACTTAGACTATGGTGATAAAGGTGGTTATAATTATCAAATCCATATCAGTCGAGGCTGGAATCTAACTGCCGCTGGGGGGGTTGCGTGACTTTCCCTTCCTAAATGCCAATCCCCCAACCCGGTGATTATCCTGCACCTTTAATTAGACCCACACCAATCGACAGAGAACAGCGGAGGCCATGAGACGACCGGCTGAATTGTCCCGCCGAATCGCTTCTCGATCGGTTGAGAAAGCCTCCGTAGGTCAATGAGCCCCAGTCAAGACAAAGCCTCCGGTTCGGGGGATTCCCAAGAGAAAAGGCCTCCGACTAATCAATACGATACCCTCGGACTAAGATCCGACCGATAAATTGTTTCAAATGAGTTAGTCTAACGGGATTGAAGCCTTTCCAAGGTTTGACACCACACCCTCGGATTTCATCGCAGCCTCCAAGTTGCGATTTCCGTGGGATTTCCCCGCAACTCCCGCAATAAATATTTACTATAAATACTCATCCTACCCCGTTTGATCTTCCATTTTAAGGCAACAAATTATGCTTAATAACTCATCATGGCCTCTAAACGATCTATCCTCATTACCGGCTGCTCCGACGGTGGCTTGGGCTCTGCACTTGCCCTTACCTTCCACAAGACCGGATGGCGTGTCTTTGCATCAGCTCGCAACATGTCCAAGCTGAAGGAAGTTGAAGTCACAGGCATCGAGATCATACAGCTGGACATCAACTCCGATGAGTCAATCAAAAACAGTGTCGCCAAAGTCCAAGAGCTCACCGGTGGTTCGCTCGATGCCGTATTGAACAATGCCGGCGCTGGGTACTGTATGCCGCTCATGGACGTTGACATTGGCAAAGCCAGAGAGCTTTTTGATATAAATGTCTTTCCTCTACTCAGCATGACCCAATCATTTCTCCCGCTTCTGATGAAGTCGACTCGCGGCCCTATGGTGATCAACAACACCTCAATCGCCTCAGTCAGCGTCGGCGGTCTTCCGTTCCATGGCTCGTACAACGCTTCCAAGGCCGCCGCGGCAAGTCTAACGGAATCCATGCGTGTGGAACTTGCGCCGTTTGGCATCAAGGTGATCAACCTGATGACGGGCGCCGTGGGGTCAAACTTCTTCGACAATGCCCCCAGTGCCACGCTGCCATCCAACTCGCTTTACAACTTGGCAAAGGAACCCATCGAAAAGTTCATGGCTGGCAAAGACGGTGACACCATGGACCGTTTCAAGTGGGCGGAACAGGTTGTCAAGAATCTTGATAAATCGCATCCGCCCTTTTGGGTATGGCAGGGTCGTTATGCGAAGGAGTTGCGGGTGGGTGCCCTTTTGCCGGTAGGGTTTTTGGATAGTTTTGTTAAGCCTATGGTGGGATTGGATGTGTTGGAGCGCAAAATCCAAGAGCAGGAGAAAGAGAGCAAGGGGAGGGTGTCGTAATGCGGTGGCTAATGTCGAGAGCGGGATATTCAATTCGGAATTCTTCAATCCATTTGTTAAGTTAGAATAGGGCAAGACAGATGCAAATATCAGATTAAACTATTTGCTTTTTCATACTCATATATGACTGCACTCCCCTCCAGTATATAGGTCCTCTTATTCCTGGGCCGCTGTTTCAGTCCAAGTCGTAGAGTCCTACTCTGAGTCTCTGGAAGTAGCCCCGCAGGGGCATCTGCGGTAAGCACCGAACGACTCACTCTTCTTAATTATTCCCATGCGCACCAAGTCTGCATCTTCCACATTGGGTCTTTCATAGGCCGGTTCAAAAAAGTCCCGCCAAGTCCCTACGCCTGTCGAGACATGGTTCGGGATATCCTCCGTAAACGGGTTTTCGCCGTGGCCGTAGACGAATTCGTTGACCTGCTCGTCCACCCACAGGGCCCGCCCATCTTTCGGCACCACGCCATCCCTATGCCAACCCATGGTGATCCTGGGCCTGTCACTCACAGGGCGCTCACGCCAATCAAGAGTGTCACGCATTGCAGCGACAAACTCCCTGTTTGTACCGTGCCCTTATAGAAAGTAGAGGAAGCTCAGTTCCACCGACCGCAACGTCGGTGGCAGGGCAGCGAGCAGAGAGATAATGTCGTCTTGCTGTACGGCAAATCCTGAAAGCCCAAAATGTCCAAGTTTCGGCCAGCTTCGACTTGGAAAATGGCACGCAGCGGAACGAAGTACCTAATGTTGTTCTCCGCCCAGATCTTGTTGCTGACCTCGTAGGGAACGTTTGTACAGAGACTGACATGCTCTAGGTCTGTGGCGAGGGCGAGTGCAGATCGTAACTGGCCGTTGCAAAAGGCTTTCCAGCTCCTATAGCTTTGTCCATCCACAAGGAACGCGAGGTCGATGCGGCGGAAGCCAGGTTTACGAAGCATTGTGATAAAGTCGTTGTACTCATCACAGGGTTGGTCAAACATGTGGACGTTTAGACCCGTGTTGAGCAGACACGTCTACGACAAACTCGGAGATGTTGTGCCTCTCGCGAGCAAGCGCCCGTGTAATAATGCATAATCCACGCCACCTGTGTAGTCGAGAGCATCTTCCTCAGAGCTGCTGCTCTGCCACGAAGGCATACTTTCCCACCCCCCTGGTTTCTTGACCGGCCAGCCGCGGGGGATGGGATAGTTGAAGCCATACGGCATGGCGCGAATCGTGGGCGTCTGGTACAGTGGGGTGAAGTGCACGCCGTGAGTCGCGGGTGTCAAGGTAATCTTCCGTAGTGAAGGGAATTGTGCCAGTGCATACTTCAGAGCGGAGGCATCGCGGCTTGTTGTGGAAACGTCGCGCTGTCTTGAAAACATCTTCTTAAAGTGCAGCCAGAGCACTTCAGTTGATGGTTGGGCGGCGATCCATCGGTCCCTTGCCGCGTGGTCTGGACGGTTGACATCAGAGCCCTTCCGATGCTCTGCTTCCATGACATTGCTCTCACAGACCTCTTCATACCAACTTTTCCAGAATGTCTCGATATCTCGGAAGTTGTCGTACGCTGGTGGATCTGGGGGCACATCCAGGCGCGCATCATCCCAAATGAGCTCGACGACTCCATGGCGGTATGTCTCGTGTTTCGCAATCGCTCTAAGCACCCTGATGTCGATGGGATTGGCGGACAGGAAAACGCGGTCGATGTGCAAAAGCACGCTTTCGCCAAAGAGCTTGCATGTCCGACGCAAGCTTTTAATGTCGCGGTTGGGCAGGTATGACACGATCGCGATACGGAGCTCGGCAGGGAGGCTCACAAGGCGGTTGGGCTCTGGAACCTGCAAGAGTGAGCGATCTGGTGAGGCCATCATGTGGAGATGAATGGACAACTGGGTAGCTAGCTAGCTGAAGTTCGAATTGAAGATGATGCCTAATGCCTTCAGCTTTGCACGTGATCGAGCAGAGAGATATGCCGTCAGGCTGAGACATAATGTACCTGTATCACTATAATTGTACCTCCTTGCATAGGAATCTCGGTCTATTCTGCACTCTGACACAGGGTGTCACATTATTAGAATCGACCAAACAGGTGACGCAAACCGAAAGGAGCCTTGAGTAACGAAGCTGGATGTGCGAAATTCCCAAATTTTGGTAGATATTTACAGACCTTTCCTCACGTCGTTCCTCCAAAGGCGAGCGCCATTTGTCTAACACGTCTCGTTGCCTCGTGCCTCGAACCATGAGCGTCGTTTTGGGATTAGCGCCATCACCAGCTTCCCTCTTCTCAGCCTCAAGACGAGAAGCGGGGTGCCTCGTATGTCCTCTATCTTCGTTGTTCAAGGCCGGCATTCTGTTGGGCATAAAAACTTTCGTCTTTGTTCCTCAAGGCAAACCCTCGGCCTTTGCCTGCACCATGTCTAGGTGTGCCACGAACATATCTAAGCTATGTAGGGCTTGCGCACGTTGATCTTATTGCCAAGCGATTCCGCGGCTGGCAGCTCCTGGGATGCCTTAGAAAGAGACGTGCGGGTGTACGATGAGACGTGGTCAGGTACTCTTGCAAACATGTCGAATAATGACCCAGATTATGGAGGCTTCCCAATTTGCACAACGATCCCTGCACAGACGATGATTGCTAAATTGAAGTTTTACTAATTGCAGGACTACGACCTCGATGCTCCCTTGAAGCAATCGGAGATTTAAATACGACCAATATGTTGGTCGTCAGAAATAATAAAGTCCGACTTGACAGAAAACCGTTACAACGGCTCTGGCCCGCAGGGTGATCCCCTCACTTCTACCTACAAGAGAAGCTGGCTTTAGCCGGCGTTAGGTTTCCGTTCCCATCCTCAGATAATGAAAGGGATATCGCAGCCCATTACTATGACACTATCCATGTGTTGATTTCACCAAGTAGTGTGGTCTAATTAATACGAAAATATCGCAATGGTCGCCGTATGCATGCTGGCAGTGGTCACTTTATATTATTAGAATAGCCACACCCTCTTATGACGAATTAAAATCTATATGCAAAATCCCGAAACTCGCCAAGTTCTTCTATTTACTTATACATTTGTCGCAACTTTCTCTTGCTAAACCTAGATAAAAGGGGCATCGAGACCCCAGAATAGGCGGTCCCAGTCAACACCCTCCAGATCCATCCTGGATATCTGGCCTTCTAAATCCTCGCCAGTATGGTGGTCTTTGCCAAAGTCCACTCCAGGTGGTGGCCCCATATTATCTGTCGTACATGGCCTCAGCGGGATAGCAGCATGAGCGCCGTTGATTACGATCTCCTGCTGACCATGCCCATTCACCTTTGGAACTGGTATTCTGTACTTCTCCATAACCTCTCTTAGGATGCCCATTCCCTTGGCGACGGGGACGGATTGCACTTCGGATTCCTCCAAGATTTTCCAGGCATACTCAGCTTCCTGTTGTCTGGCCACTTTGTCGTCCGCATCGGTCACTAGGCACAGGTCAAACAGCAGCGCAATGACGGCCAAGAAAATGCTGTGCGCAACCACACCCATGCGAAGTCTCGTGCAGGCAAAAGAAGCGTCTACTTTCTCGAGGTCTTGTTGTCCTTGAAGAACGAGCCGCGCACTCTTGAGGCATATTTCTCGTGAATGTGCGTACGTTGGATCAACTGTACCGCGCGCAAGGTAGGGGAGGTGAAGCCTGCAGCGCTGGCCGTTGACGAAAATTTTGAGAACGTGCCGTTGGATTGAAATGGTGCGGGAGCGCTTTGGATGATTAGGAGGGAGCTCCCCTAGGCTTTTGGCATCCATCGTAAAGAAAGCTGGAATTTCGTGTTGGATGAAGCTGTCGATTGCTGCATCAATCTGCAGGACCGTTTCGTATCGAATGGCGCTTGTGTTGGATTTCTCAAGGGGTACTCGATCAGAAAAGACTCGAAATATTTCCGTTACACGAATGCGTTGGAGGAAGAAGGACATGGATGTTGGCTGGTCTATTGGCTTGGCGACCAGTTCTTGGCCTTCTGCCATATCCTCGTCACTGATGTTGAGGGGTTTTCTAACCGCCATATGCTCCGGATTGATCAAGTACGTCCCTTCTTGTGGACCGGGAAAACGAGCAAGCATCCTATCATTCATGTTAGTGGCCGGGTAGGAGTGTGAAGTGGGTGAGTCAGTCATACCAATCGATTCCTATCAGATACCACCATACCCTCCTTCCAACTTCAGCCGTCAGTACAGTCAAAGGTGGGTAGTGTTCGAAGAGAGTGTCTCTGTAAGCGTGATCAAGGCGATTCAACCCAAGTTCTCGGCACATGAATATAGCACGAGCGAGAGTGGTTCGACCTCTTGGGGAGAGGCCCTCGAGGTTGAAAATGGCGATGGATAGTATCGTGAGCCCCTGTACACATTCCAGGGAGTTATGGGCATTGCGTTGACATATTTCAAGGAGATTGAAGGCGGCCTTGACCCAACAGAGAGTCTGCGAGTTGGCCTCCTTGAAGTCTTGGAATACCTTTTTCTCATCGTCCAGGGGTGTCCACGAATAGGTGGCCATGGCGAGGATTGACAGCAAAAGAACCACAAGCCCCAGCGATATTTGGGTGCCCATTTGAAGGCTATCGTAGATGAGCGTCACCATCTTCTTCAATGAGGGGGCGTGGACGATGTGGTGGATAGCGGTGAGGTCGTTGAGGTACTTGTCAACCAACACCTCCGCCTCGCCGCGGTTGGGCAGCCAAATACATCGCGTGGGCTCGGATGACAAGTCCTGAAAGATGTATGATGAAAGTTGCGTGATTGAGCGGATGGGGCACGCGCGAAAGACGATGCTGTCTGAGAAAAAAGAGTCCTGGCGATGGAGTTAGCAAATCACACAGTGATGAGGTCCTATCCACTAACGCTTGTTTTAGTGACAATGCAAGAAGCTTCAAGCCGCAAAGCATCGTTCGTAAGGCTCTGGACCTTTAGTGGTAGGGGTAGCTGAGGAGCCAGGGGCTCAAAGGAGGCGACGGCGGTTGGCTGGGGCTGCTCGGGTAAAGCCTCCAGGTGCTTGCTCAGCCCATGCAGGAGACCCTCCAGTCGCTCCAGGCGGCTCTGGATGTCCGTCTCCCCGGCCTTGGGAGCCGCCTTCTTGGCTGCCGGGCGCTGGGCGGCCGGTGAGGCGGCGTGCTGAGGCTCCGGGCATGGAACTCCGCGGGATGTGCAATTGGAGCAGGGAAACTCGCGATTGCACCGCAGCTTGCGCGCGCGGCAGAAGTGACACGAGATCTGGCGCTTTCGCGGCTGGCGGCCCATTGTCTATCTCAGAGGGCAGAGGGCCCCTCGAATGCCGGTGTATTTGCGTGAGGAAGAGGGCGTCAAATGGTCAACGGGAAGAACATAGGGGATCTGCGTGGCCCGTCGAATTTCTACAGATGCCCACCGCCCGGCTATCCGGCATCTGGATCCCTGAGCAGCTCGGAAACTGCGCTATGCAGTCTGACGTACGAAATGCCAACCAAAGCCGTACCACCATCGGCAGTCGGAGCAGAAATAGCAGAGAAAATCCGTCGTGACAGCAGAGATGGAGAGGTGGAATTGGAGCCCGGGACGGCCGGGATTCGCCTGCGAGGGCCATTTATCTGGACCGTTCGATTGGTGAGGCCGGACTTGGCAAACGGCATCTCCTAAATCCGGTCGCATTCGGTTACGTTCCCGATTTAACTTGAGCCAGATAAGTCAAGCTCCACCATTTTGATATGGATTTAGCGCTGTTGAGCGGATCGGTGATCGGACGATGCAGCTCAAGACTTACAAGAGCACGACTTACATAGATGAATCGACTGTCATTCAATAACAGAATCAATATCACTGGGTATTTTCTGACGCTACAAATACCGTTGACAGTCAGGGTAACTTCCTGTCTCGTATCTCAAATTACCACGTTGAATCGTACGAAAATTCATCAGGACTAACTTAATCCCTAGCGTCGGCGTGCAAAAGTCCGCGGACGTTGCAATATCCGCGGACTCGGCAACTTGGCTGCTGTACCACCCCGAACGAGCCAATAGCATGGCCGTATTGTATCCCCGACCTGCGATGTCATTTGCATCTAAGACGCCTTGTGGGGTATTTCCCATGAAGCCTTGTTGTGAGCTTAGATTTCGGCCTTCTTTTATCACCCTTGCCCGATGTTCACTAAGCATCTCTTCCCCTCAATCCCAGCGGCAGCCCGAGTCCGTGGAGTAGGGGCTTACGACGCGAGATTCAATCTTGCATTACTGATCATGGCCTGTTCCATCTAGCGAGCTTGGTGGACGCATATCAGCCATTCTCTCCCAGCCCACCCACCCTCGAGTTCTCCTCGTCCCAAGACACTCCATTGTCTTCCTGGCCATCACTTTGGCAAATATTGGAATATTTGCTCTCGCCAGCTTGGAACGAAGACGCCGGTCTCGATGATTTTGCTCGACGACATCAACGCGGGAGAGGCGTACGGCCGACTCGGAACCGCCAGCACCGCACCACCACGTCCCAATACAGACAACAAAGACCGAGACATCGAGGATCTCGAGGGCAGCACGACATCGGTCGAGCTTGAAGCTCCTCCCCCTCGAGATCCCAATGTCGTCGACTGGGAAGGCCCAGATGACCCCGCGAACCCCCATAACTGGTCGCAAGGGAAAAAGGTCATGACGGTCGCCCTCGTATCCTCCATCACATTCGTCACGTATGTTTCCCATGCAAATACTTCGGAGCGGAATATGGTGCTAACTGAGTTTAGGCCCCTCGCATCGTCCATCTTCTCGCCGAGCATCAAACAAGTCATGATCGAGTTCAACTCTACGAACCAACAACTTGCCTCATTCATCGTCTCTGTATATCTCCTCGGATACTGCTTTGGACCCCTCGTCGTTGCGCCCTTGTCCGAGATGTTCGGCAAGAACCCCATCTACAATGTCTGCAATGTCCTATTCGTCGTGTTCAACGTCGCCTGCGCAAAAGCTCCAAATCTACCAAGCCTCATCATTTTTCGACTACTGGCTGGCCTTGCCGGCTGCTGTCCTCTGACTCTCGGGGCTGGTACACTGGCCGATACGATCGCCGCAGAGCATCGTGGGGCTGCTATGGCTTCATGGGCAATGGGCCCGCTCATGGGCCCCGTTATTGGTCCTATCGGTAGGAAAATGTCGGTGTGAAGACTTGGACTTTTGAACTGACGATATATTATAGCGGGTGGATACTTGACAGAAGCTAAAGACTGGCGTTGGTCATTCTGGGTTGTATCTATGGTGGTGAGTTGAGCCAAGCCCAACATATGAGTGCAGCCACAGCTAACATAACCTCATCCTAGGGCGGTGTCATTGTGATCCTCGGTTTCGCCTTCATGCGCGAGACAGATGCGCGCACTCTCTTGGAGCAAAAGACAAAGAAGCTTCGCAAAGAGACTGGAAATCCCAAACTCCGTTCAGCTCTCGATACAGGACGCACAACCAGGGAACTCTTCAGAGCTGCAACCATCCGACCGGGTAAGATGCTGCTGTTTTCACCCATTATATTCTCGCTGTCCCTGTACATGGCCATGGTCTACGGATACCTGTACCTCCTTTTCACTGCCATTCCAATGGTCTTTCAACAGCAATACGGGTTTACGACAGGACAAGTCGGCCTTTCTTATATCGGCTTCGGTGTAGGTTCGATGATTGGACTGGGTATCGCAGGAGGCATGTCCGATCGGATATTTCAGCGCCTAACCAAGAAGAACGGCGGAGAGCCTAAACCAGAATACCGTCTTCCTATCATGGCCATAGGCTCCGTGTTCGTGCCAGTCGGTCTGTTCCTGTTTGGCTGGACTGCTGATAAGGACGAACACTGGATTCTGCCCATCATCGGCACATGTTTTGTCGGACTCGGCATGGTCACAGCATTTGTAAGTACAATCCGAACCCTTTTCCATACCATTGGTCAACTAATACATGTAGATGTCAATCTCAATCTACTTGGTAGATGCATATACTGAACATTCCGTATCTGCCATTGCTGCAAGCACCGTATTCCGCTCCCTTCTAGGAGCCCTTCTACCCCTGGCAGGGCGAAAGATGTTCGAGGCACTGGGCCTAGGGTGGGGCTCCTCACTCCTGGCGTTTATTGCTATCCTAATGGTCCCGCTTGCTCTCGTCTTTATTAAGTATGGAGAGACGATCCGACACTACACTATCTTCAACATGAAAATTGATTAGCATACTGGTGTGGTCGCTGGGAGATTGCGCTCAACGGTGATATAAGGCACGGGTCATGGATTTGGATAGAACAAATAGTGGTGCATATAGAGCAATCCTTTGGTCCATTGATGACAAGAAATTGGCACTCACACCAATGGAACGGATTTCATGACATACAAATAAGCTATCATAGGCTTTGGACTACTAAGTTCTCAAGGCGACGGAAAGGTGCACAACTAGATCTGCACTTTATCTTTCGGATTTTATTATAATCTCTTTCATTCGCTCCTTATCCAATATCCGACGTAAAGAGCTGCCTAACCTCGGGGGAGTGGACACGGTCAATGCAAACAATGCCTCTGGCTTTTCTTTTGCGCACCCTTCAGTCAGTTCTTTGTTGAAAGCTGCTGCTTCAATGTCATCATATCTCCAAGCCGCCAACTTCCTGTGCTCAAATACTATTTCCTATTGTAATTTATTTTCACACCGTTGTTGGGGACTTGATTGATACTTGAATCGTGGCGTGCGACGAAAGTCAAGAATGAGGCGTGGTATTCCTGATTGACCAAAAAATGTTACTCGACGGAATTAAGCTGGCATAGGGTGAGCCAATGGAATGTCATTATTGGTGGGCTATCTAGTTATTCAGGAATCGTACCAAGTGGAAGGAATTGCCAGATATGCCGCGTAACACGCTTCAGTGTAGAGATGCTACGAAGAGGGATCAGAATGAGAAATCAGAGATTCTCCTGATTCAGTGACCTCAGGGCTTCTGAACACCTGGACACTTTTCCCTCAGGGGGATGATGCAGCGGGTCAGGGGCCTCGGGCGGTAGTCTGCTAGGGTGTAAAATTGGGTACCTATGAGTGCTATTTCTCTTGTCGGGAGCTAAAAATAGAAAGGTTCTATAGGGTAGGTGAAGAAGTTCTACTAAAGATTTAAATTTATGTTCAAATATCAAAGAATATGATACAAATCTTATCCAAGATATCTATGGAATATAAACTAATAAAGAATTTACTCTTATCGTATATATTTAATTTCTAATTTGCTGACGTATAATAGACTCTTAATTGGTACCTGCTTCTATCCACGCATAGCTGCCGGCTCATTGTTCAACACACCAGTACCCACATGCTTAGAATGGGTACTAAACCCGTGGGTACCCATGGCGTATTTACAGCCCTATATCGTACCAACCGACCGTGGTCGCTTTTGAGAAGGCTATTCAGGAACCTCACGAACAGAGTTTGCTTCCTCTCATCTTACTAAGTTATGAAAGGATGGTCTAGGTTACTTTGGTAAAGCCACGATTAAAGAGTCAAGGATGACGATCTTGCTTTGGCTGAGATGCTCCGAGTGCCACATACAGGTAAATGAGCAGTTCGTTCGGGAAATCTCAATATTCTCGCGCTTTGGAATGCCTATCAATGCGTACGATGAAACGACTGTATTCTTCTTGACAGCTACCCTTAAGAGTGACCAGCTGATAGCCACTCCAACCCACCGTCAACAAACGGAATTGATTCTAAATGCTCTATAACAAAGACTGAAAGGAATGGATCAACCACCCAACCCCTGGCTTATGGTACCATCACCATCTTTGGCATGCTCGCACGCCATCCAATGCTATTGATGGGCAATACAATGATTGTCCTCACTTGGAACTAGAAGGAGGAGTTGTCTTCAAAGTGAGCAAGATCTTTCCATCAGTATCATCGCCCGTGGTGTTCCAGTTCAATTTATATATGCCGTCTGTGTCCGTCGGAAGGGCATACCAGAGGGACTCCATGCTGCCGCTCGTGCCCGTGACAAAAATGAATGTGCCGTAGAAAGTAAAGCCGGTCGTAAACACACCCGTAGTGCTGTTGCTGCTACTGATGAAGCTGACGTCGTGGGCCGAAGACCCGGCTGACGGGACAGAAAAGGTGTAGTTGGACCAAGATGGGAGATCGGAGTCGGAGAAGACTGTCGAGTTGGGAGAGCCCAGCCAAACGCCATCACTCGACGTAACTACTTTACGTTAAAACTGAAATGCCCAGTATTGATTGATTCGAACTTACACACGACAGGTGCGGCCTCAGTGTCGTTGGCCAATTGATAGTCGCCGAAGAAGGTGTCCCCTGGATAAATCAGCGCAATGTCGGTAGAGTCCCGATCGGGTGTAACAGACCTCCGGACGAAAATAGCTGGGCACCTCCAATCCCTGTGCCGTACCCATAGATCTGGAACGGATCCGAGCTACTAGACTTGGCAGACGCTATGCCCGATAAGAACAAGGTCGGAAAGACGAGGGAGAAAAGGGAATGCATATTGGCAGTGTTGCGGTGATTGCAGGATTCTTGTTTTGAATATGTTCTAGAGAGTGGATTGAGTGGATTGAGTGAGATGGACACCATAATGAGAGCGGCCACAAGGTAGATTTATGAAAAGTAAATCGCCTTGAATGACCCGTGACCCAAGATGATCTGGTGCATGAAACATGGCCCTTTGGCCCCTGAATTTGCAGACCAGGGGCTGGCGGACACGCGTATACCGTAGGATCGTCGTTCATCCCCTGCTCCCTGCGGTGTGGCGGGGTGGCCGCGCCTTCATTGCGCGGCTTCAAACGCTTCGCTTGGAGTGTGGCTCAGCCACTGAGCGAGGGGACAATGGACAGAATCGGCAATAGCGAGGGTTGTAATGTGATGTGTTTGAATAAGACCTGTCTTATGGACTTGCGATACTACGTTAGATGCGATCGATGCAACTACGTCAGCATCGCCAACGCGTCACCAGGTGGAGAATTCGGCATGGCCTACGCGCTCCATGTACCTGAAAGAGAGTATTCGTTTCTGTTGGCGTCAGCAG
This sequence comes from Ilyonectria robusta, assembly GCF_021365365.1. NCBI lineage: Eukaryota > Fungi > Ascomycota > Sordariomycetes > Hypocreales > Nectriaceae > Ilyonectria > Ilyonectria robusta. Next base: position 199,845 of record NW_025764451.1, read on the forward strand.
AAACGGAAAACCGATATCCGATTGGAGCGGGAAGTCCATCTTGCATGAACCAAGTGCCGAGATTGTTCCCCAAACGGTCAATGGCGCTTCGGTGAAGCCTCACCTGACCCTTACCGCGATGGCGTCCGGGGTAGCGAAGATAGGAGAAAACGCATTGGGCGGAATTTTCCACGAAGGGCAATTGATGCCATCGTGATCCACAGTCGCACAGCCTCTCGCTGACGAGGACGGGATTGCTAGCCGACATCACGTTTGGGATTGTCGATCCGCGAACTTACTGCGTAGCAATTGCTCGTATGCGTCTGGAATAGGTGAGACATCGTTCGATGGCATTGAAGACCTCCAAAGGCCTGTCGACGAGAAAATAGTTATAAGACATGCCCAGGACAGTTCCAAGACTATTCGTACACTTCCATCCATCGACACGCGCCTCACATCAACTTCAATCTCAACCCCATGACTTGGGTCTGAAGCTTACGAATATTTACATTAAACTCCTCTATCTCTCACTTGCTTTCTTCCAAGCACCTCGATCCAATCTATTAAGATGAGGTCCTCTCTCTTTTTAGCCGGCACCCTTGCTGCTACCTTGGCCTCAGCTGGACTGGCCAGGAGCCTGAGCTCAAGAGCTGTCTCGTCGTGCAGCGGGAACACGGCAACCACCCGGTCCGAATGGTGTGACTACTCCATCGACACAGACTACTCGACCGAGTATGTCGATACCGGAGTTACACGCGAGTATTGGTTCGAGTTGACCGATGTAACCGTCGCCCCGGATGGAGTTTCGCGGTCAGCCATGGCTGTAAATGGCTCCATCCCCGGCCCTACCATCTTTGCCGACTGGGGCGACACTGTTACTGTCCATGTCACCAATTCTCTTTCCACCTCTCTCAACGGTACCAGCATCCATTGGCACGGTATCCGCCAAAACTTCACCAACCAGAACGACGGAGTTGTTTCAATTACCCAGTGTCCCCTTGCAGTCAGCGAGTCAACTACATATACGTGGAAGGCCACGCAATACGGCTCGTCTTGGTACCACTCCCACTTTGGCCTGCAAGCTTGGCAGGGAATCTTTGGCGGTATTATTATCAATGGCCCAGCTACTGCAAACTACGACGAAGATCTTGGCATGGTCTTCCTCAACGATTGGGATCATCAGACCGTCGATGAGCTATACTCGTCTGCTGAGACAAGCGGCCCGCCCACCCTTGATAACGGTCTCATCAATGGCACAAACGTGTATGGCGACGATGATGACTCCTCCCAGACAGGAACGCGCTTCAACGTTTCATTCACGAGCGGCACCTCTTATCGCATGCGGCTAGTGAATGCTGCCGTCGACACTCATTGGAAATTTTCGATTGATAACCATACCATGATGGTGATTGCTTCCGATCTCGTTCCCATTGAGCCTTACAACACAACAGTGTTGGATATAAGCATGGGTAAGTGCTCTACAGGTCTAATTATTATGTTCATCTTATGCTCACGACGCTCTAGGACAACGATACGACATCATCGTTACTGCAGACCAAGCTGATGTTGCCGACAACTTTTGGATGCGCGCGATCCCTCAAGCTGCTTGTTCCGACAACGACAGCACCGACAACATCAAAGGAATCGTTTACTACGGCGACAGCCCCAGCACTCCTTCTACGACCGCGTACTCGTACACCGATAGCTGCGAAGATGAGACAAGCCTCGTTCCCTATATTTCCAAAACGGTATCCTCAGCAGATTGGAGCGCACTGGACGCTGCTACAGTGTCTAAGAACACGGCCGGTCTTTTCAAGTGGTACCTCAACAGCACCACCATGCTGGTTGACTGGGAAAACCCAACTCTGCAATCGGTAGCCAATGGCACGACTGATTTCGAGACTCAAGATGCTGTCATTCAGCTTGAAGACGCGAACGAGTGGGTCTACTTCGTCGTGGAGACCACAATGGCAGTTCCTCACCCGATCCATCTCCACGGCCACGACTTCTTCATCCTCGCGCAGGGCACTGGCACATACTCGTCATCCGTGACCCTCAACACGAGCAACCCGCCCAGGCGCGACACTGCCATGCTCCCTGCCTCTGGGTACCTGGTGATGGCCTGGGAGACGGACAACCCCGGTGTGTGGCTGATGCATTGCCACATTGGCTGGCATACGTCGGAGGGCTTTGCCGTTCAATTCATTGAGCGCCAGAGTGAAATCCCGTCAATGGTCAACAACACGACAATGTCGGACATCTGCGACGCTTGGGAGACTTTCCAGGCCGAGAACGAGGTTGAGCAAGAGGACTCCGGCGTGTAAGTGTGACTATAGAACCGTTACAACAGGCAAAGATGGTTTCCTTGAGCATAGAATTAGACAGCGCGATTTCGATATATATGTCATGTACTTTGGAAATAGCAATACAGAATGAAGTGTCCCCTAAACTATCCAAATTACCAAGAAGCTTACTCTCATTCCACCCACATCATCTCGCATTTGCTGCTGTCAAATGCCTGCCCAGACATGATGCCGTGAACATACGTCTCCCCTATGAGCCTCCACCGCGCGCCGTATTGCCTAAAGGCCAGCGGTGCCCGCGATCCGCTGGCTAGAAAGATGACATCACCAACCTTGACTGTAGATGGCGCGAGACCCATGAATCCGTTCGACGTCCTGACCATTGTTCTTCCCCATCCCGCAGAAGCCTCGAAGAAGAAAGACGGGCTTTCCGTGTAGAATCCGGTGGTATAAGAAAACTCGAGAAAGATGTCCCATACGAAGAGAAGGACTATCCCGATTTGGATGCCCAAGAGGTACTGTGGGAGAAGACTCGTGAGCCTCACCACAGTTTTGTCAAAAGAGTCCAGCTCTGCATTTTCCTTGGCCACGTTGACATAGCCGGAATGCAGAAAAAACCATTTTAGCATCCGCCAGAAAACCTCACGATGAGATTGTCCAGTGGGCTCATAAGCGGTCGACGAATCAAGGTCGCAGATTTTGCGCCAAGAGAGATATGTTTTGAACATCTGCAACCTCGACTTTGGCGAGAGATGGCTCTGCGGCATTGGTAATCCTACGGCCGTAATCTCGTTGAACCTTACACTGCTTAATCCTAGGACCTTCCCATCCTCGGCGAATGATACTTGAGGCTGAGAGTTTTGGGTAGCCCGAACGTCGTCGGGAGAGGGAGGTTTTGGAGTACGATCTTTCATGTTTTGCGAAAAGGACAAGGAATACAGCTGCTGGCTGTGGCTTATTTCCCAACTCAGTGACCAGGATGGCAGTCTTTTCCCGTCTGGATAGGGTATGTCGCCACGAGCCCGCACGAGAACGTCCAGGTCCGACCTAGCCTTGAGGATTGCGGTCGTGAACTCGAGGTAGATGTCTGAAGGATCCTTAGAATAGTCGATGTTTATATCGATCGAGTCGTTTGAGTGGACAAGTGCAAGGACGCCATAAATCTTGTCGCGCGGGTTGGTTGCCAAAGAATCTTCGTTGATTGCAAAAGCGTCAAACAGGTCCATTTCAACTTCTCTCCTCCGATTAAGGTGAGAAAGCATCGGCCCTTCGGCTTCCGATGGTATGTTGAGCTCTTCTTTTTCCCTGCTGTAATGGATGAGCTGTATCCAGTTTATCTCATCGTGGCCGCATTTGACAATGGCATCGGGACAAACGGTGGACTCTTGCAGGATCCAAACGCGCGAAAACCAGGGCCTCCTCCACAGGTACCAAATTGCCAAAGAATCGAAGATGCGATCCCAGAACCAGTTCTTCTTCAAAATCTTGTCGCTTTTGGGAGATCGGCCTGTGGTCTGGCCAAGCTTAAACTTTGCATCGCGCCACTCGTGCAAAGACACCAGAAAGTTGCCAAGCGGCCATATGTGGGCGTATTCCAAGAGTACGCGAAGTACGCGGAATGCTCTTCTTGTCAGGATGTCTGATGGACCCAGCCATATGACGGCTCTCGAACACTGCTCGTATATCTGCCCCATGAGAGGGATCTGGGTATTCTTTTCCGCGGGGTCCTGTTGGTTGATACATATGGCGTCGATCCAGAACGAGCGATGGTTTTCGGTTCCCCGCAGATGATGCAAAGCAGAGTAGAGATTCAACCCGATAGAAATGGAATGGTTGTTAACACAAATGTCTCTTTTCTTGGGCGAGGTGCCCCAGCAATATGAAAGAGCCTCATACTGGGGGTGATCGGATAGTCGTACGTTCCTCAAACGGCAAGAGATAGGCCCTGGTCCAGGTAGCAGATCGAGGATGCGAATTTCGTCATCCGATGGGTTGAGAGGCTCATATTGGAAACCAGCCATCGTGACAGTGATGGAGAGCCATGTTCAGGCTGAGTTGGGCTGAGCATTGTGAGCATCATCCCATGTTGATTAACTTGCTGACTCATCCTACATGTTCATCATCAAAACTGTGGTAAATTGCGCAGTTATTCGATGCCACATCCCCTACCCTAGAGTAAAACCCCAGTGTCACCGCGTCATTGAACAGGGGAGTGAGTGATGGACTATCATCGTATTTCTACAATTTCAAAAGACACTAATCGCTTTGCATCAAGTCAACGACCCCACATTCTAGGCCGGCGGGGAATATCCGACGCCACACTGCGACGTTTAAACGCGATTCCCACCGTGACGCAAGCACTCTTTCCCCACCATAATTCTCTCCAACGCTCTCTGCAACACTCAGCTTTACAGTCTCACAACGCCCATACGCGCTTCCTTGGCAATATTCGACAAAATACACCCCGTGAAGCTGGATTCGACATGGACGCCAAAATTGACAGCCCCAAGAATGAGGCACTCTGGCCAAATGGGGCTCGGGCAGCTATCTGCATCACAATGGACAACATGGGCGAGGCGGCAGACCTCACTCGGAAGCTCTGGCCTGAGAGCGAACCCATTGGGAACCATTTCTCGGTGAAGAAAGTGATTCCTCAGCTCTTGAAATTGCTCAAGAAGTACGACATTCTGGCCACCTACTTCATCGAATCCTGGAACATCAACGTCTACGGCGCCTTCATCCTGGATGAGATTGTCGCGGCTGGCCATGAAGTTGGCTGGCACGCATGGCAACACGAGCCGTGGGCAAAGATCAAAGACGACAGAGAAGAGAGGGCAAACTTTGAACGCAGTTTCGGATCCGAAGGAATCGGCAAATGGCTTGCCACCGATAAAATCAAGCCGTACCGCGGATTTCGCCCACCAGGTGGAATTATTAATGGCAACACGACGATCAAGATGTGCAGAGAGTTTGGGCTAGGATATCTCAGTCCCGCAGCCGAAAAGGCAGCCGTCGTCAAGAGCGGCCCTGACGGAGACGACCTTGTCATCCTTCCCTTCAAATGGGCAGCAGTCGATGCCTATTTCTACATGGAGACTTTCGCAGGCCTACGCAAGCTAAAAGGACAATATCCAATTGCTCCGCAAGAACCTCAAGTATTGGTTGAGGGCTTTATTTCCGAAATTGACAAGGCAATCGAGAAGGGGGAGTTTTTGGCCATTCTGTTTCATCCGTTTCTGACTGAACGCCCGGAGCGCCTCGAAGCGGTGGAAGCGGTGTTGAAGTATTTGGCGCAGAAACGAGATGAGGGTCAGATTTGGCTGGCTCGGTGCCAGGATGTGGAGGCGTTCGTTCGAGAGCATCCAGGCAGTGTGGGGAAGGATCCTGAATGGGACTTGTCATCATGGCGTTGATATGGGCGACAGTTTCAAAGGAGACGGATCGGAAATTATTCCATCATTTTGTTTGTCAATATATATTTGGATTCATTGCCTATGCCCTCTTGTCCTTTATTTACCAAGAGGCATCCCACCCCGTCCTTGAGTCAACATGGCAGTTTCTACATGCGCCCCGTTTGGTCAGATGACCATTAGCGCCACTTTACGCCATCTTAATTACTTTAGAGAGCAGGGTAGGATCTTGGACTATATTACGTGGAATTTCCCCTTCACGCTGAACAACCAATATTCGATATTCAGACTCACGAGTTGAGGCCTTGCTCCTCAATCATCCCCACCAAATCCCTATGGCCCCACGCCCCACACCCCACACAAGTTGTCTGAGGCCCCACGTCGTCAGCATATCCGTAATTCCGTATTGCCGGAGTCATCAGCCGAATGATGATGATGGTAATGGTGACTTCACGCTGACTGTAACGTGATATATCATCATCGCGGGGTATTTCTAGTACAAAGAGATAGATAGCCCATTCACAGGGCTGAGAGGCTGGCCCAATTGTGTATTCTTTCATCCACCTCCGCCATTCTTAATTGGCGACCTGACCGAAGCACTCAATCAACTGTGACCACCTTACACAATCGCTACAATGTCGCGATGCGCACCCGTCACCACAGAGATTCCGCCGATGAAAGATCTGTCGTCGGAAAACATCACAGAAAACGTCAAAATATTAAACAATCAGTGCCTGAGTCCACGGGTACGATATGTTTTCGACCGCTTGGTCACGCATCTCCATGACTTTGCACGAGAGACGTGTCTGTCGACTGAAGAATGGCAAACCGGCATCGACTTTCTCACAGCAGCCGGTCAGATAAGCGACGATCTGCGAGCCGAGTTGATCCTGCTCTCCGACACGCTGGGAATGAGCTTGCTGGTGGATTCCATCAACCATCCCCGCCACGATAAAGCAACAGAAGGAACGGTCTTGGGGCCATTCCACACACACGACGCTCCAGTTACGAATAGCGGCTATGTTCTCCACGAGGATCCGGATGCTCCCCGACTGTTTGTCCTCTGCTCTGTACGAGATTCGGTTGGAAAGAATATTTCTGATGTAGTCTGCGATGTTTGGGAAGGCGATGCGCATGGCTTCTATGATGTTCAGAATCCAAACAGAGACCACCCAGACGGCCGTGCAGTGCTTCGAAGCGACGGTGAAGGTCTCTTTTACTTCACTGCTGTGGTGCCAGTGCCTTACCCAATTCCGATGGATGGCCCAGTAGGCGCGATGCTGAGGCTCCTCAACCGCCATCCCAATCGGCCAGGGCACATCCACTTTATGTTGAAGAAGGAAGGATATGATACCCTAATCACGGCGTTGTATCCGAGAGGAGACCCGTACGAGACGTCAGACCCGGTTTTTGGCGTCAAGGATAGCTTGATTGTCGATTTTGAGACCGTCGATGAGAGTGTCAGCAAGAAGTACAACGTTCCTATTGGTACAAAGCTGCTCAAGTACGATTTCGTTATGATGTCTCAAGAAGAGGCACAAGAGCTTCGAGGTGAAAGGTCCAAGGAGGCGTTGCGAAAATTGGGTTTAGATGTAGATATCGTTGACGGACTCCCCGTGCCAGCGCTCGATTAGCTATTTCCGTTACTGATAGTCGCTGTACCACAAAAGTATTTACCTATTCAAGTAGATATAAATAACTAAGTCTATACATAGTATCCCGTATAGTTTAAAGTACAGTATCTCCATTCAACGGCTATTGCCGGGCGGTGTTTATGTTCCTTTCAACCCACTTACCCCTTACTCGCAGTATCGTATGTGAACACTATCCCTGCTGAAGTGCTTTGCAAGGCCAATATACTTGCATGCCGCTCAGTAGGCAACGAACTGTGTCGAAAACCATATTCATGATGAAAACAAGTATTGCAACCTAAAAGGTGTACTACTGGAATCTATTCTTCCCGTTATACCACCATTGGGAGAGCGTCCTGGGTTGAGATTCATCAAACGCCTGCTTGAAGATGACGAGCAGGTCATGCCAGTAAGAAAACCCTTCGAGGCGAAGGTGGTGAACATGAACTACACTGCATCTCCCTAGGTCGGAGTCTATGCTAAGATGCTTCATAGACTTTCCACTTGGGGACATCGTTGATTATTATTTACTCAAAAAGTGAATATTTAAAATATCAACCACTATATCCAACATGTCCAAGCCTTGGGTTAATCATGATTTATTTAATTCACACCTCGCAAAACATGCTTTCATTTCAAGCTTACCACAAATCAAACCCCACGGCAGAACCTCCGCCGTCAAGAAATTCCCCGTCCATAATGCCATAAACATACGACTCCCCAATGACAAAATACCCTCCTTGATCACCAGCTCGGGGTCTTAAAATAAACGGAGTGCTACCCCCGAACAGAAGGACAATCACGTCCCCAGGTTCTGTTGTGGCAGGGGCCAGTCCCACATAACCTTGCTTTGAAAGAATCGGCCTGGCCATGTAGTTGTAGCTCATGCAACTCTGATACGAATACGTCGCAGCCATCATATCACTATCCATCTCCTTGGAAATCAGAGCAGAAAACTGGTCCTCCGAGCGTTTTGTTGCCCGAACAAAGTAGGGACTGGACTCGGGAAACTCCTTGTCTGCGATGGGTATGCGGAAAACTGCGTCCGTCTGTTGGTCTTCTGGGTATCGGGACTTCTCCAAGAACGTGACCAGATCTCGAATCATTTGGAGAAACTCACTCTGGTCAAAACTTTTGTCAGGGTCAGCGGTCCAAATCGAGCCAAGATCTGCGATGGTATCCACTAAGACTCCGTGGAGGCGAATGGACCCTGGCATGGCGGCACGCGTGTCTTGGGATTCCGGTTGGCGCTTCGACTTTGTGGCTTTGAATAGAGGCTTTCCAGAATCTTCACTCCATCCCATAAGAACTGGAACCTCCCAGTTTGGAACCCAAGATGGAGACCGAATCTCTCCGGCGCGAGCCCACCTCAACATGTCAACGTTTCCTTGGAGCAACAGTGCCCTTGCCGTAGCCTCATAGACAACGTCCACACCGCTCGTGTAATCCACCTTGAGCCCCAGCTCATCTATGTCGCTGGAAATCCCCGCCAGGCCCCATATTTTATCTCTTGGGTCTTTGCAACACAGGACATCTTTGGATCGACGAATGTACGACTGCTGCAGGAGCTGATATAGCGGGAGTGGCCCTTTCTGTCGATACGTCTTCCGGCCTAAGAGGGCAAAGCCAAGCGCCTCGCTCGCACTCGCAGTCTTCAACAAGTCCCATGGAGACTCCACAGCCATCAGCTCTTGCTCCGAGAATGGACCTGGGATTCTTGTGCTCCTGCCTCCTCTCCACTCCTTAATCTCCCAGGGTTGGAGGACGCTGTAGAAAATCACAAGCGCATGCAGGCACTCCACGGTGGTTGAATGAGTGCCACATAGAACATGAGTGTCTCTAGCTAAAGTGATTTCTTGTTTGACCCAGACGCGAGTCATATACGGCCTGTAAGTCAACTTTGCAAAAGCCAGCCGTGGGAATCGCTCGTCGACCTGGTTGGCATCACCCTCGGAGTCGGCAGCCTTGGCCATGAGTTTCAACAACGCGTCCTTTATCCTTCCGACTTCTGTATCTTCGGCGGCATCATCCCACGAAGTCATGTTCTCGGCGTTGAGATTGAGAATACCGGCATCAATAGCTGCTCTGCCGTATGTCTCGGCGCCCTTCATTGCCTGATCACTGCCATCAGCGCTTGGGCCGAGCCAAATGATGACCTTTGTCGCCTGGCGGTACACTCGCGACATGGCCTGGACCTGGCGTGACTTCTCTTCATCGTCAACTTGGTTGATGCAAAGAGCATCGATCCAGATCCTGCTTCCGGCGTATCCGGCCAGATGTTGGAGGCAGTCGTGGAGACTTGGTGTCACGTCGAGATAGGCATTTTCGATGAACACTCGTTTTGTAAAAACAGGCTCACCCCATGTGTAGGAAAGCGCGTTGTAGACAGGGTTGGAGTCAAGCGAGACTTCTTCAAACTGGAGCCTGATGTCTGGTGTCACAGACACCAAGCGCAAGACGCGAATACAGCCCGTCTCAAGGTAGGTATACTGATAGCGGTCTGTCATCAGGGGCTTGTTTGATTCCGGCTACAAAGACGGACCGACGGTGGATGAAGGACAAGATCAAGATTGCGCACCCCAGTGCGGGGGCATTAGAATGAGGCATTATTTGTTAGAGAGAGGGATCTGGGGCCTGGATGACTAGGGAAGCAGGGGTCTTGGAGCCTATGAAGAGGGGGAATTTCTTGCTAGTTAAGATTAATAATAGCCTTAATTAATTAGGTATTTATTTACTAATCTTAATTTCTTTCACTAATATCATCTAGAATATTGTAACGGAGACGCTGGCCCCGTATAATGGGCGCAAACGGACCAGTCCTTCCGCCAGGAAGCCAAAAACTGAAGCTGGTCAACCTTCAGTCTCTGTATCAATTGACTACTACCTTCATCTCGCCCAGCTACTTCATATGTATTTATGTAACCCATTATACACTGCATATATAAGAGATATTGCCTCAGCATGTCAAGTAATAAAGGAAAATACTGTTGGTGGGAAAATTATTGCTATAAGCTGGAAAGAGAAGCTAGCTAGGTCTGGTATTTCTCTTCTATTATAGTCATATACCATAATGCTCTATTTGTGTTAACAGTGGAATAATTACAACTCTATTCAGAGTGGAGATTAATATACATAGATAGGATGCGGGTCTAGTAGATATTGATGGGACGCCTGCGCGGATGCAACAGAATACACTTCATCAGCCACACCAATTTCAGCATCTGGACGCCCGGCTGGGTGGGTCTTTCATCGTATCTTCAATAAAATTCCGTGTCAGGATAGCGTTGGAAAACCTTGGCTCGCAAGATATCCCGATGTTGTGGATCCCAAAGGACGGCCCGATACAAGGCCGGATCAAAGAACTTGGTGTTTGGTCGGCGCTGTGGGACCGCCGGGGCCTCCGTGGAGATAAATCACTATCGAAACATGGTAAGAGCAGTACTCTATACATTGCTGACGCATGGACGAGTGGAAAAGGTCCAGGTAGCACTTCAAGAGGGCCCTCTAGCATAATCATCCTGGGAGTTGCCATACTAGCAAGGTCGTCCTACTTTCCATACTGCTCGTAGTAGATTTTATGAATGCGATCAACCTAGAGATAACCTTTATCGAACGCCGCGCCGCGGCGGTATCCATCTTTCAATTTGGAGTGCGTCATGATGCTCCCAGATCGGTGCATCCGTCCGTTTGGGAAAGCGGGCTCTGAGCATACTATGGCGGTTTATGAGGCTCAGTAGAGTAGACACAAAATCTTGATGCGTTGTATGCCTCTCCAGCTTGACGATGTAGCTGGGGTGTAAGGGTTGATATCCTGGACATTGTTCCTGAAGAACAGACTTGCCTGCCTGGGCTATGAGCCGAACTGTCCCGAGCTGGAGGATTTCGGCAACTCTGATAGAAATATTCTGCGAGCGACAGTGTGAAGTCACTTGCATGGCCGTTGTCGAGTGGCCGCCGCCGAGACTAAGCACGACCGTCACATTAACCTTGATCATCTAGCAGCAGGCTCATTATTGCTCATTCTGTAAATTGACGCACAAGTATTGTTCATTCATTCTCCCCCACATTTCCACTCTACTGCAGATGCCACTTACCCCAGGTTTTCATCGGGGACTAAAGGAACCGGCAAAAAGACAAAGTGCCGACTACCGAGTACTTCAACATCGACGACAGGTCTCTTGGCACCAATACCCCTCTCCGCACTGAGATTCTGACATGCCGAGGCTCAGAATTCACTGGGAGGAAGAAGGCATTATAAAGAGACAGGGTCAGGCCTGGTTCTCTCGGATATTCTCAGACAATCCCACAACCAACAACATCAACAAGGCCCTTTGCCAACCGCTTTCCTGATCAAACAATCCATCCTGCTCATCCACTCAGCTCTGAGAATGACTCTCAAAGGTTCCAGTGATCTAAAACATGAGGCCAACTTGGCCGAGAATGAGTCGTACACAGATCACATCGACGATATTGCCGAGAGTCAAGCCCAGCACGATGCTATGCAGGAGCGCAATCTCCTTCGGAAAATCGACTGGCATGTCCTCCCATGGCTTTGCGTCGCATACGCACTTTCTCTTATTGACCGGACAAACATTGCCGCGGCCAAGATTGTTGGCATGGTGCAAGATTTGAATCTCCATGGCAGCATGTACTCCGTGGCGCTCCTCGTCTTCTTCATCACGTACATCTTGACTGAGATTCCGTCAAATGCAATTGTCAAGCGTCTGGGAACAAGAATCTACTTGGCCATTCTTCTCGTTAGTTGGGGCGCCGTTGCAATGTGCTTTGGCTTTATCAAGAACTACGGTCAATTGGTAGCACTGAGGGTTCTCCTAGGCTTCTTTGAGGGTGGTTTCAACGTATGTTTACTCCTCCCATTGTCTTAATGAGTACTTACTCTCACAGCCGGCCTGTATCTTCGTAATATCCTGTTGGTATAAGCCCTACGAGGTCCAGCGGAGACTGTCTATTTGGTTCGTATTTGGATCTGTGATTTCTGGGTTTGGTGGCATCTTGTCTTACGGGTTGAGCATGATGGAGGGCGACGGCGGTTTTCGCGGCTGGCGATGGATCTTTATCGTCCCTGGAGCTTTCACCGTATCTCTGGCTCTCCCTGTGTTTCTGTGGGCTCCCGAATTCCCCGAGTCGTCCAAATGGACCAACAGAGCCACGCTGCAGCTGGCTCGGGAAAGACTCTCTGAAAGCCGAGTAGAGGGCTTCGAGGAACGAACCACTGTAGGAGGACTTTTGGCTGCAGCATCCGATTGGAAGGTTTACGTATTGGCCATGCTTCTCATGCTCCCTACAGCTGGTTCGTACTCGCTCGCATTCTTCACCCCGTCCATCCTGAGCAGCTTCGGGTTCAGCGTCGCGCTCAGCCAAATTCTTACAACGCCACCATACATATTCTCGGCCATTATCTCTGTTGCAACTGGCATTTTGGCTGATCGGGTAAAAATGCGGAGCCCTTTCATCATCGGCTACTCGCTCCTCGTCATAGTCGGCCTCACAATGATGGGTTGGGGCAATAATACCGGGGCTCGACTCGTCGGCATCTTCCTGGCAGTGACTGGAAACAATTGTGCCATTCCGTCAGCGTTGGCTTTCTTATCCAACAACGTCGTGGACACCCGCAAGCGACAATTTGCAGTCCCGATTCAGACAGTTTTCGGAGGGATTGGAGGTATCATCGGAGCTGTTGTCTTCCGAGAGCAGGACTTCCCCGGTTATCGACCCGGCTTGTATGCAAGCTTCGGTTGTATGGCGCTCAACATTGTGCTTGCTGGCTGTCTTGCCTTGTACCTTGCGTGGGAGAATAAGAAGGTAGATGAGGAAGGGAAGGTCCTCGAAGGTATTCCTGGATACCGCTATACCCTCTGACACGGCAGAGAGGACAGCAGGAAACTATGGATGATGGTGAATGGTAGAAACTTCATGTGATTATTTTTAGTCTAACACGGCTCTAAATTGCACTGGACATCTCATTCAATTGCCACCACTTGGCACTGATTTGGGGCTGTGCGGCACGTTTGACGACGTCTTGCGATCCATACAAGGCGTGCTCCCGGATATCCCGTAGCTTGTCACTCTCAACATCGGTATCGGGATCTCTCAGAGATTCAAAGTCTTCACGAACGTGTTTTGCCATCTTAACTCGTGAACTTTCTCGCAACGTCGCAGCTGTGGTGAGACTAAAGTGCTATGGAAGAGAAAACTCCGACCCTGCACGAAATCAGGCTGCGGTGTTGTACTTCGGATTTACAATCATTATTCCGAGTCCGAGAGCTCGGAGTTACTGGTTCCTAGCATATGCAAGGGATGCTGAGGCATGGACAGGCCACCAATTGGACGTGCAGTTGCGGGAAGCCGTTTGAGACAAAGCCAAGATGCACGCACTTCTTGAAATTTTCAACTCGACCTGGGAAAGATATTGTCGAAATTGCGTCAAATGCGGTACAATAGGGACAGCTAAGAGAATCGAGTACATCCAAATTTAGTGTCGTATGTGAATTTATATCTGGCAACAGGTACGCAAGTGGCGAAATTCTATTCTCACTCTAGCATATTCCTTCTGTCATATCAGACATGCAGGACCTCCCCAACAAGGCTGCGGCCGACTTTTCTCGTATCTCCGGGTTGGAAATTCTGGAAAAAGCAACGATCAACACTAAATCTCTAATTCGGACAAGCGTAGGCAGCCCGAGGAAGATGAGCCAGTCACTTCGTCACCTGTCCCCGCCACTGTAGCACCAGATAGATGTCTTAAACCGCCACCAAACTCGGGCGAAGCTGTTGGAGCCTTATGGAAAGTCGAGTGATCACCTGATATAAGATGCGGGGTTGGGCTCAAATTGCGCTGCTTCGGTGCTCACCAGCCATCAGATTTAGATCTGTCACCCTAGCTGCTGACTTGTCCGCTGTCGTTCCAACACTTCAAACATGGCAGGACTTCAAGGCCCTACCGGTACCCTGAGACTAGATCCTGAAGGGCCAACTTATCACATTCTTCCCGACTTTGAGCCGCCTGCGCCAGCTGGGCGCTTCACTCTCGGTACCATTGTGGACGACTTCGACAGCCTCTGGCCCCTGAACCAGGACGAGGAGCCAGTCATCGATCATTCTCGGCTTCACTGTCACCATGAAGACAAGTTCTGTGCATCAAGGGCCAAGATTGTAAACGGAGGGAGGTACGCCGGATGGAGGCTTCTCAATCTTGGACCGGTCGGTGAAGGTTGGACAGGCCGTCGGAGCACGCAGCACATGAGGTACTGTTTCAAACGAATCGACACCATCTCCTTCACTCCAACGAAGGAGGATTATATGGAAGCATTTCAGTCAGTCGGAGTCCAAGACTATCTGTGTACATCCAACAACAAGCCAGTTTACATGATAACTGGAATCAAGACTGGATACGAACCGTCCATCACCTCCACGAGGAACGCCCCGATAAAAACGCGAACTGCCTTGGATCTCGAAATGCACGGCCGCATTCCGCGGCCCCATCCCGGGGCCCCAGGCGCAGATGCATCACTCACCTCAGACATGATTTTTGCGAGGGTAGTGACGTCGTCTGCTGTCTTTGCCATCAGCGTGGTAAAGCTCGTCGCTGACGCGGAATATCCTGCGGAAGACGATTCGGCTGAGATAGAGGGAGACGCCAGTACAGATCCTTCGGATGATGTTATCATGATCGTCAAGGACATCAAGGAGGTGGAGTTGGATGCTGAGCTGCAGAATATGGATGTACGAAATGAGTATTTTGGGGATGGGGAGATGATCACTTGGATAAAGCCGCGCGACACTTGAACAACATTATCATGTCGAGTGGCTAGGCTACCGGGGTTCAATTTTAGATTAATTTCAACATAATCAAGTTTCATTTGTTGCAACTTGTTTCTCATATTCTCACTACGCACAAATCGATTGACAGTCGACAGACGGCCCACGTTTGTCAAGCAGAACGAAGTCTAACGAAGAAATGGGAATAAGGGAGTCGTGGATTAAATGACACAAGAGTAAGCCTCTACTCTCACGGAGGATGGCCTCCTGCATTCATGGTCACCAATTGAACAAAGCTGTACGAGCTCCCTTGAGTCGGACAATAGGATCTGTACGTTCACCTCATGATCAGCCGCGCTTCTCCATGAGATCTAGAAATCCCATTTACCGTTAGAACCCGGACTGTATATTTAAGACGCCTTGGATTCGTCCTCATCATGTACCCTTCCTGTTTCACTAAACTCTTTATGCTGCTTGACACTTCCCTCCAAACCGAACAACGTTGCCTTATCGCCAGGAATAATCATCTCAAACTTTTCGGTAATTCTAGCATACTCAAAGTAGCCACAGCGGGCTATGGGTTGTGTTTTGGACATATCAATGAGACCGTTCGTCAGAACAGAATCGGAGATATGAATACCTATTAAACACAGTCAGAATGGGTCTTGTAGCCTCTTGCCATAGCTATGCGTCTAGCTAGGGCGATGCAAGTACTTACCAACAACCTTCCCAATCACTACATCGACAGTGCCCATCGGGGGTTACCTGGCAGCCGAAGCGTGGTGTAATATTCACATTCAAACCTAACAGGACTGTCTTTCACCATTGGGACAGGAATCTTTAAGCATGTAGACCACACTTTCTCAAGGCCGGCTCGCTCAAATTCGTCGACGCCGTACGGGGTTTGCTCGGCGGTGATATTGACGGCTTCCCGAAGCGGATACGTAGCGAGTTGCCAGCAGAAAACACCGGTAGCTTCAGCGTTACGCACTGTGTCTTTTCGCTCAGCAGCGAATGTTTGATTTGCGGAAAACATGACGTATGGTGGGTCAAACGTAAGGTTGTTGAACTGCGAGTATGGCGCAAGGTTTGCCATTGGGGTCGCATTGGCGTTCGGACCGTTCCCAGTAGCAGGGCTAACAGTACTAATCCAGCCTATAGGACGTGGGACGACGCAAGCCTGAGCTGATTAGGGTTGCTTGCATGGAATGTAGGTACGACTAGGAGGTCTAACCTTGAACGGATCATGTGGGAGCCCATGCTCCGTCTTTCCCGGTTGGTAGAAGACCATGTTTTCAGTTGCAGACCAATGTATTATTTCTTGTCAAATCGGATCATGGATAGCCTGGATCCGAACAACACTGACGGAGCCGTGCTTTTCTTAATATGTGGTAAATGGCATCAAGTTACCTCGGTAAGTCTCCATGAGGATGAATGCGGCAGTTGAAGTCGGCAGATAAAACCGTCCAATTAGTCTTCCTGAGACATCAGATTAGTGGGCCTTCTGATCTAGAGAATTAGGTTGCGGGTTGGGGTTTCTCAAATATCTTTGCGGGGCACGATATCACGATATTAGTTCACAAGCTAGGTCTCCAAACCAACGGCACTCCCCCTAACGAGCTTTCATCTCGTTGTTGTGATTTGGGCCATTTGAGTTAAATTCTTGGACAAGTCATGACAAATGCGGATAAAATGCGGACGAACTCCAGCAGAAGTGTGTCGAATAATTCAAGAGAAATTATATCATTAAAGCTTTGGATGGAATTGGGTTACTGTAATTCATCGATTCCATCATCTCACCAGAGTCTGCCATAATCATAAAAGCAGAGTCCCCATCTATACTACCACTTCTTTCTTAAATTCCTGTCGCATAGTAATCTGGTTACAAACATCAATCCACCCGAAACTGTCATACAGACCCCCGTGTAGATAATTAGATTGGTGTATTCGCCTGGTTTATTGTTCTTCAAGAAGGATCCGGCAATAGGAGTCCCTGTGAAGACTCTAATCGCACCCCAAGCTGAAAATGCACCGAGCCGCGCGCCAATCTTGTCATCGGGCGACAAACGCGATGTAACTGGCGACATGACACTGATAAAGATGCCGGAACAAAATCCTACTATTGTTAGCATGATTCAGTGTGTCAGAACGGGGTTTAGTTCTTACCATATAAACAAACGAAGCTCACGACGATGCCAATACTGGAAGCAAGAAGCCACATCGTGAGGCATAAACAACCCGAGACGGTTGTGAGAGCATATAGAAGATTAAGACCACCGATGCGATCAGCTGTGTATCCACCTCTGTCAGTTATATTAGAGGCTGTTCAAATTTATGAAATTAAATGGCGAGGACTCACATTATACGGCCAAAGAAGCTAGATCCATTGACAATGGGAAGTAAGTAACTGCTAACGCCAGACCCGTCGAAATTGACGGCAACGTATGGCTCTAGGAAATGTCAGAAAGTGAACCAAATACCATCCCAAGCGAGGTTACCTATGTAGTAGAAAGGAACGTAAAGACCAAAGTTCCCAACCACATTCGCCAACGCTAATGTACTATATCGGATGTCACGAAAGCCACCAAAGTCGATAATTTGTCGAGCGGACTTGAGCGGTTTCGCGGGCAGCTTTTCTGTCGAGATAAATGCAGCTATCCCGTAGAATACCAGCATGATGAACGCTGCAACTCGTAGTGACCATGCAAATCCGATTCGAGGGACCAGATGTGAAAACATAATTGGCAAACATACCCCTCCCACACTGCTTCCCCCCGCCACAACGCCCATGGCGAGGGCGCGGTTTTGTCTGAAATGTTGGCCAACAACTGGGAGTGCAACAGAGGTTCCAAATGGGACCATGAGACCGAATAATACGCCCTAGTGATTGGATGGATTAGCTCCGCTCCTGGTCGTTTAGAATAGTCTAACTTACTTGACTGAGGAAATACTGCCAAATCCGCCCCGGCTGCGCAAACGAAAGCCCAATGCAAGACACAATGGATCCTGTAGTAGCAACTAGGTACAGCCACTTGATCCCGTAAGCGTCGAATAGCGTGCCAGAGACAGGCCCCACGAGGAGCATTAATCCAAGCTGCATTGAACCAATGAGCGAGATAATGGACGGTGAGAATTCAGCGAGGTCATTCTGGATATAGTAATCCTGGAAGTAACCAAAGCTATTCATGTATCCGAAGGATATAAAGTAAACTAGAAATGACCCGGCAACGGTAAACTAGGCTGGTTTTGTATGCTCGCTCTCTGGCTGGCTAATGGTGCAGCCATGTTCAGGGTCAGCTCTGCGCTCCATTGCTGGTGGTGATTGGGGCTTAGCTGACAAGAAAATCGCCAAAGGAGGTTGGATTGAAAATTTGACAGTTGATTTGGAGATGAATCCGTGGAAGATACAAAACCAGTTATGACGGAGTGCGTCATTTTAACTGTGCTGCTGCTATGGAGTCCCGTATGCAAAACCAGGTTTTACTTGCCTACCAAAACCCTGACCTGTCACCAATAAAAAATGAGCTACATCCAAATCGAGCAGGAGCTTAATTAATGCGGATCATTTTATATCCGTAGCAGGTTATTTTATTTTTGTTGACATGTGGGGGCTCGAAACACTGCTGGTCAACAATAATTCATCTGCTAACAAACATGGTATTTGTGGCAAGTGATTCTGAGATGGGCTGATTTCTAGCGAGTCCTCTCCCCTCTATTCCTCGTCCATGCAGCTTAATTCTATTATTTTTTGTTGACTGGTTACCCCCCCCCCCCGATTACCCTACCTTTGTTGTCTGGATGTAGATGTAGAAGAGTTGGTAAATAGGAGAAGAATATTACTCGTCGTCAGTAGAGTTGTTTTTATCGTTTTTCTTCTGATAAATATATTAAATTTCTAGTCTTCTATAAATTAAGATATAGCTTACACCAAGTTTCACACCTGTCGTTATTACTAATAACATTGTGATGAAGCCCAATAAATAATGAGTGTCGTGAGATTCTGTAAGGAGGTTAGATACAACAAAGATTCACAAACGAATAGGAGAAATTGCTAACTTTTAGTTTACAAGAATTCCTTGTACGGGGTGTTGTGTCTCATAATGTAGACCTCAGCAACCAGTGCTGAACAGCCGACGACCATGGCAATGGCGATGATAGGGAAATTGACCCGCGCAAATTCAACAGCTTTGACGTGAATATGCTTGCGAGCGAGAATGTCGCGCCAAAGAAGTCCTGCTAGTGATGCGCTGAATGCGGTGCTGAACGCTCCGTAATTAACACCAAGTGCCATACTATACACTGTGCCCCAAAAAGTCCGATCGCTGATGCTAGTACGGTTCTCGTGATGGATGTTGACCCATTCTTGGATAACACGGGATAAAAGAATCGTGGTCCCTATATTCGTGCCTGCGAACTGTATGACTTGTTAGCTTATTTTAAACAGCTTCCTGTCAGTCAATGTACATACATTGCAGAGAATGACAGAGAGAAACCCCATTCCTCCTATGCTGCCCACAGTCCCTGTTTTGTTCACCCAGTGATCCCAGCCATAGGCAAAGACCTTTACCCAGCCTTTGGTGACCAAGGCTTGGACCAGGACAAACATGGCAAATGCAAAGGGCACCAGGGCGAAGGGGAGATGTGAGATGACGACAGTGGCTGTGGGGAACGTATCCTGCAGCCAGCTATATCCCTTCTTGATAAGTGAAACCAATGTTGTAGGCCTGGCGTCTTGTCTCGGTGGGGAATCTTCTGCAATTCCCTTCCGGCCTTCTGAAATCACTGGACCCGGGAGACTCTCATCAGGTTTTTGGCCCGTCGAGTTGGCGACAAAAACGCCAGATTCTGTCCGTTCTAATGAACACATCGCATCGGCCAATGATGGACTTCTCTCAAAATTGTTGGTCCCCTCTACTTTGGTGGAGGTTGAAGAGGTTGAAGGCGAACTCGGAACAGTAGTATGACTCTCGTCACTATCCGGCGAGGGAGGGGTCAGATCAGGAGACTGGTTGATTAATGCCGCCGAACGCATATCGTTATCGGCATTCGTGACATTGATCTGAATTTGACCTTGTGGTGTCGTGTTGGGCGGCTCTGGTTGAATCGCCATCATTTCCTGCATCTCGCGTTGTCGGTTCTTTTCTGTTTCAGCATCCTTAGACCTATTTGCCTTCTCAGTTCTGGCTCGTTCTGCTTCTCGGCGTCCCTTTCTCGCAATCTCTCGAGTCTTCTCCCTATCGTGCCACCCAGACGCAATGTCCCAACAGAACATGACAAAAGCAGCGGGGAGGGTTACCCAGAAAACTGGATGTTCGCCGCTGCTCGTGCTGGCAGCGTTCAGAGCAAGCACCGTGATGAGTGTCGTGGCCATAATGACAGCTCCGAATGCAGCACCGCGCTTGTCAAGGAAAGGATTCATGATCTCCTCCAGGGGAAGGAGTTTCCTTGGATCGTCGCTGGCCGACATTTCGTCTTCGCTGTTAATTGCCCCGCGTGCGTAGGGAATATTTGGATTGACTGGGGCTTTCGCTTTTTCTTCCTGCGAAAGTGTCTCCATCTCAATCGAGGTGGGTATGAGGGACGGGTCGGCGAAGACAAAATATAGAAGAAACGGAAATAAAACCACGGCCGTTATCACAACGGGGACAATCATGTTGGCTGTGTAGTGGATGAACTTGATATCAAACGCTCCAGCAAGTACCAGATTCGTCGGGTTGGATGACACAAGAATAGCTGATGCGATATTGGCGACGGCGAATTGACTGTAAATCCAGGCTTTCGGATGGTCGATGTTCTTCGACACTCGTGTCATGTAGGCGAGAAAAGCTGTGCCCGAGAGAATGATGGGGTCATTGCCGATAAAACTTCCCAATGCGAAGAAAAAGGCATATAGGTAGAAGAATAGCCTATGCCCGACTTTTCCACCCCATTGGAGCACCTTGAAGGCGAGCCATCGAATAAGACCGGATGCATCGATCGAAATGGCAATGTAGGCAAGCGTAAGGAAGAAAGCCATGATGTCGATTGGCGAAATGTTATTTGCGCCAATTGTTCCATCATGGACTTCTTGTCGGCCAATGGCCCCTACTGCCAACAGAAAGAGGTCCGCTATGAGAGGCGCGGTGACAAAATTCATTGGAAGTCGGAGGCGAACAAAATGCTTGGTGTCGCCGGGCCCCTTCTGCTCCTGAAGTGAGCCATGTTGGGTCGCGCGTCCGGTTGGTGATATCACTCGAATGGCGCTTAAACAGCCCAGGACGGCACGTATAACGAACCGAGGGGCGTAAAAAGGAATGTGGAATGGGAAGAGCACCACAATATCTACGGGAATAGTAGAAAGATTAGCCACGAGCTTATGAATCTGGCGTACACAGCCACTTCCAGAACTCACTTGTGACCAGGAAGACGATGAGCGTAAGAATTGAGTGCCAGTCTGAAATACGGGCCGTTTCCGTTGGTTCTGCCATGATTTCAAAAAACAAGCCTCATATAGGGTCAGTTGTAGTAGACATGCATTTTACAAGACCCCGAAATGAAGGGGAAAGAGGTGGGAAAGAGGGCCGTCATTACGAGGTGGGAATTATCGCTGATCGGCGAAACCCCGCCCACATGAGGTGAGGACTTGGCATCTGCACGTCGAATGAGGCTGTGGCAATGGTTGAGCATGCAGTGAATCGCGATTCAATCCACAGATCGACGGGGAAATGCAAGGAAACTTACGATGAGTCTCATCTAAAACACATGCCGGCGCTACAGCGGTCAAATTATGAGACTGATTCACAACATAATTCATTGAGGCTCTTTTAACTCTATCAACAGTGACATGGCATGAAACCATTCTCCAGCCTTCGAAATTTGTTCCTTCGCACTGGATTCCCAATCTGGCTGTCAGTGAGGGATTTTCTTATCATGAACTTGCTGAAAGTGACCCGCAGAACCGCCTGACGTGAGTCGGCAGTGCCGAATGCAGTGTCTCACCAGACGTCTTTCTATTCGCCTGAATTCTGATGCCTACATCATGGTGTTACCCCGCGTCGCCCTGGTTCTTAGAGAGTGGTAGCACTGCAGAGCCTCTTCCTAGCTTCACCCTGGCCTCATCCTTGATTACAATAGCACCCCAGCCCGGAACGGTTGCGTGTTCGTCCCTCCTTCCTCTCTGTTGCTTCCTTCGTAGGGCTGTTAGCAGATAGCTGCTGATGCCTGCGTACGACCAATATGATTTGAGAGCCTCACTGTTCGACGTCGGGGTTGAAACGACACTGTGTTTGTGCGATGCTAATTGTCCCCGACAGCCGGTGTGGGTGGCTCGTTGGTCCAAACACGGAAACTGGGCACGCGACTCTGTTGTGTTCCCTCTTGCTGTTTGCTGTTCTTCTTTCTTCGTCGTCTTCTCCTCTTTCTTCCCCTTCAATATCGTATTTTTACTCGGCAGATTCTAGCTTAAATTTAGACGACTCCAATTTGTGTTCTTAATCCATGCCAAACCTGTCAATTGCGTCCCGAGAAATGAACGAATATGCCGCCGTATCTTTCTGCCCTCGCTGATGGGATATTCGAAGCCAAGGACATCGCATCATCCACAAACTCCACTATCGACGCACTGGAAGTCATCTGTGTGTGGCCCGTCTCGGGCCAATATGGTCCTGGGTCACGAGTATTGTGAGCCGTAAAACATTCCCGCAAATGATTTGTCTTCGGCTAACTTTCCCGTGAAGATACTACACCCTCGTGGCAGCATGTATTTTGGCTAAAAGGGTAGGGTGGGTAGTCAATGCTTGCTTGACTGCGGCGCTTCTATTACCCGCTGTTGCGGCAATACATGGTATAGTGCTTACAGCGCTGCACGTTGACGGTGAGAACTCGAGCCTATCCATGTGGACAAAATGCCTAACGTGATAACCTCCATAGGTGCGGTTGACATGGACATTTATGGAGCATTCCAGTTGTGCTCAATTGGTATCCTGGCTGCTCCCGTGGCCACCATGATGTCTAAGACGTACTTCAACGACCCGGGCCGAAACGTCATATTCCTCTGGACGATCTTGCTTCTATCAGGTAGGAATACTCCTCATCCTCGCATTTCTAGACGTGTTTCCGATCTAATCGTGTGCGTTGCCCCAGGTCTCATATGTCTAGCCGTCGAGTTCTATCGAATCGAGACCTTCGACTGCATCGACCCACAGTCAGGAAACGTAACATCACCGAGTTTCTCGAACTTCACGTGGGGAAAAGACAACACTTGTAGCCTGCGTTGCTCGACAAAAAATGGTCCTTTCTCCCCAATCCGCGGCGGGCCAGACGACAACCTCTACATTGTACCGGCGCCGGACAAGCTCACATTTGGCACTGCCACGCTCCTTGCCGCAGCTTGTTGCGTGCACGCCATACTATGCCTCATCTCTATGCGGAATAAGATCCTTGACAACTGGAAAGAGCGGTGGGGGCGCAAAGTCAACAACGAATCGTTGGATCATGTCATCGAGCACACCGAGCGTGCTACACCTGAGATGATGAAGTCAATTAACGGCAGAATACAATTCTTTCTGAAGATTGTAGCGATTCCTGTCTTTGGCGGTGCTGGACTTGCCATTTTGATAATCGGTGAGATGAACTTTTTCAGTCGGCAAGTTCGCTACCAAACAGAGCCAATCTCCAGCGTCGGTGAGATATATCTGCCCATTTCCACATATTACCACCATACTAACGTCGTTCGTGCCGTCTCAAGGTCAATGGACTCCAATAGCCGGAACGGTCATGGCTGTGGTCGGATCATTATACCTTCTAATGGCCGACGAAGTCGAGGCTGTGAGAGGCGAATTAGAACTCGGAGTGGGCGACAAGCAATGCAATTGTTCCCATCGATGCCACCGACAAAGTTTATTCGCAAGGTCGCCGAGGCGGTCAAGAAGTCGTTGGGCGAGCCGTCGTGGCTCCGAAGATAACGATACTAATCGCGGCAGAAGTCCTTCAGTAGTACTTCATACTCCCCCATCGCCGTCAATAGAAATGAGTGCCAGACAGTTGTCCTCGCCTTTCACTCGTGACCCTTCTGTGGCGGTCGAAAACGACGGACAAGGGGACCTCGGCTACCGACATAGGGTGGCCAAGACACTACTGTCAATCGGCAATTGGATTGGCACACCGACACAGGGCTTTTTCGACGACTCGGCGTTCAAGGCTGGGCGAGCTGCAGGATACCCTCTCATCCCTGCGGAGTCATTTCGAAATGAAAGACTTCATGGGGGAACGGAGGAAATGAGAGAGTCTGGATCGCATCTGCTGCAAGTCCCGCGGAATGTTGTACGCCGAGATAGTTCTTCAACCAGGATGGGATAGGCAGATAAGGTACATTAGATTATCTAGGCTAGCTGAACTCAGGATGGGATTTATCTTTTTCTTTCACTTCTCCCTCTTCTTACCATCTTTTCTTCTTCTTCTTTTCATACGTCAGGTGTCTTCCACGCCCTGGACTGAAGTGGCGCCGCCCAACGATACCTACCCTACACCGACCAAACGGCCGAAGAGGAGAAAGCTGGTGTATAGTGTAACCATTTGAGGTTAGCTTTCCCACGGTCTTATGGCCGGCTTAGGATTTATCCCTCAGCGAAGCCGGACACTGGTGATATCTTTTCCCGTTACCCCGCGCCAAAGGGATTGCGTCACATTTCGATTGCGCAACAGATTTGCGACAGCTGTGACATATTTAACTGTAAATCCAGTAGCTACAGCCTCCTCTACCCCGGCACGCATCGGTTAGCAACTCAAAATGATTGCTGGTATCGCCCATGTTAATATCACTGTGCCGGAAGGCACCCTGGACCTGGCAAATGAATTCTACGCCAGCATTTTGGGGCTGACACCACGTCCAGTGCCTGCTCTGCAGAAGGGCAGTTTAGCTTGGTATGGTTTCAAAACATGGCCACGACTTTTAGATTGATTATATCTGACATCTAAAAGGTTCGATATCGGCTCTTCCGGCCAGCAAATCCACGTTGCGTTCGGAAGTAACGTTGACCTCGAGTCCACAAGGCACCCATGCTTCAAGCTCCAGGATAAGGAAGCTCTGGCGGCACTGCAACTGAAGATTTGGGAACACTTTGAGGCTGGAGGCAGTGCGGCCCCAATGGCAGCGGACAAACCTGGGCAACTTGATTCTGGTAAGTAT
Source organism: Ilyonectria robusta (assembly GCF_021365365.1). Lineage (NCBI taxonomy): Eukaryota > Fungi > Ascomycota > Sordariomycetes > Hypocreales > Nectriaceae > Ilyonectria > Ilyonectria robusta. The sequence goes on from NW_025764451.1 coordinate 225,112, forward strand.
CTTTGTTCCGGACCGTGGGTCTTAAGTTTGCTAATGGGTTCATCAAGGTGCACAAGGCGTGGAATACCCAGATCGCTTCTTTGCTCGTGACTATGCGGGCAATAGATTGGAGTTTAGTCTATAGGAGGAATTCTTAATGCTTTGGGATGTGTCGGTGATTAAGATGGATTGCGGCCTTATATCACAAAGTGCTCACACGAACATGTCTGGACTCGTTATTCCAACAAAACACGACCACAGTAACATTTGTATCAGAACTGCCGGGTGTTGCCCAAACCCTAGCCGAGACGCTTAAATACCGGCAAGCTCCCAATATCGATGATCTCAACACTGCTGACGTGTGAGGTTGGGCGAATGTCATTACTGGATGAGGAGGATTCAGTGGTTCCATTTCCATCACCGGACATAATTCAATCCACCACGTGGCGCAGAACCGCTTGTATTCGCCCGCTGTTCCAAGGGCCTAGATTAAACCATACGAAGTAGTCCGTGGAGTTTCTCGGCCACATACTCAGGGTTATCAGCCTGGATGAAATGTCCCGCACCAGGGACTTGAAATGGTCCTTGGCTCCTATCTGACTGGGTGAGTTGAGCCAAGCCCTCGTTGTAGTGATGCCAATACGGGTTAACGTAGGCCTGGATCACCGCAACAGGAATTCCAAGCGACCGTTCGTTATTTTCGGCAAAAGTGACAAAATCGTGGCCCAAGACGGTCACGAAAGGTCCGCTGCCGTCTGGTCCCCGAAGACTTGGCGCGTCAGCACGAGGAAGAAGCTGAGTCAGATTCCTGCGGCTGAGGCCCTCCTTGTTTCCCACGTTTGGGTGGAAAAGTTTTCCAATTTGTTCCCGGGCGATCCGAAGATGTTCTGGAGTAGTCCCAGGCGGCAGCGCGGTCTTGTCGAAATCTGGTTCATCTGGGTCTGGGAAGAGCGAGACGAAGTCGGAATCGGTGAGCGTGCTGTCGAGGAACAGCACACCAGCGACGGTATTCGGGTGCTCTTGTGCGAACAAGCGGATGAGTGCGCAACCAATGGAGTTGCCGACCAGAATCAGCTTCATCTTATCGGAGCCATCCATGCCCAGTTTCTCCGTTGCGATTTGGGTGATCAGTTGGTGTAAATCACCGACGGCACTCATGCAGTCATGCGCATGACTGGGGTCAACGGCGCCTTTATCGTCTGGGTCGCGGTCAACAGTCTGGCCCTGTCCGAAGCGATCGTAGGTGAGAATCGCGGGTAGTCCATCGGGCGAGATGGCTTGTAGCGTGGCAATAGTTGGTGCCCATGCTAGCTGTGGCAGTCCAAGGCCGTTGACAAACACAATGAGCGACGGACTGGCTGTCTCCGAGGCAGTGGATGCGGTGAAGCTGTAGGAGAGCTGGGCAGACGGCTTGGTCGTGAGACGAATAAAATCGTACGCAAGTTCATCCCGCTCAGACGACATCTTGGCGGTTAATCAATTTACGTCTTGTTTGTGGATGAGTGAAGAAAGCCTTCCTACAAATGGACATGTCATCATCACCTCGTGGTCAGACGGATACGGTATTAGTCAGCGGTCGTAAGCCTCTAACCATTAAAACGGAGTGAAGATCCTGTTTGGTCATTTTGGGAGGGACTTTTGTGTAGTTATCTGGAATTATAATAATCTTGCGGTTTGATCTCCCAAGTTCATTATCTATTTTGGCGTATGTGACGATTTGGGCCTTCTCACTATGAAAACAGTCCTATGCGCCCGGACACTCCACCTCCACTGACCCTCCATAGGCATACACTAAGCAGTACAACATGCCGATTGGGCCCTGTCACAATTTGTGCAATAATGTTACCGAGTCCGAGGCGAAGCTTCAAGGGTCCATTTTTGAGGTCGCCGAGACACGATAGTGGCCAAGACACGAGCAATGGAACTGGCAAAAGTGGCGCGATGGTACCCCACAATCCGCTTGTAGCTACCTTGACCCAAATCACCTTCCTAATTTGGGAGACATGATATGTAACAAGGGAAATGTCGAAAAGGGTTGGTCAGATGCATGTATAAGGGATCCCTTTCCGTCCCGGCACAGAAGTTGTCGGCTTACCACTACTCCAGCATCTCACAGCCCTCAGATTTGTCGAGAAACAACGCCGATTTGTTTTATATCATGGATTTCAAAGGACTTGCAAACGCGTTCCGATCTAAACGCCTCGTCTACCGGGCTTTTGAAGATAATGAAGCCGACAAGCATTTCTTATTTGCTCAGATCGAGAACGACCCCGTCAACACGACACTTGCCGATCTGAGCATGGTGCAGCCGCGAAACAAGAAGCAAACCGATCTTTTGGCCAAAAGGATAGCTGAGTCGACCCTAGGGGTCATGATCTGCATCCCTCCGGGAGGTGACAGCAAGGAGGACGCTACACCTGTGCCCATCGGCTTCCTGGCTTTAAGCTGCGGAGGCGCGGAACAAGTGCACAGTCGATCGACCAGTCTTGGCATCATGCTGGCTACTCCTTACCAGGATCAAGGTTATGGCAAAGAAGCCATCAACTGGGCGCTGGATTGGGCGTTTCGATATGGAGGTTACCATCGCGTCGGGCTCACTACTCTCTCTTACAACGAGCGTGCTCTGCACCTGTACAAGCAGCTGGGGTTTGTGGAAGAAGGTCGTAGTCGCGAGACGTACTGGCATGATCGGAAGTGGTATGACCTAGTTGGCTTTGGGATACTGGAGAACGAGTGGGCTGCCTTGAGAGGTCTAGAAGAAACTTGAGTGAACGATGATGGATGAGTCTAGGACGGTGTATTTGACCTTATTTTGTGTCGGCAAATAGAAGATCTGGTTTTTTTTTGGGTTATAGTTATGCCAAGAGACGTACAATTCATCAGCCGAAACAATATACTACCGAGTTCGAGAATGATTGCACAAGTGTTCCGACACATCAACGTCCTGGCCTGGGCTGAATGATCTTTGGTAAGATCTTGTTATTTAGCCAGTCCTCTTTTCGTCGACTTCGAGGGGGTGATTTAATCACGAATTACCCACAAAGTCTGGTGGCTACTTCGAAAAAATGAGTCATATCGACTCATATGCAAGGATGCAAGCCATACTGGAGAGTTTCGAGAAGCTCGTTTGGGTGCCATGCCCGAAAGCATCGACACGCATCTCGGCGTATTGTTAATCCGGATAGAGAGTTCTCCACCCATCTCCGAGCCGAGCTTCAATCCCCGGCAAAACCACATCTATCCTCTTCACCAACATCCAAACATGAGCGTTCAGCAATTAAAAAAGTCGGTTCTGATCACCGGGTAAGTTTCAATCGCTCTAAACGTGCTATTTGCCTCTAATTAATGACGAATAGCTGCTCACCTGGCGGCATCGGCTGTGCACTAGCGCAAGAGTACCAATTACGCAGTAAGCTCAACATGTGACAGTGTAACCAACGTCTGTCCAAGACCCCAAAGCTCACATTGCACCATCTGCTAGGCTGCAATGTCATCGCCACAGCTCGTAATCCCAAAGCCCTCGCTGAGCTAGAGGCCATGGGCTTGACTGCGGTCCGTCTCGACGTGGATGACGAAGACAGCATCAATGAGGCGAAAGCGCGGGTCGAGGAGATCACCGGAGGAAAGCTGGATATCCTAGTGAATAACGCGTAAGGTCACACAACGCCAAGGCAGTTACACGACTCTGACTTTCTATAGTGGCGTTCGATATGTCATGCCGTTGACAGATGCAAATCCAGAGCGCGTTCGTTCCGTCTTCGAAACGAATGTCATCTCAGTCATGACTCTCACCAACAAGATGCTGCCTTTCCTTCTGGCGTCGGAGGGACTTATCGTCAATATCTCCTCTTTCTCCGACCGTCTGGGATACCCGTTCAAGGGCGTGTATGCCATGTCCAAAGCAGCACTTACATCTTACTCCCGCGGTCTCTCGCTCGAACTGGCGCACTACAACGTCCGCGTTCTCAACGTCGTAACATCGTTTGTGAGCAGCAAGGGCCAGAGCGGCGTCGCCGAGCCATGGCCGCAAGACAGTTTATTCGACAGCATGCGCGACGTGGGACAAAAGGTTGGAAGCGGAAAGAGGATGACGGCTGAGGAGTACGCCAAACATGTTGTGACGGAGACTCTGAGAGGCAAGGGCTGGAGCTTTGGACCGTGGAGGTTCTTTGGGACCAGGGAGGTTATGCGAATTGGCACCATGTCTACGAAAATGTGGCTCCTGGAGATGCTGGGTGAGGGCTGGATACGATTCTTGATGCTCAGAATGTGGCCGTTCTGGAGACTGAAGGATGCTCTCCAAAATAAGAAGAACAATTGAGCTTTCCAGGGGAGTAACTTGAATTTCTCTGTAAACAGCTATTTATCCTCAAGTCAAGAACGCATAACTTTATTTGCGATCTCGTATGCCACGAAAGAAAGGTTAGTGGTGTGTTCTGCCTCAGAAGTAGTGTTGTTGAACTAAGGCAGTAAGGTAGCTTCCCCAAGAATGTTGACTTCAGCAATGAGCATTGTTGCGTTTGGCAATAGTGATTGTGTTATTCAGGTGTCCAACAGATTGTCTAGGATAGCTGAAGAACAAAGCCTATAGTCGTGTTTGGGCGAAGGTGTCTAGTGAAGTACAAAGCTGTATCGCTGTGATGTATAGATTCCCACAATCCAAGAACGCCCCTGCGACTATTTGCCGAATGGAGAAAGATGTTTGTCGGGCTGGGTTCTGCCAATGCCAGTCATGTTCCTGGCCACTAAATTGCACTATTGTTTAGGACCTCCTACAAGACCTAAGCTCTACCGACAGCACTTCGCACTAGCTATGCAGCTAGCTATTCTGCCCTCGTTCAAGGTCGATTTTGTTGTAGAGCAGTCCTAGCAAGTTTTTAGTGTCGAGCAGCAATGAAGCAAACTGTTCGTCCGTTCTTCGATCTCCCCCCCCCCCAATCCGCAAAAGTGTCTCTTGACCTGTTAGGGCCAGCGTCTGTCATCAACCAACGACACCTGACCCTTGAGACATTCAAGTTCGGGCTAGGATTGGCCATGTCTAGGGAGCATGCAAGCCCACGACTGCTTATGACGTCATCGCACCTGACGCATTCTGGTCTGCTCAAAACCTGGGTTTCTGGGATACCCACAACATTCGGAGGAGTTCTAATGTCGTGAAACAACGTCTCGCAGTCAAGATGCCGCAGTCACTCGAAATAGCCCTCAAGAACGTCTCCAGTTCGCATCATCTGTATGCCTACGTAACTGGCATAGCCATCCAACACAATAATCAACGTTGTCTCCTCAAAGCAAATGGCAAGGACCTGTATTTCCCTCAAGAAGTCCCCCAGATAGGCTCCCCCCTCGCAGAAAACTGCGCCATCGCCCTCGGAGCGCCTGGGAAAACGGTCAAAATCACCATCCCTCAAATCGCCGGAGGACGAATATGGATCTCCGAAGGCGAACTGACTTTTCTGCTGAACCCTGGACCGGCGCTTGTTGAGCCGTCGGTGCTGAATCCAAGCGATCCAAATGCGGGGGTGAACTTTGGGTTCGTCGAGTTTACGCTGAATGATGCGCAGCTCTATGCGAATATCAGCTACGTGGATTTCGTGCCTAGGATGCCGATCGCCATCAAGCTCAGGCAGAGCTCGGGAGCGGTTCAGTTTGTGACGGGCATGGCATCTGACGGGTTAGATATGATGGTGGACGGTCTGACTGCACAGGCGAAGAAGGATGGTCGGCCATGGGACAAGTTGGTCGTACATCGCGATGGTCGCAATTTGAGAGTCCTGAATGCGACGCATGGAGACGCTGTGAATGCAAGCTTCGATGGCTATTATGAGCCGCTCGTCGAAGAAGTGTGGCAGCGCTATGGGTCTGGGCAGAAGATGAGCATCAACACTCAATCCGGTGCAGGAATCCTCGAGGGCCTCGTGGGCAGCAACGGTACGCTGAAGATCGGAGACGAGGAATTCAACAAGCCAAACACTGCGGACATATTTGGCTGCAACAGCGGTCCCTTCACGACCGGACCGTCGCCCATCAGGAACGCCATCATCCCTCGCCTCGCCGCGGCTTTCGTTCGGTCTACCTTGTACCAGTACGATGTGCAGCCAAGCACCCCGGATACATTCTACCGGCAGGACCCAACGAACCACTATGCCCGACTGGTGCATGAAGTCAACATCGACCATAAAGGCTATGCGTTTGCGTATGACGATGTGCAGCCGGATGGGGGGGACGACCAGTCCGGCAAAGTCAATGCAGGGGATCCGCTGCTGTTCAAGGTTATAGTAGGAGGACAAGGAGTTCAAGCGGGTGAAGAGTTGTGATACTCGATCTACAGGATATTCAGTGCTTATATAGGTAGGTAAGGTTAGTATTTTCGCAATGAAAGACAATGTGTACGAGCTTAGAGCGACACCAGTGCAGGTCCAGAAACGGAACGAGATCGTGATGCGATCAAGTCTCGTCTGCGAGTTACGTGTCAATGCTACATTACTCCACAATATCGTGCGCAAGTAACCATCTGACCTGGTTATACCGAAAGCGTTCAGGCTATTGAGAAAATTAAGAGTTCGGAGTCCGGTGACGGATAAACTCCCCAGTGCCCCATTTAACGCTTACCCATAAACCTTACTGCGATCTTGTCGATGTTGGAACCATACGACATAGCGACTAAATAACCTTCGACGAAACAGACCATCATGGCCAGTTAGGTGGAGATATGTTGGCATAAAGAATACAACAATCAAATACTAATACCTTGACCCCAGGATTACTAGAAGCCAAGGTGCAACACTATTGCAGCAAAATCACTGCTGACATCAACTTCGACCCGCGTGATGGTCTCGGATTTATTGGTCGCATTCAACCCCATACGCTGTTCAATTTCAGCGTCGACTTATCATTCGACCCCGTATCGTGTGGAGAGGAGGCTGGCGTGACTTTTTTTCTCACACAGTATCAGCATATCGACCTTGGTCTCGTTGGCCCAGGACACTGTAATTGGACCAAGGGTGACTCGACGCGCCTCCGTTTCCGTGTAACAACATTCGGAAAACCACAGGAAGCAGCCCAGGAAACAAAGATCATAGCACTACCTGATAGGTGGCGTCGAGGTTCACTTCAACTGAAGATATGGGCGAGCGATGACAAGACCTACCGATTCTTTGCTGGGCCAATATCAAAACGTCATCAAGCCATCGAGATTGGCAGTATAGGTTCAACACTCCTGAGCGGTGGACCGGTCCATTCACTGGTAAGTCTAAATACAGTTCCCAGATCGGGATGCCTCCAATCAAGTGTTGATACAACCAGGGACGCTCGTTAGTGTCTACGCTACAACTAATTGAGAGGAGGGCTCAACGCCATCATACTTTAGTCAACGTCAGCATACCTTAGTCGGTGGAGATACACGGGTGTGGCGCAACAGATTGATCATGATGAGATCGTGTATTTGCACTAGCTAGGCTTTGTCGAACCCTGCTGCTCTTGCCCTTGCGGTTGAATCTGGCCAGCGGCATAGCTGCAAGCACAAAGCCGCAATCCCCAAATATCTCATCGTTTTTCAGTGCAGTCTCGTTTCAGCTTCAAAACTACCACTATGAATACCGATTGTCGTAGACCAAATCGCCCTCTTGTTTCACTACGGAGTCCGAGGAATTCCAGTCGTGAACGATTCCATACAGCCTAATATCGGGAATTCCCACTCACGTAACCATGCAGACAACTGTAGCCCCTCCCTCCTTCAACATGAGACTCCAAACAGTCCCTGGCTCGCGCGGCCATTGCTCCAGTTCCTCATGTTATCTGAGTATCGTGCTAGGTCGGAGGTGCGGTAATTTGTCTCGGAGGACACTAAAATATCTTGAGGTGTGCGTGAAAATAATAAACCATCGTCTATCCTCCAACCTAGCACATTGCCAAAGATCGCAGCAGTCGTTGCTAGTCGCGCCGTAAATTTCAAGCCGTTCGATGGTGCGCTAAGCGGGAGCGCAGACCTCTGGCATATATGACGGTATCAGAAGTCATGAAATTGCCTTTCTCACTCGTCGTGTTGTTTCGGGATTTCGCTCGGCTTGGCCTCTTGGTATTGTCGACAACCGCGGTTGGACTTGGCGCCAAGTGGAAGGACATAGTTGGTGAGTTTCCAGACAGATCCTATTCCTTATCATCAGCATCAGCCAGGTGCCGCGTTCAAAAGTGTGGATGGGGTGATGTCAGTGATGGACGTACCTCTCTAGTCGATGGAACGTGATTCGACGGTGCGATAGCGTCAAATGTTTGACTTCTAATGGGCACGTCTTCTCAAATTCATTCATCGGAATATTATGGAAGGGTCTACGGTTATATCCTGATAGGAATGACTGATTGCTGAAAGGCATGTTAGCCATTGGGGGTCCAAACAAGAAAATCCCGACGTCGTAGTACCGGAAGCAATATCCGTCGTCGCAGGTACGCAGCCAGTTTTATTTCCGTATGATCTTAAAGCCCATTCGTTTAGCGATTGACTGTCCGTATGCTTGTCGCAGATGAAAGGCGGTTCGTGCACCGAGAACTCTAATGACGGATCGATCTGACAATGATCAAAGAATTCGCCAGCAAAGCCTTCATAGATGCTCGTGCAGTAGGATTGGTCGTTGGTGGCCACATCGCCGACGGACGAAAGGAACCCGGTCGATACATCGGAAATATCGTTACCGTAGGCTTGGATATTGAGGGTGAGATCATCGGATAACGAAAAGAGTTCCGTCGATGCATCATGACCAGCCATCCCATGGGACACCCCATTCAGATACATTCCTTCAATGCATGGAAGGAATTCGGACGGGTGATCTATCGTGACTAAATCGAAATGAGAATCTGTTCTTTGCAGGGGGTTGGAGGAGATAATGCTTGCCGACGAAGGAATTGACATAGCTGCGACGGGTACAGCTATGTCTGAGGATTGGCCACAGAAAGGGCGAGTAATGTCTGTAGCCTTGTCCCCGAATCTTGTCACCCCCCATACATGACGAGCGATGTAGGGAGGACTGTCCGAGCCCTTGGATTGTCGTGCCATCGCAGCATCGCGGCCACCCAAGGGAGAGCGCTCGAGCCGGTGCGCTGGGGGTGATGACGTGTCTGAAGAACTTCGGCTGGATTGCCTACGGTATCCGTTGGCTTTGGATTCGCCTTGTCGCTTGTTGGCTCTCAGTTTCCGTTGCGAGTCGGCAAGTTGAGCGCGCCTGCGAGCGACTCTCTCCTCTGGGCTGAGATTCAGCATCGGTCGACCTCTCTTTGCCATGATGATAGAGAAGTGTGTGCCAAAGCACGTGTCAGGCGAGGCTTTGCTTAGAAAAGGTGGCTATTAAGCAACAAAATGATGGATGGTGAGTGAGCGTTGGATGCTTGGAAATGATGAAAGATTCAGGACGACTCACCTCAGACTGGTACTGGCGGAGCTCCACACAGATGACTAGAGATACAGTATGAACTATAATTCAAACTGTAATATTTCTTACCCGGTAACTCAGAGATATTATTTATCCCGTCTCATCAATAGCGAAACGATCCTTCTATTACCCTCTTTTGAAACAATAAACTACCAAATATGGCGTAATATTCAGTTTCTAATGTTTCTTTTGTTGTTAAACTGCCTAGAAGTATCAGGTGTTCATTTGTCCAGTTCACTTCCAGGTCGTCGCTTATCTGGTCCTGGAAATAGATAGCACTGTACTGTGTCAGAGTGGGGAAGTAGCCATCCGCTTAACCTATTCCATGAATTAATGTTGACAGCGCCCTTTGCCTGTTTGAATATTTGTTGACAGAAGGCTATCTGCGGCTTTCCGGCTACCGAGATTTTTCGTTAACAAGGAGCTTATCATGTAGTCTTCCGAGGATCGCTCACCTCTTAGAACAATTCTGTTCGCACTTCTGCGTGGTTTGTCTTTGCGTTGCCCCGTGTTAACTATAATAATTTAAACACCATCGTTTTTCAGAACTCAATGTCTTTCTTTGTCTTCAGACTAGGGTCATTCGCATTTCTTTGATGATCAAGAACATCAAGAGAATGGGATAACGAATGCGTAGCGTCGTGTGCTTTGAGAATCAGTTGAAGCTCCAGGGTAAATGTACTTTCTGGTACACCCGTACAAAGTTGACTGACAAGAAAAAGGTACCATTGGTACCTTGAGCATACAGTTCGTGACGGGTGAGTTGTTCTCGGATATACGCTATGGTTCTATGTGATATAATTCTCGATCCATGCGGTGTCCTCAAGGATGTGGGCGGCGATTTGATCTCCAGGTGAAGAGCTTGAGCTGTAAATAGCCACTGGCACGAGGGCGGCGTGGGTGTTTGTGTTATTTTGAGAGACAATGGCACCAAGGCGCAGACCGTTTGCGCCAAGATCCTGAGAGATTCCCCATATGCCATGGGGGCGTGAAGTGCTGATGATGTTTGGGGGTGGATCCACAAGCAGGACACAAGAGGGACTGGGAAGGCTCCGTGTCCACGGTATTGTCCTAGACTGAAAGGGCGTAAATTTCATCACAAATAAGATGGATTTTGTAATTTTCACGGAGTCGCATTAGACCCACGAGTGCATCGCGTTGTGTGGCAATGACCGGTCGGGTTATGTGGGTTGCAAAGCATTAAAGCTGAAATCGGCGTTCCAGATTCTCGAGATTGCAACAGGGTAACTTCGTACCTTTATATAGCGTCGATTCCGAATGAATCAGTCAATGCAAAAGACAGTAGTGCCACGTTGACTGGGAGATCGATACTGGCGACAAAGTCACGATGGTATGGTTGGCGGAGTAGGATACCCTCACCGGGGTTTGAAATGGCTTAAGACAAGTGCTTGATTGAAGAGCTGCACCTATTTGTGACTGTGACGTGCCTTGTGGAGATTTCCGTGACTGCGTGCAGGTGTTCAGTCAGGAAGCGTGCTATAGCGATCTTGAGGCGATTTGACCCGGTTGTACCATGGCCATAGGTAAGATCTTGAAGTGCAAAGGTAGAACTGTCCATTGTGTGCTTGATGAAAGACTCGTGCATGATTGGATTTTCAGCTACACCGAGGCCGAGGAACCCAGAGGGGTTAGTATCTGGATGCCAACGGTTCTGAGGCCCCCCAGAAGAAGAGCTTGTCGTTTAGTTTGCTTCTTCACGGCCAACGACTCGTCAGGTGGATGCTCGCGGATTTATTCTTCCGGAAGAGGCACGGAGGTTGCGAGCGTTGATATAGTAACGGATTAAGGTGCTTATGTTCAATTTTGGTGAATGCGGTCGTACACCGGGAAATCGAGGGGGGTCGATCATGGACCGAATATTGAACCGCGACTCAGAACCTGTAGCTGTGCACAATTATTACCATGTTGTGGTTGATCCTACAACATGCGATACCGTGCGTCTCGTAGTACATTCGCACGAACAATACTCGGGAATGGTGAGCCAAAGAACGGAATAAAGGGCATCAGATTCGTTTCAACATATCCTGATACTAGGGGCCCTACCCTCTCCCTCCTCAAGTCTGTAAATATTGTCAATGCCAATTCGCAGTCGCTCTTGGGCCAGCCCGTCACATACTCCAGCGGTAGAGCGCTGGCTATGCGGAGTTATATCCCTGATGAGCGGATTTGTTATTTAAGCAGCTGTACGCGTATCGCGAAAGGTGGACCCGTCGTGATGCTCCCTGGCCAAGTCCGCGACATGACGCCTCATCCTGACTAGCCAGCCGTAGTTACAAAGTGTCCACTCAGTACCCACAGCTAGCTTCTTAAGCTTGAGCCTTGCCATTGTCGAGCGACAAATAGAGACTAGTGGCGTTGCACCGGCGTAACTTCAAGCCAGTGGCTTTCTCCCTCCGAAAATTATGTAAGTCCGCCGAACCTTGGCCTCCATCTCGGACCGTCTCAAGGCCGCCTCCGCATGGTTGAGCAAAGATCTCGTCATTAGAAAGCTTAAGAGAGTCCGCAAAGTCATTTCATTGTCCCGTCTCTGATGACAAACCCGGTGGCGGCGAATGCGAGCGCCTGAGACTATATCGCTGCCAAGAATTGTATTTAATGGCTTTCGTTTCCCTCGTCTACGATACATTACTCTACTATTAAATACGTATCCCAATTACCGGGTAATTCGCTTGCAGATTGTCATCCAGCCATGTCTACCCCTATGCGCAAGGCCGTCATCACCGGTTATGGCGACCCCTCCAATATCAAGGTCGTCGACGCCGAGATCGCAGCACCGGCACGGAACGAGGTCCAGGTTGACATCATCGTCGCCGGCTTCTCAGGCGCCGACATCAACATGCGGCTGGGCCGATATCCGAGCCAACTGCCGCCCCCACTGACTCCAGGCTATTGCTTCGTGGGCCGCGTCCGCAAGAACGGCCCCGGCTCCTCCGTGTATAAGCAGGGCGACCTTGTGGCGGCCTTGACCAAATACGACTCCGACGCCGAGATTATCAACGTGCCCGAGAAGTTCGTGGTTCCCGTCCCCGAAGGTGTCCCGCACGACGAGGTCGCTGGACTTGTTCTGGACTGGAGCACGGCCTACGCCATGGTCGTCCGCGTGGCCAAGGTGTCCAAGGGCCAACGAGTCTTCATCCACGGCCTCAGCGGTGCTGTTGGCTACGCTACCATGATTCTAAGTCAGAGACAGGGCGCAACAGTCTACGGTACAGCATCGGAGCGCAACCACGCCGCTCTCAGGGAGCTCGGTGCCACGCCGTTCGTCTACACCAACAAGAATTGGATAGGCGAGGTCAACAAAATTGGGGGCGTCCACGCCGCCTTCGACGCTCTCGGTCTTGAGAGTTTCGACGAGTCATACTCCATCTTGAGCAGCAAGGAATCGAGCATCCTCGTGGGCTACGGCGCAAACCTGGACGCTTTGGGCGGATCGAAAGCGAGATCGGCCGTCACGTCAGTCCTCAAGCTGTACGCGCGCAACCTGGCAATTTGGTCCAAAAAGTCTGCCGCCTTCTACCTCATCACCAGAGACGACAAGAACTACCTACCGGATCTTCGTACCTTGATTAGCCTGCTCAAAGGCGGCCAGATCAAGGTACCAATCAAGAAGACCTGGGATTTGGAAGACATTAGGAGTGCGCATGAGAACTGGAGTTCCGCTTCAGGGATGGGGTGCATAGTCATCCATGTTAAAAAAGATGAAGCATAAGGAGGAAGAACGATGCGTTACTAGTGGGGGAAGTTGACTTTTTGGTGGCTTTGTAGCTGCTTGATCTGGGCAAGCAGGAGCTGGTGCTTGATCCTACTGCACCAAGGGTACGATCTGTTTGTATATATATTCAAGATGACTGCAGACCCAGTGCAGAGTGTCACGTAATTACCGTGGGGCCTTGGTGAGGGAGGGAGTTATTTGGCTACCGCTCTGCCTCTTTCGAAGATTCTTTTCAGCTTGGTTAGAACTCGTTTTCTTGTCTTCCTTCAATCTATTAATCGGTAATATCTAAATTGAATGGATTCACATCAATCTCCACGTTGGTTGAAGAATACATCGACTGTGTGCTAACACTACATAATTTGAAGAAATCCCATACCAGCATGACCTTTGTAATACCTAATAAGAATATCCTGTAGTGCTAAGTTAATTTAGATGTTGAATTAATACTTGTGTAGGAGTCTTATTAATAGCTTCTTAGAGTAGGCTAGTTTGGAAAGCGATGCTTGGGTGTTGGCGGGTCAATTCGGTTCAAGCTAGGTTTAATAACCAAATATTTGTCAATTAATTACTTTTCCAACGTAACAACAGACTACAACCTTTTCCTTAATGATGCCGAGCTCAATAAATGTCAAACACTTCATGCGTTGGCAATGTCTGGAGAAACTCCCCATACATGATCCCATCAACATACGCATCTCCAACATAAGTAAACCCACCACCACAGCTCTCATTTCGCGGCCGCAACACAACAGGCGAACCCAGGCCCCAAAGCAAGGCCACAACATCGCCAGGCTGCACTACGACGTGGCCAAGGCCAAACATGCCCTTGACGGTCTTGAACAGCGCCCTCCCGCGACTGAACCAACTCAGGATGCCCCCTTCCCAGTTTTTAACAACCAGCTGTAATCTCTGCTCAGAGGTATCTGCCTCGAATCCCCATTCATCGGCAACATAGTCGATGTGCTGTCTCTGCTTCGGTGTCAGGAGCTCGGCGTCAATCGGCTCTCGCCGCACAATCACGCGAGCAAGGCCCGCAATCTCCTCACTAGAGATGTCAGAGTCTTGCGGTACGTCGAAATACTCTTCGAAGCGATCCATAACAATCGTACGCCACACATAATCCTCCTCTGGGCTCGAGGATGTTCCTAGGTTGGCAAAGTCGAGAATTGAAGCAAGATGCGCCTCGTAGTTATACGCACTCCCAGGCTCCCACTGCATCATTGGCAAGACCTCTGTAACGACATCTGCAATGCACCCGGGTCTTCGAATGCGTCGAAGTCGATCATCTTCTTCGCTACACCGTGTTTCAGGTATCGGCGGCCACGTTCCGGCTGTGGCCATGCCCGAGACTGCGGCAATGCCACCAAAGCCATGCCGGCCCACTTCCCGCCAGTCAGGAACCCATGAAGGCAGTGCTAAATCGCATGAATTTTCATCTGCTCTCGGTATGGGACGACTAAGGCGGAACCGCTGCGTCGGATTCTGTGACGAGACATGACCTTCACTGAAGGCAATCAAAGCCCTTGTCAAGTCAGTGAAGATTTGTGCTGGTGATTTTTCATAGTCCACGTCCAGGTCTAGAAATTCATTCTCAGGAAGAATTCCAAGCGCTGCAAATACAATATCCCGAGGGTCAGATGCAGAGTAGAGCGGGCGAAGGGGAGGAGGATCGTCGTGGAAGAGGATGCCGAGCATGGTTATCGGTTCCTGTGCATGGCGATATTTTCGACGAATTTCCAAAGTTGGGATCGTGTGAAAGCTGGCTGACAGGCCGTCCAAAAACCGATTATTTTGTGTAGAGTGGCTTAAAAGGCGAACCCATTTCAGCGCCGTGATCACCGCCTGGAAGGCATCAACCGGGATGCTTTTGGAACCACACAACACCATGGTGTCTTTTGCCACAGCGACTTCTTGAATGACCCAGATCTGATGCCAATACTCGTGCATGGTAATCTTTTCAATGCCGTCAATCAGACCCTTCTCTCCAGTTTCGGGAGATGATACCACGCCGAGCCCTGGCTCGTTAACTAGATTAACCATGAACTTGGCCAGCTGATGTTCAACTTGTGTCGCGTCGTCACTGACTATTTCATATTCGCTGCCTAAATCCAGCAGTGTCACGAAATAGTCCTTGACTGATGTGCATTTTTCCATGTTCATATCCATAGCGCCGATAGCCAATGTTCCAGGGCCAAAGCGACACATAAAGTCCATGGCTCTATCTGTCTCGTCACATCCTGGACCAAGCCAGAGATAGAGCAGATCGGCGCAGCCATAAATTGCGCGCATGTTTTTGGTGTGCCAAGTCCTCTCTTCGGCGTCAGATTGTGCGATACAAATTGCATCGACCCAAAGCCACGACCGAACGCCATTCTCGCGGAGTTGCAGTAGCTCCGCATGGAGGCTGTCGCCGATGACGAAGTACTCGCCGTTGATAGTAACAAGAACGGGCGCGAGTTCGTCAACGTCTCCACAGGTGTACGATAGAGCCGCGTAATGAGTTGCATCTGCGTCCTCTAAAAATGTGTGGCGAATCTCGAGTTGAATCAGTGACGATGAGGGGCTGTCATTCTGGCTGAAGCGAACGAGCCTGACTTCCGAGTGATCCTGGTGTAAAGGACTGTAGGAGAACATTTTTCTTGAATGTGGTCTGCTCATCATTGACGACTCGAGGTGGGGATGGTTCTTAGTTTATTGGTAGAAATGGTGCAAGTATGGTGTTTCAAATGTCAGCTCAGTGTTTCAAGGCGTCCAGTTTAGGCTCCAACCAGAAAGGATTGGACAACCTTACGACCCCGTCAACAAAATAGGCGGTCAAATTAGGCAGAAACAGATCATTACAGACGAATCAATTTCTCTGTGAAAGCTACGTTGTATTAAATAGACTTTACGATATTCAGCTCAGTAGGCTAAAATATTGATGGCAAAATTGTTCCGTAGGGGGGAGTGTGGTTCCTCGTTACATCACTCGCACAATCCCTATCAGACTTGCTAAGACCGAAATAATTGTAATTTTGGCTACATACTGATTCCAAAGAGAAATTCTACTATAACCAGAGTAGAAACCGATTTATCACGCATGTGATCATGCGCAGATAGCTTCAGGACTTCGAAGAATGCGCAAACGAAAATAAAATGGATACTGTAGCAGCAATATGCTATAGTTCCCCAAACTGAAGATAAGGAAAACCCGGAAAAGGATCCAAGACCTCTACCTCTCCAGTAACCTAGTCAAAGATCTAGTTCCGGAGGCCTTTCATCTTACCGAGGCGGCGCTCAGTATTGGCGCGGGTGTTCACAAAGTCAGGGTTGGATATGGTAAGCTCTACAGCCCCCGAGACAATGTGGTCGACAGCTTCAACTCCCTGCATAAAGCTGTAGAGATGATGTTAGCATGCTACTTTGCTGGAACAAGATGGTGTATCGTAGCCTACCTGTGGTCCTGGTTGCCAACTTCGTACTTCCAGGCCCCAAAACGACCTCGAGAAAGAATGTCCTTGTCGTACAGGTAAGGAAGCGCTTCAGCCAAGGCACCATCACGCTCAAGAGTAGGAGTAGGGTATCCGTGATCGAAACGACGAAGGTAAGTGCTGACAATCTCATCCTCGCCTTTCAGCAGCTCTGTGTTGATGAGACCTTCGATAGTCTCCTGGAGCAATGTCTCGTGGTTGACGGGCTTGTACGTAGACTCCGATACTTCGAGCATGATAGACCAATAAGGCCCGGGCTGCGACTCGGACGAAGTGGGTTCTTGACCATTGGCCAACTGGATTGTTGCAAGCTTGACCTCTTCATCCGGTACGTTGAAAGGGGAGTAGTTGGAGAAGATTGTGGCACGGTAGAAGGGGCAGTTGTCTTCAGGAAAGTATAGCTTCAACCCGGATGTGTTAGCTAGGATGAACAGGGAGAGTGAGAACCCATGGAATTGCTGGGATTAGGATCTTTAATGCACGTACCCAGCACTTGTCACCAATGCGCTCTGGACGCTGTCCACGAACGGCGACACCAATCACATGAGTAGAAGAGTAGAACAACGGCTTGCATAGTTGTTGAAGCTTTGTATCGCTCATTGCCTCTGCCAAGTGATCGATGGCCATGGTAGAGATGAGTGTCTCGTATTTGACAACGGTTCCTGTTTTTTTTTATTAGCAAAATATGCAAAGTTTAGACGTGGTCAAACATGCCATCCTTCAGATGGGCAGTCTTGGAGTCTGCATCCACCTTGGTCACTGCTCCATGATCACCGAAACGAGTCTTAGCACTGTCCAGTGTTTTGGCTACGGCAGTCCAGATGCCGCCTGTGCCACCCTCTGCGGGAAAACGAAATGTGGCGTTTGGGCCCCAATTACCGGCGACTTTGTTGAGAATCGCGTTGGTGGTAAGTAATTTGAGATTGGGAGCAGCAACTCGCTCTCCAACCCACGTCGCGTTCATCTAGGAAAGGGTTTTAATACACTCTCCAGGTATTATCGCAGCTCAGAACGTACCTTTGTCGTCGGGACAGCCCAGACCTTGAAGTTGTAGGGCCGCATGAATATCTCATTCAAACGCTCGCCAACATTTCGAATGTTCCAATCGTCAAAGTTGCTCGGCTTATCAGCTGGAGTTCGAACGCGGGCTTCGAGAGCAGCGTCAATGAGACTGCCCAAACATTTCGCTTGTTCCTCCTTACGAAGTACCGCAATGTTATTCTGGAATGGGTACGGAACCCAGATGTCCTGGTAACGGACGTAGGAGATTCGCTGATGTTCGTACCAGTCCGTTGGTTCGGGGAGGGCCTCGTTCAAGCAGTCGTCGAAGTACTTGTAATGGGAGAAGATGACGTGTCCGCCGACATCAAATAGCTATAAAAGTAATTTCTGTAAGTTCCATCATGGCTCAATAAGGCATCAGAATATATAACACTCACGAAGCCCTCCGGGGTAGTGTCGGTAGATGCAAGGCCTCCTGGCGTTTCATTCGAGTCAACAATGAGCCAAGACACACTATCCTACAAGACAAAGACAGTCAGTGATCTAAGATTGGGGTGCAAGTAGGTTTGTAAATGCAGTAGGCTTACGTACCAGATGCTGGAGCCGTTTAGCAGCACCGAGGCCAGTAGGACCGGCTCCGATGACCAGCACATCGACGTTGCTATTATTCGTATTAGTAAATATCACCAAAAATCTGAAGAAATGTACCGCATGCATACATTTCGTTGGAAGACATGGTGCAGTGAAAATATGGAATAAAAGGTCTCTGTTTCAACAATAGTTGTAAGAATGTGAGGGAAAAGAAAGGAACCAGTCCGAGGTTTGGGCAATTACGTCTTAAGAGATTTGATATTTCATCGCAATAATGTGTCAGAGAAAGGGGTACTGTCTCAGGTGAGGCTGTCAAAACAAATCAAAATAAGATACGGTATCATTCCAGGTCGGACTCCCTGAAGCCAACTGCATGCGTGCTGCATGGTGATCTCCAAGAGCAATCCAACCAACCGAACCCCGTGTTCGTGAATAGAACTTTTTTATGGGAATCCATTCCTATCCTGACCAAGTGCTTAGCGAGTTGCACACCCAGATCTCCTTTCGGTGGCTGAGTATATCGCTGTTGTTATATTTAGCAGATGGGAGGTGCTAACCCCCTGTATTTGCGACGACATAGCCACAACATACGCCATGAGAACTGGGATTGCGTCATACTTAAGATTATTTAATTTCCTACAGATCTCAGGCATTTGTTCCTCTCGCAGCAGCGACCTTCCTCTTAGAGGTTTCTATATTGAACATCCCAGTTTTAGCGAAATGGTATTCACCTGCTCGCATCTCATCTTGGGGGCTTAATTTGCGCTATACATCGTGTACTATTCAGATACCCTGGACCTCGTCATCATACACATTAAATCACCTCGCTTACTTATTTTTAGTAAAATCTTTCTTAGATCGCGTCACCCGGGGGCCCGTCTAAAATAATTGCTGCTAGCAGTCATTCCTGATCTCCCGACGAAGTTGAAGCTAAGCAAATCCCTGGCTGACGCGCACTCTACATCCCAATTGGCAGCAAGTTGCTGTCACGGTTCAAGGAAGATGCTTTCGACGAACTGAGAACACCTTTCTAGGATTTGCATTTATATAGCCAATGCATTCAATAAATGTTGCCCTGGTCCATCTGCAACTTTTGGAAGGGCAAAAGGAGTAATAAGTGAATACACTACTTCGCGTCCTAAAACACTGACATGTTCACAGTGGATCAATATCCATATGCCTTCCAATCGATCGTCTTAAAACTCTCCTCGACACTGACGAGTGACGCGATGGCCTCTTCGGACATGAAATCCTGCGCATTCTTGAATACGGATCCAAGTCTCTCGATAAGACCATTGTCAATGATGAATTTGGTAAATGCCCACTGACGTGTTGTCTCTTCGCCCATTGGGCCATACAAACCGATGTAGGTTTCTGGAGAAACTTCAATAATGCTGGTCGACCCAGCCTCGGGAGAAATTCCACTAGCTCTTCCCCACAGAGCAAGATATGATTCAAGTGTGTGGTCTTCGACAGCGCACTTGACATATGTGCCGCCAGGTGGTCGGTTCTGGACTAGGCCACTGACGAAGAGGCCGGTGTTAATCTGGTGATCTCCAAGGCAGGGATACACAGAGCCTCCCGGCGCGGGATAAAACTGAATCCACTTCTTTGCGTTCGGCTATGATGCAACATGTCAGTACTCTATGGAAGTATCGTCAGGGTCTTCTGCGCTTACATGATAGATGGGCTTAAAGCTATCATAGTGGGTGAGATTGTAGACAAATGTTGTAAAGAAGCAAAAAGTCGTCTTCTGTAGGAGTGCTTCATCCTCCTTGATAAACTCGTCGACACGGGCCTTGGCCTCAAAGTGCGGCACAATGACAGCGCCACCGGTCGCCTTGCTGGAGTACGGCAGAGTGCTCCAGATATAATGTTCAAGCGTTGGAACCTTGGCCACGGCCTTGGCCAAGTTTATTCCCTGGGCATACTCAACGTCCATCGACTTCTGCCACCCCTGCGTCTCGAAGCTGTCGTAGAAGTCCGTTATGCCGAAGACAACATTGGCGCCTTCAAAAACAGTTTCGAGGCTGGTAAAGTCGTTCAAGTCGGCTTTGACCATGTCGACACCTTTGGCAGACAAGGCCTTTGCCTTTTCGCTAAGTGGATTTCGGGTGATGCCGCGGACTTTCCATTGCGAGTCCTTGAGGAAAGCGGATACGACGGCGCCTCCTTGACCGCCTGTGGCGCCAACAACGACGATGAGTTTCTGAGCCATGGTTCTGGGCTTAAGGTATACCAAGAGGATGGGTGAATTTCTAGAGAAGTAGTAAGGGTGGAGGAGTTATTCCATTGACCTTGGCAGCTCTGGAAATGTAACGGGCTGTTGTAGCTTTATATACCTTTGATCTATAACTACATTATTAAGCTCTGGTCAGACGTAATGGACTCCTTCTCGGCATACTAGGCGTTGCTCTTTGCCGGGTTGGAATTACACCACCTCATCGAAAACACTCTAACTCCGACGCCCTCGACTGCCGAATCCCGTGTACAGAAGGTCATACGGAAAAGCGGATGGAAGACTAACTGACAAATCCGGCTCACATTGTTTGTATTTTCGACCTATGATGCCAAATACACCCTAATCTGTTATTAGGCTATAGCATGAGTCTCGAGCTTGCAAATATAATCTCCGTTCGGTGGAGAGTACGAGTACCGAAACCTCCGCGTTTTCTCCTGGCTATTCGCATCCGTGGACCGACTACCGAGAGCCGAAATCCGCAGAAAGGTATCACGTGAGCCATACCAAACTGCTCTCGGCAGACAGGGCTTTTCCACATATAATCAGAACGGCCTACCACAGACTGGTCTTCAATATTTCTTTTATTGCTCGTCTTGCTCATCTTCCGGGGTCATTTTACACATGTCCATGTTTAGAATCAGGTTGCTTCCATCGCCCCACGTCGTGCGCTAACAGGATCGTCGCCGATCGTGACGTAGATCAAGGCGGCAAAGTGCGGGATTATCTGCTGCTAACGATGAGGATTGATACTGCCACTTGGCCGAGGATACTTTACTCTCTGTGTTGCCGGGAAAGCCATAAAAACATTTATTCGTAATAAAAAAAGATTTTCGGATCGAAGGATCCAAAAATAGGCCAAATGCCCCCATATCTTCTCTCGGTAATCGTGCCGGCTTGGCTGATGGCAGGCAGGGATGCGGCTCCTCGTTGACCCGGCAACAGGGGTGAGCTGATTTCTCGCTTAGGACGGAAGGATGGTTCTGCATTACGACAACTAACCCAAGTAACCCAAGTGACCGTCAGTGTTTCATAAGGCGTCTGCTCTTTAATTTCGACTTGCAGACGCATATGCGAAACAAAGGCCCGTATCACATTTGACCCTGCTTGCCTACTATACTCGGCGCAGCATGGGTTATTCCGAGGTCCACTGCCACATCTGCGGTGTCAGTTTCAACATCAGCCGCATTCGCACACCGTCTGAGCCGCGCACCGCAGCCTGGAGCTGCACGAGGTTGTTCGCGGGCACATATGTCAATAGTAGACACTACACGCGCAGTAAATGCCCGCCAGGCTGTATGGTTGCGCTCAGAGCTCGGCGCAACCCCTGGGGTTTCGGGCTCAGGGGCTACGCTGATCGAGTCGAGCCGACATCGGCCCACGATAGCCCAACTCGAGATGAGCGGCCGCCTGGCCACGAGGAAATGTTCCCCGAGCAGCCAGATCCACTCCCGGCCGATGAGATCGACAGGCGATTCCGTGGTATTGGCGTAACTCACGAGCTGGAACATATCGCAGGGCCGGATTGCTCTTACGGGCCTGTCGCCGGCGGCGGCTATAACGGACAGAATATATCCCTCCAAGAGATACGGGGATGCAACACCGTGCAGTGCCTGGTTCGCAAACCCTCAGACTGGGAGCCGGAAGACGACGACCAAGAATTCGAGAAGTCTGGCGCATTCTTCCTGAGTGGCCTCAGTGATTATATGCCAAGTCGGGACGGCCCGGGCCTCTCTGTCTTCCCCGAGCGCCACAGTTGCACGCAACCTAAAGCCGAGAACATCTTTTGGTCTGAGAGTCGGAGAATGGAATACGCCCTTCCTTTCCATACGACTTGTCTGGAGATCTTCAAGCAAGCGTCGGTGCATCAACACGGGAAAATCGACATCAAGGCCCTGACGGGATGGTGGGAGCTGGAAGCAAACGAGACTTCTTTTCAACACTTTCCTCGAGATCATGCTGTAATAGAAGCCCGGAATAAGTTCTGGACTCACAACCCCGGTGCCGAGTACCTAGTTGCGAACCCATGCCACGTTCCAGGACTCGATACGCTATTGACATCCGCCCGGCTGAGACGAGATTCGTGTCAGTCTGTCACCACAACTGAAACCCAGCGATCCTCTGAAGACGCCGTAGTTGTGGATCCGTTCTCAGTCCTACCGCAGGAAGTCCGAACTATGATTCTTCTACAACTGGACTTTGAAGACATGACGAACGTGCAACTCAGCTCACGCGCCTTTCGCGACATACCCGACACGGTTTTCCACGACCTCATTATCCGAGACTGGCCCTGGATGTGGGAGGCTTGGTCCAAGCACGGCTACTCAATATGGGCATCGAAATCTTCTGAGGAGCTTGAGGAGGCTGCGGAATCTCAGCGGAGGCAGGCCGAGCCAAATCACATCAACGAACTACTCGTCCAAGGTGGAGAACACACCAATGATAACTATACAACTGAAGCTGAGCGAGATGACGATGAACCATCAAAGAAGTCTTTGCCCGCAGCTGGCTTTCTACAAAATCCGCACGCCACCGACTGGCGCAAAGTTCGACTGGATATTTCAAGGAAGCTCGCCGGTAATCAGCTAAAAGGCCTTCGCAATCGGCAGCGAATCTGGAAGGACTGCCAGGAGATTCTTGCTCGAGCTGAAAAGTACCGGAGCGAAGGAAAGTTGTGAGCTTCGAAGTGTACCGCAACCCAGGGTCAAGTACCAGAGTTTACCGCGCAACGATGTTACGTCTGTCGAGCGTTGAAATGTGCAATAATTATTTAATATCTAGTAGCGTACTATGAAGGGACGAAAGCAACATAATCCCAATTTACCTCTTCCGGCCCTTGGTTTTAGTCAGAGGCGAGATATTAGTTATATCATTTCTTAAAATTGGACTTAAATATGTATTTTATTTACCAGTTTTTCTGCCCAAGTGTCCACCGTGCTCGTTGCTCTAATCCCATACAGGAGATCCATGGGAATGTCAAGGAACCACATTGACACTCCATATAACACTAAGCTATCTCTAACGACGAATAACCGAAGCGTGAGCGGCTGCTCAAGCACTTGACAACTACGCATAAGAGACAAGACTGCTTTAATTGGGATTGGGTGTATTCCGAGAACCATCCCACCGGCAAATAATAGACGGTCTGTCAGAGTCCCGGGATTTTATGTCTAGCCATTCGAGTTACGTTTGGGTTTTACTGGGTTCGCGCCATCATCAAAAGGAATGCTCGTTCGCCAGTTAGGAACTCGGCGGGGACAAGTACAGCTTATGCGTCAGCGCCAACCCTGCACTTTATACTTCTGACAGCGGTAGGGCGTCCTTTTTGTACGCAGTAGCATCACAGCTCTAAGCTACTGGGACGGCGATGCATTCTGAATTCATGACCTCCCATCTATTTCCAATCCATATCAAATTATTTTCGACACTTCAGTGTAAAATTCCGAGTCAGATCAACATCGAAATCGCAGCGCCCGCAAGCTCAACGACCATTGAGGATACAGTACACACAATGCTCCTTGTAGCAGTGTAAGGGACGAGGCAAACGAGGCATCCAATCAACATCGTGTGCTAAAGGTCCCATGCATGACGCGCGTTTTGTACTTTTTGCGTAAACAAGGCAAACAGTCGCCTTGTATAAAGTGCGAAACTGTCCAAAAGTCCCGCATGATCCCATATCAGGTACAAAAAGTCCCGCCTTGCCTCCAGGTTGGGCTGCAAAAAGTACCACCTGGTGGCCTACAAGTATCAGCGCGTCCGAGCCAAGTTTCCACAAATCTCATCAGCTTTTTCTTTCCTATCTCGTCTCCCATTAATTTAGACTGATATTCAATCAGTAGCTTCTGTTTATTTGTCTCCCACTTTGCAGAGGCTCGACATCTTTCCGCACATCATGCCTATCAACTGGAGTCTGTACGAACAGGACGCGGTGAAGAAGTACATGGATGATCGCATGAGTGCGAAAGACGCGTGCAAATGGATCAACGACAAATACGGTACTAGCATCTCGTACGTTCTTTCTCTCCGTCGTCTATCAGGAGCTGACAGCGCGACAGTCTGAGGCAGTTCAAGTCCAAGTTCATGGGCCTGAAGAACTTGACCTCTCTCGAGTGGAAAGCAGTTTCCAATGAGATTGAGATTCACAAACAAAGTCAAGACCAGGTTTTTGATGTTTACATCTCGGGTCGACGACAAGATCCAGAACGCGTCAAGAGAGCCCTCCAACGTTGCGACAAACATGTACAAGTCGCTTTAGACCCAGACATAGGTATGTTTCATTCCCGGTAAACTCCCTCAGAGCTAATTCAGTGTCCGCAGATGTAGGCTTCGGAACAGTTGGTGAACATCGTATTGAAATACGCACTTCAATTTCCCAAAGTGTTGCCGCTGGGCCGGTACTCGAAAACACTGGAATCATTCCAGCTGTTGAGGAGAGCACTGCGTCACTGACGAACCTAGACGTCGAACCTCTGATTTTGACGACGACTGCGGAGGATATGGCCGATCTCGCAATTGGGATAAATGACACAAGTGCGCATGACCTGAGTACTCTCCAGCAAGGCGATCACTTCAGTCCAGGCTTTTCGGCTTTTATGTCATTTTTTCTTTCCAGCCCGTTAAATCATTCCAACATAGCCTTGGTTTCTTCTTCCCCAGTGGACGCGGCAACCACGTCGGAAATACTTCACGAGTCAGCATCTCACGCTCAGCAAGTCATTCTGTCACCAAGACATCAGAGTTTCTCGGATGCATCTTTCACCACATCAGCTACGTCCGCATCAATATTGAGTGATCCGATGCAGGCCTCAATGGAAGCTTCGCAAGCACCCTGGACTCCATCAGGTAATACTCATACTTCGATGAACATACTGGGTCCTTGGCTAATACCGTTAAACCAGAAGTCACTTTGTTGTTTCCAGACATTTGCCAGAACAGCGCCTTCAACCCCAAACATGGGTTTTGCGTGGCCGAATGGGATCAAATCTCCGCAAGAGTACCCAGATGGGAACCTGGGTGGCTCGAATCGCAACTCAAGCACGCGGATCCAAAGATTCTGTTTCCCCATCATGTGGCAAGCGTAGCCGAATTTGTCTTCACCAATGATGTGAAAAAAGGAAGAGTTCCATTCGAGTCTCAAGGCTGCAAGTCACACGATCAGCTGTTCTCGCTTGTGGGATATCTCTTGTCAAATGAATCATTGCACCCGATCCAATTTGCAAACTTTATCAAATGGATATTCGACAATGATCAGTTCAGCGACCTCGCCGAGTTTTTGCTAATGAATTCAACCAATATGAGCACTTTCATAACTGAACTTCTTCATTTGTTTGCAGATTCACGGGACCGGCTTTTCTTTTCTCCTTTCCCAAGGATTCCAGTGCTTGACTTGTACAAGTTCAACAAATTGTGCAATCATATCTTCAGGCGGTATCCCACGGAAACTTTCAACCTCATCCGGGCAGCAGAGAAACGAGCTATCGAGGGTTCTCTGGGCAGAGATCTGATCACGCGCTTCGTTCAGGATGACAACCTAGAGGCCGCTGCCAAGCTGCTGCATTCACGAAGTATCAACGTTAATTTTGTTGCCAGTGATAGACTCGGACATGGAAAGACTCCACTAGAAGCCGCTGTTCTTAAACAGTCTGTAGAAATGGTCACATTTCTCATTGATGATGCTCGGGCCGACGTTAACCATCGGTTTGGTGATAACGAAAAGAAAACCGCCCTCTGCACAGCTACAGAGCGACTTCATGTCAGAATGGTAGAAGTCTTACTGGAGAAGGGTGCGACGGTTTATCAGGATCTGATGATACACGATGAAGATTTACTCACATACGCGCGGAAACAATCAGCATCCATTTTCAAGCTTCTTAGGGGGCCTTCACAAAACAACGTACCCGAAATATTCGACTTAGTTGAGGCGGCAAAGAACGGCAGCCGCACGTTATGCCAATTCATCGAAGACCATCAAATTGTTCGAGATGAGATTCTAGAGCGCGGACTGTATTATGCGATCGAAACAGCAAATATCAGAGCAATGAGGTGTTTTCTGCATCGAAAGGTAGACCCTGATACACCGAATTATCGTCGAGCTCGGAATGCTGGCGAATTTGACGAGAATTCGGACTCAAGACCCCCTATTCTCCTCGCAGCCCAGGAATTGAATACCGCAGCAGACATTGTTCATTTGCTGATACAGGCTGGGTCAAAGCCAACACATGACGATCTAACACAACTCTGTCGCTACCTTCTTCCCCTGGTTGGTAAATATTTCCGAAATCCTACGAAAGAAAGACATGTTTTGTTTGCCATGGTTCAAGCTGGGTGCAATGTCGCCGCGATTGGTCCGTCTGCATTAGAGATTTCAGCGGGTTATGGAAGCCTGCTCGAATGTGGTCTCTTGCTTGGCGCAGGGATCATCAACATTGACGAGTATGGGCTTGGTGGCAGAAGTGGCCTGCAGTGTGCTGCGATTGAAGGAAGGACAGCCGTTGTGGAGTACCTCATTGATCGAGGCGCGGATATCAACCTTCCTGCAAGCCCTGTTGACAGGTGGCCTGATCAGGAATACTATGAGTCTATACGGAATATCGAGACTGAGATTGATGATGCTGAGATGGTGGATAGGCTGAAGGCTGCCATGCTTAGGGAACGGCGGCTCACAGCACTTCAGGCCGCAGCTCTAGGAGGGCATACCGAGACGGTGGACTCTCTCATTGAAGCCGGCGCAAACTGCCAAGCACCTGCAAACACCAATGGGCTTATCACCCTGCTGGAAGCGGCAGCTGGACCCGGAGCCTGGACGGCAAACCACGTTCCCCTCAATTGGAAAGTCAGTCGCGAAGTCATTTTTAAAAAATTGCTTGCCCGGTCTGAGAGTGGCACTATCAATCGTACTGACGGCACTGATAGCACTGTTTTGCATCGTCTCATTAGGACAGCACCAATACAGTGCCTGGATCTAGCGCTCAGGGCTGGGGCAAGGACTGAAGACAGAAACCCTGTTGACAGAATGACTCCCCTCCAATACGCAGCAAGATTTGGCAAATTTGATGCCATGGAGCTTCTCATCAAGTACAATGCCAACATCAATGCTCCGGCAGCAGACAAAAGCAAGCATGGTCGCACAGCTCTACAGGCTGTCCTGGAAGATCCATTCCTGTTCAAGAATCCCTTGCCGCATAAGAGGGATAAATCGAAATCTACAGACAAGATTGAGAACATGGCGGCTCTCCTCCTGCAGCACCATGCAAGGATCAATGACCCTGCCGGCAAGTACGGTGGCCGAACGGCTCTACAACAAGCCACTTCATGGGAGGAACCGAGCGCCAAGATTATTGCATTTCTTTTAATACATGGCGCAGAAGTCAATGCCCCGCCTGCGGAAGTCGGCGGTATCACAGCTCTACAGGGAGCTGCAATTCGCGGAGATGTCCAGGTTGCCAGAATGCTAATTGCTCGCGGAGCCAACGTCAATGCACCGCCAGCTCTTAGAGATGGCCGAACTGCTCTTGAAGGAGCGGCCGAGCATGGCCGACTCGGGATGGTGCAGTTCCTTCTCAAGAACGGTGCGGTACCTGACCTGAGTAAGGGTTTTGGAACAGCAATCAAACTTGCTGAGAATAGGGAGCGCTTTGATATTGCAGATCTGTTACGAAGGGAGCAAGGACCGGCGTACACTAATCTATTCAACAACCTCAGCGACCAGCTAGCCTGGAATCCTGAGCCACACATGCCAGAGCTGGGCACGGTGATGGACAATGATGACCAAGACGAAATGGTTATCTAAATCTTTTTTCAGTTAGACTTCTTCTCTTAATACATCTTCTCCTCCAACTTGTCTGGGCGTATAGCTTTTGTCGAGGTGATAAACCGTTGCTGTTGTGTACTATTGTTGATAGAGGGTTGGGTGTCGAGCTGAGCCAGATACAAACGTTCTTGAGTGGCGCGATGGTGTGATAATGATAAGCGATATGCATTGTAACCAATTGTGGACTATCCACGGGTAACAAAAAGATTATGTGCCAGTTTGGAGTAGTCTAGACAGCTATATGTATGCTTTTAGGGGCCACGATGGGTCGATAGGTCTCTGGGATCGTAGAAACGATGTAGAAACGATGTTTCGGATGCAAGCCGATCTGCTATCTTCAATATAGTACAGTGACCAAACGGACGGCTCTAACAAAATGGATTAACATGTGGCGGTTTTTCGCACTTAAAGATAGTCCGGTGGGATAAAAATCAACCAAGTTACAGCTAAGATTACATCCTTAACCCAGTAGAATTTGTGAGATAAGAACCGTGCTAAGTGGATGAGCTAGATGATACAAGTGGCTCCTCGCCTCGAATCCTTCTCCATTTATTAGTACTGGCAATGAGATTTGGACTCCCGGAGACTAAAAAATGCCACTTGCGGAAGAATGTCTCGGTAATCTCCCAACTTGACGTCAAGTACGGCTCTCCCCATATAACGAGGCCCTGGAGGCCGAGTCCCCCACCCCGTTCCGACAAGTTACCAAGCAAATCGTTCTCGAAATCTCCGTCGTTAATCAGATGTTGAGACATGATCATTCGGTCTCGCAGATTGGCGTCAGGAAACGCATCTATCGCGACCTGGTGCGCGACCGTTCTTTGTATCGTCGTGGGTTGGAGGTCCGCAGGGAGATCCCCCAGGGGGCTGCTACAGTCCATCCGCTCGGAGCACATATGTTTGCTATCATGTCCCAGGAGAGCAAAGTTATAAAGTAGTGCGCGCTTTAAGTTGATGAAGACAATTGTGAGGAGAAGCCCAGAGCGCGGCGAGGGCATCACGGCTTTCCACCTTTTCAGCGAGGATCCTTCGGAAATATGGACCGTAGTAACCATCCCGTCCGCAATCCTACGGTTGGGTGTTGTAGTTGCTTTCAACGCCTTGTTCCTCTTTCCTGCTCTCAGATTAGACATTGGCGCCAGATTTGTTGACCCAATTAACTCACTGTATGCCCGCGCGTTGATGCGATTCTGGATCCTCCGCCTTTCTGCTGCCGACGCGAGCCCCGACCAGTCCTCATCGAGAGAGCGGGCCTCGGCTTTAAGGTCCGGCCGAGCCAGCAGCCGCGGTTGTGTGACAACTGCACAGGCCTGTGTGGATTGTTGCGTCTGCGTACTAGACTGCATGGTGAGTCGGAATTGCGTAAACGAGGTCGCAAAGGGATTTGATCCGAACAGGTAATAACAAGTCAGAAACGTGAGGCCACAAATCTAATACTCTAAGAAGTTCTACACTGTGAGGGAGAGGCGGGAGCGGAAATTGTGTCCAGCCGGGAGTGGGGGAGCTTGATTAGGCTTCGGTCATATGCATTATGCATGCTGCTGATGATTCGGGACTTGGCATTGGCTTAACGCCGAGATTCATCTTAGTCTGGAGTCGACACGGGGAATACGGAATACCGTAGGCTAAAAGTAATCGCCAAGATCTTAATTAGCCCCTGTTATTAACTCCGCAGCGAATACACCCTCCCTGGCAACCTAGTACCAAAGTGGCCGTGCATGTGAGGCGATATCTCCACAAAGCATCAGCATTGTGCAGCAGTCGGATATATCAGGCGGGGATCCCCACAGAGCATCAGCATCGTGCAGCGGATGGGTCGGCAATTTGGCATATGGCGTTTGTGAGTGTCTATTTTGAGAAGGAATAAGTCCATGGTGTCAAGGAAGGGTGTAACAGCTTACTGTTTCTCATTGAACGGCGTTTGGTATATAAGGACCTTGAACGACTTCATCGTAGGGAGAAGACAAGCCACTTTGTTTGATCAAGTTCCATACCCAATACAACCACCGACTTATTTACCCGTTCTTCAATTCCCTCAATTCTCTCAAAATGAATTTTCCCGCCATGCCCGTCGTCTCGAAGAGCGTTGATGAGCTCAAGAAACTTCCCATTGAGAACCGCCTCTTCATCAATGGAGAGTTCGTTCCCTCGAGGAGCGGGAAGAAATTCGATGTCATCAACCCAACTTCGGAGCAAATCGTTGCTTCTGTTTTTGAAGCAGATGCCAATGACGTTGACGATGCGGTCGCTGCTGCCAAGGCCGCATTCCCGGCGTGGTCGGAGCTGGAGGCCACCGAACGTGGTGCCTATCTGTACAAGCTGGCTGATGCGCTCGAAAGGCGTTTTGCTGAGGTTTCGTACTTGGATGCCATCAGTATGGGAAAGCCCGTTGATAGCGATTGTGAGACCTGGTTCATCCTCAAATCTTTGATGAATCTATGCTAACAGCTCCTTGAAGTCGCAACCCACTCCGCCATCAAACAGCTGCGCTACTTTGCAGGCAAGGCAACTGATGTCCAAGGGGATACCTCTCTCAACACTCCCGGGTTCGTCAATCTTGTCTTTCGCCAGCCCTTTGGCGTTTGTGGCGCGATCACGCCGTGGAATGTGCCCGTTACTATGATCACGCAGAAGCTTGGCCCAGCGCTCATCACGGGAAACACGCTTGTTCTCAAGACATCTGAAAAAGCGCCACTGAGCCCTCTGGTGATTGCCCAGTGTTGCCAGGAAATCGGCCTTCCCAAGGGTGTCTTCAATATCCTCAGTGGCTTTGGACAGCCTTGTGGCGAGGCCATCGCACGCCACATGGACATAAGGAAGATTTCCTTCACCGGATCTACAAATACTGGTCGTGCCATCAAGAAGGCTGCAGCAGAGTCCAACCTCAAGAACGTCACCATTGAGCTCGGAGGCAAAAGCCCGCTCGTCATTTTTGACGATGCTGACATCGAAAAGGCTGCTAAGGCCTCGGCCTTTTCCATCCTGTTCAACTCTGGCCAGACGTGCGTTGCCAGCTCGAGAGTTTTTGTCCATGCCAAA
Organism: Ilyonectria robusta; assembly: GCF_021365365.1. Lineage (NCBI taxonomy): Eukaryota > Fungi > Ascomycota > Sordariomycetes > Hypocreales > Nectriaceae > Ilyonectria > Ilyonectria robusta. The sequence continues at coordinate 256,397 of NW_025764451.1, forward strand.
ATCGCCGACGAGTTCACCATGGCTCTCAAGGGAGTATTTGCTGCCTTGGGTACGAGTAATGATCCACTGGCGACTGGAACTTTCCGCGGGCCTCAAGCTGACAGGCTGCAATCCCAACGAATCATGGAATACATGAATGGAGCAAAGGCGGAGGGGTTGGAAATTGTTACGGGCGGCAAGCGGGAGAGAGACACAGGGTATTTCATCCAGCCAACCATTATCAAAAATGCACCGGAAGACTCAAAGGTGTTCAAGGAGGAGATCTTTGGCCCCGTTATGTGTCTCAATGTCTTCGAAGATGAGGAAAAGGTGCTGCAGAGCGCGAACAATACTGAATTCGGCCTGTATGCTTCCGTCTTCACGAAGGACATCTCGCGCGCTCTCCGTATTTCGAAGAAGTTCGAGGCTGGAAATGTCGGCATCAACTGTTCAAGCCCTACGATGACGCTTGATATGCCATTTGGCGGTTGGAAACAAAGTGGCGAGGGTCGCGAGAACTCGAAATATGCTACGGATCATTGGACGGAGCTGAAGTCGGTCTATATCGCACTATAGGGCGTGATGTATATCCTGTGAGAGATGCAATACTGCTAAAAAATCATCACATGCCCTCAATTCTGGATTAGCAAAGTGCCCACCTTACTATCGATAGTGCTTCACCACAATAATGTCACCACCTCCACAATGCCTTTTCGTTGGTTGAAAATTTGAATCCAGATTGTTTGGAAAGTTGGAAGAGAAAAGAGGGTGGGCAGCTGACTTTAACATCATCTCTCGAACGACCGGTGCCTCCCACTTTGGATAATGGGCAAACCAGGACGCCCACATTTGAACCCTGTTAATAGGATCGCGGTAGTGTTTATACCTCGTAATTTCAACTAGCTACTAAGCCAATTGGCTCCTTCTAGTGACCTATGATCAATACTTGCCCTTCAATCTCTCCAACCCGGTTTAGTCGACCCACGCACCAGGCATTTCAGGGCAGTCGTTATCACTAATCAATGACCGCCAGAATTCACCCACAACTTTCTCAACATCAACTCGTCAGTCAAATAACCAATCCTCCGCTGTCACACCATATTTAAAACTTCCCAGGAAAATTGGCAAGCTCTCCTCAACACGTATCTGCTTCGTTGCTGACCAACGGCTCGTGATCATGGCGAAATCTTTAAATCACCGCCGGTGAGAGATTTCATCGTCTTACACGTGTATTGGAAACTGCGGTTTTGCAGGAGGTTCTCCGATTTTCGAGTGCAGGCCTTGTTTTGTTGGGTACAATGCAGAGTCTCCGTTATTAGAGCTAGCCTTGAGGCCTATTCCTCGTCGATGTTCACCTCAGTGTTCCCAAAGATTCCTGTCCCAGTGATTCTGCCAACGGTAAGTCATTGCATACAAATGGTGAGTTGGATTTACTCACCTTGAACCGAACTGAAGACAGATCTGAACTCTCTCCAAACTCTTCTGTAGCTTCTCTAGCCGCGTTTCCAGGTGAGTTAGATCGTTGTTCAGGGCAAGCTTTGCAAGAAAGAGTCGTCGCCTAAACTTGCTACCAGTCGTAGTTCGCTCAACGAAGTCGTTCACAGTTTCAGATGCCAACTCCAAGGTTTTGCGGCACCAGAAAAGGTAGTCAGCTAGCAGTGATGTTTGCATCAACGGGATAAGGTCAGAATGGTTGCAATGCCCTTCCATTCTGACGAGCGTAATCTCGAGCGTCCGAATCTCATATTGATATCCGTGAAACTGGTGAGGAGCTTCCTTTCCAATCTGTCTTGTTTCAGTAATAAAATTAACAGTCTTATGAACGTATCTCCCAAGACCGAAGATGGTTGCGAGAATATCAGCCATCTCAGGCGGTTGACTTGATACTGATCAGAGAATCAGACAATGAGAGTTTGCAAATCGGCTATTCGCAGCCTGGAAGCGGCACTTATGGCCACTAAAGTGCGATGTTCGGTGACAAGGAAAATTGGTAACTCAATGATAGTCGACTGTAAAGGATTGGGAGAAAGTGAGGAGGAAAGGGATGATATTGGTCATGAAAGGGTGTAGGATGAGAAGGAAAATCAGGTACTCTTATCGTCCCGTATTTTCTTGTTGTCTTCATTTGTTTGCTTCATTGCTCCACTGCGTATCAGGCAAGCATGCTAAATCCCTGGGCCTTGTTCCCTAGTTCAAGCTGATCCTGCCCCAGTCTGACCCATCACCGCCCCACTACGAAAGCAACGCAAACATCTCATGATCTTGATCTAGATCAATGTCAAGTGGAAGGGGATTAGTTTGTGCATGCCAAATTTGTACGCATTGCCGCTGTCTGTGACGGATCCTCAGTATCTTGTTGCCCTAGGTGCCGTCGAGTCTGAGGAACTAGCCAAGTTTTGCCATCGACTTAGTGACCAATACAGAGAACACTCAAGAGCAAGATACCGCCTCGAATTCGCTAAGGAAGAGAATGAGAGCAACGCCAGGAAATCTGCGCACTGATAAAGTCTGCATGTCAAATTTGCCTTTCCACCAAAAATGTGAGGCAGGAAGAGAATCAGCGAGCGTCACAGCCTTTTCGCCCCTCTTTAGTCGGGCAGATATCGTCATCGACAAACATCACATTCTCATGCAACTCTGCGGCACAGTTCCAATGTTTGTCGGCGTATAAGCGAGGACTGTCAGTTGCGCCCATGTAACTACCTGTTGGTTAGGAGCCGGAGCAGCCCCCGCTCGCCTAGAAAGGTTGTCTCTTCCCTCGGCTACTCAACTGACGTCAAATTCTCGAACCGGAGAGGACATTAAGAAACAGACACATCAAAAATACGAAGCATGTCCAAATAACGAGGTTGCGGCCATTTTTCGGTATTCTTTTTAATATGCATTAACTAATAGCCATGACTTGTTGGCAAACTTGACACGTCCGCGACTTCTGACGCTGCCGAAGGGCTTGAATTATTATGACCTGGGAGAGCAAACTCCTAGCGCCCAGATGGCAAGGGATATCCAGAGGCTGGTGTATCTGTGCTCTTACCAACGTACGATGTCCCCCTTGCTATTGTATATGGTCTAACCGCATCCTATTCTGGCTATAACATGATGTTACCCAGGCAAACAGCCCCTCATCACTAGTGCCCTCGAATGCAGGGACGGCCTCCATGAAGTGGGCTAGAATGCCCTCAATATAACGAAGCACACTCGATGTTTGTCTTTGATCTAACAGTGGACCATAGCAATAGACGGGACGCCTGTTTTCTGCTCTATGGGTATTCATAACTTCCAAGAGTCGCTGGTGATTTGAGAAGATTTTAATGTAAGCAGCTGTTGACGTTTTATACACGTTCTTTACTTCAAACATCACCTCCAAATCAATTCTTACTGTCACATTTTGGGATCATCGTACGATACCTTGAACAGCTTCCAGGCCGGCTGCTAGGAATCCGGTCTGTACGAGGTCTCAGACCCCGGCAGTTGGTTCTTCGGTCTCAGCCCTCCAGACCTCGGCCCCGGAGGCTGCCGGAGGCCGCCCTCATCTTGATCTATAAGACCGATCCCCAGTCCTTCGTTAGATAGGAGATCAAGAGCTTTCATGATCATCATCCTGATCCTATCCGCTCAGTGTGACACTTACTGTCTTCAATTCTTTTGAATCATGGACTCTTCCGACCTGTACTTTCCCCAAGCTCAGCCCGGCCATAGTGTTCTCGGTCAAAGTCTTCTTCACGCTGCTTTGCTCTCCGACTTGAAAATTCATCCTGTGCGTACATTGATTCCTTGCTGGAGGGGCCCATACTAACACATCCAGACTCAGATTGTTGCGCCAATATCGTGGACATGTGTCAGTCACCCCGTATATCCATGCGTCCCCTAGCACCCAATTCATTTGATGGCTAATAGTTCAGCAGTGCAAATGCAGTCGCGGCTCAATCATGGCTACTCAAGTTTGCCCGGAGTGCACTCACACTAAATGCGCGTCGTGTGACTCCGGTTGAGAGACATATGAGCTACAGACAGGTTTGGCCACTGGAAGTTATTTCTGTTGGGAGACTTTCTCGTTTAGACTGAAACTAGGAATGGAGTTCCCAATGCCACCAATTTAAATCAAACTGTCTGTCATGTCACGACCCGATTAAAGCGTCGGTTGGCCATTGACCTCTCCTTCATTTCTCGGATTAGCCATAATCCAATATATCAGTATCGTCTCAGCCCGAATCAACACTAATTCGGACCAACACCCTGTTGACCCTTTACCAAGCACACTTATATACATCAGCCATAGGACCTTAGATTAGTCGACACACTCACCTCATCAACACATTGGTTACCTATAGCTTTATTCTACTATCTTCAGGCGTGACGTGTATTACTCAATACCACATGTCTAATGAGTACAACAATTCTGTCCAGCAGGTTATAAACCTATTCCCATTTGCTCCTTGACCATCCGGCCATTCTGTGCACTCTTTCTCGCTTCAAGGCAGGGAAGTGAGAATTCACCATCTAATCGCCCTACGCACTATGCTTGCGACCATTAACTTGGGTCCTCAATCATGCGGATCCAGGTGGTCCCGTGTGACTCTAAATCTGAACTGGTGATTCTCCCTTTTTACGGTGTCATTTTATTAAATTTGCTCTTTCACGCTGCCCTTAATTGCCCCACCTGTTGTTGAGAAGACTGTGGCAGGCCAACGAAGGTAATGGAACGAAAGTACCAATATAAGCAGACCGGCTTGCGGGTGTGATGCTCTACCCAATCACTTCCTCCACCGAGCATCTCTTTACTCCATTCAGCTTTCTATCGTAGGGACCTATTTCCAATAAAGTCGAGTTCTCATGATGTTGAGACCCGGATGCAAATTTGCAAAAGATGCTAAGAAAATCACCCGTGGCGATGAGATACGCAGCTTCTTCTTTGACTCCTTTACGTACAGCCCCTGAGACACTGTATCTAGAGAACACACAATATCAGATTTTCTAACACTTTCTTATGCAGCACCTCGCTTAATAATCTCCTTTGCTTGGATTCTGGGTACTTTTTCGGTGTTATTAAACTTAAGGTCTAGGGTAGCCGTTAGCCCCGCCGAGGGACCGACTCAATAAAAGCGAATACAATAGCAATACAGGTTTCCGCACGAAGAAAGTCTCGGGATAGGTCAAAATTTTCAACTGAGTCCTTATTTCTTAGTCGGAGTCTTATGACTGTTCTCATGTTTAAAAAAAATCAGCATACTACAATCACGATGATATACGTAGACGAAGCTCAGATTTCTTGCTGGCGCTAAGTGTCCTCAAACGTAAGCATATCTCCCACTATTCGATCTCAATTCACAGTGCTTGGAGCTTTATTGGAATACCCTTGCTGTACAGAATCTTGTCAGGGACAATAGGAGTTAACGCAGCGAGGTGGACCAGTCCAATATGATCACATTGTCTGGTTTCAAAAACGCCACCCATTCCATCCTTTGCGACTGATCGACTCATGGCCAACTTTGTCCGTTTCTAAACTTATCCTGAGGTGAGGGCCTTAGCAAATAGGTGCGCAGTAACGATACAGGCCGATTATTACCGTACACCTAATTTACGGCTCGTAGCTCTACGGTAGGCGAACCTCTGAACCTTTGTGGTCACGCTGATCCGCTGGTATACCGAGTAATGCAATATTCAACCTGGTCTAAGCGTGTATAATACTACCTCTATCATCATGCAATGGGGGGCTAAACGTAATTCTACATATCAGACTGGATCTTTGACTTACTCTTAAGGTCCAAGCGCTTTGTCGGTCGTCTTGCGAATTGTGCAATCTACTAATCATAATCAGTTTGTAATGGACTCCCTCAGAGTCACTTCCCGGGCACGATGCGAATGATGCATTCCCCGCAGACCGTCATGGTAGTACATACTATTTATGACGTATTCACTCAGGGTACAGAACCCGGATAATTGTTGACCCCGTGAATAAATGTTGACATGAGATGATAAGCTTACATAGTGAACCAAGGCAGACCCCCCACCATCTTCCTACATCATCTTCCCGCCAGCTCATCAGATAAATTACAAACGAGTTATCTGTGATTTTCTCTTGATTAAATTCCATCAACACATTCTAGGAGCGAACTGTCTTGCGAGCTGCTCCATTTTGTTTCCCATTTGTGGCCTAATATTCCCCTCCTCTGGGCGTCTACCAGCCCTACCAGTGTTAGGCATTAGCAAGCCGTCACACAAGTTGTAGGTTTCAAGCAGTCAGCGCCTCGTTCACTAGGAATTTGGAAATGGAATCTTCCGGCCCCCAACCAAACACGGAAGCCAACGTTGCTCCACTACCTCCGAATGACGCCGTGATGAGCCTTCGATTGGGGAAGGCCAAGACGGTTGGCCCGTCTAGAATCCGTACGGCGATTAACAAACAACCGCAGCAAGGACTGGTTCAAATTACAGACCTCGGACTTGTCGGAGATGAACAGTGCTATGAATTCCACGGCGGAGTTGACAAAGCGATTCATCATTATTGTTCCAGCCACTACCAAACCTGGAACGAAGAAGCCCCTGGCCGCGAGCATCTTTTCAAAGTTGGGGGCTTTGGCGAGAATATCTCCGCAGCATACATGCATGAAGGAAATGTCTGTGTAGGAGATATTTATCGCTTAGGAAAACATGTCCTCGTCCAAGTCTCGCAGCCTCGGCAGCCTTGCTACAAGCTAAATCATCGATTCGAGTACAAGAAGACATCCAAGTCTTGTCAGAACTCTGGCCGAACAGGGTGGTATTATCGCGTTCTCCAACCAGGCTATGTGGCAGAGGGCGACCAAATCGAGCTTGTCGAGCGCATCAACCCTACTTGGTCTCTTTCGCGAGTGCAGAATTTCCTCTATCATGACCCGGGAAATGCCGAGGCCTTGGCTGAGCTTAGCTACCTTCCTGCACTGGCAGCAGAGCTGCTCACTTTGTTCAGCACTCGACTGTTACAAGGCGTTGAGGATATGCAAGGTCGACTCGTCGGGGATTTGGCACCGACAGCCTGGCGGTCGTTCAAACTTGTGGAAAAGACATCTTTGACATCCAGAGTTAAAAGATTTGTGTTTGTTGATGCCGATGGCAGCATGGAGCCTGCGGATATGGAGTTGTCAGCTTTTGCACACGTCCGCTTGAAGTTTGGCCCTGGTTCTTGCTATTCAAGGGCATATTCAGTCGTGTCTGGCACCTTTGAGAAATTTGAACTTGGCATAGCTCTGGACGACAACTCGCGAGGCGGATCGCGTTACTTGCACAACAATCTCATGGTTGGGGATATCATTCAGGTTGCAAAGGGCAAGCAAGCGGTAGCGGCGCAGGACAGTATCGAAACCGAGGATATCAGGAAGCATATCTTCATCATCGGTGGCATCGGTATTACTGCTTTCCTTGCTGAGATCAGGGCGCTCATGAACTCGACAGTCCAGTTCGAGGTGCACTACGCTGTGCGGAGCCGACGCGATGCATGTTATCTTGACAGCCTTGCTCTTGACTGCACGACTATCTATGCGAAAGATGAGGGACGAAGGCTTGATCCTAATTCCATCATTCACGGACCAAGCAAGGAGCTGGTAGTCGACACCAAAGTTTACGTCTGCGGCCCATCTTCCCTACTTGACGCATGTCGCAATTTGACCACAAAGTTTGGATATCCGCGCTCTCGTACCCACTACGAATCCTTCGGCGGGGCTTCAGTGGGCAAGGGCGAGCCATTTGAAGTTGAGATCAAGCGAATTGGTAGAATCCTTCCAGTACCCCAGGAGAAGTCACTCTTGGATGTTTTGGTTGAGGCAGGTTTTGATGTTGAATCCTCGTGCCTTGTTGGAAATTGTGGCACATGTATGGTGGACCATTGTGGAGGAGAAATTGTTCACAATGGCGTTGCACTCGACGAAGAACAGAAGGAGACCACCATGTTGAGTTGTGTGAGTCGTGGAAAAGGGCGCATAAGGATTGACTGTGAAGAAGTATGACAGTGTGTAGCAGCTAGGATTGGCAATACGAGTTTGAAGCAAGACTTTTATTGGAAAAGGGGAGGGGAGCTCCCAGTTTAACAGGCCGTCGTTATTCCGCCACGCAAATGTGATCCACCCAGAGCAACCAATTATACACCATTAGTGCATCATGAGAATAGAATGGATATCCTAGTCAGGCATGTTAGCTGGAGAGCTGTTGTGTTTTAGTCATCCAGAGGAAATTCGACTTACGATTCTCCATTGTGTGTCCTGCGAATCGCCTCGGCAATGGGATAGCTCACGTCCAGTTGCCGGATTTTAGAACAAGAGCGAGCATGTTCCGGAAGAGGTAGAGTATTGCAAACCACCAAGCACTCCAGATCGCTGCTCTCGATGACTGCCACAGACGGACCACTTAAGAACCCGTGCGTGACAATAGCGATGCTTCGCTCGGCACCCGATCCTTTCAGCACGCTTGCAGCCATTGAAAGAGTGCCGCAGGTATCTGCAATGTCGTCTACGACCACTGCCGTTTTTCCTGCAACGTTGCCGACTAGTATCATGCGGCTGACCTGGTTTGCGATTTTGCGTTCCTTGTGGATGATTGCGAGGTCGACGCCTAGTTTATCCGCTATGGAAGCAGCTCTAGGTGAATTTAGATCCAAGGTTCCTCGAAGGTGGTTCCAGTGATGGGATGCTTACCGCTTCGCACCACCGGCGTCTGGAGAAACTATCACCAAATCTCCCACCACGTATTGGCGCTTGATATACTCAATCATGACTTTTTCCGCATAGAGCTAGTATTATTTAGTAGAGTACTGGGAGGAGAGTAGAGTAAGCTAACACTACGAGGGGCCGAGTCAGCTGGTCTTATTTCTGTATGAATGAATGTTTACTGGGTGAGCGTACTTATCAACTGGGATGTTAAAGAACCCTTGAATCTGAGAGGCATGCAAATCCATTGTCTAGTGAGAAGAGATGGTAAGAGCTCAATGAACAAATTCACGAAATTGACGGTCGGCCATTTGCTTACTATTACGTGATTGCATCCAGCGACCTCCAACATGTTGGCCACTAGTTTGGCCGTAATTGGGGCCCTGCTTCGATCCTTTCTGTCTTGCCGCGCGTAAGGGAAGCATGGCAAGACTGCGGTTATGCGCCTGGCGGAAGCCATCTTGCAAGCGCTAATTGCAATCAGCAGTTCCATCAACGCATCATTAACAGACTCCGAGGCTGTTTGCAGGATAAAAACATCGACGTCTCGAACTGATTCTCCAATGGTAACTAGAGTCTCGCCGTTGGAGAATTTCGTGCTCAAGAGACCCTTAGATCCTGTTCCATATCCGATACTACATCAGGTTTACTCGTCAGTCGTACTTGAAGTGAGTGAATCAATCATAGGCAGGTAAGAAATGCTCAAAATGACTGACCTATCGCCCACGAGCTTCGCAAGCACCGGATGGCTGCTCCCTATGATGCAAATGGTAAGGAATAAATCGTAAGAGTGAGCAAACTCAAGGCCATATCTCACCTGCGAGAAAACGAATACCAGTATTTGTCATGGTGATTTGATCTTAATTGTTTGTGTGAATAAGTACAGGCTCTTTTTTATTCAACTCAACTGCGCATCAGACACTATTCATCCTTTCAAATCCATCTCATTTGAGCTTTCTATTGACTCATCACGCCTGATGAATCACGCCTGATGAATCACACCTGAAAGATCACGCCCCAGAAACAGTACCTAACTACATCCTTGCTTATCACCCATCAAGCCCCAAAAACCACCCACGTCCGGGAACATCAAGATGTCAACACCCGGATTTCGACGCATCTGTCCAGGTTGATTGGGAGGAGTGGCTATAGATACATGATCCCACAGCCTTATCAATCACCAAGATATGAGTGTCCAATGTAACCTCCCCGCATTTGGTGCTTATCGCAAACAGTTCAGACGTACGTTGATAATGAGGGAGAGGGGAGACGGGCTTATCGGACCCACACGCTACCAAATCACTGAACCTCATTGAGATAATGATGGTGGTGGCGATAAGAACTATGAAGTAGCGTAGTGCGGGAATGAGCTCAGTTATTCTCAGACAAAACATTACCATCATCTTTCAACGGGGATATCTCCAGTGGACCTTCTCTAGAAGAAACTGAAAAAAGATACGGCGTCAACAGGAACCTCCAGTGCCAAAATGAGTCTGATGAATGGCATACCGACTTCTAGTCGCGTGACCGTCTTGCCTCAGGATAACCATCTATTGGCACTGATGACAATCCTGCGAGATTCGAAAACAGATTGCATCAAATTCGCAGATGTTGTCGAAAGGGTGTCAACCTTGGTCATGGCAGCTGGTACGGCTTCCCTCTCGCCGTGTTTCAAGCTTACCTTTGACGATTTCCTTCAGCCTTGAATCTGCTGCCAGTTGAGGCTTCAGATGTCACAACACCAACAGGCGCCACATTCCAGGGTGCTCTGGCAACCAAAGAGGTCTGTGGAGTAAGCATACTTCGCGCTGGTGCTAGCATGGAAAATGCGCTACGAAGGACTTACACGTGGGTTGTACCTTCGCTGCTCTGAATACTAAGTCGTTCTAACACCTTGGTTCAGTGGGCCTTTGAGTTACGGAAAGATTTTAATCCAGCGAGACGAGTCAACGTGTCTCCCTGCACATCTCTATTCAAAATTCCCAAAGAACGTAACGAGGAAAGGTCGGCTTCCCCAGTCTGCTATGACGCCGGAATGAGAAATATGCAAGCTAAATTCGTGAACATGCAGCCGTTTTTATACTTGAGCCGATGTTGGCAACTGGCGGCTCAGCGTGTATGGCTATCGACATCATCAAGGCAGCTGGCGTCCCAGAGGAGCAGATTTATTTCATTAATCTAGTAGCGTCCCGCAAAGGGTTGGACACGCTCGGTTCTCGCTTCCCAGAAGTGCGGATAGTGACGGCGGCGGTGGACGAGGAGTTGACAGCCTCCAAGTAAGTAGCGGATTCCTTTCAGCTCGTGTTTGGTACCCAACTAACGAGGAACAGCCACATCACCCCTGGATTGGGTGATTTTGGCGATCGGTTTTACGGAACGGTTGACTGAACAAGGGAAAATCTTATCTCGAGACTGATTAGATGTTTTACGCGTCTCAATCAAAACATAACTTCTTTCATTGAAGAGCGTGGTGTTCGACGTGTATTAATTTCTCGCCCTCGCCACGGTTAGACTTCCACAGCCGGCTGTCTTCAAGGTTTGCCACGACGTCCGCATTCACACAGATGATCCGATAATTTTCTTATGAATATGTTCCTGTTAAGGTGTTTTGCTCTATTTATTCTGAATACGTCATTTGTATGACAGATGAGTCGGGCGTCCCAACTCCCGTCGTAGCGCTAAGATTGCAGTGCATACCCACAAGGCAGCATGGATTTATTAAGCGTTAGGTACGTACCTAGTGGGGTATGTCAAATCTCCCTGTGGCACTACAATTGCAGTGCAGTGGCCACGGCACCTGCCCTGAAGCGCTGAAGTGTGAGCGTAGGACAGGACGAGAAACGTTCCAATACGTGAGGCTGTATTTTACAAACCGAGGCGCGAGTTCTGCCGGTCATGGATGTCGTTGCTCTCGGAATTGTTCTGCTGAATTCGGGTGTGGTATTACGAACCTGTCTCTGGCACTTGCTGATGGGAATTATTTCGCCCAGGCCAGAGTTCTGGTCAATCACGGTGATTGGAGGCGACAAAGCAGTGGACGATAATGATAGCATGGGAAGGCGTGAAAATATCCGTATCAGCGCAGATAACAAATCGTTATCTTTTTATTACGGTGAGCTACGGCGTTATCAGCAGGTGTGCATGCAGCAGCTTCTCACTGCAGGCTGCCCATCCTTGCTAATCAAACACCCTCCTGGGTGAGATTAGATAGGACATCAACGTGGGCCCCTTATCTCCATCAGACTCAAGCTAGCTTCACACCCCTCCAATACTCAGATCAATCTTGACCGTCGAGATACTTGGTAAACCAGCGACTTGTGGATGAGATTATTTCGGGCTCCAACCTATTGCTAGACCAAGAGTTTAGCCTTGCGGGTTCCATGTGCGATGGCCATGTCAAGCTCCTGCAAAATCTAGCATTCATATCCCAAAGCTTTGAAGACAGAAAAACTTCGCACAAAGCGAAAATTTTTTAACACCGTGTTGTTTTGTTTATGTAACAGGTTCTAGCAAAGAAACGATTCGTGGTAAATGGTTAAGTTAATAAATGTGTAAATGTTGCTATGGCGTTGTCACAATGCTCTATTATGAACTTTTGTGCTTGCTGAAGATCAAAATCTCAAAGAGACAGACTAAAACATGCCAGCACAGTCCACGAGTGATATTTAGTAAGATGGTACATATAGTTAGGTAATTTTAGATATCTAGAAAATCATTGCTCTACATTCAGGTTGTCCTAATGAGCCACATCTTCCCAGCTCTGCCATCCACGTCCCTTCACTTCCTTCAACTCCTCGTCTGTGTACTTCTTACCATCAGTGAAATAGCCAGCATTGATCTTGGCATCAATTTCCACCCTTGAATCTGAAGGAATGAGATCTGCGAGCAAGTTAGTAATCAACACTCAAAACGCAACGTATCATAGGGGGTCTCACGTTCGGGGATGGGGATACGCTCTAGGATGGGAATGCCTTGCTCCACGATAGCATCATGCTTCATGTTGGACATGGACAGCATCCTGTCGATCTTCTTGATGCCGAGCCAGTGGAGGATATCGGGCATTAGTGCTTGGAATCGCATCTACCATTGTTAGCAGGGTGGCCTTCTTGTGCGTGGTTCTCTGATACTTACATCTCGGACACCGGCAACGTTCTCAGTTCTCGCAAAGTACTGGTCCGCTGTATCGCCTCCACGCTTTCGCGAGTTGTACACTAGGTACTTGACCACCTCTCCCAGTGCACGACCCTCTTTGCGGAAGTAGATGACAACACCGGATCCGCCATTTTGCGCCTCCTTGATGGCTTCCTCAATGCCAAACACGAGATACGGCCGGCACGTGCAGATATCTGACTGAAAGACGTCTGAGCCGTTGCACTCGTCGTGGACTCGGAGAGCTAGCTTCACATTTGGGTCTGAGACACGCTCGGGAGGGCCAAATATGTAAACAGTTAAGCCACCGATCGGAGGCAAGAAGACGTTGACATCTGGCCTCGTCACGAGCTCAGGGTAACTGCCGCCGGTGAACTCGAATAGGGCACGGCGTAGCACACCTTCGTCGACGTTGAATCGCGCAGCGACGCCTGGCAGAAACCAAACAGGTTCTACGGCGACCTTGGTCACCCGCACGTCTCCTTCTTTGTTAATGACCACGTTGCCGTCCACTTGCAGTTGGCCGCTCTCGATTGAAGTAACAATCTCCGAGACTCGCATGTGCGCGCGAGTAATGGCAATAGTCGGTCGAATGTCAAGCCCGGAGTCAAGATGTGTCTTGTAGTATCGAGCGATATTATGCCCAAATGGATCCATTGCGACAATCTTTGAGGCATCGCCCCAAGCTGGCTGGATGGGAGGATCGAAGGTTGGCTGTGTGTTTCGGAAATCGGGCTTGAAATCCGGTGGAAGATCTCCACTTGCAATAGCGAGAGCATTGTACACGCTGTAGCTTCCGCCATGGGCTCCAATGGCATTTCGTTTCTTGAGTGTCTCTCCTGACCTGGAGACGACGATAGGCCCGCGCTCTTCGGGGTCGGCAGCGCCCCAGTTGAGAGTGATGGGGTCAACAACGCTCTGCCCAGGGTAGGTCGTAAGCTATTCATTCTGTATTAGCAATCTCCTTCTGTCATCAAGCTAAAGCAGTCAATCTTACAACAATGCGACTTTGGAATCGCTTGCTCAAAGGGTTGGCCCACGGCTCATTGGATGGAGTAGTAGCACCATCGGCGCTGGTGGCAGTGACGGCAGCCATTTTAACTTGTTTTCCTCCGCTTCGAATGGTTTCTGAAGGCTCTGAGTCAAGAGAATACGAAGTGTTTATTGGCATTGTTGAGAGGCGACAGAAGCGCTAGTTATGGAATACTTGAAGTCTTGGATGGCAAGAAAATGGATGGCTTGGACTCTGGTAGGGTGCATGATAAGGTATTTGCTACGATAAGAGCCGCCTCGTTCTGTTGCACGGCACATGGTCCCCGGGATAAGGTCAATCGGTAGACTAGATAGAGCGATGGGTGTTTAGCGAAAATAGTTAGTGTCAGATCATTATCGATCCCAAAGGAATCGCAGAGCGATAACGCGAATCGTGGGTAGATTAGCTTTGAGACACGCCTCTAGAATGCCATACGTGCACCCCTGCCGTGTCAAGATACACTACAGCTCCGCCGTCAATCTCAATCTCTCTCTCTCCACCATGACGCACAAAGTCGGTTTTCACCACTTGGGTTCGGTGGAAAAGCTCATGGGAAGTTGCCGAATTGACTACGAATCCGGGCCTGGTCGAAAAAAAAATTAAAAAAAAATTAACATGAGGATGAACCGTGATGTCAGTTCAACTCGTGTGTGCATGGCCTCACTCTGTCAAAATGGTGTTATCAAGAGGTTAGGGTGCCCTAGTACACACATACCCAGAGGGGGTGCTAGAAACTTGATAGTAAAAAGAAAATACCAATAATAGTATTAATAATACAGATTATATACCCAGTCTATTCAAAGGTTAATATTTTACTCAGACTTGAGGTTTCTAGTCGATTTGGTCATCTTTTCCAATACCTCAATAAGCTGCAGTAATAGCTGTGCCTTCAAAAAACTAGATCTGCTGGAAGAGCTAGATCTTGGAAATGGCAACATCATTCCAATCATTCTTCCATCCTTACACACACCTCAAACAACCACACAACCGACCACTCAACCAACCGAAGATGTCTGCTTTCCGTCATACACTCCAGACCGATATATGGTGTTATATACTCAATTAGATCGAGTGAAGCGACGATTGGGATACACTATATCGGTCTGGAGTGTGAGACAGAAAACAGATATCTTCGGTTGGTTGAGTGGTCGGTTGAGTGGTTGGTTGAGGTGTGTGTAAGGATGGAAGGATGGAAGGATGGAAGGATGACTGGAATGCAAGAGGTGAGGCTTGCAGAGCTTTATATCCATCATGATTTTGCCTTTTCCAAGATCTAGCTTTTCCAGCAGATCTAGCTTTTCCAAGATTTAGCTCATTAAGGTGTTGGAAAAGGTAACCAGTTGGACTGGAAACTTTAATCTGTCTGAGTGAAATATTGGCCTTTAAATAGACTGAATATAGGGTATATAGTCTGTATTACTGATGTTATTGTCAGTGTATTTTTACTGTTGAGCTTCTAGTCCTCCCTCTGGCTATGTATGTACTAGGGCACCCCAACCTCTTGATACTCAATCAGATCAAAAGCTCCAAAAAGAAAACATGTAACAGACAAAATGCTGTATTTATATGTGTGGGTTGGCTATATCGTTGAGTAAAGTTACACTCACATAAGATAAATTTCATGAAACAGACAAAAGAATTATTATTCTTGATATTTTAGATTAATTCACATTCAGAATTCACACCGCGTTTGCTGTGCCAAGACCCTGAAAGTCAATATCGTACTCGAAACTGGGGTACATCTCGCCCAACTGATACGCAGTAGGGGAAAACGGTCCCCCAACATCTAATGTTTGAAGAATTTGAGGCGAAGAAATCGTCGCCAATGGGGTATCAAACGGGTCATCAAGGTGTTCGTGAGACGTTGTAGACTCCTCCGGACTATCTACTCGACCAACCACCTCCTCTGGGATTAATTTGGTCAGGCCATCTGTTGACAGGAGCAGTTGCGCGTTGGCACGCTCTAGAACGTCAGAGGCATTGCTTGACACCCGAAGGATCCATCGGTATGTAGTAAGCTTCTGGCGATAAAACGCCGCTTCTTCTGTGGTTGTTGCGGTCGACCAAAGAAGGACCATGAATGTGCTGATGATTGAAAAATTATAGTAAGATGGCGAGTACCAAAACGATTGCAAATGCTCCGGCTTTAGATTACTGACGAAGTCGACTGCGGAGCACAAACGAGCTTTTGCTGCGTTGCGACATATCTCGACCAATTCTGGGTCCGCCTCATCCGATGCCACGCGAATAATATGGCGATGCAAGGTGATTTCAGTAGCATAGTATGCAAGGCAGAGATACCCTACCAGCGGTTACTTCCAAAGCGCCAGTGTAATGGGGAATCCGTAGAAACTTACCTGTGGAAGACAGTTTTCTCGGCTTGACATCCTCTCCTTTCACAGATTCAGGAAGTTGCGAGAACCACTCCTTCAACCGAATCTGGATAGGTTTTGCAATGGCCAACTGTTCCCTTAGGCCTCCTCTGGGCTCGCGCTGAGCTCGCAGGGTGTAAAAAGTGGACAGGATTTCGGACAGGATCTCAGTCAGCTTTACCATCTCACAAAACAATAATCGACCCTTCTCGACTTCTGCACTGCCATCCTCATCGTTTTCATCTACAGCGTTCTCGGGGAAATCGTCAGCCGTAAGCGGCTGGACAAGCCAATCTTCGTAGTTGATATGAGACGGCCGGCCATGAACAAGTGCACCCCATTTATCTTGCATAAACAAGGCCCAGGCGAGCCGCTTCCGAAGGCCCTTTTCCCACGTGGGTATGCTCCAGTCAGAGCAGTCTAGATGTAGCCCAATTTCCTGGCCGATGCCAACCAATTGCGTGGTTAATGCCCATGAGTCGCCCTTTGGTTGCTGGAGGAGCAAAAGACCAGCTTGGATTGTGGAGAGCTTGGGCCGGTGCACTACTTCAGCCAACGCTCGCAATGCGATTTCCTCAAGCTTCGTGGTGTTAGGCTTCGGTAGCGAGGCCAGTTCTGCGCTATACGTCCACCAGTGTAGGGCAAGAATGTATACAAAAGCGAGGCAAGGCGGAGAAAACTCGCGGTGTGTACGATTGTATTTTTCAAGCCATACCTTTTTGTGCAAGATGGGGAAGCTAGGGTGAACAATGCGGAAGTACAGGCGGATCAGCTCGTGTCCATGGGGTGCGACAAGAGTCTCGACGGCATCCAGCCGTGAGATTTCTTCTGGATGGCTCAAGGTGCTCTCATCAAGCGTCTGGAGGAAGGTATCCGTCGAACCCACTTTGCGGAGGGCTACTGGGCCGATGGTGATTTCGTCATGACTGACCAGAGAAGCCGAGTGCAGGAGACTCTGCTCAAAGTCGGAGGATGGGCCGAGAAAGGTCGCGTGTCGGTGAGTCTGCAGCCCCAGCGTCTTGCGGAGCAGCGTAGGGCCTTTGAAGTTTTCATAGCAGTCTATCCTGGCGACGGTGCGTATCGCACTCGTGGCGCTTGACGTGGAACCATGTCGCGACGCCGTCCATGGCATCGACATGACCTCCTGCTCTTCATCCTCTGGAAACGTGATCTTCCTTTTTCTCGGCCGGGTCGTTTGCTGAAAGGTACACTCCCGGTGATGGAACTGGCAGAGCACACAAGAAGACGCTCCGTCGGGCATCTCGCAGCGACTCTTTCTCTTCCGGCACGAGTCGCATGGCCTGGACGGCCGATTAACTGTCACCCGTTGCTCAACGGCTACGGCTTGAGCACCGGCGAGAGGGTCACCCATTTCGAAGCCGGGTGAAGTGGTTGGCACAGTGTAGGGATCTCCAGCCTTATCCGATCATTACCAATTGCGGGGGATGCAGCACTGTGTGTGATTTGGACACGAGGGTGTATGGAGCTGCTCTCCACAACAGGCCGTCAATAAGCCGTGAGGTAAGTTAGTCTCAAGCCTCGTGTGGCAAGGTCTCGATCGGAAATCAATGTGAAGAAGCAAAGAGGAAGGTGTAAGGTTAGGCTTGATGTTGGCTCAGCCAAGATTGCATAGCTGAAATCGCACATCGAAGCCAAGCTTACAGTACAGATCCTACTTCGTACTATGTACGCAGTAACTTGGTTGCTGGCGAGAGATATGATGGGAGATAAGGCGAAGAAGTGAACCAATCACAGCCAGCTTCGGCTGAATTTGTCAACGCAGAGATAAGGAGATTGATTGTGTCCCGCGTTTGTGTACTGTGTACATACTGCTGTAGTGCTGTAGTCTGCAACTAATTTGGGGCTAGGCGCCTCGTATATTAAGCTATGGAAATACAGTCATCGTAGAGTGTGCCAACGCGATCAAGTTCGGAATACCCTCACACGAAGCTCATGTCGGTCCAAGCCCAAGCGAATGATCAATCAATTGGTTATGGAAAACGAAGTGATTAGTGAGAATCCAAGAAACACCCTCCATGGCCAATTCACTCCCCATACCGTCCCGCTTAGTGCTCTGGAGGCGTGGGGCTAAGCTCCTTCTCCTTGGCCGAAAATGAGCCCTTGGAATCAGAGACCTCGTCGACGACGGACTCGATATCTCCTTTCTGTCGGGGATAGACTGCTTCGTCGACCATAGCTCCGGTCGGAGGCGACACATAGGTACAGATAACGTAGTAGACCAAGGTGGATAGCGTAAATCCGAAAATCCACGCAAAAGTGTAAATCTTCCAGGCACCACCAACGTTCAACTCATGCTTAATGCTCTTGGCGAATCCGGGAAGCAGCGGGGCGAAGCCGGTGATAAAGGCAGCATATGCACGCCAGTTGACGCCGCCATCATACCAGTAGATGCCGTTGCTGCGGTAGAGCTCGTGGATATTGAGCTTGCGTTTCTTGATGATGTAGTAATCGCAGACCATAACGCCAGCCAGCGGTCCCATGAGGCAGGAATAGCCACTCAGGAAAGCCAACAGGCCAGTGGCGTTTTTGATAATATTCCAAGGAGTAGAAATGACGCAGAAAATAGAAATGAACAGCGTAGCTCGGAAAATGTTGATGTATTTCGGCGCAATTCCGGTAACATCATTGGAGAAGGGATAAGTACCAGCAGCGACCTGATTTCCGATCGTGGCGAGGATGAAGCTGAATCCAGTGAAGAATTTGGCGGCACGAGAATCAAAGTTTGCAATGACGGCTGGCATGTACCATTGGAATTCTCCCCAGAGGTACTGGTTAGCGGAAGTGACGAAAATTGGAGTGAGAGAAGCCAGCGTTCCGATCACGGGTAGAGCGAAATATTGATGATATCCACCCAACCTGTTCTTGGAGAATCGACCGAAATCTAGCAACATTAGCCTATGTTGCCAATCGCTTGGGTCAGTGGCAGCTTAAAATACCTGGCATGTTGACGGCCATGGACGAGAAAAGTCCCATGATAACATTAAGACCAGTCAATGCAGAATATGCCGTGTTCATGTAGTCGGATGTGATTTTGGCCTTTCCTGTGACCAATGGTCCACCTCCTTTGGTTACGATAGCGGCCCAGAGGAAGAGCGCGAGGAAGGTGGGAGGGACGATGACGCCCTTGACAAGAAAGAGGATGCGGAGTTTCTTGATGGGCATAAGGGCGAGGCCGGTTTGAATGAACCAATAAAGGAAGAGGCAAAGGAGACCGGCAGCTAAGATTCCGGGTTAGTTGCTAGTGGTTATTGAAATCAAACCTTGCACAGTGACCCGACATAATAGGTTCCTAGTAGCAAGGTCGAAGGGATTGGATTTGCTTACAAGTGATTCCAGCATCGTCGGGGAGCTTGTTGGGGAAGTCGATAAAGCTCGGCCAAATGGCTTCGAGGCAGCGTTGGAGGAAGTCACCGGCCTGGACTGTGAGAATAGCAGTCCACATCAAGGCGACGAATGCTAACAAAGTTTTAGCCAATTTATACTAGCATGCTCTGTTGCTGGTCTCACCTCGAATCAAGATGACCGGATACGATCCGTACATTCCGAAGATGGAGCGAACAATGACTGGATACGGCACAGCATATGTCGCGCCCATCTTCCCCGTGAGAGTGATGACCACGCTGCAAATCGCAAAGCCAAAGAAGACAATTGGGATTGTCTCCCTGGCGGTAAAACCGAGGGCCATGACACTCGAGACGGTGGATGCCAATGGCGGAGCCTACCAGCCCTGTAAGCAAGAGAAGAATAGACTCGGAGCAAGTCTCTGACCATCATGTCGGAAGTCCAGTATGCCCAATAATCAAGACCGCCCCAAGTGCGATCCTCAGGCGCGATTGGGTCGAGATCTACATTTCGAATGAGCTGTGTGGATTATACTTTGCAACGGATTGTTTGAGCTACCTTTGTTGGACCATTTGCTGTCCTCGTAGATTCCATGTCTGGCGGGCACCGTCCATGAGAGATGAGGTTTGACCCTCTCTTTGACCTGCTGAACGGAGAAAGATGGCATTTTGCTTGCGCTAGGGGTGGTTCTGAAATGTCAAGCGTTATTGCGATGGGATTACTAGAATTGATCTCGAGGGTGCATGGGCATAAATAGTACCACTGATGGGGTCTATTTGCCCGCCATGTGCAACAGAAAAACAATATCAAGATGGTTGTGCTTGCTATCAGTCAGGCGGCGAAGCGTAGGCGAAGCGTAGGCCTTCTAACCACACCAAATACGCATGTCAAGGGCTCCCCACGCAGATATCCGAGGTACTGGTACTGTGGCGTGTGGGGTATCCCATGTATATGAGGACAGGTGAGATCTCATGAGCAAGCCAGAGCACGCACTATGCGGAATTCGGATTAGCATCAAGACGCCACAAAGATAAGACTCAGAAGCCGTCGGCAGGCCGTCGCTGGGCCGTTGGAGGGCCGTCGGTAGGCCTGTCTTATCAGCGATTGCGAGCAAGTCAGATGATGAGTGATTTGAATGGCCCAGTCTGCCATTAGTTCAGCAAATGTTATTGTTCGGATGATACACGTATTCTAGCAAGAGAGAAGTATATAGATCTTCTTGGAGGGAATCTCCATCGACCTACAGCAGTTATCGCTTTACGGCATCGCCACTTGCTTCACTTCTCATTCTTCGAAAGCCGTTCTTGTACCAGTGCCAAGATGGTCGCAGGTCCAACGGCGTCCAGCCTTCTCTCGGTAGATGCGCAACCGTATGCATTCGCATTCGATCCGGCCCACACGGCGCTCCTAGTCATTGATATGCAGAGGGACTTTCTCCTGGCTGGGGGGTTTGGAGACATCCAAGGCGGTAACTTGGACGCCGTCCAAGCATCAATTGCGCCAACCAAGAAATTGCTCGAGGCCTGTCGTGACGCTGGGTTGAAAATATTCCACACCAGAGAAGGTCATGAGCCAGATCTTTCCGATTGTCCATCCTCCAAGCTGGTTAGACAATCGGCCGCTCCCCAAAATGCACACCACACCCTGGTGATTGGGGACCAGGGTAAAATGGGCAGGCTGTTGATACGAGGAGAATATGGCCATGACATTATCGATGTGCTTCAACCGTTGCCGGGCGAAGTTGTCATCGACAAGCCAGGAAAGGGTGCTTTCTGGAACACTACCTTGATGCATCAGCTCAAGAGCTTTGAAGTCACGCACTTGATTGTATCGGGAGTTACGACTGAGTGCTGCTTTGCAACGACCATCAGGGAGGCAAATGATCGTGGCTTTGAGTGCTGTAAGTTTCCACTCCAAGACCCCAACAACCAATTGCTCATGAAATGCTAGGCGGTATTGAAGAAGCCACGGCTGGATACAATGCAGCATTCAAGACCTCATCTCTGGACATGCTGCATTGGTCACAAGGGCTTTTTGGATTCGTAGCCAAGCTTGGCCCACTGCTTGAAGCACTCGAAGTTGAATCATCTCGTGCTTTAGGGGGTTCGGCCAACACTCCACCTCAAACCCCTCCGGATTGGGATGGAGACCTACGGATCGAATCTCTGCAGCGCTCATATAGGGCTGGAGTGTCACCAATGACAGTCGTTGAAGCCTTGTATCGCAAAATCGAAGCCTACAAAGAGGTAGACCCGGCCGTCTGGATAGAGCTTGTCACCAAGGATACGGCACTACAAGCTGCCGAGGCGCTTGTACGACAGTACCCTGATAGGGCCAAGCTTCCTCCATTGTTTGGTGTCCCATTTAGCATCAAGGACAGTCTCGATGTGGCTGGACTGCCGACAACTACCGCATGTCCACCGTTGGCCCATATTCCTAGCAGATCTGCAGTTGTTCACGACAAGGCGCTTGCAAATGGTGCAATTTTCGTCGGAAAGACAAACCTTGACCAGCTTGCGACTGGTTTGTCAGGGTGTAGGAGCCCGTACGGAATCACTCACTCGGTTTTTCACCCGGATTACATCTCGGGAGGATCTTCAAGCGGCAACTGCGTCAGCGTTGGCGCTGGCTTGTGTTCGTTTTCCATCGCAACCGATACCGCTGGGAGCGGCCGCGTACCGGCGTGTTTTAACGGCGTGGTGGGCTACAAACCAACCAGAGGAACCCTGTCAACTGTTGGATTGACCCCCGCGTGTCTTTCTCTAGACTGCATCGCCATCATTTCGAAGACTGTCCGAGATGCCGCGACGGTCAGCCGTGCCCTTGAAGGTTTCGACGAGAACGACCCCTATGCGAAGCCCGTCATTGCTTTTGAGAGACATGTCAACTCGGTTGGGCCTTGGGCAAAGTCATTCAAGTTCGGAATCCCACCTGCAGAGGCTCTTTCTGCATGCTCAGTGCCGTATAGGCGGATGTTTAATGAAACGGTGACAAAACTGCAATCAATAGGTGGGGTTTTAACACCCATCGACTGGTCGCCTTTTGACAAGGCCGGAAAGCTTCTCTACGAGGGCACTTTTGTATCCGAAAGGCTTGCAAGTCTGCCTGATGATTGGCTTCCTAAGAATCGCGCTCATTTGCATCCCGTTATTGTCGAATTATTCAACCAAGTCGTCCAGAGAAACAGCTCTGCTGTGCAGGCGTATCGCGACCTGCAGGCCAGGGCTCGACATATCCGCGAGGCCGAAAAGGTTTTTACCAAAGTCGATTTTGTCCTGGTCCCAACAACAACGACCCATTGGACGATCGAAGAGATGTTGGCTGACCCTATCCGGAAGAACAGCATGCTGGGTGAGTTTACACATGCTGGAAATGTGCTCGACCTCTGCGCTATCGCAGTTCCCATTACTACTTATCCAGCCTCTGAACTGTCTGGGAAAACAGATGACGCAAGGAGATTACCGTTTGGTGTCACGTTGCTGGGTGGAAGTCGCCTGGATGCGGAGATTTTGCGGCCAGCGAGGATGATTGAAGAAGCTGTTGCATCTGCTTAATGGCAGCGTTTCATATTCTTTACCGTAGGTGGCGGCAAGGTGGTTGCTGGCGGAGGCCTACCACCTAACCATTCGGCGCAGGAGTTGACAATGATGCGATTAGTCCGGTTTTAAATTCAACCCAGATATTCATGTTAGAACGGGAAGAGAGCCTCTCATCCTGAAAGCCTGTGAAGAGACTGAATAATCCCCCCTCCAAATCGTTATAGAATTCTGATCGGGGAGAAATCTGGCCTGTAGTATTTGGTAGGCTAAACCGAGCGGACGATTGCATACATCCCTTCTAAGAACGAATACCCCTTTGGACTGAGACTGATCATGCCCCAAGATCAGCACCCCCTCGAATTACTCGCCTCCGGTTCCTTCTACCCTCTACCTCGTCTCAAATAGTACATACCCATTATCTTAACCGTGTGGTCCGGAACAGTCGGATACGTCGGAGGAAATGCATTCTCTATGCTCAAATTGTAAATCAGTCCAGACCCGCGTCTTTCTGACCTTCGACTTGGGTGTAAGATGAGCCAACCTCAGGGCTTGCTGCTACCAGTATTTCTCACCGCATCACCTGACTACCCCGTTTCCTGGCATTGGCTCGCTGGGAATTGCAGTCGAGGTTACAGTCCGTCAATCGTGCGGGTTACATCGAAATGGCTCACAGTCGCAATAAATGAAGTGCCGCTGTTTTAAGCTTTCTTTTGACACTGACAGCCCTACATTTCGATTCCCACAAGACTCTAGCGTGAAACCCCCGCAGCGAAGTATTCACTGTTCACCAACCCCCTTTCCGATATACATCACGGATACGACCTTGCATCTCAGTTACCAATATCTTCAAACCCGACGAAGTCGAAGAGATCAAGCGACAGTGCTTCTCCAGGTTACTGCGTGGGATGGACATGGTAAAAACAAGAATTGCGCAACACTTCAATATTAGCACATGCATGTAGACTTTCTTTTGGTAACAACTTGGTATTTATCCGGCACTGGCCTTATTCAAGAAGAGAAAATTCGGCTAAATCGAACGGAATCCCGAGTGATAGAAATGGCCGCGTGGCTAATGTTGCAGGTACATACTCGCTCAAGCAGACCCCTGACGTGCCGAACCCGAGGTACGACTTCGATGGCATTCTGTACCAGGGGTGCCTCTACGCGCCGAGTTCATACGAGAACTTGATCACCAAAAAGTGACGGTAACTCCCAACGGCTTCGGTGCTAACCCGATATGCACCCTGGGTATCAGGCCATGCAATGATATGCGCGTGCTTCGCCCCTTCCGATCAACCGAGTGGTCGGCGCTCGACACCATCAGCTCCCAAGACTAACACTAAGAGCAAGGGCGAGAGAGATAAAGCATAACTACGCGCCCTGGGTAAAAAGGCAGATTTACCATTAGGCGGCAGAAGAAACGGAGACGACAACCTCGGGACGGTAGTCACTATACCGCAACCCGGCTGCGGGATGACTGCAGCAACACCTCTGCTTTTAGAGTTTTAAAACGTTGAGTGCGACACAAAAGATCCAGTAAGAGCCACTGATTCCTTGAGTCACATACTCCAAGCCTTGGGAGAATATCTATTCAAACGCGTATAAAGATACCACTCTGGGTAAATCCGCCGAAATCCTAGTTAAGCGAGCGCTACCATCTGTGTGACTGAATCTTATCCATTCCAGCGAATCCTATTCGTCCAAGAACCAATTCATTCTAGCCAATCCTCATGCATACTCCGAAAACTTTCAAAGATCTTAGACTCTTTCAGTGCCGTGGAGGGTGACACGTGGGATTCGTAATTGGGAAAATAGTAAGATCGACGAAATGTTTTCCGCATGCATCAGAAATGAGCGTTATGTCTTTGGTGAAACCAAACTAAAAGTCCCGGCTAATAGTAGGTGTGTAAATGGTATGATATTGATACGAGGAGAACCAATCATCTCCTTCTCCAACTACATGAAACAACCAAAGTGGTAAGTGGCAAATGATGTCCCGAACGCTTCTTCTATCCTCCCCTAGAGACTGTCGATCACTCTAACCAACAAACTAAACTCTACCCGGCGGATTGTAAGCGAAGACGCCGTGCTAACCGGTCCGTCCGTCCGTCCGTAACGGGCCAGTGTCCGTATCCTTACTTACGGTTGTGCCGTAAGACGTGCGTGACAGATGCGCAACACGGACCGAAACATATACCCAGAACTCAGGGCATTCGGTGATATCATTACTTCTTCTTGGTCTTTGATGTAGAGAGCATCCTGGACCAAATAGATGGTAGCAATACGGTTACGAGAGGCCGTCCACGTAGTCAACCGGCACGGGTGTGAAACCCCACAGTACAGGGCTCTACAAAGAGAATTAAATTGTCAATATAGTCAACTATATATAAAGCGTTTGCTGTAATAGTAATTCAAAAGGATAAATTACTCATTTCTATAGCAAGATAAAGCTGTCAGATAGTAGGCATATTCGGTCCATTGATGCCTGATCACGGGGTACGTGTTGTGTATGTTCTCTCCGTAAATTTCCGTCCTTGAAGGATCTACTGGTCTAACGCAATCTCAAGACCCCTGGCCCGCAGCCGACACTCCGGCAGATACTTTCTATTCAACAAAGCCCCTATTTTTAGGTCACAAAACGGCGCTGTGTGACTCCCCGAAAAGATTTAAATTCAGCTCGTTAAAATAACTAACTACCCATTCCTGGTAGGTTGATCGCAACGTTAAATTGACCTGAATAAGCTAGGCATAATTGACCTAGATACACGCCCATACTTCATCATCGGAAAGACCATTCGATAAGCTACTGCATTTCGATCAGGATAATCGATACCTCAAGCTTCAGTGCCCGCAATAGCGTCGACATGGGCATCGCGGCGTTTCTTATCCTTGGCACCGGCGATAGCATCAACCCCAGTGTAGATGTAGTCCGGGTTGACCTCGATTGGGTCACGGCGTTTTTTATCCTTGGCGCCAGCAATGGCATCAACTCCGGTGTAAATATAGTCGGGGTTGACTTCGATTGGGTCGCGGCGTTCCTTGTCCTTGGCACCGGCGATGGCATCAACTCCCGTGTAAATGTAGTCGGGGTTGATTCCTGCCTCACCACGTGTTCCAAGCTCGGCAATCTTAGGCACAGCCATAGCCGAAGACCACATAGCAGGGACAATCGCGGACACAACAGCTAGGTTTCGGAGGAGGTACATATTTGCAGTATGAAAGATGATATCGTGAGTTCGAAATAAGTATGGCAGATGGAAGGGAAAGTAATGAATCGATATGTACGATCGACTTGAAGACAAAGTGATGTATAGGAAATACTAGAAGCTACCCCAAAGGGATATCGAGCCATTCATATAGTTTCAGGCACGAAAGCCTTCGGCGCTGAGATGAAGCTTCTTCAAGACATTTTTGTAACAGCTGGCTATGTTAGCCCAATACAAAAGTCAAGATTCCGAATATGTGAGAATTGCGTATATTGGTCCCTATCCTGGCTCTACTGGTGACCAAGTCGAGCCTATTACACATAATAATGATGGGTAAAAATCCTGCTTCAAGTCTCTCCGCTATCAGTAAAAAGGCTACGTCATGATGCATAATGTGCGGTTGTGTTTTCAAAAGGACCTGGACTTGCCACGGATGGGGGGACAAAGTTCAAACGTCAGATCTTCTAAACTTTGTCTTAGATCTTTTACCTCGGATTCTTTACCTCGGATCCTTTGAACTTTGTCTCCTCATCGGCAACTGGCTCGGCATTTACTAATAAACGGGTTGAGATGGCTGGTCCTTCTTCTTGGCTGGGAAGTGATTGCAGAAATAACAAGACTGGTCTCATTTCTGAGAATCGACTCAAGTACAGATTCTCGGAAGAAGACGATAGCTATTCGAGAAGTATTACCATTTTTAAATCCCATATCGTTCATTGATCCAGGAACAATGAGTACCAGCAGTCGCAGTTCCCTGGACTTGGAGGAAGACATGAACATGCTAGCTAACGAGAAGGCCTATCCCGCTGGCAAGAGGCAGAGGAGACGGTTGTTTGTGGTGGTGGCTCAGTACGGTATTCTTGCGATGTCTATCGCTTCATACGCATTTTTCTTTCACGCATATGTGAAGACTAGGGGGGACGTTTGTTTTCTGTCGGCCCATGGTGGTGACGCTGTTAACGAACTCGAGCGTAAGTTATGAATCATCCCGGATGGAGTTCAGTGTCTAATGGTTGGATGGAGGTATCTACTCGGACGCCCCTTTTGATACGAAGACCCGTGATTTTGAAGAGTATACCCTCCGGCCGTACTTCAACTACCCTGACGACCCGCGGGCCGCCCAAGATTTGGATATATGGCACCACGATCTCAGCGGTAGGATTTTCATCCAAGTTTCGATCAAGTAGCCTCATTGCATGGACCCTTTCTGACTGAACTCTTAGTTGGAATGCTGGCTATAACGGAGGAGGAAAACTCCAAGCTATCGAGAGGAACATCAGCACCGCTATACAATAGCCATGGGCGAGTTGATGGTTATTATGTTGTGCAGACAACCATGTCTCACCAGCTTCATTGCCTGGTAAGTATACTGGATTGAACCAGTTTTTTTCTGAACCGCTATATTCATCCATCGGCTAATTCTGGGACGTTTCAGAAGATTCTTCGCGATCTTATTTGGGACTTGTACGTTGAGAAGACACAAGATTACGACAAAACAGCGCACGCAGATCATTGCATTGGCTACTTCCGCCAGCATGTGCTTTGTCATTCGGATCTCACACCTATTTATTTTCAATGGGATGGAAAGACAAACAGCTATCGTACGGATCCTCATCCAACACATTCATGCCGTTCGTGGGACGCTATTTGGAAATGGTCTGCGGGGAGAAACAAGACCGGCATGAGGGTACACGCGGACCATGTGAAAGTATTCAAGGAATTTCAAGCATTGCATGGTACAGATATGCACAGCGGACATCACGCGGGGCATTCAGATTAGTTATTTATTCTATGATGAATATCAGGTTCCGTAGCTCTAAACTGTTAGGAGAACCATGACTCCCTCTTTTACACTACCTCCGGCTGTCCACCGATTTTTAGCGCAGCCCCGCCCATAAGCCAGACAATGACCAGGATGGCCCAGTATGGTAACTATGGTATAAAAGTCAAGCCATTATGCATACAAGCTGAAACTGTTGGTTCCGGTGAAAGCTGGGCCTACGTCATAAGTCATCAACGTGTCAGCACCAATTACATAAATGCCTCATCCCTCGTGTTAACGCATCAAATCGTGGGTGGCTATGTCGGTCCATCGTGGCGCCACCTGCGCATACAAACAAGCTTAGTAGCACGTAGAACGCGAATTTTGAGAACTGTAGATGACCTCAAGCTCGAATATCTGACCACAAAGACACAGAATACGCAGGAGCCAATACATACGGCAGCATGTCTGCAGAGATATGCCTTCGTCCTGATAGTAGCGGCCGTATCGACGGATATTTTCGGTGCCGAGGTGCAGACGGATGGAACTATGTGGAGGATGGCATGTTCGACTGTGACACACACTATGGTCAGTGTCGGTGTCCACGGTTGTCAGCGGATCCAGATATTGCAGGTCCAGGTGTATGTTATGCCCATCCTGAAAGATTAAGGTGTCTGACTCTGGAGAAACTGACAATCATTCAGGTCATTTCGGCTTTTATGGTTACTGCCGGATTGACGGTCATCGCTACTGGACTTTGTTTGATGCTCAGTCGAGTGAGTGTTGAGAGGGTAGAGGTTGAGCAAGCCGATGGGAGCAAAGAGCTCGTTGATTCCTCTAGCATTAATCCGATCGACAAGTGCTTCCGCTGGGCCATCTCAGACCGCGTTCAAAAGCGATTGAAACACCCTGACCTTTGGGCCAACTGCCTGTATGACCTGGTCATGTCACTGAGCGACCAGCAACTTGTGACTGGCTTTGCTATACTAGTCTCTGGTCTTATCGGACTTGGAAATGGGACCATCACCATCTATCATTTCACTACAGTAACTGAATTGGCGTGGTTCAGCTCCAATACGCATTTATTGTCGCTGTTGGTGGTCCACAGCTACGCGGATAGTGTGAAATACTTCTCACCTGAGCGAGACGATCCGAAACGCCAGTACCTGAGTCGGCAAGCGATAAACTGGATAAGAATCACTTTGATGAGTTTGATGGCGATCCTACTACTGTTCGGTAGCTGGGTCTCGGCCTACGAAAATTGGAACAGCGAGTACAACTGCCCGGCCAAATGCACTCTTGGAAAGGCTCGCGGGGGTAAACCCTTGATGTGGATGCGGGTCGACTTTTTCTACGTCTTTTACAATTACGTTCCCGGCATACTTGATCTGATCCGACCATTTCGTCTCTGGTGGATTGACCGTTTCAGATGGTACTGTATCGACTCGCGCGGTCAACCTGCAGATAAGAGCCACACCAGCTTTTGGGATATGCCTCCAAGGGCTCTTCGATACGTGGGGATTATTTTCCGTGTCTTTTGGTATATCCTCGCATCAGAGACTGTGTCCTTTTTGGAGATGGTATACTGGTTCACGTCGGGCGTTATTTCGATTTTTGACACCCAACAATTTGGCCATTCTATAATGAAGAATCCCGACGATGAGAAAAAGCTGGGATTTGGCCAACTGGTTCCGGTCTTTTTGCTGGTCATTCAAATAATGCAGTTCTCAGACTCCTATGCAAAGAATTCATGGAGGGTAAAAAAGCGCGAAGAAGGTCGTCCTCGCAATGTGCGAGTTCGTCGCGTTGCGGCTGATACGGCCTATTATCGTTTGGAGTAGCCGGCGGTGTTCTTCCAGGGATGACAGGATATATCTGATATAATGGGTGCGTTACCCAAGGAATAATCCGAGTCGGTATAGTTTATGTTAGCATGTAAGCCGGAACATGACACTTGGCATAGCGCGGTCTTACATTTGCTGATATCCAGGCAATTATGTTCTTAATGGTGTCTAGAACCGTTGGTAGACTGCGAGCATCTGTGAAAATTGGCGCATATTAGTACAGCCAATTTCAACACTGAAAAGTGTATACTTGACAGCACTACTCATCTCGTCCCAATCGCCCTTGGAGACAAGCCTGACTCGCGATGTTAACTTAGTCTGATGCTATAGGGTAGCAACTTCACATACCACACACCTCCTCGAGATAAGCCTAAGCACTGGGTCAAACGATTGTAAGGAAGCTTGTTTTAGTTGTCTAGTTTGCTGTTCATTTCTTCTATCTGTTTGAGCTGTTCGTGGCTAAGGATGGCAACCTAATACAGAGTACCGTCACCGTTTACAAGAATCGGGCTTGACTTCGTCGCTGGTCTATGCGAAGCTGCAAGCTCGCGACCTGACTTCCAAGTGCCAGCCTCCAGCATTTGTGCCATACTCAGCGTGACGCCTAGTTCACCGAACCGAGCAGAAATAATACCATACAGCTGGTCCAGCAATGCCACCGTCATCGCCCGCCACTCCACGATGACATCTGAAGTAGCGTCAAACTGTGGAAGGTCTTGGCCAGATGTCTTCTGACCAACTTCCAAGTCCTTCTGTTTTAGGCTCAGGACTTTAAGATCCACGAATAGACCGCCATTGCGGTACTCAGGGAGACCAGTTCCTAGGTCGGCCTTTGCCCAAGTATAGCCGAGTACTCTCGTAAAAGGTACTGTCAGAGAATATGCCAACCACTGGGTGAGCTTATGGAATGGCTGGATCGTGGTTCGGGGGCGTATATCGTTATCTGCCTGAGCTCGAACATTGAGAATTTGAAGTGGCCATGCATCTCCAATAGGCTGGTCATTGACTCGAGTACGGTTCGATGGCCAGGAGGGAATCAGGGTACGTTGCAAGCACGACCAAAGGACTTCGTAGTCCAGGACCTTGGCCTCGACGTCCGAGCTTGTGAGATAATCTGAAAACATAGCGGGTTAGTAAATGACGTTTCGTGAGTGCAAAGAAGCACCAGAAAAACTCACCAACGATGTTTCCTGGGCGGCCAGATTCTCCATAGATTTCCGGGAGTTTTAGAAGGGATGCTCCGACGTCATTCAGTAGCTGAACCCGAGATGATACACCGACTAGCGGATTTTCTTCGGAGAGCTGGAAATATCGGATAAAGGTGTCATCGTCTAAAGATAACAGCCCATTTCCTACATTGTCAGGTCAGCGAAGGCTCTAAGTAGTGATTTCCGAGAGACGCTTACCATTCACAGAACTTTTGAGTGATGCATCTCCGGCGAAGGCTCCAGCCGTGAACATGTGTAGTGAGGCCACCGCGATGCCTTCACTCCTGGTGTAGAAGTCTTCCGTGTCTGGCTCTTTGAACCGCCAGTAATCACCAGCGCCGGCATCAAGAAGCACTGACACGAAGAATAAATCTATCAACCGTCGAGTAACTTCCTTCGGATCTTCGCAACCTTCTTTTTTCCACTGGTCGCAAAGCGCGTCCACGCGTGCAACGCCTCCCACGTCGAAATGCTGCCATCGCCCATGAGGTGGGATCTGATCAAACTTGTCTGGACCGAAGTCGCGCTGCGCAATTTTCCATTAGATCCGGTCTTCCAAAGCAGGGATCACTCCAGTAACATGACAAGACAGTAAAACGTTGGGGCTTAGAGTCATGTCAAGACTAACTTACCTTGATAACGTCAGTCACAAAGTCTGCGACTACAGCCATGCGTTCAGAGTCATAGTCAAAATGAATCAATTCGCCGTTAATTGCA
Source organism: Ilyonectria robusta (assembly GCF_021365365.1). Lineage (NCBI taxonomy): Eukaryota > Fungi > Ascomycota > Sordariomycetes > Hypocreales > Nectriaceae > Ilyonectria > Ilyonectria robusta. The sequence goes on from NW_025764451.1 coordinate 288,247, forward strand.
GAGTCGAGGACCTTGCTGGCGTTGGCTCGAACAGCCTGAAGGGAAAGCAAATACTCTCTGTCGTCATCCATTGTAGTGAAATTTGATTGCAGTTGCTGAAGATGCCTCAGGGTTGGCTCCAGTTAGGAAGCGTATAAAATGCAATCCTAGAAAAAGAGACAAAATCACAGGATAATCTGGGACTTCAATCTCATGATCAAGACCACCCATCATGTTTGTTTTCGAGTATCACAAGTCCAAGGTACCGAGGTATCCACTCATCCACGATTGTCGCGATTGTGGTTAGCCCATCTGTCCTTATCACGATCTTTCGCTCTCTGCACGCCACTGTTATCTTGCTTAGAGGGGTGAGCGTAGCATTCCACACGCACGATAGCGAGATTAAGATAAACCGATACGGAACGGTGCAATTAGGACAACACAGGGATCCAATGAGAGATAAGCCAGCTCCACATCGTGAAGCAGCTGTTAATTCCCTGTATATTGTAACAGGAAATTCCGACCAGTTTTCATCAAGCAGCTGTATCGTTGGTGTCTTTCACATACTTTATTGTAATTTTCAACAAGACTCGTCCGACGACATACACACCAGTCAACCATCGGCAAGACTGAACAACCGCCCAATTTATACCCATCATGTCACCAAACGTCGTCATCAGTTCGAACGCTGAGTTCGAGTCAAAACTGGCAACGTTCCGCGACCAATCTCTAAAACCCGTCGAAGTGTATGCTCTCGCAACCGAGCTCACCAAGCTTATCGCCAAAGATGCCATCAAGCCAATTGCGCCCGGCGAGAAAGTGGCCATTGTTGTTGTCCTACGCTCAGGCATGGTTATGAGCGAGCCTTTTACATCACAGTTGCCGACCGACACAGATTTGGTCGTCTACCATCTCGGCTTATTTAGAGATCCAAAGTCTCTGCAGCCAATAGAGTACTACAACAAGCTCCCAACCAAAAACCCAAACATCACCCACGCCTACGTCCTGGATCCCTTGCTGGCAACTGGCGGTACCGCCTCTGCAGTCATTAGCATTCTCAAGTAAGTTTGCCTAGAATGTAACCCTGCTAGTCAGGAGGCTGCCCATATATGAGTGAGACTAACCCGTTGTACAGGGATTGGGGCCTACAAGAAGTTACATTCGTCTCACTTCTGGCCAGCAAGATCGGATTGGAGAAGGCTGGTGAGGTATGGCCTGAATCTTCGCGCTTCGTTGTTGGAGCCGTTGACCCAGAAGTTGACAGCCACGGCTACGTGAAGCCGGGCCTTGGAGATATTGGCGATCGTCTGTTCGGCACTGGCAAAAATTGAAATGACACGCGCGACGAGTGTATAGATCCTCCAAGTTTCAACGTGGTATATGTGTAGCGTCTTAGATGGGATCTTATTGCCCCGTATGCACAAAATGAAGAAACTGCAGCTTTTATTGGTTGTAGTAAAAGTAGCTATCGCCACAATGTTGTTACTGTCTTCGTCATAGTGAAGAATTGCCATGATCGACCCTGTCCACTTATATCTAGAAGATTGTATTTTAGCTCCCAGGATCACCCATCTTCAAGGGTGTACTTACCACCGATAAATGAATCTTTATTACTGGTTCTAGGCAATGGGCCTGATGGAGCTGAATATTGATCAGTATGCACTGGGACCCAATAACATTGCTTTACTTACCCAAAACCGGAACGTTGATGCCGATCTGGCCGATGTTGACTTCCTGCTGGAAGGTTTGGGCAGTTCTTGGGTTTGACGTGAACAATGTACACCCATTACCATCTATATTCGTAGTTAGTAATTCAGCTACTTCGACAAGACGGGACTTTGGAGATCGAACGTATTTAACGGACAAGTGTAGTGAAGGAGGGATGTGGTTGTATAGGTAAATGACTTACATCGATTTTCGTTAATGACATCAATGGCCTCATCTAAGGTCTCAACCTCGAGACATATAAGAACAGGTCCAAAGATTTCTTCCTGATAACATTGCATATACGTCTTGACGTTGGTCAAGATGGTCGGGCCCACAAAGTTACCATCAGGATATCCGTCCACGGAGCAGTATCTCCCGTCCAAGACTACTCTGGCGCCTTCTTGTTCCGCGCTGTTAATGATGCTAATAACCCTCTCCTTTGCAGATGCGCTTATAAGAGGCCCCATCCCAACTTCCGGATTAGTGCCGCAGCCGACTACTAGAGACTTTGCAATTTCCACAAGATCCTGGAGCCATTCTTTGGCTGATCCCACAAATACTACCAAGCTCAAAGCCATACATCTTTGCCCTGCAGCACCAAAGGCGCTGCCCGCAATCGCGTAGAGCGTTGATATCTTGTCCGAATCTTCCATAATCACGCCGTGGTTTTTGCCGCTAGTCTCAACTTGCACCCGTTTTCTGTTTGCTCTGGCATGTTCACACACACGTTCTCCAGCAATGTCAGATCCTACGAAGCTGACTGCCATAACTGCTGGTTGGGATAAAAGAACATTGACGGCACTGGCTCCCCCATGAACAACATTGAAGACACCGGGAGGGAAGTCAGCTTGGAGAAAACTCTCTGCCAAGATCATGGCAGCGGTGGGTGTTCTTTCGGACGGTTTTAGGACAACGGTGTTTCCCGTCATGATAGCTAGCGGAACAGACCATAGTGGTATCATGAACGGGAAGTTGTAAGGCGTTATAGACACACACACACCCTTAGAGTTGATGACGTTAGCAGAGGACACGTATCGGGACGGAGGCTGCAGAGGCTAGACATACGACAGGTTCGTGGAACGTGTGTACCCTGACTGGGTGATTCGAAGAGTAAGTTCCCATCATCTCGCTACCAATTGCGGTGGCCGTGAGGATCGCGTCAATACCCTTGTCGAATTCTGTCTTTGCATCCTGCATAGTCTTGCCACCTTCCTCGATGATGCAATTAATCTTTTATCCCAGGTTAGCCAGAACCCGAGGAACGATCAATGAAATGGACAACTTGCGATGCGAGGGCCATTTTGGTACAAAACGTTGACCAAGTCTAACAGTTTTAGTCGTCGAGTTTGGAAAGAGGTTGAGGCCCAGCTGGGCTGTGCTGAAGACGCCACAGCAACCGCATGCTGCACCTCTAGAACTGTAGATTCAGGCACTCTGGTTAAAAAGGCTTGGGTAGCCTGGAAGCATGTATTGTTAGCTAACAGTCCGCGACAATATGATGGATGGTGGGTTCTATTACTTACTGGGTCGTGAACTTTGGTCCACGCGCGGGATTTTGACAAGATGAGCGAGTTGTTGACGAAATTATGCGAGACACTGGGATCGAGATTAAAAACCCCGCTTAAATCCGAGAACGTGCTCTGATGAAGTGTCAGTCCGAAGGATGGCAAGCCCTGAGAGATTAACCTCGGCGAGGGGAGGGATCACGACAAACCTCGGTGTAGCCATGGTTCGAAAATGGACCTGATGTGAAGTTGAGCATTAGTTCAACGATTCAACGACATGAAAAGACCAGGAGATGAGAGGTTCCTACCGCTATTGTCACCAGCAAAACTGCTTCCGCTGCCGCCGACAATGGGGCTGTGGATTGGGTGGCCGGCCATGACCTGAACTGAACTAGCAGCTTTGAGGGGATTTCAAGCCACGCTCCTGACCCGTGCTCAGTATCCCGGTTGACCTGTTTAATCCTACACTTTCTGATTCAGAATCAAGGACAGGCCCATTCAGGTCCCGGATGGTGGAGTGTGTTCTGGAGTGAAGGTTTGGCACAGCTAAGATGGCACTCTGTGCGCAAGACAGACCCCTCTCGACCAGGTGAGAAACAAATGGCGAGATCGCGGGGCCACGGCTTGAGGATACAGACACACCATGCTGATTTCAATTTTGGTTCTAATTTCGCTGTACTCTCAGTTTAATTGGTTACGATTACGACAAGCGTTATCAATTTGCGTTAGTTATCGAGTTTTTGTTATCAGCTTCCTTTATCGGCCATTTCTTCCTAGTTCCACACCTCTACCCCCTGTCACAACCACGCACATGTTTATCTTATCTCAGGTTCCCACGGCTGATGGGCGTCTTGTCATGCATGGAACGAAATAAGCGTAGAACGTGGAGTACCTATTGGGGCACTGGGGTGGAATGGAGACTGAGTGATACGCCAATCTGTGTTGGGTGTGAAGATTGAAAATTGACGATAACGTGTCATGGCCACGATCCTGACATGGTACCACACAAGCTGGTTACTGCAAGTTTGCTGGCCTTAAGAATACGCTGCATCGCGTGATACTTTGAAACCCTCATGAAAATATCGTACGCTGCTTGTACTTAGAACTTGAGGTATCTATCACGGTACCCGATTTCCCTTCTTTGCAAGACAATCTTCCGACGCCGTCATGACCGAGTTAGCAATGCAGTCTCCACCGTTACCCTCGGTAACAACGCACGAAGAACCGGAAACCGTCGAGGACATTCCGTATTTCGTCGACAATAAATTTCTCAAATCAAGCACCACCAAATTCTTCGACGTCCATGACCCAGCCACCAATTACCTCATCTCCCGGGTCCCACAAAGTACCAATGAGGAATTGACAGCTGCTCTGGCATCAGCGGAAAAGGCATTTCCGCTATGGCGGGCAAAGAGCGTTATGGCTCGCCAGCAGATCATGTTCAAGTTTGTCGCGTTGCTTCGGGACAACATGGATCGCTTGGCGGCGAGAATTACGCGCGAACAGGGCAAGACATTTGCTGATGCCAAGGGAGATGTGCTTCGAGGACTGCAGGTTGCTGAAGCTGCCTGTGCTGCGCCGGAGTTTTTGAAAGGCGAAGTTCTCGAGGTTGCGAAAGACATGGAGACAAGAACCTACCGGGAGCCGCTTGGTGTGGTTGCGGCAGTGTGCCCGTTCAGTACGTCTTTCACCCCGAGACTCGCCCTCATTTGGGTCTAAACTCCATTACAGAAAGTGTGCTGACCTTATAGATTTCCCTGCCATGATCCCTCTGTGGTGTCTTCCAATAGCCACCATCACCGGAAACACTCTCCTCCTCAAACCCTCAGAACGCGTGCCTGGAACCGCCATGATTCTCGGAGAGCTCTGCCGAGAAGCTGGGTTTCCAGATGGTGTGGTAAACATCATCCACGGTGCCCACGAAACGATCAACTTCATCCTCGATCAACCTGCCATCAAGGCAATCAGCTTTGTTGGGAGCAACGCAGCTGGCGAGTATATCTACTCGAGAGCCTCCGCCAACGGCAAGCGTGTGCAAGCAAACCTGGGCGCCAAGAATCATGCGGTGGTCTTGCCAGACTGTGATAAGAACCAGTGTCTGAATGCAATCCTCGGCGCGGCATTCGGCGCAGCTGGACAACGGTGTATGGCTATCAGCGTGCTATTGATGGTAGGAGAAGCAAAGAATTGGTTGCCTGAGCTGGTGGAAAGAGCCAAAACTTTACAAGTTAACGCTGGATTTGAGAAATGCGCCGATCTAGGCCCTGTGATCAGCCCTCAAAGCAAGTTGCGCATTGAGACTCTGGTCGAAAGCGCGGAAAAGGAGGGTGCGACTATTGTGCTTGATGGTCGAGGTTACAAGCCTAGTAACTACCCCAATGGTAACTGGGTTGCGCCTGTCATCATCTCAGATGTAAAAACGTCAATGAGATGCTACAACGAGGAGATTTTCGGTCCCGTGCTGCTATGCATGAGCGTGGACACGCTGGACCAGGCAATCGAGACAGTCAACAACAACGAATACGGCAACGGCACTGTGGTATTTACTCGATCAGGCCCGACGGCCGAGTCCTTCCGACGGCAGATCGAGGTCGGCCAAGTTGGCATCAACGTTCCGATCCCTGTGCCATTGCCCATGTTCAGCTTCACTGGAAACAAGAGGAGTGTGGCTGGGGGTGGTGCAAGCACATTCTATGGAAAGCCAGGAGTCGACTTTTACACGCAGCTCAAAACGGTCACGGCGTTGTGGCGTAGCGGAGATGTTGTTAGTACCAAAACGGATACTTCCATGCCAACACAGAGTTGAGGCAAGCGATGGTGTTTAGACTATAGGTGTAGCAAAAAACAACACCAAGTTTATGTTTCATCCCATCCCGCTACGAATTAGTTTTGTTGACCGTGTCCATCGATGCCTATCATATTAATAGTGCATGTGTATTACGTGAAAATTCTCCATTCAGCTGCACGTCACTCAAGGTACAAATTCCAATCGTCTGATTAATAACGCCATCACCTCCTTCTACTCAGAGTCGTTTCTTCCGAGGGAATCTACTATACACTTAACTACTACATCCCGGGTATGCCCTACTCTGAGCCTAATCTAATAAGCAAACAACATGTGGGTATTCTCCCGACCCGAAATACACTTCACAGCCCCATTGGAAGAGTAAACAACAGCAGCAGTCTTCTCAGTCTGTAGCCAGCCGTCCTTCTTAAAGAAATTATTATGAAGAAAGATCGACTCCTTCAGGGCAAATTTCTTGTAGAGCTTCTCGTAGACTTCCTGGTCCTCGACTTGCTCAAGTCCCCAGATAACTGCATGGATATGTATAGCAGATGAGACTGAACAAGTGTAATTTGACGTGGCAAACGTTGCACTCTCCGAGTCGGCGTGTCTGCGATCGAAAGTGAGCGTATACGTACGGTTGGTGTCTTGTGGGACGACAAAGCCGCGAATTTCGCCGTCGCTGAAGCGGTACACCACGCTGACTGACTTGCGGACGTACATCCACGGATCGGCAATGGGAAGCTCCTGCTCATGCGTTGGAATCACAATGTCCTCGCCGTCGCAGAACTGCCACTTTGCCAGGATTGTGATGTCCTGCCCGCCGTAGTGAGCGGCTAGGATCTTTGGCTGAGTTCTTAATGGGGGTGATGATGGTTTCTGGTGTGTCTTCTGGAGAACGCCGTGTTTGGCGAATTCTCGCGCAACTTGCTCGAAGCTAATTCCATGATCTTCCCCCGGCGATGAAAAATAGGTGCAAACCCATCGCAAGAGGATGTCTGCGCGGTTCCATTCCTGGTTCCGGCGATAGTTGTCGGCTGTCTCGATGACCAATGCTAGTAGCTCGCGAGGCTTTGGCGAAGGGAGACTTCCTCTAAATGCCGGTATGATGCAAAGTAGAGCCTCGGAATAGGTCCCCAGGCCGCTTTGTACGAACTCATTAGCGATTGTCTCAACAGTCTGGCTCTCCAGCCGACCCGTGCCAGCACTCTCGCCAACAATGGCCTTGCCAAAGGTCAACAGACCACCTAGCGACTTGACAAGTGTAGTGAACAGTTCTTGAGCGCACACATCGAGGAGTGAAGTTTGTGACCCATGAAGACTAACAAACTGAACTCGCAGCTTGCGAATTGACTCGGGTTCTCTTTCTGCTTGGGGAACTGATGTCCACCCACACAGTCGATGCAGTGGCGCATTGAGATCGTCGGCATTGGGAGCCAGGTTTTCCCAGTAGGGGTCTTCGTTAGGTGCAGCCATCCATCTCCATAGAGACCCAAAGCTGTAGGATTCCTGCGGCTTGACCATGATGGTTGTGGTTTGGAACTTGACGGAGTTGGGCCCCAGCCAAAGGTTTATCTCTCCGTCAGCGCTGTTGGCCCTATCAGACCAACCTTGGTCGTCAGGGCCTGCGGAGACAATTCTATCCATCACAATGTCCTTAGCTGCATTTGGAGAGGCATCGGCATCTTTGTGAACAAGGGAGTCATAAGTCATGGTCCATAACCAAAGACCCAATATCGCCTCGATTTTTGCAGAGTCTATAATCCAACCCCTTTGAGATGATGGAGAAAACTTCTTGAACAGGATCTCGATGATTTGGTTCGAATAATCGTCTTCTTCCATGTTTTGAGAGCCAACTTGTACTCGAATATTGATTTCTCTCTTTTGTGATTTTCTAAACAGCTTTTCGGCGATTTGGCAAAGGGCTGTCGAGATTTGCTTGGCCTTGGCGCGGACTTTGATAGCATCGTCTTTCCACATTTGGTATTCCGAGGAGTCGAGGCGTTTGAGCGAAGTATGGCCTGTCAAATGCGCAAGCCGCTTGCGAATATGGAGTAAGTGCTGGATGTCGTCTACTCTAACCACCTTGTCAGGATCAGATATTGGTAGTGTGTCATCTGAGCTGGGTAGAATTGAAGTATCCACGGATACCGATTTTGTGTCGTGTGGGTCGTTTTTGAAAGTGCGGGTTGATTCCTTGCCCTGAGTAGTCGTATGCGACGCGTCGTCATAGAGCCCGGTAACATGCAGTTTGTAGTTCTGCTGTGCTATCTTGAAGGACAACCAATCCAGCTCGTGACCGGAAACAAGATCTGGGATATGGCCAAGTTGGTTGGACTTTTTGCCGAGTCTCTGCATGCGGAGGCATCCGCGCAGGAGACTCATGAGAAGTGTAACGGCAAGTTGAGCCAGAGCAACCCAAGCCTTCATTCCTCGCAGGCCGATGAATTGCGCAATGTAGCCAAGTGTCACGGCTGTGATGGCCAGTATGGTATTGATCTCGAACAACCTCTCGTCGAAAAACTTTCGAGATGACATCCAAAGTCCGTGAAGAGCGTGTTCCGTATCCTCGACATGGCCGTAGGGATCGAAACTTTGATCGCCGATGACTTGAGGACCCGGTTGGAGCCAGAAGAGACGCGGACATTCTCCTGCAGGCTTCTTGCCCCGTCGACGGAAGCGAACTTCGTGCGTGGTCTGACCGATGAGATATGCGCACGCCCACATCCCGGCACACATGACAATTGTTCCAGAAATGAACATGATTGGCGCGTAATCTCTTGAAGCAGGTTTTCCTCCGTCGTTGAGATTCCACTTGAGGACCCAAACGCCCACGCCAGCCAAGACGAGAACACCGACTTGAAGAATAACGCCGGTGGCAGCAATAGCGACAAATACCCACTGCGGCCGTTTGACTATGCCAACGTTGAGCGAGAGGTTCGGGTTTGGTGCAAAGTCCTCGGCCAAGGCTTCTTTCTTGCTAGGCCGCTCAAAGACGGAGCCTTCGACCCTTTGCCAATCATCAGAAGATTTAATTCCCGTGAAGTAGTTGCGAGACAGGCGCAGTTCCGAGTCGTCGGACTTTCCGGAGACACTTGGCGCTTTCGAGGGGTCGTACACGAGCTCAAGGACGCTCGGCTTGCCCAGAACACGTGCGATGCCACCCCGGTTGAACAATTCGCAGACGTCTCGGCTTGTTGAGGTGCATAGTTCGGCCTCGATGACTCCCTCGCCCTCCTGAGATCTCCCAACGAAAGCGCGCAGGGACGAGTGGCCGCATACACGAATGGTCGACACTATCGCGGTGAGAATCCCAATCGGGGCCATGGCGAAGATGAGATAGTCGAGGAATGAAGTGCTTTCGCTGAGGTACTGCTTGGTCATGGCATCGCCGAAAAGGGTGAGAAGGGGGCCGAGATCTGTCGCGAGGTCGTTTGAGAAGTCGCCCAAACTGTCACCGGCCGCGACTCCCACAGCGTGCGCAACGATGGCGACGAGGAGCAAACGCATTTTGGCCATGGCTGCGTTTCCAGGCACAGAATGAGTTATTTGATCATTGCATTGTGGGAAGATGATGATTACGGTATTAAACCGCAGCCTTGTGAGGAAGCTGAAGGAATCCATCAACTTCGGCCCCCAATACTGTGCCTCAGGCATTACTACAGCAAGACCCTGGTCAAATGGGAGAAATTGTGCCGCGTTGTATTTTAGACGACCAGGGTTATCGCAGCGTCGGCGTCTCCATTCGAATACAGTAGTAAAAGCCGGGTTGGTATCCATTTGGGGGAGTCGAGAGACAGTAAGTGGTGATATCCCCCAAAGGGTAGTCAGCCAGCCCACTGTTCCACATCAACGTGATGAAGCTGACAGGAGAGCGATGCTCAATGCGACAAGTCGGATTTGGCCAAAATCACAAAAGAATATTATTTAAAATGACCATTCACTCGTGTCAACTACGTGGCTTGAAACTATCAAGACGAAATAATTGCATTGTGTTGGCAAACACCGCTCCCATTGGTTTCGTCCCATACTGCAAAGTCTAAGTGAGCTGGATGCTGGGGAACGGGAAGTGCATCCTTAAATTATTCAGACGAAGAAAACGTCGCAGATCTATTTTATCAGCGCAATTACATCTCCTTCAACTGTTATAGGTGCTGGGATAGCACCTAAGAGCCTATGACCGTCCCTGTTACAGCACTGTTGAGTACTTCGGCAGTTGCAGTATTTTATAATTATAAAAGAAGCAGCCCTCAAATCGACAGGAAATATTATATTGCGGCAGCGGTTTATTTAATTCACGACAGCAAGGTCCAGAATAAATGAAACCTAGGAGGTCATGGCTGGGCATACTTCACCCAAAATAAAGTCGACAGAAGTACCGTCCGAAACAGCGATAAGATACACATCAATGGAACGCTGCATGCGACTTTCGCCCAACGCCCTGTCAAAATGCGACTCCCGGTACTAATTCGAATCTGGCAGCGAACGGGTACAGTATCTTGCCCGTCGCCCCAAGTGGCTTGTTCGATAAGCCGAGGAACAGCGCGTCCCAAGTAAATTAGCATTGAGTTTAAGGTTAACTTGGTGATGGAATTAACTTATATTGACAAGAATGCGACGGTGGACAGTTGTGAAATCTTCAATCTCCTTTTTAGTAATCATTTATCCATCAAAGCCACTGTAGTTATAAATTCCTGCTCATATGCCTCCACTGTTGTCATTGAGATGCTGCTGTACGGAAATGGATCACGGCGAGACAGACTTGAACTAACCTACGGCATAGGCGGATGGATTTTCAGGTAGAATAGATTTGCGATGGAGGTAACTACCATCAGCATTACTAAGTCAAGGCTCGAATGCATCGCATATTTGGGCATCCATACGAATTAGTTTGGGCTTGCGTCGGGGCAGTGTGCTCCGATGTCCGGCATGCGTTGACAGGGTTCATTGCAGCTTTCTCTTCCAAGGCCAATCACTAGCTTCCTGCGATTGACATCTCATGTGATAGTACCGTCATTTCAACTGTGTGACGCGGCGCAGAATCAATCTCCGAGTCTAGCGACACGATCTTGCGAGGTTGGGAGACTGGAATTAGTTGAGCGTAAAACATTGTACATGGTGATAACCACCTCTCACACCAGACAAGCCACGAGCCGCAGGACTGCGATCGACAGTGCAAAGACGTCACCTGCCGCATAACTTACCATCGGTCGATATCACTCCGTAATCGTGAACTGGAGCACACGTCAGACGCGGGGTACAGCCAGCCACTTGGGCACGTATTTAAAGAGAGAACGCGCAGGATCATCAACTCAGGACAAGCCAAATCAGTCATTATTCGTTTTCAATTACTATATCATTCCATCATGTCTGCAAATGTACGCAAGAAAATATCTAGTCGGAAGCAATTCGTGGAAGATGGCTCATCGTCTCCCAGAACCTTTCCTGCCTCCTCTATGGTGCCGGGCACGCTCGCTTCGAGGACCGACCGATCCCCGAGATCACGGATCCTCACGATATCTTGATCCGCATCTCGTATACTGGCGTTTGCGGTAGCGATGTAAGTTGTCCGCGACGCAACCTGCGCCTGGACTCAGCGCTCATCCCGCCAGGTTCACTTCTGGAAGCACGGCGGCGTGACGAGAAAGGTTTCCGAGGAAGAGCCTCTCGTCATGGGCCACGAAGCCTCGGGAATCGTGCACTCGGTCGGCCGCGAAGTCACCAGCCTCAAACCAGGCGACCGCGTCGCCATCGAGCCGGGCTTCCCATGCCGGCGCTGCAAGCGGTGCAAGGCGGGCAAGTACAACCTCTGTCCCGCGATGCGCTTCGCCGCAGATCCTCCTCGCACTCACGGAACGCTGGCCCGCTTCTTCAAAATCCCGGACGACTTTGCCTACAAGATCCCGGACGAGCTCAGCTTGGAGGAGGCTGTGCTCGTCGAGCCCTTGAGCGTTGCGGTCCACGGCGTTCGTCTCGCCGATGTGCGGCCCGGCCAGAGCGTGCTTGTCCTCGGCTCTGGAACGATTGGACTCCTTGTCGCTGCGACTGCAAAGGCGTTTGGCGCAGGATCCATCTTCATTGCTGACATCAACGAGAAGAAACTCGAGTTTGCAAAGGGCTTTCTCGACTGTGCCACGTTCGTTCCAGCCCTCGACGCATCGCCAGAGGAGAATGCGGCGAGGTTTGCGAAGGAAAAGAATCTCGACGACGGCGTGGATGTCGTGTTGGAATGCACCGGTGTCGAGTCGTCCGCCCAAGCAGGCATTTATGCCTCAGCACCAGGTGGTGTCTTTGTGCAGATAGGCATGGGCAAGCCGGACCAAACACTACCCATGGGAGCCATGATGCAGAAAGAAACCGTCGTCAAGGCGTCGTTTCGCTATGCGCCGGGAGACTACGATATCGCTCTTGGCTTGTTGGGCTCGGGCAAGGTGTCGGTCAAGTCGCTCATCAGCAGCATCGTGCCGTTTGAGCGCGCGACCGAGGCCTGGGACAAGACGACGAATGGCGAAGGCATCAAGAACTTGATCCGGGGCGTGCAGGACTGATCCATAGTGGTTAGGGGGAAGAAGACCCAGTCCGTTGCGTGCATTGCGCCCGTCTCTGTCTCCAGCTGTATGTGACGCGCTATGATGCGTTCTCGTTGTACCTCGACCAGTCTCAGTGTGTGAAATCTTCAACTCGGCGGCAAAGTGCTCACAGAAGTCCAGAGCCCCATCTCCAGAAAGACAATCCCAGGGTTGTAGCCGTAGAAGGAAAAGCCGCAGCGACAAGCCGAGGCGTTCTCTGCGTGCCGATGGTCCCGCAGACCGCTTTCTGCCCCGGCGACCTCTCTTCGACAATGGCTCCCATGACGCTCCGGTACATGCCGGACGCGTAGGACCGCCATGAGACATCGCCTTTCTTCTCGTCGATCGCGGGGGCTTTGAGAAAGGGCATGGTTTGCGACTTGAGGCCCTCCTGCAGCCACCCGATGCTGTTAAAGTCCTTGATGTAAGTCGATAGGGTCAGCGCGAGCCTGGCTCTGTTGCCGAGGCGCGGGCTATCCCCCGAGTTATTCTCGTCATCTGCGTCTATACTTGTGGCGGGTGCTTCTACCTTTGGCGGCACCGTCTCTATCTTTGCCGCAGCAGCATCGGTATTATTGTAGACAAGATTTCGCGACTTTAACGTGCCGTACACATCACCGGAAGCATCCGTCCAATCCGCATTCAAGACAGCGCGGCACCAGTAATCCTTCGTGACTGCTTGCATGTTGATGGGGAGGAGACACCACAGCGTCTCGACCAGCCGGTCGACGCGTTCCTCAAAGCAAAATCGATCTTCCAGACAAGTAAACACTTCATAACTCGCGTCCTCTAGCTCCTGATACAACAGACCCAAGTTGTCGATGATGGCATCGTAGCACTCGTTAATATGGTCCGAGAGGGTCGCCACCGCGTCCTTCTTGTCGAGCGACAGCGTTCCACCCCATGCTCGAAAGCGCTCGTGCAGAAACCAGAGATTGTCGCCGGCCGTTATCCCATTCAGCGCGCGAGTATCAGTAAACTGCTCTTCGACGGCGTAGAAGTGTGCCTTGAGACTCAGGAGGGTGAGGTCGCCGGCAATATGCATCATCCTGGGACGACGCAGCCTGACGGCTGTCATGGCGCGGAGTGACGTGTTGACAAGCGACGGAATCAGACGCTCCTCTACACTATTTGTAGCCAGAGATCCCAGCCACTCTTTGACCAGGTCTTTGGTCTCGCCGTCTGCGTCGTAGAACTGGCTGTCTGTCCATCCTCCCCGTCCGATCGACAACCGGTGTTGACTGAACTCCTTGACTCCAGCAGCGCCCTTCTCCATGTACGTGACAATCTCGGCAAGGAGGCAGCCGAATGCCCAAACGTCGATGGCTTGGTCGACGATCTGCTCTTTTTGGTCGGCATCCAGGCATTCAGGCGCAACGTAATCTCCAGACGTCGGCTGCCACAGCATCTTTGACTTGACACGGCCCTGTTGAAAGGTTGCGAGGCCAAAGTCTGTGAGCAGGAATGTGGTCTTGCTCACTAGGACATTGGCGGGCCGGATGTCGTGATGCCAGCCAATACCGTCGAAATCCATCCCGTGAGTCTTCTGATTCAGATGAAGTCGATGGACGTGGGATAGTGCAGAGCCGAGTCCTCGCAGCGCCGAGTAGAATGTGCAGTCCGATTCGAAATTCCCGAATCGAGTATCCCTCTTGAGAAAGGTGCTCAGGTCCATGTCTAGACACGGAAACAAGAAGTGGTGCTGTTCCATCTGCGTATATGAACCCAACATGCAGACAATGTTGGGATGCTTCAGATGATTGAGAAGCCGTAAGCACAACAGCTCCTGTCGAACTCGGTTTTGCTCGACATTAGGATTCAAGCTCTTCTTGATAATTTGCACTCGTGCGCTCTAAGATAAATAAGCTAACTACTCTTGCTACGGTAGAGTGATGGCAACTTACATCCTTGGGATAGAAAGCCTGCTCGGACGGGGCGATGGCGACCTTGTAAACATCCGCATGCATGCCAGCCCCGACCTTCTCCGCCTTGCCGACAAAAGGCATCACCATGTCGGTGTCGATTTCCCGGTGGCACTCCCACATGGTTGGTGGAAAGGAGTAGGGTACGAATTTCCACTGCTCGTCGCTTACAAGGCCGTGGGCAAACTTGAGGCCCAAGTCGTCGATGTGGGAGGATTCAAAGGGTAGTTTTCTGTCGAGGAGGTCGTGGCTGCGAAACGTGACGATGGCATCCGGTTCCTGCATCCAGACCAAGATTGCGAATAGCTTCTTCCCTTGGTTGTATATCGCGTGGGCGAGACCCGTTCGATCATCCGGCTGACAGACCAGCTGTTCAACGGCGTTTTCGATGGCACCCAAGGTGAAGATGGCATCGAGGCTGGCACTAGGGACGAAGTCGCGTCCGGACTCTGAGCGCACCAGGTTGCGGCGCAGTTGATTCCGCAGCGTGTGAAAGGCGGTCTTCTTTGGCGCAATTTCTGCCCGACGGGTGGGGCGGTGTCGCTTGGAAGACATGCCGGATGAAGGAGGAGGAATTAGAAATTAGTTAGTGCAAGCAAGCCAAGTCACAAAAAGAGGTTCAGAAGGCGATGGTGCTCCCTGGGGTCGGACGGAGAGATTGTGGCCGGCGGTCAATGAATTTTGTTGAGCGGCTCGACGCCGTCTCGCTCACCAAGACCAAGACCAGCCATCGGGAGTCCAGCCATCGGGCACCGATGACTGTCTCTGTCTGGTGATGCACCGCGTGGGTCTCGTCCTCGAGGCTTCCTCCATTGGTGTTGTCGACTTGAATCAAACATACCGCACCGCTGCTCGCCAATGGCGGCGTGCAGCCGTGGGAGCGGTGTGTAAGTGTGCAGCCATCTACTGCAGCCGTAGCCGCGGCCAGCGCCGCTATCGCACCACAATTGAGACAGTCTATTGATTCAGCACCCCACTCAGCACAGCACATGGAGGACTGAACTGGGAGAAAGCAGTCTAGCGGGCTCTAATGCCTGGCGGTCGGTGGGGAGGCGACCCAATCCGGGCGCTGGATGGCCAAAGTCGACAAGGCTCCTTGCTGCGTTGGCAAACCAAATCCGTCCAAGGCCGCAGGTGTTTGTTGGAATGCACGATGACATCCGCCGAAGGGGTTCCTTTGCCACGGTGGGCGTTGCAGGGTCTGGCATTTCTATCCTATCATTTTACAGGGAGGTGGTGGTTCCGTCCACATTGATTTCCAGACTGCACCGGGAGTATCTCAAACAAGTCTTGAAGTGTAGTCTGTAGATATCCGTCTTTGAGATGTCCAGCTCACTAATACTCCGTATTAGCGCAGTGTATCCGTCTTTCAGATGGCCACCTCCCTCATCCCATCTCAAACAAACACGCCGACTGTCGGATTTTGCAACCAACAATTCTATTAAAACGCACAAAATGCGTCTGTGCGCAATGACAGCTGAAGGCTCGCATGCACGTCTGCGTATCCGTCGTGTATTGGCTGCCGTCAACCAGGATTAAGATGAAGGGAGCGCACAGCCACAGGGGTTCTTCTGTTCATGCTGCGTTAGTGTGGTTTGACAGCGGAAGGGAGACTGCGGAAAGGACTGGCGATGGATTCACATTACGAGTTCGTCAAGAGACGTATGTTGCTGTGGTTACACGTTTGGTGCTTGTGACCTGCACATCCTAATCCTCGTAAGAGCGAAGAGGGAAGAGGTTGGATGTGTGCTGTTGCTGGAGGACAACTCGGAAGATGATGAGGCCACGCCTACCTACCTATAGATGAAAGGATAATATTTCCACCCAACACAATATTCTACGGGTACAAAAAGATAAAAGAACAAAAAAAAGAAGCCTCGCTTGCTCGCAATCGAATCTTATGTATAGGAATAGCCCGATGCGGGGGTCGAACCCGCAACCTTGAGATCGCGTTCTCGTAAGAGTCTCACGCTCTACCGATTGAGCTAACCGGGCGTGGTTCTTAATGATGACAAATCACCTGCAGGAAGCTGTCATGTGCTGCAGGGTAGCCCTCGCAGTCAGTCAGGTCCACGTCAACTTGCCATTTATTATAACTATAAATTGCCTAGTGGCTATTGTAATAACATTGTGATGAATTCATAAGCTCCAAGTTCCGAATTTGAATGTTGCTAATATTTGCAGACGACGTCCTAGACCCCAAGTACGGGAGATAGCTCAGAGACGATTCTGAATGACGGGAGCGGTGTAGGGTAACCGGTCCTTTCCGGTGGCTTTGTCTTGGTGTGACTGCTCGGATGGATGGACATAATGCGGCCATTCCCCAGCGAAAAGCCTTATCGAGATTCATTGGCTATCAAAGCTGGCTCGGCAGGCAATAGACCGTGTTGTTAGGGTCAGTACACTACCTACAGGCGTCAGATCAACGTGAGGTACTTGAGAGGTAGATGCCGTCAAGACGCACAATGCACATAGTGTAACAGACTTGTGTCCGTTACATTGCGTATTTGACCGAGATTCTGACGGCTCAAGCGAGAAGGTGTGTGATACGGCCGATCATGCCTTAATGTAGCTTTCAGCTTCTATCTTTGATGCAGGTTAGTATCAGAGTCATTCTTCCCATGCTGTGCGGGGAAACGAGAGACTATCACCATATCTTTCAGGTTTCTATTGGAGCATCTAGATCCTTTAGCGATTAATCGTGAAGGATTGGCTTGGATTTTCAGACATGCGGGACAGCCAGGTCTCTGTGCATCCATGGCGCAAAGTGGCTGAAAAGTTCAAGTCGCTCAAATGACGCGTCCAACTGATAGTCGTCAAGCATAAAGAGAGCACAAATGTCCCAGACGAAGCATCTGTGGCTCTATTATTGATTTCTTTCTCTACACTCTACTCTAGATCCCAACTCACACCCAGCGAAGGATCGAGAGTACCCCTATTAACGAAAGCCAAGATGGTCCACGTGGATGCAGACGTAGAACCATACTATGGACGACGATTGATGCTTCACGTTCTAGATGGCATCGCTGCTAGTGAACCCTCGCGTCCTTTCATCCATGCGCCGAACACGAGCAATCCTAGTGATGGCTGGAAGCCCGTTGCATACAAGGAAATGGCTCAAGCTGTTGACTCTGTTGCATGGCAGATTACAGAGGCGTACGGACCAGCGTGGAAAGGTACATTTCCTACTGTCGCATACATAGGCCCAATGGACGTACGGTACGTCGTCATCGTCTTGGGCTGCATGAAAGCTGGGTACAAGGCGCTTCTTCTTTCCCCGCGGAACAGCAAAGAAGCGCAGCAGCATCTTCTCAAAGCGACTGACTGCGACATCTTCTGGCATGCCGACACCTTTACGCCCATGATTAAGCCATGGATTGGAGAACGCAAAATGCAGACACTTGAGGTTCCCAGTGCCGATATCATGATAGCAGCCACCTCCCCGCCGTTTCCCTATACTCGGACATTCGAGGAAGGCAGATGGGACTCATCAATCGTGTTTCACACCAGCCGCAACATGCTTGCCCAAGCCTGTCGTTCAGAAACAGGGCACCTTCGCCATCACCGATGCCTTGCGCGATATGCCCGCGTCCCACGGTGGCAAATACATGGCATACGAATGGGGAACTCGAGCCGAGAAGATTTTCATGCCGATGCCGCTTTTCCACGCCGCAGGCATGATACTCTTGCTCAAGTTGACGCTTGCGTTCGGGGCCACCTTCGCCTTGACCATTCTAGACCGGCCGCTCAGCTCAGACCTCGTGCTTCAAAGTTTGAAGCATGTTGGCGCCCAAGGAACCATTCTCCCGCCTGTTATCTTGGAGGAGCTCTCCACCAAGAGTGAGAGCTTAGCTGAATTGGCGAAACTCAAGTATGTGGGCTTTGGTGGAGGTAAGTCTTGCGGAAGAATAGGTTTGTTAAGCGATGCCGGGCATACGCTGACCATCTCGGTAGGCAATCTCGGGCAGCAGGCTGGCAAAACTCTCATTGACAATGGTGTTCTCCTTACCAACGGAGTTGCGGCAACCGAGTACGTATTCGGCGTGGTGGTTAGGTTGAGTAAGTTGCTAATTTATCATCAGATACTTGCCATTTGTACTCCATTATCAATCCAACATGGAGAACTGGCAATGCTTCATCTTCAACAGCGAAGTTATGGGCTGCGTTTGGCGTCCCGTGGAAGACGGGCTTTATGAGCTTGTTGTTCGACGGAAAAACACCCAAGACAAAGATCCAGGTCTGCAGGCTCTGTTCTACACATTTCCCGACCTGGATGAGTGGTCAACCAAGGATCTATACAAGCCCCACCCTGCGCTCCATGATCACTGGATGTACTGTGGGCGACTTGAGGATGTCATCGTCTTCTCCAACGGAGAGAAGTTGAACCCAGTGAGCATGGAAGAGCATATTATTGGCCATCCTGCCATCAAGGGAGCCTTGGTGGTGGGCCAGGAGAGATTCCAGCCAGCTCTGATTCTGGAGCCCATGACGCCATGCGCAGACGATGCGGTGGCCCGGGCTCTCATTGAAGATGTGTGGCCTTTGGTCGAGAAGGCCAACGCTGAGACAGTCGCACATGGAAAGATTGCCCGTTGGCTCGTGACGGTGTCGCCGCCAGGCAAAGACTTCTTGCGAACACCCAAAGGCACTACTCTTCGAACAGCAACTGTGAAGCTATTCGCTCAAGAGATTGAGTCGGTCTACCAAAACGCAGAGACAACGGACCCAGCTGATTCTGTCGATCTGGATCTCACCAATGAAGACACCCTAGCGAAGTCCATCATTGAATTGGTTACCAAACTCAGCGGACACGACGGCTTCAAAATCGAAACGGACTTCTTTACCGTAGGTTTTGACTCCCTACAGGTCATCAACACCGTCAAACTGCTCCGCATTGGTCTCGAAGGTGCGGGCATCAAGCTTGAGGATGGCTTGATGATTCCTCGTATTGTCTATGGGAATCCCACCCCGCGACAGTCGGCCCACTATCTCTGCTCGGCCGCTCAACAAGGTGGAATCAGCGCCGAGTTTGATGCCGAGCGCCAGGCCAAGGTGTTGAAAGCCATCCTAGCAAAGTACACCGAAGCTCTGCCCGCTTCGAATCCTAATAAGCCGGAACCGCTGAGTGTCGGGCAGACAGTCATTGTTACCGGCACAACTGGCTCTCTCGGAGCATACTTGCTCGATCGCCTCTGTAAGTTAGAGTCGGTCAAGAAAGTTATTGCCCTCAACCGAGGCAAGGATGGTGGCCAGTCCCGACAGCCTTCAGCCTGTGCATCTCGCGGCTTGGGCACCGACTTCTCCAAGGTCAAGTTCCTAGAAACGGATTTATCACTGCCCGATCTTGGCCTCGGTGTGACCAAATACACTGAGCTTCTGGGTACAGTTGACCGCATTGTTCACAACGCTTGGCCCGTGAACTTCCAAATCAGCGTCAATTCGTTTGAGCCGCACATTCGGGGCGTACGCCATCTTGTTGACTTTTCAAGCGCTGCTGTGAAGCATGTGCCCGTCATCTTCCTGTCGAGTATCAGTACTGCGGGCGGCTGGACGGCAACTGAGCCGGTGCCTGAGCATCAGCTTGATGATCCAACAATGCCTATCATGGGATACGGTCAATCGAAGCGTACCGGGAGTCTCATTTTGGATGCCGCCGCACAGAAAACCGGAATCCCAGCCGCATCGATACGGGTTGGACAGATTGCGGGCCTCAGGAGCAGCGAGGCTGCGTAGAATCGCCAAGAGTTCATCCCCAGCCTCATCGCCAGTTCGGTATATCTCGGTGCTTTGCCCAACCACATCGGCTCTAGTCAGGTGGTTGACTGGATTCCCATTGAGGTGCCGAACTCATCTTCGAGATTTCTGGTGTTACAATCGAGGCCCCTGCCGCAGAGATCTCGGGCTACTTCCTCGCTGTCAATCCGGTCACCATGCAATGGTCCGAGTTGACTGATGCTGTAAAGAGCTACTACAGCGACAAAATTCAGTAAATAATCCCTCTGGAAGAGTGTATTTCGAAGTTGGAAGAGAGTGCACTTGATACTACCAGTATTGACAAGAACCCCAGTGTCAAGTTGCTAGATACCTATCGCGGCATGCTTGCGGCTAATCGAGCAGGACTGGAGCACGTTACGTTCAGTATGGAGAGGACCAAGACCCGGAGTCCAACAGTCGAGAGATTGAGTGAGATTACACCTGGTCTTTTGAAGAATTGGTGTCAGCAGTGGGACTTTTAGGATTTGAAATCTGCTATGCTCTGGCTGTTTTGGCTTTTCGAATTGGATTGGCGAGAGCCGTAATTCGAATTTCCGTTAGTCGCGAAACTACAACAATTATCCCACCCCTTCCAATCGCACGTGGCCCAAGAAGACGAGTAATCGGACAGATGGAAATGGCATTAAAGTAGTAGTAACAAGATCGCGTATTAAACCTGCTGATTGACTAAAGGTTTGACTATCTATTCTTCCCAGCAGAATATTCTAAGGCTTGATAGTTACATGTCCGACACCACACTGTCGAAATCAATTTGTTCTACGACATGATGTCGTGGTAAAAAATAGTGTCTCATCTCAAAACTGATTATCCTAATTGCATAAACCGCGTCGAAGCCTTTTGGCGAACCATAAGGGCTGACAAAACTCCATTTAGCGATTACAAAAAAGCCAAGCGGTCATCCAAGCAGTTTATAGTTGACTAACTCAACAAGGGAGGCGTTAACTGCGAGCACTACTCCTGACAAATGAGTTTGATGCAAGAGCTCCGGCAATCCGATCCCTCCAACACCCTGCCTTCCATTGACGAGATTGGGAGTTGCAACAGCGAGGGTCAAGGCGACTCCCAAATGCCAAATAGGGACAACAATCACGCTTTTCAGGCCGAAATAACCAGGAAATCGCTGAGCCAGGGGCTAATAAGAACGAGGAAGGAGTATTTGGGATTTGATTTACGGACCGTTATCGTTGATGTCAGTTTTAGCTTCTAGCTGGTGGCCGAACACCATTTGTGCTCCATCCAAAGCCAAACTCTGACCAACATCATTTCGTAAGTGGAGTTTATGCCCACGGTATAAAGTGCGGCGAAGTAATTTCGGGGGAAGAAATCAGCTTTACAACAGTTAACCTCGTGTAATATTAACACGCGCGGTTGGAAATTGCGTGGGTTGAGATTCTTCTTGTCTAGGGGTTTCGATGAAGTAATTTCTGGGTGGAGACGATGGAAGGAATCCTTTAAATATCCGCTATCGATGCGTTCATGAGAACCAAGCGTTGATTTTAGTTTTGGATGCTGTAGGAATAGTCAACAAAATCATGTATAGGTTCGAATCAGTGTGGCCAAGCCATCAACTGTAATTGGGTCTCATGACTCATGGGGAAGGTATTACGTGATAAGTCGCAGAGCGTTTAGAAACTAACATAAGTTCCCATCAAAACTACTGCAACTGTCTCCCCGCTCCAAGTTGGCTAGACAACTGAGGATCATGACCACCCTTGGTTAGGTGACTCCTCGTAACTGGTCAAGTGGGTCATTCGACTTGATGAACATTCGAGGACTCCGTTGTCGGCCAACGTCCGCAAATCATGGGCCACAAGCGGCTCGCACCATTCTTTGTCGGGTTTCTTCACTACTTGTCATTATCTGACTTGACTCTGATAGGGAGGCGGTTACAGGCACGAATGTAACGTTTCCATAAACTCACGCGTGACAATTGCATATTGTCGCCAATGGCCTGATGATTAGGCGTCCTCCATTATGGCCGCGGATAAGATAGGGCTTCAACCACCGCCGTCAAGAAAGCTACACTCTCACACTTCAACCCTAGCAAAGCGGGATTAAATGTCGCCGATAACATTGTCCCTGTCACAGGGTTCTCCGCTTCCTTCCCCGCTTGTGGGGCGATGAACGAAAACTCGTCAGCCCATGGACGGCTCCTAATCTGTAAAAGGCAGCCTGTGCGTATGCGAATATTATGGGGTTACATCAAGATGGACCTAGCCATGGTTCAGCACTCTATTCTTGTTTGCATTATTGCCCGCTTTACGGAACTGCTATCGCCCCGAGTTTTGTTTAAAAGGTACCTCGAACAGCGGCCTATGCAGTTCGTCAAGTCACACTTTCTCCAAATCTGCGAACGAACGCGTCGATATTACCCACCCCGACCGGTCTCGTAGATGATAGGACAGATTGGACCGATATCGAGCAGACATCCCTTCTCGATTGGTCATTGATTCAACCCGGTCCTCATCTTACAATGGTATCCTTCAATTGCTTCAGCCGCCTTGCACCAACACATCAACATGTGCGCTCTCCAGACGAAAAATCCCTGGTCCGACGTCTTGATATTTTCCTCATGACCTTTGGTTGCATTTCTCAAGGTAATATGTGCCTTTAGGCCAAGTAATTAGGTACCGTTGTTAATCAGATCTAGTCATCAAGTATCTTGACCAGCAAAACATCAATAATGCCTACGTCTCTGGCATGCAGGAAGACCTGAAGCTCTATGGCAAAGAGCTCAACTAGTGAGTTACACACATCGTCATGCGAAATTATAACTAACTGAATTAGTTTCTCAACGTTTTTCAATGTTGCCTACTGCATCATGCTTGTTCCCTCGCAGATTATCTTGACCTACGTCCGACCCAGCTTCTGGCTTCCTGGTCTTGAGATTACATGGGGAGTTATTACTGGCCTCATTGCCATGACTACAAGCGCAAAGCAGGTGTACATTCTTCGTGTCTTTCTTGGCCTCTGCGAAAGCAGTGCCTGGCCTGGAATGATGACTCTGTTCAGTATGTGAACCAATCGCTTTTCGCATGTTAGTAGGCTAATTTTTATAGTGTATTGGTACACACCAACCGAGCTGGCAAAGCGCATGGGGTTTTATCACTCCTGCCAAGCCGTCGGATCCATGATGTCTGGCGCTTTACAGGCTGCGATCACAGAAACCCTTGACGGACACCGTGGAATGGCCGGCTGGCGCTGGTTATTCGTCGTCAACGCTATCATGACGGTTGTCTGGGGTGTTGCAGGTATCTTCATGATGCCTGATCTGCCCAACAACCCGAATCCGCGTGCATTTTGGTTCAAGAAAGTCGATGCGGAGCTGGCTATGGAACGACTCGCTCGCAACGGCCGTGCCGAGCCGAAAAAGATGACCTGGGCTGGAGTCAAGCGTACATTCTCCAGCTGGGTCGTCTACTTCATCGCTATTCTCTATGTCGCCACTGTTCTCGGCACCTACGGAAACGTCTACTTCTCCCTCTTCCTCAAATCACTCAAGAATGCCGATGGAACTGCAAGATGGACTGTGTCGCAAATCAACGCAATCCCGATCGGGTCGTATGCAATTAACGTAGCTTTCGTTTGGATCTGGGCTCTGCTTTCCGATATTATTGAGAGTCGATGGACCCTGATCGTTGCTCAAGCTGTCATCGGAATCATCACATGCATCATCATGAGCATCTGGACATCGCATCCCGCCTCCGTTGGCCTCACCGCAGCCTACGCAGCTTACTTTATCGCCTTTACCTGTCTAGGCACGGCGCCTCTGATCTTCTCATGGCTTTCCGATCTAATCCCGCAAGACCCCGAGGCGCGATCCCTAATCGTCGGTATTTCCGTCGCTCTATACTACGCCATTTCCGCTTGGTCGCAGGTCTTGGTCTGGCCCGCCTCGGAAGCACCCTACTACAGCTACGGCTGGCAGACTGGCCTTGCTTTGCTGGTCCTCGTGATTATCATGACCTGTACTCTGCGCTATATTGATGTACGGATCTTGTTGCCGCGGCGCATCGCTTTCCGCGCTGCTCTTGACCAGGCTGCGGAGGATGCTGACCGCATGTCTGTAGCGTCGGTGGAGCAGGAGAAGGAGGAGCAAAGGAATTCAGATGGCATTAAGGAAACCCCGTCACTTCACTGAGAGTGATGTAGAAGGGCGCGAATGCTGTGGTATGAATGTACTAAATTGAATATTTTATGACTGCAATTTGAATCTTGTCGAACATGTGCGTCTTGCCCGAGAATAGGTCAGATCATGCGGCCGGCGAGGCGTTAACATGACACAAGCGCGCTGTGCATTCAATAGAAGGCTGTGCATTCAATCGAATGCTGCCCAACGCGGGAAAGTCTAGGCAGCAATCAGGCGAATATACCTCACGCCTATTGAGATTCCAACGAAGTAGCCTGACTTCTTTCACCCCAACATCTTCATTCGTTTCGAGGCATTACCCAGAACTAATGAATCCATCACTGGGCACTTTCCTATCTGTTTTCTCGTAAGTCGCAGCCTTTCGCGATCGGAAACACTATCCCCGCCAGTTCAAACAGAAGCGATTCAGCATTCGTGAGATGCAAGGAAATCCGCCACAGAAGGAGGCAGAGGGCGAAATGGAAACGACAATCGACGCCATCTACTCCAATGTAAAGCGGGGGAACAAAATCGCCGTCGAACATCTGCTTGATGAGGCCGATGTCGATGTCAATAATGCAGATAAGGATGGTCGGACACCGTTGTCATGGGCGGCTTCAGACGGAAGCCACGAGATGGTCAAAATTCTCCTCACCAAGGCAACAAACATTGAAGCAGACCGCCCGGATCATAGCGGCCGCACACCGCTATCATGGATGGCAAGATCTACAGACGTAGCATCACGTCGGAGGATCAATTTGAACGTCCGTGCGAAAGCTGCGAAGTGTCTCCTCGCTAGAGATGACGTTGATATAAACTCGACAGATAGCAGTGGTCGAACACCCTTGTCGTGGGCAGCAGGCATGGGAAATCGAACCATCTCAGTTGCCTTGCTCGCAGATCCCCGTATCCAAGTAAATATACTGGACAACAATGGCCGATCTCCACTATCATGGGCTTCTGAGAAAGGCCACACCAACGTCGTGAAAGCCCTGATGGACAGAGAGGATATCATCACGGACGACCGAGATAAAGACGGAAGGGTCCCTTTAGCTTGGGCTGCGGAACATGGACATACGGAAACGGTGCGTGAATTCGCCAACAAATTCATTAACGACAAGGAGAACATCAGTATAACATGTCGAGACCACCGCGGTCTAGCACCAATTTCTTGGGCAGCAGAAAACGGCCATTTCGATACATTCAAGGAACTTCTAGCCTTCCACCGCAAGACGTTGCATAGTCTAGTCCGAGAAGGAAGATATGCAGTCGTGGACATGGCTATCCGGGCTGGCTGTGATCTAGCTTTCCTAGATTCCGAAAAACGAACCATGTTACAAGTTGCCGTTCAACGGAAACGTGTAGACATCGCGAAGATTCTTCTCCCTGGGTCACCAATCGACAACAAGGATGCCGAAGACATGACGGCGCTAGACATAGCAATTCGCCTTGGAGATCAAGAGCTCGTTGATTTGCTTCTTGAGCATTCAGCAGCTACTAGCCATGTTAGACCGAGGGACTGGTTTGATGTATATTGGAAGAGATCAGGCGTTATATGTCTAGCAGAGCAAAGAGAAGGGAGGAAGTATATACGCCTTGTTACAGCCAACGAAATTTTAGACCGAAGGCCACACGCATCAACTGGCACATACCCAGAAAGACATGTTTTGTAAGTAATTTAGCTCCTTGTGATGGAGCCGAGTCTTACTAATCTTCCCTAGTTTGTTCTCAGATTACTCTGCTTGGGACAAAGCTGAAATGACGTTGATTGTCAACTCAATTACACCCCTCCGCCCGAGCCAGTGGTACCCTGACTCCTCCCCATACAATTTCCAAATTGATATGCTTCCAAATATATCCAGGGGATTATCTCAACAGATGAACTTTTTTGCATCAGTCGTGTTCAGCCGACAAGATCAGAACGGAAAAGAATTTAAAATTCCTTTTTTCGAGGACAGCAGGGTAATGTGGACCGTCGTGCAGAGTCGCGGCGCCGTGTGGAAATCTGTGGAACATTTCAGCATGCTACAGAGTAGTGCAATCCCAGATAACGGTGCCGATCTTTTCACACAGGTCATATCTGAGCTCGAGAAAACATGGCTAGAGCTGTGCAGTTCAGCTGATGAACATTTGTCTGACTGCGTGAGTACCTTTCGACCACCCTCTGTTAAAAGCAATTCCGCCATCAATTCCTCTAGAAAGAACACGCTAGGCTGACGCCGTATCTTGCAGCGCCTCGATCAACTCCGCGAACAAGGAAACAGCTCTGAACTTGTGTATCGACTCGCCAAAGATGCTCAGATGTGGACGATCCTTCGGCGTCTCCTGCGAGATAATGTACAGGAAGCCACGAAGTTTGCAACGAGCTATTGTCACAAATACCAGAATGGTGATGGCCTACAATCAACACTGGAGGCCATAAACCAGCTGGAAAAAAAGATTAACCCTCGTTTAGACACGCTTGACGAAACAGTCAGAGACCTTTTACAATTTGTATTTATTTAACACAAGCTTCAGACTTCCAGCGCTGATATGTCTAGGAATTTGCATGGGTATCAATCACCGAGGCACACAAGTCAACGAGCATTGCCACTAGTATGAAACGGCTGAGTTGGATTACCGTAAGGCTACACATCCATTTTCTAAGTTTCTGAAGCTAATAAGTATAGTTCATCTTTCTCCCCGCCATGTTCGCTTCGGTGAGGCTTTCAGTTCCATTCCCGTTTCTGTTCCTGGCGCACAACTGATCAGTTTGGTGTACACCCAGAGTCTGTTTGGCATGAATGTGGACTTGTTGAAGGATAATCCTGATTGGCGTTGGTATATTCTTGTTGGGGGAACAGTTATGACACTCACGATTGTGGGATGGCTGTTCTTTAAGTTTAATCCGGTTTGTGATACCCTTCAATGCTATTCGCTCCTGAAATGGCTGATACATGATGCAGGGGATTGAATCGTGGATTGAGGAAAGAGGGAAGCGAGCGATATAGAAATCGAATAGAAGGTATGCATAGGGCGTTCCAATCGCTGCATGATGAGAAGAGCAAGTTGGGCTAGATATCAGAGGACAGGAGAAAACACCGATCGGTAGAAGCAAACGGTTTCTTGAATCGGTATTCCGGCGGCAAGGAGGGCAGCTGATTTGTTCATCATAATTCCTATATCGTGCCTGAAGGCTTGGGTGCGGATGTCAATATGTGTTTTCTAGGCTTCGTATCAGTTTCTTTCCCATGCGCGCGAACGACAATGACCTACCTTTGTCCTTTCCCTTGGGCGAAACAATCGGCCACATCACCATCGTTAGAGACCAGCCGGGCTCAATGACTTTCTCCCAGACACTTGGAAGGATGATTTCGTCATTCAGTCCAACGATGTCGTAATGGCCTTCTTCAACATGTGGACCAAGTACATCCACATGGAGGAAAGCCTGCTTGATGAGAGCTTCCATCCCCTGCACGGCGAATCTCAAGTTAGTAATCGAACACGACTGCCGGATCTCATTCTAGACGTACCTGCCAGGTTTGACACAGGTGGAAAGGGAAGCTGAACTTCCGACCCACTGCATCCTTGAACTTGATCGGGAGTCGTTCATCCTCCTTTTTTGACTCGTCGGGATGTGTTTCCGTTTCATGCTCAGTCCCTTTCTGTAGCATATCCCGCGGAACCTCCACCACGGGTACTACGTCACCCTCTAATATTCTCTCCTTGTTCTCGCGTCCCTGTGCCCTTTCCTTAGTGAGAATGGCACCGATGGCCGAATCATCGAGTCCGGATCGTCGCAGGTCGTCCTCTAGTCGGCGCTCGTACTCTTGCTGTGCGACTTCCTCCGCCGTCGATTCTGGACAAAATTTGCTCAAGGCCTCTACTTCCGGCATAGCTCTCATCATGACTTGAGCCTCCATCTCTTCTTCCGCAGCCTTTCTCGCCTCAAGTTCTTCAAGATTTCGACCAACGCCCAGGGGATGCTCAGAGCTGTCTAACATAATCACGCCGTCGGTTACCTCCGATCCACTGATACCCAGGTGAAGTTCGTTGTCCAAGTTCTTTCCCTTAAGGAAATGGATAAAGGGGTCGTAACTGTTTGCATCTTTCTCGCCCCGTTTGATCCTCGCCGCTTTCATTGCCTCCAAGTAGGCCAAATCGGCCTCCAACTCGGCCTCACGTTTGCGGAGAACAGCAGCAGCAGCAGCCTCGTTGTCGTTCGCAAAAAGTTGTATCGGAATGTCTTGTCCACTCTGTGTGGGAACGGGACGTTTTCCCTCTGAAATAAAAAATCCAGTATGGCCATCCTGTTGTTGCTCTTGCGGCATTGTTGCCTCTGACGGGCTGAGACTCTCAAGCTCGGGCTGAACCGTGTTGGTCTCAAGAAGTTGGAGAGATTGGTTTTCGTAAAACCACAAAGCAAGGTCCTTGCCTTGGGCCTGCAATTCCTCCCGCTGGTGTTGCGGAAGTATCTGATGTACTTGGGCCCTGTGCTTGGCTTTTGTCCGCTCTGACGCGTTGCTCATCATTCTCAAGGCCAGCTCCGTGACTTTGCTCGTATCCTTGGGTGAAAGTTGATGCATTTGTGTCTGCATGCTAATCATGGGAGAAATCATGTCGTTAGAAACCGGTTGCTGGGGGTCGAGGGCTGAAGAATGGTGGGCCAAAGAGTTGTCGACTTCAGCCTCTTCCGGTGTGTTCACAGCGACTCTGTGCAGCGCGATAAGATTTGACAGCAAGCTAACTCTTGCCATATCTTCCTTGCTAAGAGTTCCTTTCATGTCTTTCTTTCTCTTCAAAACTTCGAGCTCATACTCCTCATTCTCAACACCGCGGATGGCGGCAGCTTGCGCAGTGACCCCATCAGCCTCAGCGGCATCTTGCTCTCCCTCGGTGGTGTGCTCATGCTGAGCCTCCTCCCATCCATCCCCCGAGCTTTCGTTTGTGCCAAATTCTCGTCCTAGTCGTTCTGTTTCTGGATAGACTTCATCATCTCTCTTCAGCGCAATTTCTGCAAAAACAGCTTCCGGTTCGTCAAGCCGGCGGCGTAGGGATGGGGATGTCGAAGGAGCATACGAGCTATTGCCGTCACTGAAATTTGCTTCAGACGCTGCGCTGTTTTGCTCGTCACTGCCACCGCCGTCTTCAGAATTTTCATCGTCAAGGCTCGGGAGAGCATGTAGGGCCAACTGCTCCAGGTGACGGCCAACGTGCTTGACATATGGCTTCAACCCCACCACAGCGTGGGCGCACAAAGGGCAGTTATTGACACTCTCATTCGAGGCTGATTTCTCCCCAAGGGCTGTGGCAGTATTTACTTGATCCTCCGAGGCGTTTGGCATGTGCTGGTGGCCAATATGACCCGCAAGTTCAATCTTGGATGGAAATGTTCCTTCGCATTTGAAGGGACAAAACCAAGATCGCCAGTGGTACTGTGAAACATGCAACTGCCATCTGTGACGGCGATCGAAATCCATATTGGATTCCATACAGCCCGAGAAAAGACATGTGTAGGGGCGAAGATCTCCGAAGACATGGCGTCTGTAAGAGATTGTTAGATAATGGAGACACTGACCATCCAGATGATTTGATTTGATTTGTTTAAGCTGATTAGATGCTGAGTTGACTCGCCGTAAAGACTTACGCGTGTCCAAATCTCAACCGAAAACAAGTAAAATGAACTCACTTCCACGCCGCCGAGCTGCTGGCGGAAACCATTCTATAGCAAAACGGACACTCGAAGCTCCCGCGTTCTGCAGCCGCTGGTAAAGGCGGTACCTTCAATGGCGGAGGCGGCTCTTGCATCTTCCCATCCACGTCTTCTGCTAGAAAGCCCGCAGAGGTAGCGTAGGGTGTTTGTGACATTCCCATCTCAGATCGACCGTCTTCGTCAATCACATCAGTTCTGAGATCGAAATTTGTCAACTTTTTCAAGTGATCAGGCAGGGATGAGGCAACAGTCTTGGGCACTATTTCAGTGCGGCTTGTGTCTACTTCCGTATCGAGAGCCATCGCTTCCAAGCCCTCAGCCAGTCTGGTATGGTGGGCTTCGCGGTATTTGAAGAACTGTCGACGACGCGTAATTGACTTGCCTAGGATACTGGCTAGCTCATCGCTCATCTTGGGGAACTTGTCTCGAACGTAGTTGATGTCGTGCGTTTCATAGAATGAAACATCCTCGGAGGGGCCGGTGCCGAGCTTGCGAACTCTCTCATGAGGTGCTGGATTCGCGATGGCGACGGACAGACGTAGAAGGCAGTCGATAGCCTCTCCAACGTCAGTACAAATCGTGGACAGACGCGCTTCTGGTGAAATATCTTCTTCTTCGGAGTCTGTAAACCCAGAGTCACTGCTGTCATCGAGAGCTTTAGTATTGCCCTCATCAGCGTTGGGCGGCGGAGTTTTGTGCCACGAGGGCTGCTCATGGGCTGCCATAGCCACTGCATCTTGTAAAGATTCGGATAAATCCTTGAGAAGATAAATGACCGATTCCTGTAGATGAGGTGCCTCTCTCAATCGATGATCGAGTGAGGCTCGGCCTGCCTGGTGGGCTCCTAAGTTACCAGCCCACATCTTGAAGCGCGTCATCTCGTCTTCGAATTTGGTCAGCAACGGATCTATACTGGGAGAGGCAGCATCACTAGCAACGGGGTGTGCTAAGCTATGAAAAGAGCGCAGGACGGCCTGAACACTGGAGGCAATAGCCCCTAGCTCGTGGTTGTGATCCATGTTGAGGTCGAATCCAACACTAAGGAAAGCGTCGTGAGGAGATTGACGCCACTTTTAAAAAAATTGTGCTAATGTCTCAAGAACCAACCAACTGATTGTTCTGATCGTGTAAAAATTCTGTATTCTGGAACAGAATGAAGTGTGATGAAATTACGAGACAAGGCACAATGCCGATTTGATGAGAGAATATATGCTCAGCCTCACACACACTGTCAGCTGCGTGCGGGGTAAGCATGCGTGCGATTCACTGATTGGACTGCAGGGTTCCACGATACAAGTCGTCAGACTTCATCCCCCAAAGTGAAAAACGGCTCAATATATTCTTGTCACAATTCAAAACGCAGCCCGTCAAAGGCAAAGGGACATCTCGAAATGTCTGGTTTTGAAGTCGCTGGTATCGTCCTAGGGACGATTCCCCTACTCGTCTCGGCCCTGGACGCCTACTGCAGCCTCATGCGCGACTGGGGAAAAGCCCCTTCGGAGCTGAAGAGCCTCAACCGACAATTGACAACCGAGCGTGCAAAGCTATACAACGTCTGTGATCAGCTCATCAGCGATGTGGTCCCACAGCGAGATATCGAGCCAATGCTACAGGATCCTTTTGGGCCCTTATGGCAAGCCAAGGAGACGAACGAGAAGATTCGACGGAGGTTGTGGCGCTCGTATGAACCGTTCCAAGACACAGTCCAGGAAGTGGGAGAAGCGCTTGATGATGTGATGCAACGCCTCAGAGTGCACGTTACTCACGATGGAAAGGTGAGTGAATTTACCAACATCATCAGAGTTGTTGGTTGACTGACATAACATAGGTCGAATGGGTCAATCGAGGAAAGATGACGCGCGAATTCAAGAAGTTGCTGCACCGCTTGAATAGAAAGGATTACCAGGACGCGCTCGACACCATCTCGAGAGGAATAAGCAACCTCGAGGGGCTAGCACGCCTAAGCGTTACTCTTGAGCCCAGCCGACGGAAGCAGTCTCGCGGGAAACTTTTTACAGTTTTGCGGGATCTTTCTACGAGCATCTATCGAGCTCTTTGCTCTAGCATCCTATGCACTGACTCGCACGATGTGAGTCTTGAACTGGCGACGCGATTCATCGACATCGGACACGAAGATGAAAATGAAAAGGTTATGCGCGATGCACAATTCAAAGTCGCAATTTCATTCGAAGTAACCGATAATGTGGGCAATAAACGGTTCTGGGATGAGGTCAATATCAAGACAGCGCTTCCCTCGACGGAGACTCCATCCAAGCCATGCGCCGTTGCATCCAAGACAAAGAAGATCAAAGGTGTCACCTTCTCAATCAACCAGAAACTACCATTCATCAACTCTGCAAAATCGGAGCCTGATATTAAAAGCGCATTGACACTTCTCACCCGATCGGCCACAGACATTGCCTTTATCAAAACCCCTCCTGAAGGCGCCAGCGAAATGATAGAACCACTTCTCGACCTTTGTCTGACCCTGAAAAACAGTCGCCAAGCACGCCCGGTCTGCTACGGGCACTTGATCGACAAAGAGTGTACCAATCGGCAATTTCAGGTATACCCGCTTGGGACGACGACTAACAGCAATGACTGGTCTATCATCACGTTGAATGATGTTTTCGAGGGGAAAAAGGGCCTACAACCATTGACATCGCTAGCAGAAAGGGTTCGACTTGCACTCGCCATCGCGTCGAGTGTGCTTCAGCTGAGCAACACGCCGTGGCTTCCGGAGGCTCTGACACGCAACAACGTGCACTTCTTCAGACGGGGTGTGAATCCGTCATATGAGCAGCCGTTCCTGCTAAAGAGTCTTCCGAAGGGTCCAGCTGGGTCTCTGGGAACCGGTTCCTCTGTACCAGGAGCTAAATCCGCATTAATGAGCAACCCAACTATGTTTGCGCTCGGGATCTTGCTGTTGGAGATCATCCTAGGTTCCACGATTGACCAACTGCGTGACCCAGATGAAAAGGCATTCGAAGGTGACGACCTTGGCATCATCCGCGATTCGATCGCGGCACACAAATTGCTAGAACGTAGAGTAGCGTTGATCAACCCCACCTACAAGGCGGTTGTCGAGCGTTGTATAGGGTGCACGGAAGCGAAAGGTCTGGAGGAGGATGATTTCCGGCAGGAAGTTTACAATGGGGTTGTGATGGAGCTGGAAGCAATATTAGACCACACGAAGCTTGGGAGTATGAGTATGTAGTGACTAATGAGACTTGTCATTGAGGATGTGAAACGACTCTGCTTGAGCACATATATTGCTGTAGAGCCTTTGACCGTGATACCTGGAGTTACGAAAATTTCAGTGCAACAGCTGCTGTCAAAAATATCGTCACCGAGGCCATAAACTTCCTGGTTTACCACAATTCGGAATCCACCGTAGCTAATTCCCAACAGGGTGGTAGCGGTGGGAATCCGGCGCCGACGTACCCGGTAGCCAGTAGAGAACGCGAAGAAAGGTTACAAATGATTGAATAAATCGCCCCCCTCTATTCCCAGATGCATTTCTGTGAGAAGGAGAGGCAGCGATTTGAAGTGGAACGACTCGACGGCAACGCGGCAACAGCGGGGACTCTCTTGTTAAACACTAGCCACGAGAATGCACCGTCAGCGCTGTATTTGTTTTACATCCATTTCGAATGCAAGGTAGCAATCTGGGGGCCATTATCTCTTGGTCAGCGGCCACCGGGGCGTCGGCGCCGACAAATAGAGGGTCAAGCGGCGCCGAAATGCCGTGTTTTGAGGAAGCGAGGCTGCTAGGGCTGAGATGCGGGCCGGGGTTTCATTATAACCTCCGATCCCTTGCGCTGGTGGCATCTGGCGCCGCGTCATGCTTATGGCCTCTTGTTACAGCTGGATGCGGAATGTTTGCAGCATGTCCAACGGGCTTTTGGAGTTGTTGAATTATACCGATTGAAATGGAGAGTATATAAATGACTATTTCTGGCGAGATTGGCAAAAGTAGTCGCAAATTCAGCGCTGTTCAGCATCATCCATCAAAAAGAAAACGGTCCACTTTACGCCGTATCCCCACTGATCGACTTCCGCGAAATAGCGCCAATACAACCACTCATCATGTTGTCAATCCGAGTACTCAGCGCAGGGGCTAAACCTGGAGCTCTTAGAGTGCCCCGGCCGTCTCCTCCGACAGACAACTCCATGGCTCAGGTCAAGCTCATTGCGGCTGGACTGCATCAGGTCGTCCGAAAACGAGCCTCAGGTGAACACTACTCAGTCACCGGGGACGCAAACACGCCGGGGATAGACGGAGTCGGCGTCAACCTCAGTACCGGAAAGCTCGTCTACTTCGTCACTCCCGTGGCGGGAGCGGGCTCTTTTGCGGAATATGTCAATGTGCAGACAAAGCACATGTGGGAAATGCGCGACGATGCGGATCCCGTACAGGCAGCCGCCCTGATGAATCCGCTCATGAGCAGTTGGCTCGCACTGAAAAAGCGCGTCGACTTTCTCCGAGAGGGAAGGCAGGAAGGGTGGTCATGTTTGATAATGGGTGCGACGACCATGAGTGGAAAGTTGGCCATCAAAGTGGCTCGGCATTTTGGAGCCGCCAAGGTGATAGGAGCAGGACGCGATGAAACTTCGTTGAAAAGTCTCGGTCTGGATTCCTACGTTGTTCTCAATGACCCTGCCGAAACAACAGACTTTACCGCCGCCGGTGACGTGGATGTCGTGCTCGATTATCTTTACGGCCCATACGTGAGCGCATTTCTACTCGGCACCAAGGGTCAGAAACAGTTGACTTGGGTATCTATTGGCGGACTTGCTGGGGTCGAAGCCGAGATACCGTCACAAGAGCTGCGCCGCCGAGATCTGACCATCAGGGGGTCGGGAATTGGTTCATGGAACCCACGCGAAGCATTCGGGGAGGTTCCGCACATGCTGAAATCACTCGAGGACATTCATATGGATCATGTAAAGCCGTATCTCATGGAGGACGTCGAGAGAGCGTGGGAAGCACCGGACGGCCGAGTTGTTTTTGTGACAAATGAGTACTCAAGTCTTATCACAAAGAAGGAGTGATCGAATCACCGATTATCACAGTTTTTAGTTCTTAGGTCCCACGTTAGTCGATAGTTGAATTTGAGAGACGAGATACGTGCAAGCATTCAAACACCAAATCCCATTCCCTCTCCCCAAAATGGTACTTGTGATGTTACCTGTGCTGTTTTGAGGCAAGTCCGCCGCTATGAAACATAGTGGTGCCCGTCTGTTAAAGACAGAGAGTGACAATAAGTCAAATAATTATCCTCCTCATAGTCGGAGTCAATCAAGATCTTCACCCGCCTATCAATCCATTGCCGGTGACGCAATTTTGAAGTATATTACACACCGAGGACACTCTGTATCAAGTCCTAGGTGTGAAAATCAGATCTAGTCTCGGAATTGCCAGAGTGAAGGTGTCTCTCTTGGATTGTAGGAAAGCTTCTGTCGTCTGCCCTTGTGCTAGCTGCACATCAAAGCGCCGTATAATCTGCGAGACAACGTATCTGATCTCCATTAAGCCGAGTTGTTTTCCAACACATGAATAACGCCCTTTGACTAGTTAGTTCCCAAAAAAGGACATGGTGTGGTATCACGGGATGGTCATACCGATAGAGAATGGTGCATATATAGAACTATTTTTGGTTAGCTCTGGCATGGTAGTCCAGCGTTCCGGAATAAATTCCAAAGGCTTTTCAAAAAAGCGTTCATCTGTAAGCGTGTTAGGAATTACGACTCAACAAGTTGGAAATATTTGGGGCGCTGCATACCTCTCTGTAGCGTGTGTAGTGGGACCTGCACAATTGTGTTTCCCGGGACCCGTGTCTTCCCTATCATCAAACCTTCCGGTGGAGTAACTCGTTGAAGCCCGG
Source organism: Ilyonectria robusta (assembly GCF_021365365.1). Lineage (NCBI taxonomy): Eukaryota > Fungi > Ascomycota > Sordariomycetes > Hypocreales > Nectriaceae > Ilyonectria > Ilyonectria robusta. The sequence goes on from NW_025764451.1 coordinate 324,198, forward strand.
AAGGAACGGGAGGGTGCAGTCGAAGCGTCTCGTCAATCAGAGCATTCAGATGAGAAAGTTTAGACAGCGAGTGGGCGTCAACCTTGTCTCTCTGGCTGAAATACTCGTCAATCTCAAGTTGGAGAGTACGGATTTGCGATTTATGCGTCGCCAGCTCGAAGAAAAAGTTGGTTAGGGTCACTGCTGTAGTATCACTAGAATTCGTTTAGTATTAGAGCTTGTTAAAGGATAGTAACAAGATGAAACGAGTAAAATTCACCTTCCCGCAACTGCGATCAAATATGCCTCTCCATCGAGATTAAGCTTAGCTTGCTTCGTTTTCGGGTTCTTCTCGTATTCATCAAGAATCCAAGAAAAGACATCAGGCTTGTCTGGTTTGTTCTATGCGAGGCTCGACAGTTAGGCACGTATTTCAAGGCCACCGCCGACCGGGCCATACGCTACCTTTGATCGTTCCTCAACCTGGTTTCCGCACCAGGCCCAAAATTTTGAGTTTTCTGAATTGATGATTGGAATGAGTTTAACAAATGGATAGATCCATGCGATGTGAGATAAATAGCCGTTCAATGTCATGGACGCGTGCAAGGCTGTCATGAAATAATGCTTGACGCCATCTCGTAACATGTTGAAGGATTTACCAAATGCAAGGTCTCCCATGACGTCAAAGCTGTAGAAGTTGAACCAATCGGCTGCATTAATAACAGTGCCCTGAGATTCAGATAACCGGGAAAGTAATTCGTCTGTGTACTTTGTTACACGAGGCTCGTAGTCTCTCAATGCTGACGACAGGTATTAGAATGAAATCAGCTATTCAGCAATTATCCCTTCTCACCTTGAGCGTTAAACCCTCGATCCCAGATTTTTCGACGAGCGTGATGCTCGGTCCGGTCTCTAATCATGTTCAAAGGAGTGCGAGGATGGGTCACGTTGTAAAATGGACCTTTGGTGCAACGGGATCTTGCTGAATAGATCGCCTCGACTGCACTTGGGTCAATGATTGACAGCTCAGTCGGCCCTACATGGACGTTAAAAACTACCGTTAGTGAGTGGGATTGTATATCAGACGTACCAAGTCTGACAAAGTCGCCATACTGCTGGTGAAGTATTTCTACCTCTTCATACAGATGGAGCTTCTTGGCTCGAAGGTATGTGGGGTAGAGGTTCGAAATGCGACCCAAAAACGGCCCGGGGAATTTTCTCAGACGGTGGAAGAACACACGGTACAAAACCATGCTGGTAAGGATACCCGTAACGTGAAAAAGTCCGATCAAGATGATAGAGAAGAAAGTTGCGGCCAAATTCTCCAAGGTGTTCGTGTCTTGGACGTGGAGAATCCATCCAGAAAGACCAAAAAACAAAGCAGCATATGCAAAGGTAAGGTGAGGGACCAGCAAATCCCACTCACCTTTGCGAAACGCAAAGATGTGCAAGAAGACTCCTGCGGCAAAGGAGGCTTGAAGGATCTGAGGATTATTCACGTCGAATACCGTGTTGGCGTCGAATAACATGTTGGCGTCGAATACCATGGTGGCGACAAGACCTCTTGGGAGAAGCTGAAATTGGATTGGACTGAGCAGCGGCAATCCAATTCCTGCTAGAAGTATATATTAATAGCAGACCCCTCCTCGGCTGGATTCATCATTTTTAGCTTCCGATCCCGAGGCGGGGAAATCGGGTGGTTTCGTTGCTTGTTTCTTCACCCCGGATTTGCGCTAGCCATGGCAACAAGTTTCGTCCTCGGCAGATTTTCTCGGTAGAAATATTGAGCCATCGGCCTGAACATCTGTTTCTGTCTTTTAAAGCAATAAAAAAGTAAACTTGGTAATCATCTATGCCAGACGGAGATATGGACTACAATAGCGCTACCGGCAAGAGGAGTGATCATTCTCTTTTGCTGTAGTGGTATTGCGATAATACGGATGGTAGCTCCGACAGCGGCAATTACTGTGCCAATCTGTACCGGTCTAAAAAATCCCTTACTGATTCAGGTCTGATGCCTAGGGAGCGCGACGAGGTCATGTTCTGGAAATGCTTTGCAAACTCAATATATAAAACAGAAATGTATTGTACGTTGAAATCTTTCAGCATCCAGTACGCTGTAGTGTTCAGACTCCAGTCAGGCACACATTCTACTTAGTCTGCTTAAAGAAGAACGTCTTCGAGTTACAGTAACCTCTCAAGCCATCTGATCCCCATTCGCGGCCAATTCCGCTCTTCTTATGACCCCCAAATGTGGCCGTTGGCTGAATACCCAAGTGCGCATTCATCCAAACGCTTCCAACGTCCAGATTCTCAGCGATTTGTTGAGCGAGGCCTGTGTCCGTGGTCCAGACTGAAGCTCCTAGACCCATGTCGTTGGCGTTAACTCGATCAATGACCTCATCCACATCTGACCACTGCAACAAAGGCACGACTGGCCCAAATGGCTCCTCCACCACAATTTTGCTTGCATCCGGGGGATTGTCCACAACCGTTGGCTGGATAAAGAACCCGTTGCCCGAGCTTTCCATGATATTCCCCCCAGCGATGACTGTTTGCTTGTTCTTTTGGATATCAACTAGGAACTCTTTGACCCGATCATACTGGAGTTCGTTCTGAACGGGCCCAAGGAACGTCCCATCTTGAAACCCATCACCGACCTTCAATGATAACAATGTCTTCAGGAAGACGTCTTTGAAGGAATCATAAATGTCCTTGTGTACATAAATCCGCTTGATCGCGATGCATATCTGTCCTGAGTTCATGAATGCTGCCTGAGCGATTTGTGGCGCAACAACTTCGACATCAGCATCCGAACAGACTATCGCAGGATCATTCCCACCACTGTACCAAACGTTAGATGTCATTTTTATTCCCGAAGCAAAGAGGATTGCACAACCACATACAGTTCGAGAGTGACCCTGGTCAGATTCTTACTCGCGCTTTCCATAACCCTTTTCCCCGTGGCGGTCGACCCAGTGAAGCTGATCTTGTCAATGCCAGGATCCGCTGTCAACCAAGGGCCGAGGTTGTCGTCACCACTCAGGACTTGAATGACGCCTGGTGGAAAGAAGCGTTGAGCAAGCTCGACTAGCTTGATGCCGCAGTAGGGCGTAAACGGAGAGGGTTTAATAATGATGCAGTTTCCTGCCATGACCGCTGGAGCAAGTTTTCCGCATAGGAGCATCAAAGGAACTAGAGATGGTCAGGTCAAGTGAACTCATAGCTATGGTATTCCCAAAAAACTCACAGTTCCAAGGAACGATGCCAACAACCACTCCGAGGGGGACATAACGAGTCGTGACATAACGCTCAGGGGTGTCTTCTACAACATCCTCAGGAAGATCAAGCTGGCATGTTCCGGCAAGCCAGTGGGCTGCGAAATCGACTTCCTGCTCCGCAAATTGGACCTGTCACATTGTTAGCATTATCCAGCTACGACACCAGATTCATCACACATACCGGCTTCCCTTGCTCAGTCGTCAGTAATCGACTGAATTCAGCTTTATGCGCCAAGAGCCCAGCACATAATGCGTTGATCTTCTCTTTGCGCAATTCAATGGGAGTCTTTTTCCAGGAACCGAATGCCGTGCGTGCTGCCGTGATGGCAGCTGTCACATCATCGCCAGTGGACACAGGTGATGGGAACAGGGCTGTCTTGTTCGAGGGGTTGATACCATGACGGACGGATTTCGTCTGGGTGGCTTGTCCGTTGATGATGTTAGAAAAGGTGGTAAAGTCCAGATTGTTGACATTCCCGTTTGCAGCCATGGTGCTTGGATAGATGGTCTGTTCAAATTATCGTGTATGATTGTGTAGACTGTTGATGTTGCGTTGTACAGGCTTTCAAACCTCCCGTCAAGATTCTGGGGGCGCTGGCTTGTTCAATAAGAGTACATATTTCCTGGAGCAGACGAATTCCCGTTACAGGCTATCCATATTGCCGAGGTATTCTGCAAAGCCCTTGTGATACATGTTCAATAGTTTTCGGTTTAATTTTGCCCCCGCATGACATGCGTTCACACCCATTCCAGGGTAAGCTAACCTTGTTGGTGATGGGTGCATTACTTCCCCATGGGGAATCGTATTTGCACCTGGTTTTCTGCCGAACCCTCGGTAGTCAGTCAGTTCTTATGACTCGTACCGATTTGCGGTTCCACAACCGTTACGAATGCTCCAGGTTCTATTTGTAATTATTAATATGCCACTGCTTCTTTGCTCGACCGCGACATTCCCTGCACCTTCAAACCTTCATTCATCCTTAGATAAGTTTCTCTAACACGCGACCATGCCCGCATCGGCCAATACAACTAGAGCTATTGTGGCACACGAGCCTCAAAACAATCAGCTGAACTTGAAACTGGAGCATGTAACCCTACGCGATATCGGGCCTGATGAGTTGTTGATCAGGGTTGTGGCTGTTGGCGTATGCCACACAGATTTGATTTTTGGAACATGGCCCTCTGAGATGATTCCCTATCCCAAGGTCTTGGGACATGAAGGTTGGTCTTCTTTTCTTGTTGTGTGGGTGACGCTATTCCTGACTGACTTTGGTAGGAGCCGGTATCGTGCTGAAAGCAGGCTCTAGCGTAACGACAGCTTCCGCAGGTGACTCGGTGTTACTGTCATTTCAGAGCTGCAAGTCTTGCCAGAGCTGCAAGACCAACCATCCGTCTTTTTGTAACAGTTTTTCGGACTCCAACTACGGAGGGGAGTCTGATGTCTACACCACAGCTGAGAATAACATTCGCGGGACCTTTTTCGGACAATCTTCTTTTGCGGAGCGTACAATTGCCAAAGAATCGTCAGTTGTGAATGTATCACATCTCGTCAAGGACGAGGAAGAACTGAAGCTATTTGCGCCGTTGGGGTGCGGTTTCCAAACTGGCGCAGGAACAGTAGACAAAGTTGCGTTGGCTAGCGAGAAAGATGCAGTTGTCATTATGGGCCTGGGCGGTGTAGGCCTTGTGTCTATTATGGTAAGCATGGATTTTGCCAATGATGGCATCTACTTATAAGATAAGAGCTGACTTCTTTAGACTGCAAAGTTGAGGAATTGTCAGACCATTATCGGTGTCGATCGCACCCCAGCGAGAATTGAGTTGGCCAAGACACTCGGAGCGACCCATGTTATCAACACCAGCGATAAGGAGATTGATATAGCAAAAGAGATCAGCGCTATCACCGACGGAAACGGTTCGACTGTAACGATAGATACGACAGGCAATATGGACCTAATTCGAGCAGGCATGGACTTTACTGGTAGCAGGGGTCAAATGATTATCGTGGGGGTCCCGCCTCCAGACGCCCTGCTCAATGTTCATCTGATCACCTTTATGCAGGTATGCATCTTGCGCCTATCTGATTAACAGGAAGACTGACAAATTTAGACGGGGAAGATGCTCCGCGGCAGCATTGAAGGCGACGCAACACCCTCAGAGGTAAGAAAAGGATTACTTTCCAAACATGTCAACTAGAGACTGACCCAATCTAGTATATCCCTCAGATGATTGAGTGGTACAGGGAGGGAAAGCTTCCTATTGACAAGTTGGTAAAGTTTTATGCGGTATGATCTTAGGCTCGCGTTTTTGGATCAACGTTTACTGACTTATACAATTCTTAGGCGGACGATTTTGAGGCCGCGCTTGCAGATATGGCGAGTGGCAAGGTAGTGAAACCCGTGCTCGTTTGGTAGTTCGGGAAAACTGCAGTGGTTGAGTCGAGTTCGAGAAAAAATGGTTCGGCTTTCTAGTCCTTCCAAAATCTTTTTGCTCCAAGCCAAGATCTTCCTTGCAGATTTTCTCTGTCCTGTGCCCCTCCTGTTGAACTGCAACATACATTTCGTATCGTGCCAAAATGATGACTTATCTCACCCGACGTCAAGCCACTCGTGAAGTTCATAACAGAGACTATCGGGATCTGTATTTATGGTCTCGTACTCGAGAGACTTCGGATTCTTCACTCCTACGTGATCGTATATGAAGAGCCATGGAGTAATCAAGCAAACAAATTTCCGTCGTAATAGTCGCATGTATAACCCTGTCCCACGTTAATTTCGAATCCCACTCTCCAATTCTGCTTCTATATCTGTCCAGACGCCAGACCCCTTGCCCCAAATCTTTCGACTCGATCAATCACTCTTATCCCAACTACTGTGAGGCAAACGTTCCAGCGGGCACAAAGTGCACATCGTTGCGTGCGAGCGGCCCTATCAGGTCTTCCTCATCAACCAAGAGCTGGAAGATGTCCACATGCCCTTGCATCCGAGCCATGTCCGCTGCCGACCGTCCATTCATATCCCTCCATGCAGGACTAGCACCATGATCCAGTAACATCCGCACAATGGTTATATAACCTCCTTTAGCAGCCGCAATAAGTGGCGACTGGTCAGTGTTATCGCGTTGGTGAGGGGACGCACCGTGCGTGAGCAACAACTGGACGATGTCCTCATGGCCTCTCCTAGCAGCCCCTGCAAGTGGTGTCTGACCATAACCGTCTTGTAGTTCAATAGAAAAACCCTTGTCGAGCAGCAACTTTGCCATAACATACTGTCCTGCTTCGGCGGCCTTAGTAAGGAGCGTCTTGTCCGCAGAATCTCGGTAGTCGATGGTAGCGCCTCTTTCTAGCAGTAGCCGTACGATGACCTCATGCCCTTGCCCAGCAGCCGCAAAAAGGAGTGGCTGAAAGCCATCATGGACGAAGCTAGAACCCATGCCAGGCAGCTTCAGTGGTGCAAATTCGGGTCCATTCAGTGGTGCAAACTCGGGTCCATTCAAAGCAATTTTGAATAGTCGTTCTCCACCGTAACGCTCCATTTTGTCATTCACAGCCCCTTTTTCAAGCAACCGCTGCACAATTGCCGCGTGCCCATGATTAGCAGCCAACCAGAGTGGTGAGAAACCATGAATATTCTCTGAGATGGCATCTGCATCGACACCAATCAATTGCCGCACAATCGTCAGATGGCCTCTCTCAGCAGCCGAAGACAGTGCTGTCTGACCATATCGATCTTTCACGTTGATTAGAGCGTCATGGATGATCAGTAGTCTCACCACAGCCTCATGGCCGAACATGGCAGCCTTGATTAGCGGTGTGTTTCGCTCATCGTCTTCAACGTTGACTGCAGCACCCTTCTCGATCAACAATCGGACAACTGCCTCATGCCCTAATTCAGCAGCTCGTAACAACAGGGTTCGGCCATATTCATCCCTCGTATCCACAACAACAACATTACGATCTAGTATCCGACCCAGAGTTTGGACAATTGCTGGATCTTGCCATAAATTATGAGCAATGTGCTCTGCCCAGTACGACTTGGCGTACAAGAGGAAGAAAAACTCAGTTCTTTGGCTTTTGGAATGTTGAGTCTCCTTTGCTAGAACTTCGCTGACGTCAATCTTCGACGGTACTGAAGATTTGAGTAGTCCTAAGGCGACCTTTCGGATGCTCGACGAGTCAAGAACGGAGCTGATGACCTTGTTTGGAACTGCGCCATGTTGAACTCGTGGCATCACTCTGGTGGAGATCTGGGTGTCAAAAACACCGTAGCTCAAATATGTCATGATAATAGTCGTCATGGTTTTGTTTGCGTCCTCGAAAGTGAATGTTTGGCCGGCTATACCCTCCGGGCCGCTGAGTAAAAATTGCCTGACACTGTGGTGGATGAGTTTTACTGACAAGGTTTCCTCATCCACATGTACCAAGCTTCCACAGCAAGCTAACGTTGAGTATATGTCGTTGGGCTGGTGTGCCGGGTCCCAATCGGTTTCTCCAGGCACCACTCCTAGAGCCTCTCGCAACTCGTTTGTTTTCAAGGGACGACAAGCTGCCGTAATGAGTTCAAGAGTGCGCCTTTGGTAGTCACCTCCCAAAGCAGCGGTTTGCTCTAGAATGCGAGAGAAAGTGGTTGGGAGATCTTTTGGCAGGTTGGCTAACGCTTGGCGAATCGCCCCATCTGTTCTCGCAAGACAGAGACAGTCGATTTGAAGGACGACCCAAAGGAACATCCCTTGGGCCTTCTCTAGTAAGGCGTCTCGAATCTCGAGGACGATGGTTGGGTCGCCTAAGATAAGACGACTTGACTCGATTCGACTCACTAGTTCTGTTTGGATGAAATCTGCGATATCAGGATTATCTTCTGGGATAGTAATGGTTCTCGAATGCCTCAACTGCGTAAGGCGCATTGCCATGGTGTTGCCTGCCTCTTGCCTGAATGACAGACAAGCGAGTAGTGGATGAACATCTTGAATCGCTTGCAAGCAATTGATGAATTCCATAACCTCCCTCTCGTCACATTCATCCAATCCGTCCAAGACGAAGTATGCCCTGGTAGTAGGTGGAATGTTATGCTTCAGCAAGTTGAGTATCCAGTCGAGGTCGAGGGGTTGAGCCCTAATAGCGTCCTGATTTTCCGGAATCACAACGATCTCTTCCATCGCACACAGCAATTGCCTAGCTAGAGATCCGAGGATTGTACGTGCTCTCAGGCTTTTAGGTGCTTCGTGTTGGCAGAAAAAGTAAGCGACGGGAGGATTTCCGTTTTTGTTGAGGTTGAGCTCGTCCACCATGTTTGCCAATGTGAACGACTTTCCCGACCCGAGCTTACCAGAATACAAGAGCGTAGCAGACTCGCTTCTAATTTTCCAATCTTGATATTCGGGCTGCAGGGTGAACCAACTGGTATTGCCTCGACGTCGTAGTTCCTTCCACGTCGTCTGATAGTCGTATGTTGAGCAGGAATCGAGGATACGGAGACGGTCCTCGAGTTTCTCACGATGCAGCTCAGATTTGGTGTGCTTGGAAAGAGTTTTGATGTGACGGCTTTGTTCTTGGATCTCTTGTGCCATCAACAGATCCACTTCCTCCTTGATTGCAGTCGCCCACAGACCAAAGTCTGACTGATAACTGCTAATGTCGGACTCAGTCATGAATGATGTAAGCTTGGAGAATATCGACTTTTTCTTCAGCTTCAACATATCATGGCAAACGCGCACGACTACTAGAAAGTACTCGTTAAGGGAAGATTGAAGCTTCTTGGATCGTGGATAGAGCAAAGCCATTTGCTGATAACGGGGTGCTGATCGGCCCACGGCCATGAAAAGTTCCGATAACTTGTCAAGCCAGGAATAGGCGCCCACGAGCATCTATTTCAACCGTTAGTCAAAGAACATGCCGTGACTCAATAAACCCACCAGCAGCGTCGTCCGCACAAGAGACCAGACGCCGCAGGCAATCAAGTTCTGAGATCCGCCAATCATGATGTCACCAAGAGCGGCAAATCGTTGAACGGCTTCCAAGATATTGACGACACGAGTTCCAAGACAACGGCCGCCGCCAACCTTTGTCGCAACATGCCGGTCGATTTCGGCTGTTAATCTCATAACATCGTGGATATTTGGGGGATCTCGAGACGCTTGTTGCTCGGTGGAGTGGAATTTGGCCTTTTGTTCGTCTGACAGGTCGGCCTTGAACTCGGCGACGGCTTGAGCGAGACGAATCTCGGGCTTGAGCGGCGCGAACCGTGCTAGTAGAGAAGACATGGCATTCGTTAGGCTGGAATTCGGCGGGCCTCGTCATTCCTGAGCTTCAACGAGTTGGTCACTATCATTTCCCATCTTTCTGGGTTCGATGCAGGAGGATGGCGAGCCAGACGGAGTGTGTGAGGGGTACGTCGGACAAGATCACATCAGGCTGTGGAAGTGCCTAGGTAAGGCAACCACAACAGCCGCTCACGTGAGTCAATATGCAAGCTCTTGCATAACTTCGGGCATGGAAATTATCATGGAAATTATCTATGTGTTGTGTGCACGCACATGTGGCATGAGGCAAAGACTGGACCGAAACAAACATGACTGTATTGATGGAGGCATTTTATTTGCGCAAACTAGAACAATGATATGCGGGTTTTTCCACTTCCAACACTCGTATCCTTGTGCCACAGCTGGAGCTTATCTCATGTCGCAATGCTGCGTCTATCTGCCCCCTGTCGACAGCCCACCCTTTGGCGGTTGCTGATTCGTGCTCCCTCATCACTGCTGTCGCTTCTTGTAACTGGAGAAACCCCACAGGACATTTTTCTTAGCGACAGGGACTTCTTCTAGGCATATGTGGGGGTAAAGTTTTACGTGGTCGCCCTTTTTACACCAAAACATACCCTCTTTAAGAGACTGGAATAACGAGATTGTGGAATCAAAAGAAGAAAATAAATGTTTTAGGTGTGGATCTTAATAAAGTCTATAATATGGTTAAGAGGATTAATTTTCTTCGATTTGTTTTGTGTATTTAAATATTTTAAGATAATAAGAGAGAAATTTCTCTATTTTATTATCTGTATAAAGTTCGCTAGAAAGCACTCTAGGTTAAAATTAACAGATCTTGATATTTCAAGATTAAATACATAATTTCTCTTAAATAAGATTTCTTAATTAAAACTATAAGAAGTTATTTTTATTTTGTATTTAATTAACAAAAAACTATACTATTCCAATAGCTTAAAGGTTCTTTTTTGTAAATTGTTTAAGTAGCAAAATTGTTTTAAAGGTGTGATTTTTAAAACAACATGGAACTTTTATCTAGTGACCGTAGGTATTAACATTCTGCTCTATTAAGATATGCTTCCACTAAATCAAAATATCACATTTCTAGTTTCTAGTTCCGAGGTGAACTGGTTCAGCTATCTCGGTAGTAAGGTCTGGGAATATTATCATAATACGGCACCACAATGACATCTTGCCCTTCGCCCGGCGCAGGCTTGCCTACCATTGCCTTTGTCCCCTCGGTTACCGGCTCCATATCGACAATTAAATTCACGAGGCCAGCTGCCCCCTTTGCAAGCATTGACTCCACGAGCTGTAACACGGCACCAGGGATATCATCGACTTTATTGCACTTGATTCCACTGCATCCGAATCCTTCAGCAACTATGTCAAACCTGCAGGCAGGAGACAAAGAGCTGATTGGACGAGCGGGCTCCTCTTCACCGTAGATGAGGTCTTGCCCGGCGATTGACATACCCCACTTGTAGTTGTTCATAACAACGGTAAGAACCTTGAGCTTGTGCCGAGCGAAGGTGTCCAACTCTGCAATATGAAAGCCGGCGCTTCCATCGCCCTGGACATTGATAATAAGGGTATCGGGATGGGCCAGAGCGGCTCCAAGCGAGTAGCCGAAACCGTTCCCTAAGAAACCAAGGTAGCCGAGTGCACACAGTGAGTGTAATGGTTCAGCCGATTCTGCTACATCTTGCCCCCAACCGTTAGACTCTCCTCCGTCTGTCAGGATGATTGGATGATACGACTTGAGGGTTTCGAAAAGAGTATTAAGAGCGTGGTAAGGATGCATTCGATCTCCATCTGCATCGGGCTTCCCTTGTTTCTCATCGATGCCGTATCGTTGATGCACAAGATGTTTGAGAGTGCTCGTCATCTTGATCCATTCGACGTCTCTTTCAGCGCACAAGTCGGTTTCTGTGCGCATTACCCCAAACATGGACTCGACGAATTCCGTGGCGTCAGATACGATGCCGAGATCGATGGGAAGAAATCTGCCCATCTCGGATGCATCTATGTCAACTTGGACTGTTTTGCACCCTGCTTTAGGTATCAGAGCACCCGACCGACCTCCCAAGAATGCACCCGGTCGTGTGCCAAGGAGAATGACCAGGTCTGGCTGTGGCTGTGATATGTGGTTGAGGATCATCAGATTGGTTGAAGGGCCACCACGAAGTGGGTGCTTATGCGGGATTGACGATGACATCTTCAAAGAGTGGAAAACAGGCGTCTGTGATATCTCTGCAAGCTCCAGCAGCGTAGACTGCTTGCCTCCGATTCGAGCTGTGGGGGTTGCACCCGTTCCAGTAATGATGACTGGTCGCTTAGCGGATTTCCAGATACTCAGAAGCTCGTGCACAGCAGATGAACTAGGAGTCGGTGGAGTTGGGTAAACGGAGCCCACGGAACCCCAAGATATTCCGTTGATACGGGGTGGAGTTGAAAGAACGTCGATGGGGAAATCAAGTAACACAGGCCCAGGAGCGCCAGACCGTGCCATCCGCCAGGCATACGAAACGAGGCGTGGGATTTCTTCGACTGTGGTCACCCTGTGGCAAAACTTTGTCACGGGCTTCGCCAGGACAACCTGGTCGTGGAATCCCTGGAGACAGTTGGTCTCAGCATCGCGGAGAGGAGCGGAGGATGTGACAACAAAAATGGGCGACCGATCAGCAAACGCCGTTGTCAGACCAGGGAAGCCATTCGCAAAACTAGAACGGTATCGGTTAGCTTAGTATAGGTTCCGATGTGTCGGAAAATCATACCCGCTATTGGCAGTAATGAAGCAGACACCCGTGTTTCCGCTGAGCTTAGCATATCCCTCTGCGGCTTGAACGGCGGTGGTCTCGTGGCGAGTATCAACAAGATCAATGCCAACAGAGACGCAGCCCATAAGGAAGGTATCGAGGTGACCGCCGTGTAACCCAAATGCCACCTTGACGCCAAAACTGGCCAAGGTCTGAGCGACAAGGTCTCCGCCGACCAGCTCCCTCCCTTTTGGAACTTTGAGCTCGAATCCAGCCATATCGAATCAGATGAAGTAATTTCTGTCGGAAGATGTGTTCTTTGAGCAAACATTAAACATGATTCCTTCCAACTCGCCCTTATATGTTTTTTGTTTGTTCGGTTCAGTACCTAATCGACCACACACCCTAGAGGTCCACCTTGACTGCATAGGAAGCCAACACTGCATTTGTCGTGTGTGGGTGGCAGGGGCTCTTTACCCCGCGTTTGAGGACACTTCGAGTCAGTCTTTTTCGAGTCAGCCTCTATCCAGCCAGCCTCTGTAGGGTGGACTTACAAACAAGTACACTCAGCGACAGAGCCATACCATATGACTCTGAGCTTTAGTTGGGAGATGAGTCAGTTTTTTCGGTGTTGCCAAGAGGCATCCGCATATTTGCGGGGGTGGTGGTCGAATAGACATTCTTGTTTAAGCCCGGCCTGGATCGTGCAGACGATCGCTAACTTTCATTTATGTTCTCTATGAATCTTTCACAGGAATTCCTCAAAGAAAAAAGAGGAGAACAGAAAAGAAGAACAAGATGGCGGAATTCAAAATCGCAACCGAGAAATTTGCAACTCTTCAGGGCAGTGTAGTTGTCGTCACAGGTAACTCCCCTTGCTCCGGCTCCGCCGACATCAGCTGGTGAGAACGGTCACGAATTAAGGTACTAATAGGTGCATCCTCCGGGATCGGTCTTGCAACGACAACTTTACTCCTAGACGTAGGAGCTTTTGTGGTTGCAGGTGATATGAGCCCGGTTCCCGTTGAGCACGAAAACCTTTCCTTCCAGAAAACAGATATAATCTCGTGGCAAGATCTACAGGCTTTGTTTGGCCTGGCACAAGAACGCCATGGCAAAGTAGATCACGTCTTTGCGAATGCAGGAATTCCAGGTCGAACCATTTTCATCGAAGACAGGGTGGATGAGAACGGGCTGCTCCTCGAACCTGATCTGAAAGTGATCGATGTCAACCTCAAAGGAACAATCTTTACAGCAACCTTGGGGTTACATTACATTAAGAAGCAGGGGAAAGGTAGTATCGTCATTACTGCTTCAGCTTCGAGCTTTCAGCGGTTTGGTTTTACGGATTACAGTGTGTATCAAAATTTCCCCGTTTGCTGGAGCGCTAACGATTTGTCTGACACGCAATGCGCAGCCGTATCGAAGCACGGAGTCCTGGGATACATGCGTGGATTGGTTCCAAGCCTGAACATACTCCATCCATCAATCCGAATCAACGCAATTTCACCAAATTGGACTGCAACTGGAATCGTCGCCAAGGATATCGTTGAAGGAATCGGTGCGAAAGTGCAAGGGCCCGAGGTTCCTGCTCGATCTGCGGTCTTGCTGATGGCTGATGACACAAGACAAGGGCAACTCATTTACTCAGTCCACGGGAGATATGTTGAGATTGAAGAAGCGGTTTTGCTGAAGTCGGTTCGGGAAAACATTGTCCTGAAATATCAACCTGAAGAAGATACCGCTTTCGACAAAATGGCAAAGCTGTGTTTCAAGGACGTCCAGAAGCCGTCGGACTGAGCAAATAAATTTATCGTGTCTTTTAGTCTGTTGAAATCATTGTTCGGGGTACTGTTTCACGTTCTATATGCCGTGCTTGTACGAGTGTGACGGGGCTTCATCGATTGGTCTTACGAGGTAAGTGTGGCAAATGCTTTGGGACCAATAGCCATATATCGCTTTTTTACAGATGCAGGGTGATATAGTTTGAAGGTTTCATTTTGTGACGCCCTGGTTATCTACAACCTGTTTGGCGCTGGGCTTAGGTTGTCCTGAGTTCTCCCTGATTTCTAAAAACTGTCCCTGAGCTGTCTCTGAGCTGCTTCGCGAGCTGTCACTGAGCTATCTCAATTGGTCTTTAGATGCTCACCAAATGGGGGAAATCCTCACTACATGTTTGGGAACTCATAACATTGATTTCGGAAACACCTTCGATGCCTGGCGAACTGCCATGTCACCTGTGCTTCTAGTCAGCATTCTGGTAACTTTGAAATGCAGAGTTCGAGCTTACCGATTATATCTTCCGATCCACCTAGAATGGAATCAAACCCAGAAGTACGGTGGGCCATTTCAATGATATTGCCCATTCCCCCCTGGGTCAGAGCTCTGCCCCCGAAGATCTGGACCGCCAGTTCGGCAATCTCTCGCGCGCAGCGTGACGAATACATCTTCAAGAGACCAATTGGTCCGGCAAGATCAGTAGACTGGTCTTGATAAGACTTCTGAGACAACTGGTAAGTGATGTGCTCTAGCCAAGCTTGCGTTGCTTCCACAAGCGCCATCATTCTCGCAAGCCTACATGCCATCAGAATGGTCAGTTCGAGTTTCGTTGCAAAGGGATTTCGGTGTTACTGACTTTTCTCTGATGACAGGTTGATCTATCAACCTCTTTCCGAAAATTGCTCTCTGATGACTCCATTTGAGGCATTCCTCGACAACAAGTCTCGACATCCGAATGCTGGCACTCGAGACCATCCACCGTTCGTGATTGAAGTTGCTCAGCACCACATAAATTCCTCGTCCGTCTTCACCTAGAAGGTTCTCAACAGGGACCTTGACATCGTCGAATGTTACTAGTGCCGTCCCAGCCGCTGCCGAATAGGCCGTTTTGATAGGTTTCGTCTCCACGCCCTCGCCTCGTTCGATAAGCAAGACCGAAAGACCAGTACTCGTTCTGACGGCTGTGACAAAGTAGTCACACCAAGTTCCGTTAGTGATCCATTTCTTGGTGCCATTAACGATGTAGTGTTTCCCGTCAGCGGTCTTCTCAGCCACAGTTCTGAGGTTCGCGACATCACTTCCAGCGAACGGTTCCGACACGGCGAGGCAAATCGTCTTTTGGCCATTGAGACAACTTTCAACAATCTTGTCCCTGAAAGAAGCATTGTTGGAGTGGTGCATAACCGCTGTTAAGGAAATGGTCATGCCTACCATGTTGCCGTCCCAAAAACCTCGCGCAGCCGCGCGAACTAGTTCTTGGTTGACAATGAGATCATGGAAAGGATCAAAGTCTTTGCCGTCAAGCACCCCGTTTAAGATGCTTCGGTTGTTCAGGTGATCCCCAGGCCCAACTCGCATGGCTAAAATGTTGGCGGACCTACTCGTTCGCTTGAGCATTGTTCCGGGATGCATGTGAAGAAACGGTAAATGCACTTACGCCATCCGCTGTATAAGTTCCTGACTTATTTTGTGTCCCGATGCTTCTTTCTCCTGTGCTTCCGGACGAACATAAGTATCCGTGAAATGACGCATCGCTTTCTGTAGTCGTCGATGAGATTCGTTATAGTAGGGACTCCGGAATTGTGGAGCCAGCCACGCCGGTTCCGCATACGGGACAGGGCTCAAATCCCCTGGTTGCTGGCGAAGGACACGAGGTTTCTCATCTGCAATGGAACCTATGCGCAGGTGGCTGTATCTATCCAAGACAGCCTGTCGATGAAGGTTGTAAAAGTCGTCTGTGGCTTCCTTCCCACCCACTTGCAGAAGAACAGCTCGGCCGCCGGGGTGAGCGTCCAGAAACTCCGTCAGATCATATACCCAAGAGTCAATGACACACCATAAAGACTCTTCGGTGTTGTTATGAAGAACTTCATCGCGTGTGAATTTCTGGGCCATGCTTGATTGACCGTGTTGTTAGACAATGGTAGGTTGCGTGGAGTAAGGTGAACAAATATCCTCGACTACCGGAACCAAGACAGCATTTACTATTTCGAGCAGGTTATGGACTGGTTAGAGTCGCAATTTCTACATGTCCATATTTAATTTTACCATGGTAAATTTCCCTTGATTAAAAAATTCAGCCGCGGCATAGGACCGGTCGTGGTAATCTCGGTTGCGGTTCAATTACATTACGTCTTATCTCGGGCCGAAGCAGAGCACCCCAAATTGTTTCTCGGCAGGATTAGTCTTCACGATGTTTAAGACCGGCAACATTGACAGAGAATCGTGAAAACTATTGTCTGGTCGATCCATTTCTTGATTTCCACCTACCAGCACGCAAAGATTTATTATCATAGCACAATGGTTTTCTCCTCTCGTTACCGAATAGATATACCCGCGGTGGATCTTCTCACCTATGTGTTTGGTACGCCCAATTGTCTGCACGAACGACTTCACAGTGACACTGAGATTGATAATCTAAAACACAGATACAACAGCACCAACTTCAGATTCTACGATCTTTGTAAATGCCGAAAGACATGAGCAGACGGTTGGCAAATCTGAATTGGAAACTCTTGTGAAAAAGCTCGCTGGTGGCCTGCGAACAGTCGTAAATGCGAAAGAAGAAGACGTCATTTTGATGTTTACTGAGAACTCTGTATGTTGCCAAACAGTAAAAGGTGCAACTATGTATGAAGCTAACACCAATAGATCTGGTACCCGGCAATCGTCTTAGGAGTGATTTGCGCTGGCTGTGTCTTCACTGGGGCCAATCCAGGATATACGGCTTCAGGTAAGAAACCCAAGATTCATTCGGTCGCGCAGGCTATCGATCAGAAGTGCTGTAGCATAGAACAATAACACTATGCAGAACTTACTCACCAACTCAATGTTTCCGGCGCAAAATGTATCTTCACCGACCGCCAGCGCCTTGAAATCGCGACGCAGGCGGCAACGGCTGTCGGAATACCCAGAAGCTCCATAATCCTTATCGACGACGGGGTTCATTCCAAGACAGACGGCATACGAAATGTGAAGGACCTTCTCAGCCATGGGATGTATCATTGGAAAGTCCTAAATGATGTCGAGGAACTTTCGCAAAAGTAAGCCTCTGTCACTTTGAGACGAACTGAGGAGGCTAATTCTTTCAATAGGACTGCTGTTCTCAACTTCAGCAGCGGGACGACTGGTAATCCGAAGGCATGCATGATTACGCATCGCAACCTTGTTGCCAACTCGGAGCAGACGCTGCATCTCGATCACTTGGCCAGATTGAGAAAGTCGGATCTGAAATCGGCCAGCCAGGATGTTCATTGCGCGTACGTGCCATTTTATCACGCCAGTATGTTCTGAAACGTCTCTATGTGTTGTGACTATTCTCACGGTACGCACAGTGGGTCTTCTCACATACTGTGTGGTCAATATCCGACGATGCTGCACCACAGTTATCATGCGGAAGTTTGACTTAGAGTTATTGCTGAGTAACATTCAACGATTCCGGGTCACAGATCTGCTACTCGTCCCTCCAGTAGTAGTGATGCTGGTCAAGAGTCAGCTTTTGTCCAGATACGATGTTTCTAGTGTCAAAACGATAGTTTGCGGGGCTGCTCCTCTTCAACCCGAGCTCTCGGCACAGCTTGAAACAATATTTAGTGTGGGCAAGGCTCATAGCAGGCAAGGATGGGGCATGAGTGAGGCTACCATGGCTGTCACCTTGTTCGCACCCGATGAGTTTGATCCATCTCACCAGAGCGTTGGGTATATTGTCCCCAACGTGCAGATCAAGATAGTTAACGATGAAGGTCATGAGGTGGACTATGGTGAGGAAGGAGAGGCCCTCGTTCAAGGACCTAATGTCTTCAAAGGCTACTACAAAAATCCCGCCGCAACCAAGGAAGCTTGGACAGACGATGGTTGGCTGAAAACGGGAGATATTGTCACAATCCAGCCGAACGGGCTACTAAGTATCGTTGACCGTAAGAAGGTTGGTACCGAGTATTCACATTGTCTAAAAGGCCACCTGCTTACAGCTGCCTTCTAGGAATTGATCAAGGTCAAAGGATTCCAGGTGGCACCATCCGAGCTTGAGGGACATCTCCTTCAGCATCGGGGCGTCAAAGACTGTGCCGTCATTCGGGTCAACCGGTAAGAAGAATTTCTCGCTCCCAGCTTTTTGATGACAAGTTCATGCTTACGCAAGCCAAATAAAGGGACGGACAAGAGCACCCGCAAGCCCACATTGTGCGAACAGGGGAGAATGTTACCACCCAGTCAATTCTCACCTTCATGGACAGTCGACTCTCGCCATACAAGCGGCTCACCGGCGGAATTGTCTTCAGGGATTCCATTCCCAAATCGCCATCGGGCAAAATTTTGCGCCGAATGCTCAAAGATGAGCACAAAGCCCGTGACTCGCATCTGTAGGACACGAAACCCCTGCAGGATACGGTGAAGTAGGTATTATTCATGGTTTGGCCGATTGGTCCGTCGGCACTTAGTTTATGCCGGCTCATTTTCAACCTCGGTAGAATATTTCAGCCGAAGTTTTTATTGCACCAGAACAGACCAAAGGTCAACAAAAAATCTCTTATTTTACTGCAGGAAACCTTACACTTGAAGGAGCACGAAGTCCATTTTAATAATTCGCACGTACTATTGAAATCCGCTGGATGTAGATCGAGGTAATAAAGTCTTCTTGTAAAGTGACATAAACGAGCTGTGCGGGGCTTTGCTTCTTAGTCCGGAATCGAATACATCATTTGGCATGAAAATGTGACTAAACCTGGATCGTCACGCCACGTCGGCGCAAATCGAGGCGATTCATTTTCACTGAGTCAGAGGGATTCTGGTCGTTCAGTCGGCCAATGAGATTCCAAGCCAGACACCCCAGATGCTTGCATGGTCATGGTTCTCCTGTCATGGCATCCCGATTTGATTTCCTTGAACGCCGTTAAGACAGACACGCGTTATTCATCGACGCAATCTTTCTCCCCGCGCTTCTCCCCGCGTCTCCCCGCAAGCTATGGTCCCACCTCCATCAAAAGCGGGTTCCCATCCCCTGATTACTTAGATCTCCCATGTCATTTTAACCACCAGAACCTCTACATTGACGAGATTTACCACCTTCAGATCCGTCATTGACCTTCGTCGCTCTTTGAAAATGTCGGACCAAGAGAGTCTCCGCGATACCCGATTTGCCCGTGTTGCGCGAAGCCGGGCATCCAAGGCTTGTTTGGCGTGTCGGACCAGAAAGGTCCGGTGTGACGTGGTCCATCGCGATGGACAATGCACCAACTGTGTCCTCGACAAACGCCAGTGCATAGTGAAATCCAGGCCATCCAAATAGTAAGCTACGGGCCTTTTCCCATGTCGATGGAGGACCGCTGACGATGATTTCCACCAAGCCGCCCTTCGAAGAAGAAACGCAGTGCACTTCAGGATAACCCACCAACCGACTCATTCCAGGAGCACCAGGAGCAGCAGCAGCAGCAGGAGGAACGACAAGAACGGCAGCGCTTTCTTTCTGAGGGCTCTTCTAGCAGCCCAGCCGAAGAAATAACTGTATCACTGGACCGATCTACGGAGCGATCCACAGAGCCAACGCAACACAACCACCTACTCGGCTCTAACGACCTATGGGATCTGACTATGGATCATGAAAATGATGACATATCCGAAACAAATCATCCTGAAATCAGAGATCGTGCCCCTCGCGCCATTCCAATTGGTAATCCAAATCCAGCCCCCGATCAGTTTTCATCAGGGAGCAAGCGTCTGCTAACACAGCAGCCCACCAGCTCCCAACAATGGGAATGAGGACTCTGATCCTACTAAATCACACCACCGTTTCCTCGACCAAGCACATGTGATTTACTCATATTACCCTTTCTTGGAGGTCGACCTCTCTCTACTGTCCGAACTCGACGCCCAGTTCCTGGAGGCGCAGGGGTGTTTCAAAGCCCCTTGCCGACAAGCCGCAGATGAATTCATGCGAGAGTATTTTCTTCATGTTCATCCAAACCTACCTCTGCTTGACGAATCCGTCTTCTGGAATATGTATCATCGAAATGGATATGCCACACAGAATGGCCGCACATCCTTCTCTCTATTCCTCTTCCAAGCAATGCTCTTTGCTTCGTGTAGCGTGAGTACCAGTCGATACAAAAGGCCCTTTAATCAAACCTGGCTGATATCATGTAGTTCATGTCACTCAATACCATACGATCTCTAGGATTTACGTCATTGCGGGACGCGAGGGACACATACTACCGACGTGCCAAGGTATGTAAGGATGGAAATATCCCGAACCGCATCCTTCATCAGAAACAACCTTGAGCTAATTTAATTGTAGCTTTTATTCGACTTTTGTGGAGAAACCAGTCCCGTCGCAAATGCTCAAGGAGCATTGTTGCTGTCATATAATGCCACAATGCGATATCAGAAGAGGATCAACTCGATTTGGCTAGTAACTGCCATCCAACTTGCTCAAGCTGCAGGAGCACATCGGTTCTATCTCAAACAGGACCAGGACCCAGAAGTTAAGAACGTTTTGAAACGGCTTTGGTGGTGCTGCATCGTCCGAGATCGAATACTACCGCTGGGAGTGCGAAGGCACTTATACATCCCCTTGGTAGACTTTGATCCAGAGAAGGCAGCACTAACAGAGGATGACTTTGCCCATGAAATAGGTTTTTCACGGGTATATGATTCTGAAACAAAAAGGTCCTTGATTCGGTTATTTATCACACTTTGCGACCTTGCAGTTGCACTCACGGATGTCATCACGACTGTATACGCGACGGGTCAGCCTCTCGATGTCCGCTTTTTGAGTGTTCTCAAACTTCAGCAAACCGTGAGCTGTATCCAATCGAGCAAAGTCGGTTTGGATGCCTGGTTCGAAAGAGCAAGCATTCGGTTCCCAGCGCCAGCCGGCATGATGAGCACCAACAAATCGCTTGTTCTGTATACAAACCTGATGTACATCTATTACCAGTAAGTCATGGAATCCCCAGCAAATGATGGCTTTCATCAGATTCCTAATTCCTCACTCGACAGTTCTGCTCGACTGGCACTATGTCAGTACGAAGCGCTCATCCTGAGCACGGGCTCGATTCGGCTTGAGGATGAGTATAGCACGTTGCGTCAAACCAGGATCCAGTTGGAGGACGGCGCCACTGGGATCACCGATAACCTAAAAGAGCTGATTCAACTGAAGCTTGGGACTTACCTTCCTATAAGCATGTAAGTGCCATTAACGCGACAACGATTACATCTATGAACCCGAACTGAGACCAAGCCAGTGTAGCGTACGCTGCCCTTCCGCTCGTTTTGCATATCCTTGATGTCAAACTTTCCACGAAAGCGTCGCAAACAGCACAGAAGCAAGGCCGACTCAATGTCTATATGGAAGCCATGAGAGGGTTTCAGACTCAATACGACGGTGTTGATGATGTCTGGGGCATCATAAGAAAAGCTCTCGAATTCAGCACTTTAGAGCATTCGGCGCAGGAGCAGACTGACAGTAATCTCGTGAACGACTCAGTCTCAAAACATTCAGATCTCACCCACACCTATTCCTCGAAAGGCTTGGAGCCCATCACACCCGCAAGTGGTTGGGGACATTTATTTCTCCAACAACCTGCCCTATACTTTCGACTTGTTCAGACAATCGACCTTTCCCTTTCGATGGGACGCTATTCAGAAAACAGTCTCTTCCCTTTGTCGCCGAAGTCTGCACGCTTTCCTCTTTGTCGCCTACTCATCGGCGACACGGATGATCGTGGTCGTTCTAACCAAGATCACGATTCTACGAGATACGGTAACCCGTATGGGATGTTTCAAAGCGAAGACCTGGACTTGGAAGGGCACAAAGACATATCCAACCAACCCGCGCCAACGATGCAAATACCTAATGAACTCGGAGGTCCCGCCAACCTGGACCTTGGACTTGATAACCTACCGATACCATTGTTTCTTGACGGCCTTGAATTTGGTGTCGACGAGAGGGAAACCAACATGCTGGCAGACTTTTCGTTCCCATAATGATTTCTAAGCGGAGAAAGACCCCAGGGTATCCACGCCGCCGTCTCTAATATCGCAAGCACCGGCTAAGTGTAAAGCTAGGATACAGAATTTATAGTTTTCCTTTTGGACGAACAAGTCCATTGATCCTAGCCATAGTATCAATCGCTTCCCGTTCAATTCGGGAAAGGAGCGTTGCACATGTAGGAACGTCCTGGATAACTCCCAGAACAGGGCCAACTGTCCACACCTAAATTGTAAATTAGCGTTTAAAATCATCGTAATTGGTATCAAACTTACCCCTGCGTTGATATCACCAGTCAGAAACACCTGTTTTCCGCGCTGTCCAGAAACGAGGTGCTGCACGTCGTTGAACTGAGATCCTGGTTGGTCTGTCTCGATTCGTTTCACCTCCTTTGCGACTTCGTTTTTGAAAAGTCGATTGGTGTTCTTCCATTTCCTTAAAAGCAATTCGGTATCCCCCTCACTGGCTTCGGTGATAGCCTGCTTGACATTGGGATGGATGGGGCTCTCCACCGTGCACATAAACCGAGTGCCCATGTTGATGCCGCACGCGCCCAACGATAATGCGGAAGCAAGGCCCTGGCCATCTGCAAATCCGCCCGCAGCTATAAAGGGGACAGATAGTGACTGGGCAGCGCGCCGAAGAAGAATCTGGCTCGAAATATCACCATCGCCGATGTGGCCCGCCGCCTCAAAACCGTCTATGGAAATGAAGTCGACATTCAGCTTTTCAGCTGACAGAGCGTGTCGAATGGTTGTGCACTTGTGAATAATCTTCGTGTTCGCCGACTTCAACAAGTTGATGACCTTGCTAGGGTTAGAACCAGCAGTTTCGACTAATCAGTGCGAACCGAGTGTTAGCAAAGATGTTGGTCATTAATTAAGTATCATCACCCGTACCTATTTTAACACCTTCTTCAATAACAACCCTAGCATAGGCTTCATAATCAGGAGGGTTGATGGAGGGAAGAAGGGTGATATTGACGCCAAACTAAAATTAAGTTCAGTCACAGATTGGCTGGTTTGTAAAAGAATCTTCTTTAATTATCATACCGGTTTATCCGTCAAGCCGCGACATTTTCGAATCTCTTTTCGGAGGTCCTCTTGCAACATGAAAATTAGCAACTTGGAGTTCCCGGGAATTCGTCAGGCTAGACAAGAACCTACCAGGTGTCGGCTGTGACAATGCGCTGAGCTGTCGCAGGATTATGTTTTAGCTTGTTCCAAATTATATCTGAAGACTCTCTTACAATCCCCAATCCTCCCGCATTTGAGACCGCGGCCGAAAGTTCTGCGTAAGCAACCCATTGCATCCCAGCCTGAATAACCGGGACTTTTTATCATCAGCAAAAGTAGCTCGGGCATTGAGTTTAATATTTTAGACCGGTTGAAACGAACCTTCAATCCCCAGTGCTTCCGTTAAGGCAGTTGCAATTGGCATTTTGAGCGTGCACGTTTGTAGTAGCTGGCGGTCGAACAAGGGCGAGACGAAACTCTGTAGTCAACGGAAAAGATAAAGGTGATAGCCGGCTAGCACCACCGGTACTAGTATAAATAAACTATGATTTCAATCTCTTTCCCTGTCGGAACCATTGAGCCGTTTTGCATGCTAATTTCGGCCGAGGATGAGATAGTTGTCGGTTCACTCATTTATACCTCGGTTTGAGAGGGCGGGCTAGCCGAGGCATATCAACTTTGACAACAATTCAGTGCAAATTAGGCACACTAAAGCCGCATGACTGAGCCGACGGAACAAAAAGTCTAGCCGATTTTCAATAATGCGGCAGACGTAGAATAATCTCATCCATTAGTGCTACTTCTTGACCTCAGCGTAATTCAACGTCTGGTGTGACAGTCGGGTTTGTCTAGGAGCATAGCTGCATGTATAAAAGAGCTGGTTTTGGTGCAATCAAAACATTTAATCAGAATATTGCTCGCCACAGTGCGTCGAATCTTCTTGCTGGGCTCCCGCATATGAGAACACTCGAGAGATCTTTGCTGTCGATGCCAAACCTTTGACATCGTGTGGGCTTTGCCATCAGCTCCAACACAACTACGCACTTACAGTGCGGCCATTGAGTTTGGCCTCAGTGCCAAGATATATGTAGGACGGCTCCTGTGAGAATTTCTCGGAATAAATATTTATTTTCTGGGAGACAGCTGCTGACAACCCAAGCTATCAAGTCAATGTCTTAAGCTTCAATGAAGCATCCTTCTCAAGTGAATCAGCAACCTGAATTTGGTCGACATCCGATACACTGCTCCAGTAAGTTATCTGTCGCAGTGAAGCACATGCACCCAGCACACAAGTCTGTGATGAGGCTTGTATCAGTCCAGATTTCTGGTGCTTAAACCTGATTGGATGTAAAGAAAAACTGCAACGAGATTTCATACGGCTAGAAGGCTTTCCATGGCTTATTCCTTTCTACAAGTTAATCGCGAACACTTCCATACTATGTTGGTTCAGCGTTACCATGAGAGGCCGTGCCATCTCCTGTCCTTGACCCACTCGGGGGTAAGGAGCCCAACTACTAGCTAGGCGCACCTAATATCACAATAGCTACGGTGATATTTCTTTTCATGTATTAGAAGTGTAAAGTGGCAATTGCGCATTCTAGAGATCAAGACTGATGTGATGACAGCATGAGCAGGATTGTACATGCTCTTGACTGCAGCAAACTCAAGCTGCTGCCTCAACTCGGCGTTTGACTATGAATTAATTCCCAGAACAACTGCAGTTCTAAATTCAGAAAATTAGGATTTGGCATAGACGGAATAAATCGACTAGGATAACACTGAGCTGAGGTTAGAATCCGCAAAAAATCGTTCTGTCGCCCTGCTGAGCACCAGACTTGTGTCTCCTCTCTCCTCCTTCCTCTTTTACTGAAGTCTTATAAAAGATAAGCTCAAAAGCAAGTTGCAGGAGCTCAAACGTAACGCTACCATGAAAGCCGTATTCGCCATTCTGCCTCTCAGTCATCTCCTTGTCCCCTGTTGCACAAAACTCGCCACCAAAAGCGGAATGAGCACTCCCAATGGCAACCCATACCATGCCTTAAATACTAGATGTGACCAGAGCCCTACTCCCCACCAGGCGCCTGGCTCTTTTCAACCCCTGTCTCAGTGCTCGAGTAACATTTGTTACCTCTTTTCACATTAGGGTAGTTATTTTCTATGTACGCGAAACTATTGCTTGCTAGTATTCGTGTTTTAGTTATTCAGATCGGTCAAACTCAAGTTAATCACGCTTTCTAGAAGCTCTTGAGCTTTCCGATTTCGGCGGTGAGAAATCATCCCAAAGTGTGTCTGAATAAGCACCGATATATGGTGATTCACAATGGTCTTGCAGTTCTGATACGCTGTTATTGGTCCTTGTCCAAGTTCACCAACAAGGGGGGCTCGCGGCTATAAGTTGACTGATCTTCTCCAACGAGGGGTGGCCAACCTTTCAGCACGCAATTATTTTTCAATCAACCAAAGGGTAGAACTACGGAAGATGGACCCCGATGACTTGATAGCTCCCGGTGCCGATACCGTGGCAGAAATGGATGATAATGTTTCGCATCCCTCCCTTCACCAAATGCTCATGGGTTGACTTTAACCCCTCAGGCCGACCTAGATTCCTCGCTTGGTAATGTACGGATGTTTTGCCATCCCTGAAACCGAAAGAAAACGCCGCTGACCTCCTCAATCTGTAGGATATAGCCTCGTCAACCAAGAGTGTTTCGAACTCAATTCTGAACTACCGTCATGAAAACGGGAGAACATACCATGGATTTGGAGATAAAAGTGAGCTTGTGTCAACTCTGCTTTGATCAGCTCCCATGCATAACAATATTAGAGTACTATTTTCCTAATGATGAAATCGAAATGGAACGGCTAGGTATATATAAGACTGTGATGCAGTTACTTGCACATTTTTGCTGACTTTGACCAGACCACCAGCACTATCAGTGGCTGCTTACTCTGGGCGATTGTCTCGGCCTAGCACCCCCGAACGAGCCTGGATGGGTGGTTAAACGAGTTCTCGATCTAGGCTGTGGTACAGGACTTTGGGCGACGAACTTCGCTGATGAACACCCGGAGGCCGAAGTAACGCGAAATCCCTTCTGGGCGATCTATTCTGTACGCGAAACATATCACTAACAACGCTGCAGGTTATCGGCATCGATCTATCACCCATTCAACCAGACCTGTATGATGCGACCTAAATCATTTACTATCACATGTTAACATCTTGGTAGTGTTCCCCCAAATGTCCGCTTTATCATAGACGATATTGATGAGGAGTGGAACTACTCGGCGCCATTTGACTACATTCATAGCAGGGCGATGAATTTCAGCATTAGAAATTGGGATGAGTATCTGCAGAAGATATACGAGTAAGTATCGATGAGCCTTTGAACAGTCATTCAGACGAGCTAAAATGAATAGTAATCTGGTGCCCGGGGGCTACGTTGAGGTCCAGGAAATAGATGTTCTGTTAACATCTGACGATGGCACACTCAAAATGGATAATAATCTTCGTCAATGGTCCATGATTCTTAGGGAAGCCTCAGTCAAAATTGGTCTACCTTGCGAGAACTTTGAGAACCTGAAAGCTGCAATGGCTAAGGCTGGGTTCGTCGACGTGAGCTTGAACAGTTTCAAGTGGCCGACAAATCCATGGCCCAAGGACAAGAAGGATAAGAAAATCGGTGAATGGAATCAAGTCAACTGGAAAGATGCCTTGGAGGCACTGTCGATGGCACCGTTCACTAGAATCCATCCATGGTCCAAGGAAAGCCTTATTGTCTTTCTAGCTCATGTTCGAAAAGATCTCGTCAACCCGAACATCCATGCGTACAACCCAGTGTAAGTTGGGCACTGTTGCAGACCATTCGAGCACATGCTAACATCGGATTAGATGCTCCATTTATGGAAGGAAGCCCTAAGAAGTGGAGGGAAAATGAACTCTCTCAGAACTCCGGTGGTTACGTTAACACGCGTTGCTGCGCCCCTCCGTAATCGGTAGTAGATTTTGGTGCACTGGGTGGCACCTAATCGGCTGAAGAGTTTGTCACTCTACTCATATTTTCAGGTTGCATCATCATTCACTGAATGGTCGCTGACTACGACTTCATTTTTTATCGTCGCTGCGTCGAGGAGCCAGGTAGTCTAAACCGTTTGAAGAGAATAAAGAAGTATTCACAGACTCTTAAGTTGGAAGCATGAGTTCGGAATGCCAAACCGCTGCAGGTGTTTTAAAATGCTTCCAAAATTAGGTGGAAGCGCAGCCTCAACGTACTAACTGTGCCCGTGTTCAATACGTTACCGAGACCAGCAATAGGTCGACCAAGTTCAATGCTGTAGTCGAGACTCGAAACACGCGTCCAATGAAGAGAATCACACATGCCAACATGATGGTCTTCTTTCTTCCCAGTCTCTGGCCAAACACAATCGTTCCAATTACACCGAAGAAACACTCGATCTCGTAAATAGAAATACTGAGTGGGGTTTAGCCAAACAAAAACCCGACTGTTTACCGTGTAATACGGATACTATTCCTTGAACGGATGAGCTGCTACCATCCGTGATGATGATCTCGGGGAATGTCCGAGTAAAAGGAGCGCCCAGGAGCAAGCCGCCGACAGCATTTTGACCATGGCCGAAGCTGGACAATATAGTAATGACCTTGATGCTGATTAAGACGTTCTCAACTAACAGAAGAAGTCCAGAGCCCGCTGCCGCCGTTATTGCTTGGCTTAGAGGCTTCTGAACGAAACTGGCCGTTGTTAGGGATGTTCACAATAATGCTGCCGCCCGTCAACTCTCTCCATTACTCATGGCAAGTGACGTCGGGGACACGCTCATTAAAAAGTTTGTCTGGTCTCCGAAAGCCACATCTTTCTAGTAAAGACAACCCTGTCTCATGAAATCATAACGTACACAGTGTGCAATTCTATGGAGTTCTAGAAGAAACTAAATATACAGTCAATTGGAAAGATACCAAACTCCCCATTGTAGTAACCAGATAACCAACCCTCCTTATACAGTTTGATAGTTGTGATCTCGGCACCTGCAGGGAAACTTAGATCTATGAATCAAGATTAGTTGACATCATGGTATGGATAAAACCAACCACCTACCGATCTGGCCCACACCTTCATATGGGAAGATAGTTCTCTCCACGGGCTTCATTATATCCTTTGCTTCTTGTATGGTCATCTGGTCCCTGTAGATGTTTGGCTTTGTGATCCGCTGACGAGCCGCCTCCGCTTCTGTTATGAGCCTCACGAATCTGCCTGGGAATCGACCGCGTACACCCGTCGCGGTGGTGCCGACCAGCCACGAGTCGCGGTAATCCCCAATGTTCGTAATGAGGTCGCCGTGAACAAAGCCAATCTCCTTTCTTCCAAAACCCTCCCAGTCCCACTGGGCTACTGCCGAGACACCTGGTGTTAACAAAACCCTATACTTTGCCTTTGTGCCAGCTTGCTTTTTGAGGTGGCCAAGCTGGTTACTTGGAAACAGACCACGCTCCCCCTTCGCATTGGTGGCTACCATCCAGTTTTCGTCCTCATTTACCACGTTCGTAACCCATTCTCCCTTGACCAAGTCGATCTCATTTTCGTAAGCCTTATTATAGCCCAGCGTCACTAACGCCCTATCCGCTTCCGACGCCTGCCCATCCAGTATGACATACACACGGTTTCCGGGAAACATACCGGTCTCACCCTTGGCATTAGTTCCTATCCACCAGCCCCTGTCGTTCATAGTGATATCCGTCAGGTATTCGCCTTGGGAAAACCCAATCTCACCGTCCTCAGACTTCTCAAAGTCCCACTCTGCTACCGCAGTGATGCTCGACACTGTGACTGTTTCTAAAGCTGTCACGTAGTTTCTTGGGAACATGCCACGTTCACCTTTCGCGTTTGTGCCTAACCACCAATTCTCGGACACTTTGTCGATGTTCACAATCTTCTCACCTTCAACAAACTGAATATCGTCGACATCATCCGATGTGAAGTCGTATTGAGCTGTTGCTGTGTAGCGTTCTGCGGATGACTTCTCTTTCGGGGCCGAGCCTGTAATTTGTCAACAGATTTGTGAGAGAATGAGTGGGTCATAAAAGATACTTACCATCGGGCACAACGTATCGACTGACAATACTGCGGTCAAGTAGTAGGTCAAATGAAATATTCTCTCCCGTCCAGACGGCGGCATCTCCCACCCCAACATCTCCATCTGTGGTTCTCATCGTCAACGTGATGGCACGATTGGATTCCATCACCCCTGAATCGAACCACTGCGTCAAGTGCGTAGTTGCCTCGAAGTTGCTCGTTGTGTACCCAAGTGATAAGGCAAATGTCTCACTGATTCCTAGAAGGAGCAGTCTACCTACTTGGGAGCTGTGATTTTGCACGAATGCCCTGGAGGAATGCATCGTACCATCTCGCGCCTGGACCATCACTGTGCCCGCCGCAGGGATAGGATCCGAGATAGGGCCATCAGCATTCGGCTGAGCGTCGTCAAGATGGACTAGTGGTTGTGTATCTAAAGTCGCGTTAGCCAGGTTTGCAAGGAAAACGAGATCATTGTGATGTAGACCATGTTCCAATTGACGAGGAAATACTTACCGGGGGTTGTCTCCAGTGGGCCTGAGCCTTCCTCATCAGGACTCATGCCATCAAAGCCGAGTATCTGTTGATACGCATACAAGGCTGACGTTAATGCCGCGTATCCCTCCCATTGAGCGTACTGGTGGCTATCCGAGTAATCGCAAATACCGTGGACTATCATATCGTGAAAGTCAGATGGCAAATACGCGGAAAATGCTTCGAAGCATAGAACTTCCATCTCCTCAATCAGGCTATCCCTAAGTTGAGCATCCTCCATCCTGTGTGTGGAAGAGGCTATGACACCATCGTAGATGAGCGGGTTGATGCCTTCAGCTACTCGTTCCTTCCTCCTTACCAGCCTCGTTCCGTCAGATCCACATCCCACGGAACATGGTACAAGCTTGTTGGGGTGTCTGATGTAAGATGCGTATAACACGTCACTCTTCGCATCGGGGTGAGAAAATCTTTCATCTGTTGCCGCAAGGGAATAGGGATACTTGAGGTCGGAGATGGGGATACTCGTGCTCTGGTAAGCCGTTACCTCCCTGGCAAAGGCTGGTGTAACGTATTTCAACTCTTTTGTTACAAATCTTCGAGCTCGGACTGTCTCGTCAAAGTCATAACAAAAGAGTCCATTGCTTGCACTGCTCATAGTGTTGACGACAACATCGCCAAGGCGCATATCTCGTTGTGGACTTGGCGTTCCGCCAGCAACCCCAACTATCAGCTTCATTTCGATGTTGGGAAAGATGCTTAGCAGGCGTTCTGCTTCAAACTCTAGGTATTGAGAACTCAACGGCCTCCGGGGCCATAATACAAGAACAACGTAATGGGCGCCCATCTTGCCCAAGGTGTAATCGACGTCACAGTTCCTCGGAGGAAGTTCGCTGCCGGCGTGCTTTTCGTCGAGAAGTTCTTTTGCTGCCGCATAGGCGATGTGTATTGGACAGATCCATGCGATTTTGTATTTCTGGCGACGTATCTCGGGTTGTAGGCTTGTTGCTTGGTCAAACGCCCCTGGTAAAGCGTTGGCTTCGGCCGCCTCCAAGGCAGCTTCTTGGTCCTGGGGGGAATCCTCTTCCTCTTCCTCTAGCCTTGATTTCTTCCGAGGCTCATCTGAGACCGTAGCTGGGGAATCGCTATCCGGGAGAAATCCAGAATTCTGAGCAAAGAACTCGGTAATGAAAGGTTTCAGACAATCATCAGATCCGAAATCCTCGTTCAACCATTTGGAGCGGTCATATAGATTCGACCCATCCAACAACAAAGGCCAGAAATCGGAATCCTCTTCGATTGCTTGGCCCATTTTAGGGTCTATTCGCCCTTTGCGAACATTATCCATTGGATCGTCGGCGGTGGCTGCAAATGGATAGTAGTCAGAGTGCGTTCCCTCTACCGCAGAATTCTTTTCCGTGTGCTTGCAGTCGCAGTCATTGTTGTCACAAATTGCCCTCCACTCTTCAGTGTCTTCTGTGTTGTTCATGTCGATACTGTGTCGACGGGTCACAGCGGAGCTGTTGAATTCTTCAAAGTTTTCAAAAGTGTCCTCTCGGTATGGGGGAAGAAATAGCGCAATGTCGTGCATGTGTTGCTTGATATGCCTTCGCAGCGCGAGTTGAGCGTCGGTGTCGATTGGGTTTGGATATTTCTTTTCGATGACATCCGGATAGCCTCCGCAAAATGGGCAACTCTTGAACAAGAATGCTGCTCTTCGGAGGCTGGTTTCTTTCATGATGGCTAGAGCATCACCGGAAACCCCACCATGGGTCCTAACGTGCTCTTCAAATAACACCTCATCGTCGAATTCTTTGTGTTCGCCACCAGGCAGGTCAGCGTGCCAACGGAGTGGGAGATGTTCCTGCAAGTGGCTCAACAGCCCGCTAAATGAGTTTGGCACCTCGAATGGCGTTTCGCAACCTTCGAAAAGGCAGAAATATGGCTCGAAATCTAGCATGACATGCTGGCTGTAGTTTATCTCATTAGAAAACTGAATCTATCACAGAGTGAACAACAACTCACATCCATCGGGACTTCTCAGCCTCACGGGCTCGAAATTCAAGCCGGCAGTAAGGGCATTGGAAAATGCCATTGGTGACTTTAGGGGGCGGAGGAAATCCAGTATGGCGAAGCGCAACTGAGGCCACACTCTCGGCTCTTTCTTGGGGTTTTGGTCCAGGACGCATGACGAGTTTCGTGTTCTCCGTTGCCGAGTATATGGTGCGTTGATCCATGGTAAGACGTCGCAGCGGCAACTTCAAGTTTACTTGAGGTAATTCTGGCATCCCAATGACAGAATTTTGCGTTTGTACGGGTTGAACAGTGCGCGTCAATACTGGATTCTGCTTCGGTGCGAGGATTACGGCGGCTCTTTTCTTCTGGTGTCGCTCCAGATATTCGAATCGGATTCGACGCCGAGCAAAAGAGTCGGCAATTCTGCTCTTGATTGTGTCTGATGCCAACTTGAACTCGTCGTTGACTTTTCGGGTAGCCAGCTGCTTGTAGCCTTCGTATGCCCAGCTGGGACCCTCCTTGTCGCGATAGAGTTGCACTCGCTCCTTGCGATGCTTTGCACCCGAATTTTCAATCTGTCGCTCGTGCCCATGCAGGCGGTCAATTGTGTCCTCGATGTGATCTCGCAGCTGGAGTTTCCGTTTTCCTATCTCATCAGTTGAATCCTGCATCCGAGAGTCTTCAGATGAGGTAAGAGAGTCGAAGGAGAGCGAGGAGCTGTCGGAGTCGCCATCTTCCACTTTCTTTTCGTCGACTGGGTTTTTAAGGGTTACTTCCGATGGTGTTTCCAATGCTATGCTACTATCAGTGTCTGAGGGTTCATATTTCGGCAGCTTGACTCACCTGTAATATCGCGCTTCAGCGACTGAAGCAGATTCCGCAGAATCTCGCAAATCTCAGGTACATCTTTGAGTCGAAGATCAATAGATCGAAGCCCCTCACTGTAGACTCCTACCTTCGTACACCATAGGTTGAACTCAATTACTTGATGCGATGTCCAATAGCCGTCTTTGGGTTTGGCGGTGTCCTTCTGCGCCTCCTCTTCTCGGGACAGTCTCCGTAGCCGCGTCTCGCAGTCTTGTGCCAGTTTCTTGAGACTTGCCGTGTCGTCTGGTTTGGCTTCCATTTTGGCTCCCGGCCACGCTATGCTCGAGAGGAGAAGTGATTATCTCAACTCCGTCCCCACGACTGTGAAGAGCTGGCTGAGCTGGTGAGACTGAGCGGGGTTCCAGCAAATCATGGCCAAGATCTGATTTTGCGGCGTGCAGCCTCACAACCAAGTTAGGCTAGTCTCACGGGATCTAATTTATTCAGCTCGAGAGGGGAAGATCCCTGCTTATCGCGAAACCTGGTAAATCACGCGCCGTCTCACCTCAGCCTTACGAGGACAGATCCCGCTTCACCTACTCTTCCTCTCCACAGCCCGTTCACCACGCCCATCATCCAGTCTGTTGAACATCTACCAGCTCCACCCGAATGTGGCAATTGCGGCTCCTAGGCCAGGTCATTCCCGCGTTCGGGGCGCTCGCGAGGGACTTTATCGAGTCTGACGTCGAGGATGCGAGACTGTGCCAGGACGCCAACGACTGCTACTCCGACATAGTGTCACTCGGCCTAGCGCTGTCCGTATCACGGAGGGAGTGGGCTGCTGGTATCGACGATAAGGATCTCACAAAGTTACTACAAGCTTTAGAGAGTCGGATCCCAACCAGAAGGAACCCGTTCGGCTTCTTCAAGCAAAAACCGGCACAGGTTTGTTCATCCCATCAAGCGCTTTGTGCACACGATGCTCACATTATTTCTTTCTTCCAAGTTTACACAAGGCCAGGCAGAAGAATTCCCGAAATTAGAACAACTCTGCCGCTCTATCGAGTTGAAGGGTCTGGGTGGCCTCGAAGAATGCTCGGCATTACTAGACCAGTCGGCCAAGCACCAGAAGATATACTTGGCACTTCTCGGATCTGATGTGAGACTATTCCACGCAAAGGAACAGCAAAATGGTGACAAACGCGCCAAATTTCTCGTCCGCGTCAAACGAGCTGCGGCTCATCTTCTTGACGTGTACTGCAGAGACCCGCACTCTGGGCAAGACATCGAGGATTTGAGTCTTTCTCAACATCCTAGTCATGGAATGAAGGAGTTGGCTGATAAAGTCTACGG
Organism: Ilyonectria robusta; assembly: GCF_021365365.1. NCBI lineage: Eukaryota > Fungi > Ascomycota > Sordariomycetes > Hypocreales > Nectriaceae > Ilyonectria > Ilyonectria robusta. The sequence continues at coordinate 358,227 of NW_025764451.1, forward strand.
GCTCTTGGACCATCACTGGAAGTGCGAGTGTTCCCATCGAGGAGCACGGCCAACCGGATCGAGGCAGGCAAGACTCAGCCTAATTCGATACCGCCAGTTGGCGGACCAGATTGCATCAAAAGCCATCGCACAACAGGCACATCTATCAGTCAACTTTGAAATTCTGTTACCTGTCTGTAGGGACATTGTCGAGTGGAAAGTGACCAATTTCGAAGTCGAGAAATCCCGGTAAGGTCACGAGTGCTGCCCCTTTACCCGCGCTCTAACAGAAGGGTTAGGTCTAAAGAGACATGCGACGATTTTCGGAAACCAGTCGACAAAGATATTTGTCCGTGGCTACTACAAAGCAAACGGTTTCGAGTGGATTTTGTGGCTGAAAACGAGAAGCTATGGCATCTCAAGCCAGAGCTTCTAGATGGCGTCAATCAGCACACCACCATGGAGTCTCTTCACCAGCTACTGGGAGACGATGCTAAGACGTCTCAAATCGCGAAGTATACCTCACGAGATCAACTACTTCTTTGTTACGGCCTCGCCAACTCGATGCTGTACCTCTACCCAGGTTCCTGGCTTCAAACAGCTTGGAGCAGCAACATGGTTTACTTCATCCGCCGCGTGAGTGACTCGACGTCGACTCTCCTAACATTTCCATACCTTGCCGTGGAGATCCAAAAACCGCATGCAGATGCCCAAAATGTCGATCATATGCAATACCACGCTCACCCGGTCATATTAGCTCTTGGGATCATGTTTCTTGAGATCGCAACTGGCGTTAGATTCAAGAGATCTCCTGGTCTCACCTCCTGTGAGCAGTGGAACACGGACGGACCTGAAGCTTTCCAACTTCTCAAGGATTTGGAAAGGCAAGGTCGACATAGCCGCTCCAAGCGATTGCCCACTGCGCTTCGAGATGTTATCCGCGCATGCCTGATTTTAAAGCCACCATCAGATTTTCCAAGCAAGACCCTACTAGAAGAAGGCCCGATCCGACACTACATCCTATCATGCATTGTTCACCCTTTGGCAACTGAGCTTAAAGTACGACACAATGTTCGCCTAGAGGAGCTTCATGACAAACTAGCCCCCGAGGTCGACCTTGATGGTCCTGACAACTTCGTACGCAAGGGCATTACTCGAGTACCTTCAACTCCAATCAGTCCTGTTTCCCATTCCAATGAAATTGGTTAGTTTTTAGTCCCGTTTCAAAGATCCTTCCTGACCTCTACAGGCCGCTTGGTACGAGAAGATTCGCTGAAACCCGAGACATGCTTTAGTGGTGGTGCCGAAGAGTCCATTGATGCAGCTAAGTACGCGATTCTGCCGTTGAATTTATTTATGCAGACACTCTAACACTGTCTAGAAAATCATCGGCACTAAAGTGGTTTCAATGGCACAATGAAGCGTTGTGTCGAATTGACACTTTGCGAAATCCCCGCCTTTCTGGCGATAAACGGATCAAGATTGCCATTTTAGACAGTGGCATTGAGCTGTCGCAGGACAACCAAGATATTTATAACAACACGTCTGAAATTAAATATCAGAGTTGGGTCGACGAAGAAGATGAGTGGAAAGATCAAGTAGGGCACGGCACGCATCTCGCGACATTGCTTCGCAAGATTGCTCCGAATAGTCTCATTCATGTTGCGAGGGTGTATAAAAAGAAGCCCACGATGAAAAAATCGGCGGCGTGCATCTCGGAGGTAAGTTCGGCCTTCAAGGTTCATTGGTGTCTGTCAATATTAATTCACTTAGGCTATCCGACACGCAGTAGACAAGTGGAAGGTCGACATCATCGTCATGTCATTTGGCTTTGAGGAAGAAGAAGAAACCCTGTCTGAATCGATCAATTATGCGGCTCACAACAATGTCTTGATGTTTGCAGCGGCATCCAACGACGGCAAAAACCGACCGGACGGAGTCGCATGGCCAGCGAGGGACATGAATGTCATCTGCGTGCATTCCGCCGAGGGATACGGAACCCCATCAACATTTACACCGAGTCCACGAGATAACCAAAAAATCATGGTCCTTGGCGAATGTGTGAGGTCTGCATGGCCACAGCATCTCAAGTCTCCCGGTGATCACAAGCACATGAGTGGCACATCTTGTGCAGCACCTATCGCCGCTGGCATCGCGGCAATCCTTCTCGATTATTCAAAGGGGTTTTTAGAGGTGGATAAGTGGAATAAGCTTCACCGAGTCGATTTCATGAGGCGCATGTTCGAAAAGATGAAGGATCCGGGTCTGCAGGCTGGGTACTGGTGGGTTCAACACTGGAAGTTGTTTGATGATAAGCGGAGCGAAGCATGGATTCAAGATGAGATCAGGAGTGTTCTCTATAATTACTAGTGAAGAGAGTGTTTTTCTCGCGTGTCTTTGCCCGCTACTAAATACCCGATTTATATTGTTTTAGGAATATTTCCCTGGGCCAAATTCGGCGTCACGTACCGCAACGACTTACGAGATAGTCAGATAGGCGATTAATCTTCAAACAAGCCTAGCTTCAATGCAGCAGGCCGAATAATCGCCAAAGCTAGCAATTAGAAACCTGAGCCGTATCCACTATTCAGCCTCACGGCAGATCATCCAATCGCTTGTCACGTCAGCCAAAGGACTTCGTCATCCCACGGGTTAGGTTTAGGTGCGGGGTTTTTTGATACCTGAGAAGTTGAATCCCGTTCTCATTCTTTATGCTACAAATAGTGTCCAGCATTGAGAGCTGTTTTGCTGTTGTACTGAATCAAAAACGAGTAGTGCCCGATGCCTAAACTATGCTACTTCCAAGTTCCGAATTTCGACATCAACCCGGACAGTGGCACGGCTCCCAAACTTGGAAGCATCTTCGCCAACCTTGACCGACTCACGGGACCGCTCAACCAAGATGACCATGTCGACATCCCCCCAAATCTGATGAATCAGACAAGCAGCAGCTTTAAAGAAACAGTCGATAAATCCATTGGCGTGACTGCCGGTCTCAACGCCAACATAGTCCAGGGCCTAGCAGGTTCTGGCGAGCTTGTGTACGCATTTTCCAGGAACAAGCAGGATACTTATCAATGCGAGCTCCTCGAAACGCTGGAATTTGAGCCGAACGACCAGCTTGTCACCGACTCCATACTCGCGTCACAACGCGTTCAAAACTTCTTACAAGACAGCCTTCTTGGACTGAAAAGGGTGTACATGATCACCGGGCTCAAAATCGCTACCGGCTTCAGTCGATCATCCTCGAAGGAGATTCAGAATGGTCCCAAGCTCAAGGTCGGGGTTGACGCGACAGCTTTTGGGATCCCAGTATCGGCTGGCCCTCAACTTGATCTTACAGTTGGTACTGCTAGGACAACTTCCCACGGGCGCTCCACTACTAAGATAGTGTTCGCATACCGAGCTATCAAGATCAGGCGCAAGAGGGATGGCAACGTTGCATTCAAGCACAGGGGAGGTGGCAAGTATGATCTCAATGATGAGAGTAGCGACAGTGACGATAGTGACGGAGAGGATGAGGATAAGTGGAATATTGAGCCTATTTCCCAAGAAGATAGAGGGGAAGAGTTCACCGATTCGAATTTGGTTACGATAGTCTAGGGTAGATCTGTTCACCGGCGCCGAATTATCCACTGAATGATGCTTAGGCTGGCTTATTCTACTTTCTACTAGTAAACGAAGAGTAGAAGCGAATATCCATGTAGTTTCCCTTGTTCCCTTTGTACGATTCTTGTTAACCGGAAATTGCCCTCTACGAGATACACCACTAACTGGAAGGTTTATCTGCCGTTGGCGATTTTTAATTGGGCTTGCAATTCAATATTTTCGAGTTTCAACATACGATTCAAATATTTGTAACCATATTGCTTGACGTAGAAGTTTCCACTACAGGACCATTACATATTCATTCACTTCGACCCACCCTACATATCTCAATCGAAGCTCTCACTATACATAAATGGCCACCATTAATACTCCCCTCGCTACCCGCTCACCTAAGCGGGCGTATTCTGCTCTTTCTCCGGATATTCTTCGTCTGCCCGCATCTGAACTTCCGTCACATAGTTCTTGAAATGACGGAGGTTAACTTTCTTCTCGAACCTATCCCACGCATTATGGTTAGCTTTCCAATGCATAGAAAATATATAGGATGTAACTGACATTTCGTCAATCTCACCGGGGGTTCGGCGCGCAACTTCAGGGAGAATGAACCAAGCCACAACAACGGCGACCAGACCAGTACCAGCGAAGCTATTAAACATTACAGTCAGTACATATCTTACTAGGTAACCCGATCCCATGGACTTACAAGAATCCGGTCTTGACACCCCATTTCGACGGTCCGTTGATCATGATGGGAGTGCAGAAGCTAAACATGATGGCAATCATGTTAGACACAGCGAGACACCAACCTGCCGTCTGCGCTCGTAGTCGTTGTTGAGGGAGTTCCGCCGTGTAGGCATAGCCAATGGCTGAGGCTCCAGTGGTCGAAAAGGTAGCCAGACAGGCAAAGAAGATCTATGGTATTCGTTAGTAAGTATTTCTCGACGGGAACCATGCGCCTGCTCACCAAGAGAGCACTTGTAGCCTTTTGCGTGTAGTCAAAGCATCCGATGATACCAAGGCTGAGAACAGAGCCAACCGTCACAGCGTAAGGGTAGACTGTTAGAGGTCGTCGGCCCAACGTGTCAGTGAGCGTGGCGGTGAGGATCATCGAGAGGAGCTGGACGCTGGAGAGAATCAAAGTGACGAGGAAGGGGTCCTTGTTTCCAGCATATTGGACTGCAAGTCGAGTTAGTACGCGTGCAGAAAGCAAAGGATGCGGTCAGAAATTCTCACAAAAGTAGGTGGCGTAGGTATTAAACACGGCCAGACCAACAAATTGCTGAGTGATCTTTGGCCATGCTGCAATGATGAACCGGATGAGATTGCGGCCTTGGAACACGGCCCATATTCCTTCCCTGGAGTCTCTTTTGGCGATGTGACGTTCCATCATGACCGTAGCATCCATGATACCCTATTAAACAGTAAGTACAGGACTCTAGGGACTATCATAAAGCGGGCAGACGAACGATTTGTTCTTGAATGTCGTAGCCCTCTATATGGCCGTTGCAAAGTTGGAGAACCTTGGATGCCTTGTCTAGTTTGCCTTGGCTCACAAGCCACCATGGTGTCTCCGGCAGAAAGACAAAGATGATGATAATCACACCAATCATACCCCACTAGTCATACCGAATTAGTTTCAAGTTACGAGTTCCTCGGGATGTTATTTTATCTTACCTGAGAGTAGATTGGAGTCCGGAAGTCCAGGGGATCAGCAGCATTGAGCCGGTTCAAGGCCACGGAGGCAAAGAGTTGACCCAGAACGAACCAGCTGCAAACAAACTAGAGGTTAGCAACAATGCACCACAATGACACTACCAGAAGAAGGTCAAGTCGCTGCGGCGCGGGTGCAAAACTTACAAGCTGTATGCGTTGATGAAGAAGCCTCGCAGCTGGGTCGGTGCGATTTCGGAGAGATAGAGAGGCAGTGTGGCCTGCAGCATACCTACTCCCATGCCAGAGAAGAGCTTTGCAACTAGCCAATGTTGCCAGTGGGTCGCAAACGTTTCGATGAAAACGCTCTAATCACGGCAACGTATCAGCTTCATACTCGAGGTGTGGAGATCCAAGGAGGGAGATCGAGCCCTACTTACGATTACCAGTATAGTCCAGATGATGTAAAGAGCTATTTTGCGGCCGAACTTTTCCGTGGCAAATTGAAGCAGCTACGATGGAAGTAGAAAGTAAGCAAATTTGTCCTTAAGGAATACCCAATGTCCGAGGGAAATGGCAGTACTCACAATTTGGCCAACAGTCTGGCCAGCGGATTGGATTCCTCCCCAAGCTGAGATGTATTTGCCGTCAATGATTGTCGTTCCCTGCTTGGCCATTTGTTTGATGAAGCCTTTGTTGGACACGATGCCGCCGTTGAGATTGATCTCTGTCATTTAGAGCACTGGTCAGCGTATTTTCTTCCGAATCATTTCAAGGACATTTCTTACGGTAACCATCTAATGCAGCACTGAACGCTGCAGACATGGCAATGACACCGACCGTCTTGTATCGCCAAGCAGTCTGCCACACACTGATATCATCCTCGCGCGATCGCATCAGCGGCACGCCTCCCTTCTCTATCGTCTGCTGCATGTCCTCGGCTGTTTCACGATTCTCAATCGTGTCGATTTCGCCTTTCGGCTGATCGGTTTTGGACATTTTGTCAGGCACGGTGTGGTGAAGTCGATGAGGAAGTGGAGAAGAATCCAATCAAAAGGTTATTTACTGGATGTGCCCCGTCGTGATGGATCAGGTGAGAGGAGCCAAGGCCGATCTCTTTATATCAACTGCTGCATAGACGAATATCCCGTTGTATTAACCCCACACAGCACAGGGGTCTCGGGGAACCACCATGTCCTGGATCTTCGGAGGAAAGAGTCCCGTGTGGGGAACCCTCAATCGCGGAATTGAAAGATGGCGCATGAGACCATCGACGGAATTAACGTCTATATTGTGCGGGGTCGTCAGGGATCGTGCCGTGTGAGCCGTCAACACCAATCAATTTGGACATATGGCCGTCTTTGATCCCCCGAGTTAAGACATCTCGCTTCCCTCGGTGAGAAGGCCGTTAAGCGCTCGTCATCTATTGGAGCGTAGGTCGGGTCAGGAACCGCCGACGCCCCTGATGACCCCAGATGATAATCCTGTTTTGTTTACTATTTCCACGTGGGAGAAATTTAAACTTCATTCCTGCTGAATCCGGGTGCGGGGACCCCAGCATTTCCTCGCTGTTGCAAATCGCCGAGGAAAATCTCGTGAAGCGGACCGGAGACGAGATGAATTGGGAATCATAGTTCGGCACGTTATGGAAGCTCTGCAAGGACTTGCAAAACCTTGGCACGCTCGTGATGAACAGTGAGGGGCATTTTAGTGTATATAAAGTGCTATAGCAGCCATGAGTTAATACGACTCTGGCTCGTACTAAGGCCAGCTATCAAACAAACACGTCCAGTACAACCAGCACTCAGCATTCCGTTTCAATGCCTCATTTTCTCCGTTCCCCCTGGCTGTTGAGCCAAATAGCTCTGGCTTCGGGCTTGACGTTCAACATTCCCACGACCGTACCGGCCAATGCCAGCGGCCAGATCCCGGATGCCCCTGTGGGAGTCTCGTGAGTTGCACATGTCCACCACAGCTAAAACCAACTTTGCTAATTTCCCAGTCTTGAATTCTTTGCCTTTCCTGGATACTTCAATGACGTCGCTTCGACTTCGAAATGTCTGCAGAACCTCAAGGACGTTTCTGGAACGTGGCCGCCGCTGCGAATTGGAGGAACCACGCAGTGCGTTGATCCATTTCTGCGTCTGGCAACCTTCGCGTGCTAATAACTTGAGATAGGGACCGCGCCACATACGACGCTTCGTCCTCGAACGCGGTGACCTACACCGTCGCCAGCTCCGGCGATGCACCATCCACGCTCACCTTCGGCCCGTCGTTCTTCGATCTGGCCGCGACATATGGCGGCGAGGTCATCATTGGGCTGAATCGCCGCCTGAACAATATCGCCAACACCGTAGCCGCAGCGAAGCTCGCCAAATCCAAGATGACCAATTTGGACGCCATCGAACTTGGAAACGAACCCAATTGTGCGAATCCCAAGAATCCTCTTCCACGTTCAATCAAAATGGCTAATGTTAGTTTATTCTTAGTCTTCACCAGTTCGGACCCCATTGCCAACGGAGCGTCCTGGACTCCTGCTGCCGACTACGCGTCGCAGGTCGCATGGCAGGATCAAGTCGGCGGAAACTTGTCAGCCACGAATATCTTTTCCGCCGGTGTCTACTTCTACACCTCGCCCATGAGTATCCAAGGGCTCTCAGCCGTCGAGGGCAATGCCAATAGTTATGTCAAGGACTACTGCTCACACAACTATCCCCAGTCTGCAAGCACGGCCAATCTAGCTAGCCTCATGAGCCACAGTGGCATTACTTCCCAGATTTCTTCTTTTGCAGCTGAAGTCAGCGCCGCTAAAGCCAAGGGGAAATCCCATGTTATGGGAGAGACAAACTCGGGTAAATCTTACAATGGCTTCTTTCGTTGATTGTCGGCTTACAATGCGCTAGCTACCCAAGGTGGTGGTGGAATCAGCCCTACTTTCGGAGCCGCTCTTTGGATTCTAGATTATGTTCTTCAACTGGTACATATGGGAACAAAGGTATGATTCATTCACTAATTCCGTTTTGGGGCTTATGCTAACATATTCTAGGCGATTTACTTCCATCAGGGCACTATCGGCAACTGTAAGTTTATTTGCATGAGTTGCACAACACTTCTAACCGATGAATAGGCCAATATTGCTGGTGGGGAAGATACAGCATGGGTGCCCCATACTTCGGTGCCTACTTCGCAACCATGGCTCTCGCGGATGCAGACCAGATCGCTCCTCTAGATGACCAGACTACTGCCTACGCCGGTTATGCCATCTACAAATCTGGTGTCCCCGTCAAAGTTCTGCTTTACAACTCCGATTATTACACAAGCGGCACACGACCGTCGCAGACGTTCACCTTGACCGGTCTATCGTCCTCTCGCGTCACTGCTAAGCGCCTGACTGCCCCTTTCTCAACCTCTCGAGTCGACCGTGGTTCGAACCCAACTGTTGCAGGACAGACATTTGTAAATGGCACCTGTGTGCTTCAGGGGACTTCTGTTACGGAAACGAACACTGTGTCTGGAGGAGCAGCAACTTTCACTCTCGCTGCCTCCGAAGCCTTAATTGTGTATTTGTAAATGGTAGAATGAAGAGCTGTGAAATGAGGATAGTGAAAACTTGGCCGTTTCATGGACTGTTTGTTAGTTTCAACGAGTGCGCCGCTTAAGACAAATCTTTCTGCGCCTATACTTAAGACCACTGTGTTAAATTATTGTCTATACTCCGTTGCTGTGACTGGATTCCAGTTGATGGGGTCGTCAAGCGGTGTCAATTCTAACGAACTCGTTAACTTGGGTGTGGAAATAGAAAATCAGTTGATGCAAATGCCGTCCGCAGATTCTTCTCATACCATACCCCGTCATTCCGAGCCCTAGCTGTAGGGTGGCTCGACTTATGGCACTTGGCGCATCTATCTCTAACGAATGCCTAATTTTCCATTTTGCAACAATTCCAGTGCGCAATAGTGCAGGAGACATAATGCTGTAAATTCGGCTTATCAGCCCGCGGAGTATAGGGTAGGGATACTCATGAGGGGTCTTAGGCTAGGCGGATTATAGCTAGATAAATCTCAAGACAGGGATCATCTCCGCACCAAGTTACAATGGGCCAGGGATCGACGAGCGTTGAGACCGACATGGCAATATCACGGTCAATCAATGGCACTTGGGGCCTCGGCTTCGCAAAAGACACCTTGTGACGCATTATCCTGCCGATATCCCGGTACCGAAGGGAGAAGACTGCATCGTACGAGCCGTCGGTGGCAGATCACCCGATTCTGGCATCCTAGTCTTTGGAGCTGAGCGTGGGAGGCTGGATATTATCCAGCCGCTCCAATGTGATATGATTCTGATTACCCCGACCTTTATTAATCTCGGTGAGCTGTCCGAACGTGTTGACCCCTCATCGCAAATTGTGTATCTCCCCCCGAGCAGCTTGGAGAAAAGGCCAAGCGAGGTGCGGACAAGATTAAATCCAGGTCCCAGGATATTGAGCAACCCTCGATCCAGTGGATCAGCCAACAAAGATCGCGACATTACCCCGGCATAATGGTGTCCGCCGCCGAGCAAAAAGTGCACAGCATGCCCACCCTGGCTGTTGGTCCAACACTGACAGACTCCGCAGACAATCAACCAGCTCCAGGCCAACTGGATCTGGACCCCCAACTGGATCGATTCCTCAACGAAGAATACCGCCGGCCAGCTGGTCGCCTTCACGCGCGAATTCACGCTCCAATCTGCCCCGACCAGAGCCCTCCTAAATTTCTCAGCAGACACACGGTATAAACTCTACGTCAATGGCGTTCGCGTCGCTGTTGGGCCGGCGAGGAGTAGTCTGTTGATCTGGTACTACGACACGCTTGACATTGCTCCGTTTCTGAAGCAGGGGGTCAACAAGATCAAGTTTCTAGTCATTCGCTACTATGCGTCGTCCAGAACTGCGATGCCGTTCGAGAGAACAGCTCTCCCCGGCTTGACAGTCATTGGAAGCGTCGAAGCAGATGCAGAAGCCGTCGACCTCAGCTCTGGACAAGGCTGGCGCGCTCAAGTGGATGAGAGTGTTCTCTTCCCCATTGGTCTGGTCGACGATGTGTTCCTGCACGTAAGTAATCACCATCTTTGAGTTCTCGAACGAGTCCTAATCAATGTTCGACAGATCAACGAGCGCATCGCCCCAACAACACCAACCCCGTCAGTTACGCCGATCGTACATGGAATCAGGACGTTGAATGGTGACTTGGCTCCTTGGCGGCTACGTCCCCGATGTATTCCAGTGCCCGAGGAAAGCAAAGTCGATGTTGACATTGTCCGGGCCTGTCAAAGCACCGTCGCTGCTACCGATTGGACTGCGTGCTTGTCGGGAAAGCAGACGCTGATCCTTCCTGGTGGTTCCTCCCACACGCTGGATTTACAAGCCACAGTTCATTCGACAGCGTTCCTGAGATGGACTTTTCAAGCAGGCAAAAGGTCCCATGTCAAGCTCAAGGTGACGTACTCGGAAGGATATGAACTTGAGCCCCGATCATATCCATTCTTCCGGACGAAAGCTGATCGACTGGATGCTGCAACTGGACATCTCATTGGGCCGTACGATGACGTGGTGTTAGACATCCCCGAGTCGCAGACCGTTGTGTATGAACCGTTTTGGTTTCGGACGTTCCGCCTGTTGCGACTTGAGATTACCACCGGACCTGAGCCAGTTGAGTTATTGTCGTTTGATGCTACCCAGGTCAATTATCCCCTCGCAGTCAAGGCTAGTTGGGATGAGCCTGGAGACGTGCAAAGCAAGGATATCTGGGATGTGTCGATTCGAACGATGCGGAACTGCATGTTTGACGGGTACTCCGACTGTCCGTTTTACGAACAGCTTCAGTAAGTTCTTCCAATATCCTTTGAGAAGTGAACGACGCGTTAATTCCACAGATACTCTGGCGACTCCCGTGCCGTAGGCCTGTTCCACTACCTCCTCTCAGGAGACGATCGATTGATGCGCCAAGCCATCACCAACTTTGCCTCCTCAATTGGGGTCGAGGGGCTCACCCACTCCCGCTTTCCATCCCATGTGCCCCAGCTCATCGCCGGCTTCTCTCTGCTCTGGGCTCTGCAAGTGTGCGACCACCACGTCTTCTTTGGCGACACACGATACGCGCGGTCCTTCCTGCCGCGGATCGACGGTGTTCTCGAGTTCTTTGACGCGCATGTTGACAGCCTTGGTCTTGTAAGCAACCTACCTGAGGATGTGTGGCAGTATGTCGACTGGGTGACGACGTGGGGCGCGACGGACGAGCATCCTGACAAGGGAGTTCCCACGTCTGGACGGAAGTCGAATCGCCATACCTACTTCAGTATGCTTTATGCGTATACCTTGCAACAGGTTGCAGGACTGTTACGCGCGGTCGGCCGACCTGGAAACGCGGAGGAATACGAATCGCGAGCGGCGTCTCTCCTTTCCGCAATCCGGACGCATTGTTATGATGGGCGCTTCTTCACAGATTCAACCGCAGACATTGCCGACGACCTGGCATACTCTCAACACTGCCAGGTCTTTGCAATACTGTGTGGCGCTGCACTCCCCGAAGATAGGGCTCGTCTCGTCACAGAGGCATTCGCAAAGCCACACTTCTCCAAATGCTCGTACATGATGCAATTCTACGCGCTGCGTGCCTTTTCCCTCGCCGGAGACGACGTCTACGAAGCGTACTGGGCGCATGTATGGGACCCGTGGAGGAAGATGCTGGCGAACAACCTGTCGACGTGGGAAGAGGACGACGTGCGCCAGCGGTCAGACTGTCACGCGTGGGGAAGCGTGCCGGTGTACGAGTACTGCACCGAACTCGCAGGCATACGGTCTCTCGCCCCGGGATTCCAGCGGGTGTTGTTCAAGCCGCGTCTGCGATTGAGCGAGTCTGTGTCTGCAAAGGTGGCGATGGGGAGAGACAATTTGGCGACTGTGTCGTGGAAGACGGGCGCTGGCGGCGTGGTTTCAGTGGTGTTGCAGCTTGAAAGAGCGGTTGAAGTAACGAGCCAGCTTCCAGGAGGCAAGGAGGAGGATCACGGAGTCATTTCACAGCTGACGCTAGAGTATAAGAAAGGAGTCTAGACACTAATAATGCTAGAGAGTGAGTTAGACAGTGGGTTAGAGCACACGACTATTGAGAAAAGAAAGAGCACGAGTTAAATACAGATCACCACTGAAGCTACCCACTGAAGCCACCCACTAAACACGTACTCAACACCCACTAAATAATACCCACTGAATACACTGAACACCCACGAATACCCCGCATTATCGCGTCCGGGGTACTCCACGCTGCAATAAAACCCTACCGGATTCCCCGAACGTACCGACGCACCGGCTCATCTCCACCGTGCACACATCCCACATCCGATTCCACGGCGGCGGCCTGAAGCTTCTCGCGCCTTCACACGACAACACCACCGACGCTCCTCACAATGGCGCCTACACCGACCGAAAAGGATCTCCTCGAGACGCGCCAGGCCCGGAAGCGCGAACTCGACCGACGCGCTCAGCGGGCCGCCCGCGAGAGGAACCGCAATCGCATCGCCTTCCTCGAGGCCACCATCGAGGCCATGAAGCATCAGGAGTCGAGCCGCGGCGTCGCCCACCTCACCGAGCAGCTGATGGACGTCACGAGACAGCGGGATCATCTGGCCGAGACCCTGTCGTCCATAAAGGACACCATTCACATCCGCCATCCGTCCGCACCGCCCGCAGCCGAAGCGGCGTCCAAGGCACAGCCCACTCCCGACGTAACGGCGCCCCTACACGGTGTAGATCACCAGATAACGCTCGGGAATGAGCTTGTAGGCGTCGACCTGCATTCTCCTCCCGTCGACAGCGCCGTCAGTGAACTCTGGGGCGTCCCATCACCGTCGGATTACTCCCGAGCCCCGCAGAACGACTCTCTGGCCATTGCCGCCTCATCCGCGCCGCTGCACGACGACATCAACTTTTATTCCATCTTCCAGTCATGCCTCCCTACAACCGACGGGCCCATCATCCCCGCCCCCGACGTTGCCTGCGACTGCTCGACGAGTTCGCCCATCATCGACCATGTCAACCCGTCTCCCAGCATCTGGCGGACCGCAAACGAGGTTCTGGGCCAGAAGGAAATGCTGTGTCGGAATACGCTGCAGCTGGAAGATGAACTGTTCGAAGACACGCCGATTCGTGCTATTCTGGAAGGCTGGGACGTTGTGGCGGCTGGTGCTGGCTTGCCTCCGCTCTGGAATAGGCTTCGCCAGATCGACGAGCTGCAGTTTCGTGACTGCGGTGACACGGAGAGATTGGCGATTATGAGCACCATGCATCGTATGCTTCGACATCGCGCCGAAGCGACAGATGAGCAGTGGGCTAAACTTCCGCCGTGGCTTTTGAGCAGGTACGTGATGCATCTCAGATTTCGCCTAGATGGTCAACTAACTCGGGAATAGGCCGTCGCAATCATTGCCACACTCTTCAGCCATCGACTTTTTCGTGTGGTAAGTGACACAATCCACTAGTCCAGTCATCAGCTCACACAGCCCAGGCCCGGTGTTCGGGAGCGGTTCGTCTTTTCGCAACACCAATATTGTTCCAACTCGTTTTGGAAGATTTTTGTTGAATGCTTCAGAATTTCCTGGCCGTTCGAGTTCAGAGACTGCTACAAGAGGAATACGCGCACAGGGCGGTACTCCATCTCGCCCGAGTACATGGACTGCATCTGGGACATTAATTCCTGGACCATGACAGCGGATTTCTTCGGGACGTTTCCGGAAATGTACAGTGACATACCTTCGTTCATGGAGGTTCCTCGGTTCCATCTAAATACACACGCTGAACGGACGTGGCATAAGTATGTGGGATCGTGACATGGGTGACGGAACACGAATTGGACAAGACCCGAGGCTAACGTCTGGATAGGAAATCACAGGATGCACAGTCACAAAACAGCCACGGCAAACAGCTGAAGCTGCCAGATGCGAATCGACGACTCATAACTGACACGAGCAAAACCTATGCCCTGACTTGAAACGACCACCAGCTTCACCCACAGCACAACGGCGGAAGCGCAACATATTACCGGCACGCTGTCGCGATTCACGCAGACCAGGAGTTCGTTAGCCGAACATCCCTGCCGTCCTAACCTCCATACGGCGTCCCCTCACTCGCGGCATTCTGACTCGAACACCATGACTCGGGTGGGGATTCTTGGCGACACGGCCATCGCGTCTTAATTGGCCTCGTACCCCGCGTTTCCCCAGACTATCTGCGGGCTCCTTGTTATCATTCTTGGCAATGCTGCGGATCTGGTTCACGGCCCAATGGGAGCTGGGACTTTAGAGAGGAGTTGGGAATTCGCTGAGGAGCATCGCCAAGACACAGAGTCAGAATGGCGCCTTGCATCGCATATAGAATCGCTGAGACCGTGCAATAAAAAAGCAGGTTCACAACTGTTAATGACCTATCACCCTGAGAAGCCAAGGCCGAGTGTCCAATTACCCATCATGGCTCCCTCTTCCAGCCCGAAAACGTCGCTGTGTGATGACGATGTCGGCGCGACGCAGTTTGACGAGAAGATTGACCTCTCAGCCCATGTCGAGGACACTGAGGTGGGAAACCGAGTTCCCAACTACACCCTGAGTGTGGCGGAGCAGAAGAAGACCATGTAAGACTCTTCGCTCTCTGGATAATCCAAGATGCATCTACTAACGGCTGCAAAGACGCCGAGTTGACTGGCGACTTCTGCCAATCCTAGGAATCATGTACTCCATTTCTCTCATTGACCGCACCAACCTCGGCCTCGCACTCGTTGCGGGCATGCAGGAGGATCTCGGTCTTGCAGTTGGCAATCGATACACCGTCATCGTCATGGTCTTCTTCGTAGCCTACGTGTACGTCTTTCTGATGATTTGGGCTACCGCGAATACTAATCAAAGCTCCATAGTGTTTTCGAAATTCCGAGCGTATGTAAATTGCGCGTTTAGCGTTGTGTGGTGGTTTCATGCTAACTCATCTCACAGAACCTCGTCCTGCCCAAGGCCGGACCTGCCAACTGGCTCTCGTTTCTCGGAGTTTCATTCGGCGCGATTTTGATTGGCATGGGCTTTACGCAAAGCTGGGGAACCATGGCTCTGTGCCGCGCCCTTCTCGGAATATTCGAAGCTGGTTTTCTGCCTGGTTGGTTCGTCTCTGCACCACCACGAGCATGGACTAACTGGGAATGAACAGGCTGCACTTATCTCATTACCTGCTGGTATACGCGGTTCGAGGTTGGCAAGCGGCTCTCTGGGTTCTGGATCCTCTCGGTCGTGACCAGCGCGTTCGCTGCCATCTTTGCTTATGCCCTGTCACTGCTTGGCGGGCAACAGGGATTGAATGGATGGAGATGTAAGCATCCGAAGACCTGCATTTTCTAGTCTCGTATGCTCACTGCTCTAGGGATCTTCATCATCGAGGGCACCATTACGGCTGTCGTCTGCTTCATCGGCCGGTTCATCATCATCGACTTCCCCACCCAAGCCGACAAGTTCCTCTCACCCGCCGAGAAGGAATTCATCATCGCGCGAATCAACCATGACCGCGGCGACGGCGAAGAAGACACCATCAACGCCGCCAAGGTCCTCCACCACCTCAAGGACTGGCGCCTGTACTGCTGGGCCTTCAACATGATGGCGTCCACGCTGCCCGGCTATGCGTACTCGTACTTTCTGCCCATTATCCTCCGCGACGGCATGGGATATTCCAGCACGCAGGCGCAGCTTCTGAGTGCCCCGCCGTACATCCTCGCCGCCATCATGACGTTTGTGTCTGGGTGGTTGGGCGACCGGTATAAACTTCGAGGCCCAATCATTGCGCTTCACCAGGCTTTGACGGCTGCGAGCATGCTAATCACGGCGTACGGGAAAGCCAACGCCGTTCGCTACTTTGGCGCGTTCTTGGGTCAGAACCCCAGCCTCACTCTGAGCATTCCACGACTAACATGTTTCTAGGTGTTGGCTTTCTCCAATTCTGTGTTCCTGGGGTCTTGACATTCCAAGCCAACAACATCACCTCCCAGTCGAAACGAGCGGTTGCCTCCGCGACTTGTCTTATTGGTAGCGGTATCGGAGGTATCATCGCAGGCACTGCGTTCAAATCAACAGAGAGCCCCCTCTACACGGTTAGTCGCCCTTAAACTAGTATCACCTAGCATCGGATGAAGATTTCTAACTCAATGATAGACGGGAATATGGACGACATTCGCTATTTCAATGGTTAGCATTACCATCATCGGTTTGACGGACTTGCATCTTTGGCGATGCAATAAGGCTGCCCGAGCTGGTCAACGGGTTAATGAGGGGATGGATGGTTGGATGTATACACTCTGATTAGCCGGTATATTGACCCCTAGATGTATTCTACACCCTGACTTCAAAGTTACGGGTCTCCACAACTGATCCGAGGTAACCTAAGCTGAGGTCATCAGTGTGATAATTCACAGCCGGTGTGAGAACTATGTACTTCCCACCAGCCGGTATTGTTTTAACCACCTCTACGATCACCACCTCGCAGTATGAAAAGTCTATCGTGACGATCCGGCTTATCCGATGTGGTGGTACAGGGTAGGATTGGACGTGGGGTATCCCTTTGAGTGCGGTAAGGCAACACTTAGGTCACGGGACCCACCACACCCCTGCCACAGCCGAGGTACCTAGAGTGACCTAAAGCACCGCTAGAATCAACCCCGCCCAATTCACCGTACAACTCATTCTGTGTGCACTTATGGATTCCCAACAGCTCTCCAGCCAGGCAGTCAATGCGTATGATGACAATAGCTTCATTGGCACTGATAACAGCCGTCGCGAGCAGCCGACTGATAACACCTGCCGGCCGATATATGATCCGGTTCCGGATCGCGGTTACAACTTCGATCCGATGGTCATTCCAAGCCGGGTCCCTGAGATAACAACCCTACCCCCGGAGCCGCTGTCACTATTCCAGCAATTCCTGCCTGTTTCCCTAGTAGAAGGCTGGGCCCAATACACCAACAGCTGGGTCAGTCACCGGCTTGAGCAGCATGAAGATGGCAGCTGCAGATTGAAGCCGCGGTCTCGGCTGCTGGATTGGAAGCCGACCTCTGTTGCCGAAATCTACATATGGCTTGCGATCTTGATATATATGAGAATACATATCGAGCCGCAGATCAAGCTGTATTGGAAGACTTCTGGATCTAAGGATCTACGCCCTATTCATCCAGTAATTAAATGGATGCCTTATGACCGATTCCAGCTGCTATCTCGATATCTTCAGATCTTTAACTTTACAACCATCGATAAGGATCCTAACACAAGCTTCTACGGCCGCACCTTTATCCGGATTAAGGCTTGGTCTGACCATATACAACATACGTCTACGTTATTCTATATTCCGGGCACATCTATTGCTGTAGATGAGTGTATGGTCCGCTTTCTCGGACGATCTATTGAGACAACAACAGTCCCTAATAAACCTATCCCCACAGGCTTCAAAGTGTGGGCTGTAGCCCAACAAGGCTATTTCCTGCGGTGGATTTGGCACCGGCCCGGCCGGAAATACGGGCCTGTTGGTATCCGGCTGAGCTACCGGCGCCTGCCGTCACAGCTGCGGCGGACCCGGCAGCAGCGACAAGAGAGGAAGACAATCCATCTGAACCCGACCCAAGCTGTGGTTGTTGCCCTAGTAAATCTGCTGCCGGAAGCCAGATACCATGTATTTCTCGATAACCTATTCTCTTCCTGTGACCTCTTTCGCCGGCTCCGACAATGCGGCCACGGTGCCACAGGCACAGCCCGCAGGAACTGTGGCATCTACAAGCCTCTTGTCAAGCTCAAAGCTGCAGATAACACAGCTGCCGGCAGCCTTCAATTCAATGATATCAAAGCTATCCCGACAGCAGATAACCAAGTCAGTCAGAGAGACAGGATTGTATTGATTTTCCCTACTAATTTGTCTTCGGCTAGGTCAATCAGATCGCATGGAAAGATAACGCCCTCGTGCTATTCCTGTCCACTGTGTTCAAGGGCACTGAGAGACTCGAACGCATAAGGAAGAGACCGACAACAGACCAAATGCAAGCACGGCCAATACAGCGATTTTTTGGTGACGAGGCTGTCAAGCTGATTTCTATCCCATCCATCGCTGCTGTTTACAATGACGAGATGGGTGCTGTAGATCGCGGTGACCAAATGCGGTCATATTGGAGCCCTACCCGGCGTGCCCGTAGGGGCGGCTGGAGGGCTCTAGCTTGGGACTTCCTGCTAGAAATAGCCCTTATTAACAGCTATATTTTACAGCAGCGAGGGCAGCCACAGTGGAAGCCGGAGATATCACAGGGCAATTGGCGCCAACGTATTGTTAATGACCTTATCGCAAAGTATCAGTCTGACAGTCAGGCCCGACAGAGATTTCGGACTGGAGACGAATTTACGCCTGTTATACAGCACAATTGGGTCCGGAATAAGAATCCCTCGGCATGTCAAGCTTGTAAAGGAATACGGCTTGGAGAGGGTCGGCCGCAGCCGTTACGGGCAGTCAACGGCAACAGAGGTCAGAGACTAAAGAAATCGCGATATCGCTGTCAGCAGTGTAATGTAGCGTTATGTAGAGGGGGGAATTGCTGGGACTTCTATCACCATATAAAATAGGTGGGGATCTATGTACCTTTAATTTGCTATACTCTGGTTGGCTGGACCCCCCTGCTAGTGACCTAAGTGTTGCCTTACCGCACTCAAAGGGATATGGTTCTGCTGGTCCCAGTTCTTCTCCTGATCGGCTCAATCAATTGACGTGGTTTTAATAGCCAAAAGCTAAGCTGTATGAGGTTTAGTTTTCCTAAATCATTGGTTATAAAAAAGCCCGAAGGCAATAAGTGGGGGAAGGATTCCGCGTAAACTTGCCACGCCGATACGGTAAATCCTACCCAAGCGAATTTCTATCCGCTCCCTCAATGATCAACGAGCTGCTGGCTTCTCCTGGACATGGTCTCCGTAAGCATTGTTCTCTCTTTACTTCCCTCCTACTTGGTCTTCACTCCACCTCCCCGCCCTTGTGTAAGCTGTGCCAAGCCTCCCTTTACTAGGGGCCTCAACAAGAGGAACAAATCACCGGAGACACCGCTTTTGAGGCCCCCTAGTGCCACTTTTATCCGCGTTTATCGTACGGCGGACTGGGGTCGTCAGGGCCTCGATCACAGTGCCTCCACTCTCACACCGTCGATCAGCCGCTGATCTGCGAGATCCTTGTTGTAATTTGCCAGCCTCATAGACAATGCTTCGGCTCTCAGCCAAGGACCTTGCACTCTGCTCGTCAGCAGACCTCTCGTCAATTGCCAGCGGCGTGGCCATGCGCTGTACCATCTAACCCCAAGAGTAAGCGGGATGCCAAACTTGCTCAGGAGATTGGGCCCCTTCGGAGCCGCCAATGCTTTTCAGCGCAGCCAGAGAAGCAGGGGACAACTGCCATGCTTCCCCATGTTTTTTCAGGGGACCACCGGATGATCTGGCCCGGCTCTTGAGGCCGGGTGGATCGCCAGGGTGGCTGGAAACAAAGAGTGGAACACCGTCATGGGGATTCTTAGCGAGGACGGATTGTTGTTCGACCACGATGAGAGGACTGGTCAATTCACTTCACCCCTCTGCCCTGTTACCCCACACGATCTTAAGCGACTTTAATTGACTAGAATCTTTTCTCTGCCGCTCGCTTACGGACTTCCATGGCGCAATACCGCCCCATGAGCGAAGAATCCCAATACCATGTTTGCGCAGTGAGAATCAATAAGACAAGGGCGGTAGACTAAGCACGGCTGACAATGATGCAATAATTCTTTGACTTCTGTCACCATACAATTCAGGTGAGGAAACATGTACCATTATTGTGGCGCGTTTTAAGTAGACAGATCCCCTTGTCGTGAGGCTTTTAGACGCGGTGCATTGTTGTCATTTCTCGTATTTCTCAGCTTCAATTGAAAACGCAAGGGAGGACAAGAGCGGAGGTAATGCAGCTAGAAGGGCTTGATGATTGATATCTGTTTATTGGATGGCACCAGGTCATCATGCGTTGATACCTTATTCGCTACCGTTCCCCTCTATTGGTAGCCTGCTCCGATCGGCGCCTTAAGGATGCAAGAGGATAAATATAACAACGAATAGTCCCTTTCAGTGGACAATGTGCACATGTCGCCATATTGTTCCGTGGTTGCGCCATTAAAGGGCCGCCGGTAGTGCTACTTCAGCTGCTGCACGTGCATGTGATAGGTGAGGTCTCTGCAGCAACGGGCGTTTGGTGAGATGGTGACGATATCATTGGATCACTTGCTGGAAGTACAACCGCCGACTGTGGAGAGCGCTTCCTGGCCAATTACAGGAAAACAGCCTCTGAGTGATGACGATGAGGACGAGATGAATGATGAATGATGACTGTCGAGCTACGTTGCGACGTTGGCCTTATCTGATTGCACTGGTGTGACGAGTAGATCCAGGCGCCGTCGTCTGGGATCGGTCTCAGTTGTCTCATTGAAAACCGGTGAAAGAGAGTATGCACAGGAGGGATTGACCCCTCATCGAAGATGATCATGCCCGCGACTAGATGCCAAGAAGTGATATTCTTACGTCGTTGCTGCTCATCTCAGCTGGCTTTTCTGTGCAGCTCCCTGCGCTGCCACGCCACCGGCCTAACCGACCCCGATCCATGACAGCATATTGCACATAAGACATCAGAGCGTTAATTCGGTAGACTTGAGGGGAAATACGTCACGAGAATGGGAACAACGCAACTAGCCAAAAGCCACGGTCGCGAAAATAGGTCTGCTCCAGGGTTGTCCTCCTGCGGCCACTGCATCAATACGGTCTTACGAGCATATACGAGTTGATGGCTGAACTTAGCAAAGCCATAGCTCGGTGCACGTTTGCCAACAAAGCAATTCCAACGCAAAGCGTGCATGTAGCACCTTGGTTTGTTTTGTCGCCTTGACTTCTAGCCACTTGCGTGATCCGGGAATGATCTTGCAAGCGTACAAGGCAATGGCTGGGAAAAAGATTGTGTATAAAGAGGGCATCGTGGCCGTCAATCATCAAGGAATCAAGCTCTACCTCAACTCGCACTCTCAGCTTGCAGACTCAGCTTGCAGACCCAACTTGCACACTCAACGCCCAACCAAACTCGCAACCCTCGTTCAAACCACAAACCACCCGGCAAACCTGCAAAATGAAGTGCCTCGCTTTCATCGCGTCCTTCCTTTCCATGACGATGGTTCTCGCCGTTCCTGGCGATTACGGTTACGGAAAGGTTACCAAGACGGTGACGGTGACGGACACGATCACCAAAACGATCAAATACCCTGTCACCATCAAGAAGACGGAGACTGTCACCGAAACCGACACCATCACCAAGAAGATCAAGTACCCCGTCACCGTTACGAAGACTGAGACCGACACGGTTACGGACACGATCACCAAGAAGATCAAGTACCCAGTCACCGTCTACAAGACTAAGACCGACACGGTAACCAAGACCGACACGGTAACTGAAACGGTCACAAAGAAGCCCTACCCTTACAAGCCCCCATACTGAGTGAGAAGGTATGTAACTCGGAAACCGCTCCAACTGGTGGTAGAGACTGACACACCAAGGCTATTAATACCTAAATGAGGTAGCCGCTGCAAGTTGGGTGAGCTAGGCACTTTTGAGTGTTTGCTCCAGCGACACAATGGGTGACTAGGGTTCGGATGCCTCTGGGCGAGATGACTTTTAACATGACACTCCTTTTCATCAGGCTCAATCTCGCATACTGTCCAGTATGCTTTACCTGCTATTCTTTTATTAATCTTCTTCATCTACTTTTATTAAAGAGCTTAGGCCATTGGATTGGAACGCTACATACTTGATGGCGAGGATATTAAATTTTCTTCTTACGACATTCATTTATGTAACTAGAAATAGTCACGACATACCGACGGCACTCCAGCCGCCTCTGGACCAAAATTCAATTACCTGCAGACAGCAGAAGAGGACAATCAGATAGCCCACCGGTGACCCTTTCCAAGCTTGATGTGACAAAATTGACAAACACACTATGAGTAGCTTATGTGACCACTCAATTACCTTAAATATCTGGGTGGGATGTATTGTATATGTATTCTCTGAAGCTTACGCCTTTTGACGTCAGGGAGGTTTAGTCTTTTCTGGCGTTATGACTTGGGATTTCTATTTGTGGAGGTGTTTCAATATAGTTCAATTTGTAAAGTAACATGTACATCAGTATACATCCATGTTATAACCAAGGTTTTTACTGGTAAATATTGCCATTCAAACCATGAAGTCGCAGCCGGGACGCGAAGGGGACGAGGCGGGAACCTATTGTCATTGTTATTGCTGCTGCTGCTGCTGCTGCTGTCCTTGCTACAGGAACTCAGAGACTGTACTGCTAACAAGAGGTAGGAAATACCATTTGTCGATAAGACCATAGTAACAACACTAATTTAGCGACACGAACCTGGATCGAAAACACTGCTGGCGGGGCATGAAGACGGGGGAGAGGTTAACTCACAAAAGTATAAAGAAGAAGGAAAAAGAGAGTCACAAAACGCGGGGCGCGAGATTTAAATAAATCCCTCGGACGCGCCCGCTGCAGCTACGAACAACTAACAACTACAATAACAAAATATGAGAGGGTCGGGAAATACGCCCGGCCCGACTGCTCCCCTACTGTGCGTATACCAGCCTGTATTTGCAGGTTGTAGGGTAGTTCTACTTCTAGCAGAAGGACTACTTTTTTAAGCAATATAATATTAATCGGGCGTCAATTTAGGCTTAAAATACTAAATGCAATACTAAATGGGGTTTTTTTTTTCGTTACTATTGTTCCAGATCGAGGGCACGGGAGGGGAGATATACATCTCTAACAAGTGCCGCACACTGAGGGTGGTCTTGTCCGTATTTCTCCAACATTTTGGCCAGTCTTGTCATAGAAGCTGAACTTCCCTGTTTTATCTAGCAGATGGAAATGATGATGTATGCGATGAGCATTTGATATTCTGCCTATCTAAATGAGGGTCTTTAGATCAGGTCAGTCCTATAGACCAAGAGACTGACGATGATCTCGGATGACCTTGGACAGCCAAGAGGCTCCGGATCCTTCGGAGTTTTTGGATTTAACTAGCTGTAGATAAAATCAAGGAAAAGCTAGGGCTAGGGCTAGGTTGATGACGAAACTGCTGACGAGGCAGGTGGCAATGGACACCTATGACGATAAAGGAAAAGCTTCACGGCCGCCATAACCGCAAAAACCCGATATCCCGATACATGCGACATCCGGAATGTGGTGTCGAAGAACCTCAGACAGCGAGCATCCGTCAGCAGCAAACTTGCTGTAGTCAAAGTCATCTGTGAGAAGAGCAGGGTCCTGGACAAGACCGAGAAAATCTTCGCAGAACATGATTGAGATCAACTCTAGAAAACTCTCCCCGGGGGGAGGAGACGTGTGTGGCTTTTAACACATACAAAGGTTTGTGAGTCCGATATATTTTGCTGGGCTAGATTGAGAGTCCACTTGTGCCACCGTTGTGAGTGTTAAAAATGACTCAGTAATTCAACGTTCCCATGCATATAAGATGTATGTCCACAAAATTACGCCATCTCACGTGTCATATTCCAAGGGCTCCTGAAATGGAAATACATAATAGATGCTAGCACTATGTTACGGGCTAGGAAAAATGAACCTTGTGTTGAAACCAAGATAGAGGTGTCGGTTTCCTGTAAATAAATCTGGAAAGGGAGTACGACTTGAAAAGTTTCTAAGATAGCTTTTGTCGTCGAACCATCTTCGAAATCTCCCGCCATTCGATTCCAACAGCGTGTTATAGAGTGTGATGACCACCGAGGAACAACGGATTCTATGGCTAAAACTGCAATCAGTTTGAAAACACTTGGGTTGACTCTGCTCCAAGGTGGCCCGTTTCTTTTCCAAACAGTGTCTTAATAAAATCCACGCTGGTAAGGTTTGAGGTTTTAGGCAAAGCAGACAGCGCGGCGAGGTTTTTCTTCCATTGCTCTGCAAACCAGGCTGCCTTCGCCAAGTTGACACCGTTGGCGATCATATTCTCCTGTGCCTTGGCAAGTAAGAGAAGTCAAAACTGTTGGTCTTGCTTGAGCTTCGCCCCCAGAATGTTACTGGTTTCGACAAGGATAAGGTAACGGCGGAGGGCTTCCCAGTTCAACGCCGCCGCAAGGGCGTTGTTCGGTCCGAATCCGAGTGATTTGTAAAAGCTACCGGCTTCTTGGGAGGTGCTTTTCTCTCTTTTAATATTTCCCTCGGAGTCTGGGGACCAGATATTGGCTCGCTCATTGAAAGCTGCATCAATGCTGCGAGCTAGTTCGATTTAGTGTTTGCTTCTGTACTTTGCATGGTTACGTATCCTCGTAGATTCCGGGAGTCGTGGCATCGAGAGAGCGCTCATTGTTCAGATCGAGCTTCTGTGTCGGATGCGCGGATGTGGAATGAAGTAAAAGGGAAAAGGCGAAAGCCAAAATTGAGAGTTTCATATTTGCGAAGGTGACTGGGAATAGCTGGTCGTTTCGAGTGATGAATTGACTCGTTAATAATATGTTTTAATTGAGAAGGTGAATGAGGAAGTGATCAGAGAAGGACGTGTCGCAACTCGGATGGAAACGCTTCCATTTTATACATTACGGCTCATGCGCGCATTTCCAGCCGCTGATCTCCCACTAGCAGTGTTGGTATTGACTCACATCTCCCATGCCAGTATGAATTTTCAAATGCCGGCGGTCTAAAAATAAAGGCATATGCAGTATGAGATCGGCGTTGTGCCCCTTCCCGCTAGGATGGATTGTAGATGTCTTGCACTGACTGACTGAAAGCGCATTTAGGGAGCAAAAGGCCAAGCAGAAAGAGCCTATTTTGAGCATGTAAGGCATGTTAAACGGGATCTATGAGCTTTTCTTACTGTGGGAATAGATTGGACTAGTGCATCAATTATGACGACAACTACGGTACCAGATGGAGCAAGTCGTCTATATCTGTACCGCCTTCACTATGTACGCCCTAGAAGTAGCACTCAGTCTGACGGAATACACATCATTTCTTATCATAGTTTGAAAGTCTCACTCTTCTCCGCAATATATTCAGCCAACAAAAAGGTAACGTAAGGTCAACATGCAATGTACTCACGCACACGTTCTCTGAGAACCCAATGTCTGTGCAATCAACTGACCATGAAAATGACCAGTAGTTTCCCCAATATTCGGGTTGGTATGGTGATCTTCGAAATACGCCGAGTGTTCGTCCCGTCTTGAGACAGTTGCCGTATTGGTCTTGTATCGACTCGGCTGTCGGAGAATCTCGATATCTGCCGTGACGTTCTTAAGGGCCTACAAAAAGGTTGAGAAGAAATTCTACAGTACGCCAGGAACAGAAAGTCTGAGGAGTCTCTAATTGTGACGACAGGGCTGCAAGTGGCTGTGGGGGGAGGAGTTAGAGGCGGTTGATGATCCAACACAACCCGGGTCCTTCGTCGGCCGCTTTTAAGACACACAACAACGACCGCCATATCCAGGTACTAGATGCCAAACAAGACATAATACTTAGATACCACACAGTCAACACCGCGGGACTTTACCTTTGCGCTGAATGGCTACTTTTGGAGACTAATATTCCGCCTCCCTGGGGAATGGTAACTCCCTTCAAGAGCGCAACATCTCGGAGAATTCTACAACATATAACCAGGCACCGCAATTTACCACCGTCTAGCTACTTTCGGGAAGACTGCGAGCAAGATACTACTGGACTTGATGATTGTCCTATCGGTGGTGGATCGCAACACCACAATAGATAACACTCAACCGCCCCACCCACCAAAAAAAATCGACGAAATTGTTAAAAAGAAATTGGATAGCATTGCGAGGCAATTTTGCTCCCAGCAGGGCTTGAACCTGCGACCTTCGCATCACCAACACTAGCAAGTAGTAGTATTAGTACGAAGCTCTAACCAACTGAGCTATGGAAGCCGTCCGATTTGTTGTGCAGGTCGCCGTACTTTTTGACTACTTGATCCACCATCCTCTGCATTTTCTTGGCCGCGGGGAACTTTACGCTGAGCGCCGTGAACAGCTCGATGGATAGCTCGAGGTCGCTGGTCGCCTTGGTCTCCTCCAGCACTGCCGCTAGGTTATCTGGTTGAGCCGTCACGGCATAGATGAGGGACAGTGTCGAGGTGAAAACGGAAAGAAGATTTAACCAGTTATATGCAAACCTTTTCTGCCGGTGCATGTTTGTGGCTTGGCGGATGGACATGGAGGCGGCCTCTGCGAGGATCTTGATGCGGTGTTGATCCAGCGTTGGAAACAGGGGCGTTGGTCGGTAGAGCATCGCGAGGTGGGTGTAGTAGTTAAAGTCGTACCAGCTGCTGGTCAAATGCGGCACTTGGGCGTTGATGTCGGGCAGGGGGAACGGCATGTTGCGGCGCCAGTCGATAAGCTCCTTGTGTAGTGACCGCAGTATGTCTTCTCGTTCGTGCGTGTCCAGTAGAGCGACTCTCCGATTTGAGTACACCAGCGTGGCCATTTTGCCGGCAATTCGCCTCAGAGCCAGGATGTGGAGAGGTACAGCCATCATGGAAGGGTTAAGAGAGGTGGGGGTTTGGATGCCGTCGGGTGTTACATCCTCTTCATCGACATCGGCAAAAGGCTAAGGTTGGGTATTAGCTGGACCACTCCAGAGAATTGTATCATAGGAATTCCTTACCGAGACATCAATGTCATCTTCGTGCAAAGCAAACGGCCTCCCGAGTGCTAGCGATACCACACTTGAGGAGGACGATGTCGTTAGCAAGTGTGTGTCACCACAATCAGGGTTTCCGCCTACCGATCCATCATGTAGATGGAAAAGAAAACCCGTTTCCGCCTTTCGACAACATCGTGTGGTAGTCCTTCATAAGTCTTGGATGTGTGAAGACCCATACCGAGAGCTATACGAGCAGCTAAGCCAACAAGGAACCACGTATCTGTTGGGTGATTAGTGTGAGGATCCCGATGACCAGATGGAGGTTTATACTTGGCCCGAGTTGGTTAAAGAACGAGTATGAGACTTGCAGCGCAATGACCTCCAGAGCAGCCTATGGGAGTGTCAGAATGCATTGTTGATCTGGACGTCTTACGTACCATGTCTCCATACTCGAGAGCCGCCTCGAAATATGTCAGAGCTTTGTCGTAATACAGCATGGACTCTGACTCTTCAGCCAATGTAACGGAGCAATATGCCGTAGAGCCGATTGCTAAAACCATCCAAATTCTGAAAAGAGACAACGGAGATTGGGCCAAAGGGGCATCCGGGTTTGAACGGACGAAGTGAAGAGTGGCAGTGAACTCGCTCCGCTGTATAATCGGGTACAGCGTATGTGAGTGGGCAAAGTAGAAATCTACCAAGCGGCTAACCTTGGTATCGTCGGTGAGGAGAGATAAGTGGGCGACGGCCTCATCGGGTGCCGCGATAGCCGAGAGGGGGTAGTCGCCGAACAAAATCGGATCGCACGCGGTAGGGTTTCCAAAGTTGTTGAACATGAAATTGTTCAGCATCGTCGACGGAGACCCGGCGTTGAACTGCTGCAGAGTCCGGTCTTCGTCGTCGTCGTTTGCAAAGACGAAATCGGCCTTATCGGGAGTGAGGCGTCGAAGCACCATCTGCGTGAGTTTCGCAAACGAGAGGCCGGACGAGGAGCCGAGATGTCGCTCCGCCGTGGCTTCGAGCGACAGGTGTTTCAGCTCTTCGTCGAGAGAATGTGGCGTCTCTCGCACTGATCTCGGGGCAGTGTCTTCGGGATGGATTTCCAAGTCGCCCCAGGATCCGTCATGGGAATAAAAGGCCGGCGGACAGGTGCCGTCTGGGTCGATGACGACCAACTCATCGTGAAACTCATCCGGGAATTGTTCTGGATTTTGACCTGAACATGAGATTTCATCTGCGAGAGACGCCTCTTCATTTGCCGCGGAACTCGGTGCCCGCGGCGAGCCAGCAAGTTGGGTTTCCAAGTCCTGGATTCGGCTCTCTAGGCTGCGCACATAACTAGGTAATAAGTCAGCCCTGCGACCACTGAGCTGAAGAATCATTCACGTATGTGACGACTCGATTGCAAATGACCAACGGACAATTCTTACCCAATCGGATAGGACGCTGTTTGCCGGTCATCGTCCAGGAAGCTGCAGGCGATACGGGCCTTGTGGCAGTTTTCGCACTGGGGCAAAGCGCGGTCGCATCTCTTCTTCCGCTTGTGACATCGCGAGCACGACGTTCTAGCGTAGGCTGTTGCAAAAGGGGGCGCCATGGAGAAGAGAATACGCAGCTGCAGATCGAGACGGGCGATAAAATTCCGCAGTAAGAAAAGAGGAGAGGGAGGGTTGGTTATCTTGATCGAGTTGGGGGTGCGTCTGCGCTTTATCGCGATATCGATCTTGTCCCATCCCCCGTTTTCCCCGCATCATCTCCTGCACGATTGATAGGTCCAGTTGGCCATCGCCATGACTCAGATCCGATAAGGCCTCCCCTCCCCAATCATGGCAGCTGTTTTGGAAATGCCCACTAATCTACATACTAGACTCGATCAGAGCTTAGAGCCAACATGGATGGACATAATCACCTGGATTCCCGAGTAGGTAGGTCTGCAATGCTGCCTCTACGGGCTTGTGAGAGTAGTCATGGCCATCATAGGCCCAACCCTTGCGTCTCACTGTGGCTGTACTACAGGATTCATGCGTATTGATCCTTGGAAACAAGTGCCCTTGAAACGTATCGGCAGCCAACTCATCGTAAATTATGCTAACCCGTTTGGATATCTTATTGAATAGCAGGACGAATCCGTCGTCGATGTCTTTGTGCAGTGGAATGTGGGACGTAGCGCGACGTGTCAACTTAACCCTGGTTATGCGCGATGCCTGAATGGGCCACTGTAGCGGCTTGCTCCCAGTCTACCTCGTCGAAGACATCGATGAGACTTTCCCCTCGTCTCCATCGCATACCTCTGAGTGTTGAAGGAACCAGCTTTACCACCCCTTCCTGTTGTTAAACTCGCGAAAACGACCTTGCCATGGTCTGGGCGACCCACAATAATCGCACCAGCCTTTGATTCAAGCATATTGAGTACATTCAATGTCAAGACAAAATTTCTCTTGGCGATGAGACTGGCGAGGTATCATATACCCAGTGTAACTTGCTTTACAGGTTTCAACACGACCATGTTGCTGCCTGCCAATGCCGAGCTATGCTTCGAGGCGGTCATACTGAGCGGGAGATTCCACGGTGTAATCCGCCCGACAATACCAATTGGCTGGCGGACCATATACGCAAGCTTTGTATTGTGAGCCTAGTCACACAATGTTCGTCCGCGTAGTTATCGAGAGCAACCGGGCACGGCTTTCCTGTTCCCCACACACATCAAAGACTCCTCTCTTGAATCGGGGCTGGGAATCACGCACCATTGTCGAGAGTCCGAATGGTTTCGAGGGTCTCCGATTTTCCCAGATTAGATCAGCCAATTTAGGCATGAGCTTCTCATCATCTGAAGGGCCAAGATCCTTCCATGCCGGGACTAGAAGTGCTTTGAAAGCAACTTCGATGGTGGCGTCGACGTTGTGTTTGACAGTGGCGAAGACAGCTGTAATCTCCAGCTCAGTCTCGCTGCGCGCCTATATTGATTTGGAGGGGAAATGTCTATCTGGGACTCATTGCATCAATATTTTTACCCTCTTTTATCCACCAGCTCACTGTTGATGAAACCACCCACGGCTGTTCAAAGGGGCCGCATTGGGAGCATTGAAACGGAACAGATACTAGAGCAAGTTACCGTAGGTAGTTGCCGCGACTTTTCGGTGTGCCGAAGCAAATTCCGTGGCTGTGGTTGATGTTTCGCAAAACGAGGCGTCGTACTAAGGCTGCAAAACGAGGTAGCGGGGCCCATAATCAGCCCAAAGTACCAAGCGTAGATTGTCGGAGAAGCCGACAAGACGACACTTTCATAAATTTACAGACGGATTGATACCTTATCGAGCCGTCAACCCCGCTATTATCGGAGCACATGAGAGCGGCTCGTCCGACACACCAGCAACATGTTCATGACGTACTTGTAGATCGGACATATCGACATTGCCAATTGCTCATCCTAGCTTGTCGAGGATATCTGCAAGCCAATGATGGACGATTATTTCCCTCGACTTTTGTTCATTTTTCCGCACAATGATCAGCATTACGCTAAAATAGGTAATTGATGTAGATTCATTTGACTCTTAAAGTGAATTTACAAACCAACAACCGCCGTCGCTTTGACTTCCACAATCAAACGAGGATCAGGCAGTTCCTTGACACCAATCGTTGCCCGCGCCGGGGCACTGTCCCGACTTGGAAAGACTTTGTTCCATTCTTCGTTCATCCCAGCGTACTGAGATTTCATATCCAAGATGTAGACAACCGCATCGATGACGTTGAGAATTCCACCAGCCCCATCCGTAGCTCCCTTGATTATCTCGTCGATGTTCTTGTGGACGGCAGCGGTTTGCTCTCGGATGTCAAGAGTGTAAGTGCCGTCGGCGTTCTCCGTCACACCTGGGTAGCTCCCGTCCGGCCGCCGGCATGCGATGCCAGAGACGTAGATGGTTTTGTGTGCGGCGGCAGGACTAATGCGGGCATGGGGATATCGAGTTGGCCCCTCGGGCGCAGTCGGATCCAGTAGAAAGGCTTGCCCGTTGGGAGACATGTTTAGGCTTGGGAAAAGGTTGACGGCAGTAATTCTGAACAAATAAGATGATAAATCGTGAGAAGACGGTTCAGTGTCTGGTTTATTGTGCGTTTTGGACTTCGAAAACTGGGGATTTCTACATATTTCCTTGTCACCGATGTCACTGGCTGACTTTTAAACTCGAGGTTTGTCGGAACAACCGAAAGGTAACAGCCGGAACCCACAGCAGCCATGATCGCCAGTTTCGGACAAGCCGTCGAACAGTCATTCTTTATCTAAGTGCGGTGACGATGGGGCTCTTGGACAAACCGTTGCATTTTCGTTTGATCATGGACACAAACACATCAAATGTGGACTCCAAATAATGCACAATACAATCTTGTAATATCTGTGTAGACTTTCTGCATCGACCGTATTCGCATGGTCATCATGTAACAGACGCAATTGGCCTTTTCCCACCACGACATGACTTTCCGCTTGGCCCATCTTAGAAACAACCAATCCGAACAGAATTGGGTGAGGATGTAATCTTTGAAGTTATCTCTACCATCGTTCTCCTAAAGTTGGGGGTCTACCGTAGCCAATGTAGACTAGAAGTCAGCCTGCTCTTCGAGGCGCCAAATTGACATTTTGATTTGGAAGCATGAATCGCTTGCGAGTAAGGTGGAAAATAAAGTATTATCGGGCTCTTTCATATTCTAACTGCTTGTATGCTAAATTCTCCAAACAATCACCATGTGCTGCCGCAAATAATTTGTCACCACCATATCTATATTATGGGCACCTTTGCTGCCTTCAATTTTGTTCAACTTCTTCTCCCTTCTCGCCAATCTTGTCGTCATCATCCTTTGCATCCTTATCGGATTCAACAGAAATGGACTCGTTGTCACGACGATAGCCCCAGTAGTTGTTGTTGCCAGCTTCAATAGAAACGGAATTTGTTGGACGAGGGTATCCCCGGGGGTTATGGCCAGATTCGTTGAACACCGAAGATATACGACGACGGTGGCCCTTGAGGTTAGCGTCGGATTCAAGAGAAATCGATGATGTAACACGACGGTGGCCCCAGGTTATGGAGGTGAAATTTGGGTGTTTCTCATTTTCGTCTGTCGATACAGACCCAACCACCTGGACCTTGAGTTGTGTCGGTACCTCCGTGATCCGAAGGTTAAAGTATGAGCGAAGCGAGGGAAGGCAGGCGATTATGAGAGTGAGGTTGCAGTCAAGGGTAGCCAAGAGCACTGGAGATTTTAGTTAGCCTGATTGGAGGCAGACAACTGAGAAAAGCGGTACTGAGCAAACATACCAAGCAAACTGGTTGAGACCTGATTCTTATTCGGTGCAGTTTCAATGGCGACAAATGGTAAAACAGCAAGACCAACTGTAAGCAGGCCAAGGAACAACGTGCAATACGCCACGATTTTGACCGAAGTCTTCAGCTCTAGTTTAGTTATGACAAGCCAGGGTAGGAAAAAGACTAGGGGGATATTAGCACTGCAACGAAGCCATAGAGTCAGATCTATAGCATACGAAAAGCATCTCCAGCAACATGGAGGGCCCATGAAACATGGAATACGGTTACGGCCTTGGTGGACGGACATTTTGATGTAGGGTCCAGGTCCCTAGAGAATGCATGTTAGATTTCGGCCTCCCACAAACCAAATGATTGAACATAGACGGGAGACTGTACTCACCAGTGTGTGTGGACTGGCAGGCAAATCATGATGAGTGTCAAGGTGCTCGCCAAATACGCCAAAGCGATAAAAATAGCTGTGGCCCATAGAGTTGTCCTTCTTTTTACCATAAAGGAAGGGAAAATTTGCGAGTACGATGCGAGAAGTGTCCCTTTGGCGAGATATATGGCAGCTAAGACAGCAACGGACCAAAACCAGAAGTACTACAAGTTACATTAGCCAGTTGTTGTTGTTGTTGCCACGAGGCCAGGCGGCTTGTTGAACTTCACCTTGAACAGCATAGTGATATCATCTTGTTCGCCACGGTAATTTTGCAATGAGAGCAATACACCTGCATCCAGGGCTCCGAGTTTCATGAACTTGACGTTGAATGAGGTTGCGACGGTGGCCCAGATCCAGGAAGAGCACATGAGAATGTCACTCCATGCCCATCTTCGGTTCTCAATCTTGAGGCGAACAAATAGGCGAGCTATGATGATGGTACCGGCCACGGCGATGAGAAGCCAGCCAACCACCTACCGTGAGCATTTGGTTAGTGGGGAGATTGGATGTGGGTGGGTAGGGATCTGACCAAAATGACTGCTGGGCCTGGGTCACTGAGATGCATGGTTCCCCGAAGAAGCGATGATCGAATGTGGAGGATGATGTTTAAAAATCCGAGACGGTAATTTCAAGTCTCACAGACTTTCTTAGTCGAGTATGTATCCCGGTGGATGGATTGAGAGGTAAGTTTGAGCCGTGGGAGATGGCGAATATAACGCTCTTCTCAAGGATGAGGTAATCCAGATTTGCTTTCTCCGGAGAGTCGAGATCGATCTGTGGCTGACTTACTCGAGCTGCAAACAAGCCGGTTCCGATGCTATTCTAGCCAGGTTCAGGTTTCACATGGTGGTTTCAGTACGCTAAGAGAAAGCTTGCGGCAGCCCACTAATCATGTTGATCCAGAACCGTCGATGGCATTCCTTAAGGTTGTAAACAGCATTCCTCACGTTAGCTAATCCGAATTGATAGGGCAGGAGATCGTCACGCTTTGGGATGAATCACCAAACGCGGAGTCGGCAGATCCGCTGGTCCAGATTAAATAGTCTAGGCGCTTGCCTACTCAAAGAGCAAAGCCGTTCTCGGGCCGCCCGATTCTCAGGGTATCCTGCGATCCGATAGGTACTCATTGTTAGCCATACAATAGCAGGCCCACGGCACTGCCCTATTAACAAAAACGGCAGGATGGCGAAACGCACGACTCGCAGGCCGTCATGGCACCGCGCGATATCCACAGCGAATACGAACGGCGACTGCAGAAACCTCGGCAATCATACTACTCTGCTGCCAATTCCCAGTCGTCCATTTCATCCCAAAACAACCTGCGCTAAATCTTTGGTTCGCCGACGGCTCAAGCACGGTAATTTTTCAGCTCGACTACATGGCATCCCGGTTGAACGACTGCAGCAATTTAAATTTGAAGCATTGAGGATTCATTTCTGAATGTATTTCTGCCTTAAGTTTATTCACCAACTAATATTCTACTGGTCTGTGTAGGGTAGCCAATCTCGGAGCCTCTCTCAAGTGGGCTATAGGGTTAAGGAATAGTGATGAACCGACTCACTCTCTGCGATGCTATTGCAGCATCTGAAGTATCTCTCTTAGATTCATGGAGAGATCTTAGCTACTCGTACTTTGGATTGCCAACTTGCACAGGGTAAGGATGTGAAAATTAGGACATGAGGTATTCTTGACATTGTATACAAGGCTTGACTAGGGTCTGAGCTCATACTCCAGATCATAGGCCATTATGGACACAAGGAACCCAGAGCATCGACCTCTTTATTTCGGCTCGTCTCAATCAGGTTCAGGCTTGAGAATTTGTAAAGGCTACGCACTTCAGATATCTCACTGGGTGCACACTGAAGACACTCTGAGGTTTCGGGTGTATGGTCCATGGCAACAAGGAGTGCCTATTCTGTAGCTGAGATGCCAATCCAGGAACAGGACGGCGGCGGCCGTGGGTAATTGCTTTAATATAAGTGCTGTAAGAAGACATTACCCGATCGATAACCTTCTCGGTAGAGCCTTCATAGTGATTCTTTGCTGCGTGGAGGGAGATATGTTAAGAGGTCCGGTCAGTATCCATTAGATATGAGGCTAGTTGTTGTCGTCAGATGGAGGTTAAGTGATCTCAAGAGCACTCAAGATTGGGCCTGTGATTGTCTCCCAGAGCCAATTTCGAATCTTCCGGCGTTCTATGTCATTTTCTTGCGATTTTGCCCCGATATTTGCAATTCCGAGGTGAGGCAAAGCTATCCAGTGTACCTGGTGTCGCTCGATGAATAATGCATCACAACGGAATTCACTTATGTTGATAATGGTAATCGGACCGTGCGTAACATCTTCTTTGATCATTTTCTCGTTCGGTATTGTCAAGAAACCCTCGAATTCCGGTTGTTTGCGGATCTCGATGAGAAGCTTGTCAAGCTACTTTATTACTTCGACATGTCCACTTGCGTCAGTCCCCCAGAGCGCTTCACGGGTTTAATCGCCAGAATTTTTATGCCCAGCACTAAGTTCTTCTATCTGTTTGCGAAGCCGGGTGAATTGTTTTGCAAGCTCAGGATGTTTCCCTTGGAGGTCAACCACGTCGGACCGCGTTTCCTCTAGTGATCCTGCGACCAGGCCCTGGCCCTGCTCGAGGAAATTGAATGCAACTAACGGCCCTTTGGTCTCAAAGAATACCACGGTTGCTGCGTCTGTACATAGCCCATACATTTGGCTGAGAATGTCCTGTTTGTCTGCATTGTGGATGGCCCGAGAAATCCGCTTCGAGACGAGTTGCATGGCGGTTTCCATAGTCTCGTAAGCTCGTTTTTAATCTGGGATTCTGGTAAGGCAACGAAGTCACTCTCTACTAGCTGTGATTCTGGTAATGTCGAACATGTTTGGGCGACGAAAAGTGGGTTAGTAACATGCAATGGCGTTTTTAAGGTCTTCCATGGCTCCTATTTTTTAAAACTCGTGACGGAATCGATGGCTTCTTTAAGGTCTAAGATTTACCTTGGTTTAAAATATTTGTTCAGAAGATGATAGCCGAGCCTGTGCAACCGTCGCGGACGATCTGAATGGTCCGCTGAAAGCGCTTCCTGCGCAGCTAGGACGCGCTCTCATAGTATCCATCTTGGCGGCCGGTGACACAGTGAGTCGCGAGTGATTCGCAATGAAGGTCGAATACGTCAAACCCAGATCTCTTGAAAATATGGTAGTCGTAGGAACAGTGATATGAACGCTTTTCGGGCTGCCTGCTCAAGAGTCTCAACCGAGGTCGGGCAACGGTGAGGATTGGTGAAAGATAGGCGGGTAGTAGCTTCCAAAAAGAAAATGCTCATAAGAAACGATGGGAAGGTGGTCTGTATTTATTAATAAAATCTATTGAAATGGGAATTTGCCATTGAAATTTCCATTGAGTACTTGCCAAACAGGGATAGCGGCAATTGCCTGTTGAAAGTGAGGCGAACTTAGGGCGTTTGAAGGCGTCCAAAGGCGTACGTAGCATTGCTCCGCCTCAAACGCGAATGCTAGGCAGAAATTTTACTTTGAGCTATCCTCTTAACCTATGTATGATACTGTAATCACCTCCTCTCAATGAACACCTTCCATTTCAATGCAAGGCAGAATTCCGCCCAGAGCTTCATTTACACTGGGTAAATGAATCGCAGCTGAGTTAGCCGAGTCTCGAAAATGAAAATGGTGGAAATGAGCGTCCAATCATCATGTGTGATATCCCCCCTCATGTCAGCCGCTGCCTTAAGTCGCCCTATTTAATCACTAGTCTGTCCGCAGCCGTTTGCCTCGCCACTCTGCATAGCCTCCTCGACGCCTCGCGAGGAGATAAAACTGGATACGACCCCTCCCTGTCTTTTACCGAGAATGGATTTTCTTTTAATGCCGTGTTCATTTGCTTGTGCGAGATAGCCTTCTATACCTCCCACTGATTTCAGGGAAGAACGTCCAATACGCAAATCCGACGCAATGAGCTATGCACCCGGAAAGAGCTCACCTACAATGGCTTCAGCGACCCCAACGACGATTTCAAAGGGGAAATCGGAAATGCCTGGAGAAATGCCATCAATATGGATGAAATCGTCACCATCTGAGGGCACCAAAATCCCATCAGGCGGGGAGTCTCTTTCCTCAGAGGAACCCGTAACTTCTCAGTCTAAGGAAGCACGAACCCTCACTTCGACAATGACGCGTCGCTGGTTTCAATGTCTGAACGAAGCCCGAGTCAGCGAAATCAAGAAGTTGATATCCAGTGGTATAGACGTCAACGGGGCGATATACGTTAATTATGACCGATACGAAGACCGATACGAAGACCGATACGACGACTGGTACGAAAACAATCCAAAGCAAGACGCAGAAGTGAACGGGATTGAGCTAGGCCAAGATGAACTTGAGAAACTCTTAATTGAAACGGACAAATATGACATCGAAATCCCGATTCACATGGTGGTCAACACGTCCTTCAATGTCGCGAGTGTGCTTTTGGAAGCAGGGGCCGACGTTGACCTGGCCTACAATGACCCTCACACTAACATGTACTCCGGCACTGCTCTACAACGAGCTGCCGGGATATGTGCTGGCAGCCAGGGATTGGAAATGATGCGGTTACTACTGAGCCATGGCGCAGATGTCAACAGTCGGTCAGGCCCGAGGGGAAGTGCTCTACAATGCGCCGCCCAAAATCTGGACGAGGATGCCGTCGAGATAGTACGGCTGTTACTCGATCACAATGCAGATGTCAATCCCCCGCTAGGTATCGAGGGAACGGCTCTGCAATCTGCTGCCCAAAACTCGGGCAAAAAAGCTATTGAAATAGTCCAGCTGCTTCTGAGTCACGGCGCAGATATCAACGCTTCACCCGGCCGCCATGGAACGGCACTGCAATCTGCTGCCCAAAACTCGGGCAAAAAAGCTATTGAAATAGTCCAGCTGCTTCTGAGTTACGGCGCAGATGTCAACGCGTCACCCGGCTGCCGTGGAACAGCACTACAATCTGCCATCTGGAAGCAAGGCTCTGAAATGCTCGAGGTAGTAGAGCTACTTGTCAGCCACGGCGCCGATGTTAACGGTCCTCCAGGCCCCGAGGGAACTGCTCTGCAATTGGCTGTCCGGAATCAAAGTGAGGCAGGACTTGAGGTTATCAAGATTCTTCTCAGGCACGGGGCAGACGTTAATGCTCCGCGCCACTTTTGGACGGGAACAGCACTACATGGTGCCGTTCAAACCAGAGGTTACAAAATGCTCGAGATAGTAAAGCTCCTCCTCGAGCATGGTGCAGATGTTCATGCTTCACATGACCGCATGGGAACGGCGCTGCAACATGCAATCGACTTCCGGCTCAGTGAAAGATCCGAGATGGTTCCAATACTTCTCACGCATGGGGCAAATGTTGACGATCTACCAGACCCAAGAACAATGGTCAAATTGGCTGTGAGACGAAACGATACTGAATTGCTCCGGATTTTGTTGTTGGTGGGTGTCAAGGTCAATGTCAATTACGATGATCCTGATCCTGATAACGAGGATGATTATGATGCTGTTTGGGCCGCTACCGACCAGAACAATACGGAGATGGTAAGGCTGTTGCTTGGAGCCGGGGCAGATCCCGAGGGGGTTTTGGTACGTGATCCTATTACTCTGGTTCCTGAAACAAGCCTTGAAACTTATACTTCAATGTAGAATAAGCCGCCAATAGTACGAGCAGCTTGGAAAGGAAATCTTGACATCGTTAAACTTCTCCACAGTCACGGCGCCAACATAGACGCCGTTGACAGGAGCAAGGGCCCAGCAGTTGTGGGCGCTGCCCTTTCAGGACATGGGCATGTCAGCTCATGGCTGTTGGAGCATGGCGCTGATGCCTCTGACGCATCGGAGTGGGAGACGTTGCTGCGCAATCAAGGGATGAACGACTTGGAAAGATGGACACCAATTCCTAACAACTGCTTTGACGAGTTACGGCTATGGGAGTTCGCAACAAAGTCATCGGATTTCGAAACATGTGAAGGGCTTTGGAGAAAAATCAGTTCCACATGTTCCAGTTGGAAATACACCGGACCAGTCTGGTACTGGCAGGTGCCGGAGTTCATCTTGGACATCGTCGAAGACGGCAAATCCGATATCAACCTCGATCAAGAGGTCATTTTGACAACACTATTGGCACCTGCGGAATCGAGGAATAACACTGAAAATATTCAATGTTTCCGAGCATGTACTTGGACAGAGTTGATTGAAGAACAATTGGGCAAGGAATTTCCTGACGTCGCACACTTTCTAGACCGACTACTTGCCCATGTGGTAGAGCACCTCCAAGAGCTCAAGTCAGGCGATGCTTGTAAGTCTTCATAAATCTTTTTCATTCGGCTATTAACACTAACAATGTTAGCAATGTATATTCACAAGTTCCCTGACGGACTGATGTCAGATGTATGGTGCACTTGGGACAGCGTCTACATTAGCGCTGTCGATGGCTATGACTTACGCCACAGAACATTGTACTGGGGCATGGACACTGTTTGTAAGGCCTTTCGCGGTAGAGATCCTGAGGAGATGGTCACGGTGTCCAGAGGCAGGTGGGCGTTAGAGCGCTTTGAAGTTCCACCACCAACCGACGCCACAGACGACGATTGCAATTCGTGGAAGACCTATGGAATCAGACCAGCAATGACTCTCTGGCATGGGACTCTCGAGCTAACGGCAACGCCATATGACTGCTGGCAGAACTTGTTTGAGCTTCGCCGCAGCAGACTGGTCGAAGTCGAGAGGTTTTACCACCACACCTCTGATGTGGAAGAGAAAAGGAAGGATCACAATGGCAAGGGCCTTGAGCTGTCCTTCCCGTTGATGATAGCTCTCACTGCCGTTGAGTTCCCTCTATTTGTGGACGGTGGTGTGGTATTTGCTGGGTACAATACAGTATTGGTGCCAATCCAGGTTAAAGGCAACGTGGCGCAGTTTCATCTCATCACAAACAAGGAATTGAAGGGTCAAATCAATCCACACACCGTTGATTTAGGGCCACGACTGAAGACCAACAACTATCACCAGTTCCGGAACATGCGGTGTTTTCTCGGCTGGTGTGAAGTCGCCCAGATCAACCTCGGAACGAGAGGTCTGCCAGCCAAAATTGACTACACCGGCAGCCCTGAGAAAGGCAAGTCCCTCCAGATGGATGGATTCACGGCTGTCTCACAGTTTGGAGCTTCAGCTCCGCTGTCTGCCATCATGGGACTGGAAACCAACTTCAAATACACCAGTCATCGGCTTCAATTCACGCCGTTCGGAGGGTATTGCAAGCTCCTTAGAGACACGGCGTTGGAGTTGGCCATCATCTACGACGCTGCGAAGAAACGGTGCTGGTTGGCTCCAAAGCTCAGCTTATTGATGCATATGAGTCAAGCATACGCTCTGGCATGCCCTGGCTCACCTCAGAACCGCGTGCCATTCGTTGACAGTCATTCCGATGCCGCCGAATTGATTCAGATCCTTGAACCTCTTGGTGACACTCCTGTCCTCGGTGTAGAGACCGACGGCCTCCGCTTTCGGCAGTTGATTCTTGGTCTTAATGCGAATTTGCTTACCACTGTTGCTGCTACGCAGAAAAGCACCCACAAAAGGCTCTACGGCTTTGAGTTTATGGATGTGGTGAATTCGCCTGGTCGGGGCACTTGCATGAAATCTATTTCTATATCTTGTACGGGGAAGTGGCTCCACGTTGTCAATGATGTTGACGCGGTTGTTGTATGCTCCAATATCGACAATGTCATCACAGCTGTTACCAGTACGACCAGCGGCAACGGCCCGCCAATCGGTTCAGGCAATGCCAAGGTATGCTCTACGATTCCAGAGGGCCTGGATTACCTTGCTATGACTATCCCATGTCTTACTCGACTCTTACACCGCAAGGGTGTTGATTATTCGGCGAGAACCTCTTCAAATGGTATAAAGCCTGAGGTATCGAGATATAGGGATTTGAACTGGTACTCCTTTTTGCGGCGCCTACATCTCACAAAGAGTACCAATGACGAGAAAAATGTAGATTGGTTGGAGCAATTATTGAGGGAAGCCTATTTGGGCATTCCGATCCAGGATTCGAAAGTCAAGCAAGCGCTGGGATCAAGTATGCCTACTTCTGGGGCTGTAGTATTTGGGGGTTTCATTGTGGAGGGTAAAGCGAAGGCCTGATGAGTAGATGCATGCCAGTTTAAAGACGTTGGTGATCCGAGACGAGATACCATTTGTTGCCGGTCAGCTCTGCAGCTCAGCAGATTGGAGTATGTAATGATTTCTTTGTTCATCCTCACATCACTGCTAGTACATACAGTTTGACCTTCAAGGATGAGAATCTAGGGGCCGCTGAGGGGTGTCAATCGAAAGCATATCAAACACAATTGTTATTGTACAATGAAACATTAGACACTTTCGAGTAGATCTACGGATAATTGTCTTATAATTTTGTGCACATGCAAGCGGTTTCAATATTATCGAATACATCACACAGCGCCGTAGGATTTACGAACTAGCATCCCAAACCAAGTGCAAATTATTCTTATTATCACCGACAGATTCGAAAATAAAGGCCAACAACGTTTTTGTGCTCTTTGCCTTCTTCATTCACAACTATCGGATCCACTTCGACTTTTGATCCGCACCTTTGTCGGAGGTACCGACAAACAACATGTTTCCAGCTTCGGACAAACCGCCTTACACACGTTTTCCGACGCCGAGCGATGCGCTGAAACATGTTCCCTTGGTTGGGGTCTCATTGAAGCCTTGTCGTTTGCTAGGTTTCAAGAGATCGTACCATTAACTTGTTTATTCGCGAGCACGCTGCACCGTAAAAGGAATAATTTACCAGTTCGCTAGTGCCGGTTCCACTATCGGCCATACCGAAACACTCAGATACGAAAACACCCGGTCCACAGGATTCACATCAATCTATCTCGAAGGAAAATACCACGGCAAGGCTACGTGATTCCCCTCCGATTCTCCACGGGCCATACCTTCACCACGTCACCATGGAGACACCAGCAGAACCGAAGATGAAATTATTCTCTCTGTCCGACTTCCCATTCCAAGACGGCACAATTCTTCCGGAAATTCGCCTTGCCTACCTAGATCTCAACACAGAGGCTTCCAAGGTAGCTGTGATCCAGACATGCTTCCGGGGCAGAGTCAATTCAGCACTCAACTTCGCCAATGGAGCACTGCACAACCACAGAATCATCGTGGTAGCATTACTTGGCAACGGCGAGTCGTCAAGTCCCTCCAACACGCCGGGGTTTCCGAAGTCAATTGATTACCGAGACTGCGTTCGTGCCCAGCATGAGCTACTCAAACATCTTTCTATTCAAACGGTTGAGGTCATGGTTGGATTCTCGATGGGCGGCCAGTGCACTTATTACTGGACCGTCATGTACCCGGACTTTGTGCAAAACGCCGTCATCGTTTGCTCCTCCGCTCGAACTAGTCGGCATAACTTCCAATTTCTAGAGGGGCCAAAAGCGGCGCTGGAGAGTTCCATCGACTATGCAGACGGAAATCAGCAGACAGAGCTTCCCAAATCACCGCGCGGTCTGAGAGCCTTCGGAAAGGCATATTCTGCCTGGTTGACAAGCGCCGAGTGGTTTGACCAAGAAACCTACAAGGAATTAGGCTACGAAACACTACAAAACTGGGACGCCGATGTTGCAGGTGCTAATTACAAGAGTTGGCACCCGGACGATCTTCTTGCGAAGCTGCAGATGTGGCAAAAGGCAGACATCACGGTGTGCGACTCATCCTACGGCAGTTCCTTGGGGGAAGCATTGTCTCAAATCAGAGCCCGAGTGCTTCTGATGCCTTGCCAAACAGACCAGTACTTTCGCTGGGAGGCTAGTGAGAGAGAATGCCAATTGATTCCGGATGCGCGGCTCAAGGTCATACCGTCGATCTGGGGCCACTTGGCTGGTGCTGGGAGTAACAAACGAGATATTGATTGGATGGATCAGGAAATCTCTGGGTTCTTGGAAAATATCAAACTATAGGAACTCCAGGTACAGAAATAACTTGTCAAGGCAAAAGGCCGTTACAGTCATCTCACACATGTATATTGAAGTCTAGAAGAATTTTGATGATGCTCAATAAGATATAAATATG
Organism: Ilyonectria robusta; assembly: GCF_021365365.1. Classification (NCBI taxonomy): domain Eukaryota; kingdom Fungi; phylum Ascomycota; class Sordariomycetes; order Hypocreales; family Nectriaceae; genus Ilyonectria; species Ilyonectria robusta. Next base: position 401,090 of record NW_025764451.1, read on the forward strand.
CTGATACGTTGTCTCTTCCACATCCATATTTAATACAGATCCATGGACATCACTTCAGGCCCTGTCCTAGTCGACCCTCTTTTTTCCTTCCTCGAACAAAGCCGCCGCCATGATCACGGACTCGTCGTCCCAGCGTTTTCCGATTATCTGCATCCCAATTGGTAACTGCACGTCGGGATGGTCTGGGACGGTAGAAAATCCACAAGGGACGTTCATGGCCGGATGTCCTGTCACATTGAACGGACAAGTATTGTTGGTCACGCCAACCGCAACGCCGAGTTTGTCCATGATGCTAGATGCTTTGCCTTGGTCATCAGTCAAGCGTGGGTGTGGCATCGCCACTGTTGGTGCACATGGGGTGACCAAGACGTCGACATGTTCCAACGCATCGTCGTACGCAGCTCTCAGCTCAAATATTTTGCGATGCGCCTTTGCTTCCACTGCCGGCCCGAACTCCTTTTGAGCAAACTGCGCGCTGAGTATGATATTGACAACTCCAGGATTGGTTGACGTCAAGAGTTCATAGACTTCTTGGGTTGGAGGCCATCTCGCTTGAAGATGCGGTGGTAAATATGACAAATGACCAGAGGGCTTCCCTTGACACAACCAATCAGACATTGAGGGCCGCGTGGATGCAGTCCAGATTGAAGGGCCTTCAAGGTGCATCGGTATGGACACGTCGATCACTTCTGCACCAGCAGACGCAAATGCAGATCTTGCCGCTTGCTGAACCGTCTCCCGAACCTCGGGGGATAATCCTGGGATATTGAAGGACTCCTTCAGCAACCCAACTTTCATTCGCCTTCTTTGATCATCCTTGATAGATACACGGTGGCGGAAATCAGCCAGAATCTGGGGATAGTCCTTCACTTGAGTCATGAGGGGTGATTCGGGTGTCATTCGAGGATCTAGACCATCATAACCTGCCATGACCTTGAGCAACGCTGCAATGTCTTCAAGATTGGACGCAATAGGGCCCAGATGGTCAATCATGGGAGTCATAGACGCAGCCCCGGTATAAGGGATCAACCCGAATGTCGGCTTCAGTCCATAAACGCCGCTGAAGGAAGCTGGAATCCTGACCGATCCGGCCTGATCACTGCCAATCGCCAGCTGTACAGTTTCGCCAAAGGCTTTACCGGACTGCCCAGTCAGTACACTTGCGGCAACAAGAGCGCAAGAGCCACTGCTGCTTCCACCAGACGTGTACCCATGTAGAAGAGCGTTGTGCACGGGACCAGTTGCCGAAGTAAACGATAAAGGAGATGCACAGAAGCTTTCGCAAGTCGATGAGCCTTTGATCGTTGCGCCCGCAGCTAAAATGCGAGAGACGACACTTGCGTCAATGGCAGAAACAGGGATAACGCCATCCTCAGATAAAACTGTGGGTAAAGTGCCCAAGGTCGTGGGCAATCCACCGACGGATATGTTGTCCTTGATGACAATTGTTCGGTCCAATAATAAATCGCTGGTGCATTTTGTGGCTTTGAGGTCACATCGGTGGCTCCATGCATTTAGAGGATTATCATCCTGGATCGGCTTCCAATATTTGCGAGTCCCGTCCACAGGATAGGGATCGAGTGCTGGGTGATGATAGTCAGGGCCATCTTTGATGTTTTGCAGGACCCCTTGCAAGGATCTCAAGAGTAGAAGGTAATCATCGGCATCTTGATCCTTCACAATCTCAATTCCGAGCCCGGCTGCGAGTTCGTGCAAGTCATTGACACTAAAATCAGACCTAAAACCGGTTTAGCTTCGCTGGACGAACTCGGCAAATCGAAATTTACTTACCGCGTGTTCGCGTTCGCCAGAGATACAATTGACATATTTTCTCAAGCGGTGATCATCACGAAACCACTAGGATTTGGAGCAATGCTACCCGGCTTCATATGAACAGGCCACAAGTCAACCAAGTGCCAGAATAGAGCCGAAAGATGCCGCATTGTCGGGCTGTCCGACGGTGACACAAAGCTGCAGTCCGGAGAGGCCCCCGCAGATAGCTCTTTGTGGCGGTTATCAGAACTAATTCAATGGTTGGAGCTATTAACGATAATGCAAGATTAGTCAATCACTGCTCCACTACAGATACAGATATTCTCCATTGTAACCACAACATTTGCCTCAACCCCTCAAAAAGCGGAACGCAGCGGCACAGTTCTGAGGTGCCGAAGTGTTTGCGTCATACATGGCTGTCTGTGTGAATTTACCATATGTCACAAATCAAAACGAGTAAAACCTATTGAATGAAGTATCATTGGAGACTACATGTCCGATTTCTCATCCGTAGGCAATTATTGCTGCCCATTTGCGAGCAGAATGCGTCCTCCATCAACACAAAGCGAGATTCCATCGACATAAGCCTATGTATAGAATTTAGCAACGAATAACAATGAGTGAATCGTCAAATTGAATGACTCTTGAGAGAAAAGTGAAGAAAAGAAGTCTTACCCCAGCTCGACTAGCGAGATAAAGAACAGCGCCGGCAATGTCTTCTTCGTCGCCTGCCCTCTTCGCAGGTACCTGATCGAAAAGCGAACTGAACACATTCCCCGCTTCACCGACGGGGTTCATCTTGCTCGGCACGACTATTTACAGTCAGTGTCGGTGATCAACTTCAGCCCACAGCAGATTTTAACTCACATCCAGGATTCAGGCCCGCCACCCGAACATAGAAGCGGCTGAATTTTGCGGCAAGCAGTCGAACAAGATGATCCGTTGCGGCCTTGCTTGAGGCATAGCTGGTCAGGTCAATGTTTGTCATATTGTGCATACTGGCACACGAGCTGGTGATGATGATGACGCCGCGGCCTACATCTCGCCCTTGTCGTCCGCCTTCGATGGTACTCTCTGCAGCTGCCGACAGAAGTGGTAGGAAAGCAACAGCCATGAAATAGTGAGCCGTTGTGTTGACGCAAAACGTATCTGCCCAATCCGAGTGACGAGAACTCCACATTGAGGACTGCAGCTCCAACAGAGGTGCCGTTAGAACATTGCATTGTACCACCGGGTCCCGTCTGATGCCAGCATTTGAGACGAGAACATCAAGGTGCGTCTCGCGTTGCTTGATGTATTCTGCCGCTGCAGCAATTTTCTCTGTTGAAGATACGTCGCAGGGAAGACTATAAATCGTTAGCTTAAAGATCGAGTGTGACATTCCATAGCATCGTAGCATTACCCAATAGCACTCCCTCCACTTAATTTCCCGATTTCGTTCAGCTCCTCGACTTTCTCATCGATAGGTTCACTGGGCAAGGCGATAACATAAACTTTTGCGCCATTCGTCACAAGTCCCTAGAAATATCAATATTTTCCCGACATTCAGAGATCTTCAACTGCAGCATCTTTCCAGTGTGCATAATCGAAACTCACTTTGCATATCATTAGGCCTAAGCCACTGCTGCCTCCGGTGACCGCTGCCACGTAACCACTGACTCCAAATAGTCGGGAAATTGCGAGCGAAGACATTGTGTTTGTGTTGGTTGCGGAAATGATATCCTGGAAACGAAGCTTGAGTATGATGTGCTACGGAAGACTACTTAAATTCGCTGGATGAAATGTGCAGAGTGGGGTTTATTTGCCGGTCGGAAGCTCCGACAAGGTCATTTATGCACATTACTTATCGTCTTGTTTATCAATCTGGTGTTTTTATTGACTTTCTCATCCATATTCTAAACCAGATTCCCTTGACTAGTTCATTCCATGCCGCCGCAAAGAATGGCAACAGTGCTAACACCCACCGTAACCATGTGCGCAGTTGACTTCAAAATAAGTCAGTCTACTCCTTGTAGTGCTCCTGAGTCCTTTCCTTGGCAGCATCCAGGCACTCGCTGGTAACACCATCATCCCGAGGGATAAGCTTGACCTTGAAGTCTCTGGGGATAGCCACCAGTGCTGTCTTAATCGCATTGTACTCGACATAGTCAGTGTTGGGCGGCTCCGTCTCACTTGCCACGATTTTGTAGGAAGATAGAATACGGATCAGCGCAGAGTACAAAAGTCTCGAGGCAATGTGTTGGCCCGAACAAGCACGGGATCCGGTGCCAAAGCTCAAATGACCCAGCCCATTTTGCTCTCTTTCCGTAGGAGGATCGAGAGTGCTGAGCCATCTCTCCGGGTCAAACTTGCCCGCGTCGTCACCATAATGATCAACATCTAAAAATGTTAGCTTGTGCTAAATGAGGACGGAAGTAATCATACCGTGGTTTCCAGCTTGTGCATTGATCAAGATCATCGTCTTTGGGGGGATGATGGCACCATTCCAATTCACCTCTGTCACTGTCTTTCTAGGGAGACTCATAGAACTAACGGTGTAGTAACGGCCCGCCTCCTTGACAATTGCGTTAATGTAAGGGACTTTCTCCTCCACGTAGCTGCTCGTCCAAGCGTCGCGCATATCGGGGTAGTATTTCTTGATATCCTCGTAAGCGCGATCCTGCCAGATCTGTCCTTCCGGAGTTGAAAGGGATCCGATTGCAGAGGTCAGGGTGCCGGGAATTGTTTCGAATCCTCCAGAAACCAAAGACAGGCAGATTGAAGAGACCTCGACTCCTGAAAGTTTCGTTTCCTCGTCCTTGAGAATCGCCGCCGAGATGCAGGGCTTGTCAGTGCCATTTTTAATCATCTCTCGCACTTTGTCCAAGAGAAGATTCAGGTATGTATCGCGTCTGTCGCGGAGCTCCTTGGAGTAGGCGTTCTTCGTGTTGTTTGGGATATATCTCAGGATCGGCACGTAGTCTTGCAGGTTCTCCGACGCACTGCGCAACAGTGAAATCGCCGATCCAACGTGGAGAATTTCACGCAACAGCTCGTCGTAGACAGCATCCATGCGAATGCCATAGCAGAGGGTCAAGGTAGTGTTGAGGGCATATCGTTGGATGTAGGGTCGAACGCTAATCTCGACCTCGCCGTTTCGGCTATCTGCCTTGAGATCTCGAAGAATGCAGTAGCTCTCCAAATCAAACATGGGGTAGTAGTTTCGCATGGCAGGTTTGCTAAGCGCTGTGCCAGCTGCCTTTCGCTTCTTCCTGCAAGAATCATCCCAAGGAGAGGAGCCGATGGTGAAGCCCTGGGTACTGCTAATGACGCCGTGGAACGTGTACAGAGTCGGCCGATCAATGACAGCATTTTGATTCCCAAGCAACATTTTCTTGCAGTCGTCGAATGAGTTCACCACGACAGCTCGCGTATTTCCGAGTTTGATTTGAAACACGGAGTGGTTGTATTGACGCCACCACTTCTCACAAACGCTGGCATGATCTTCGCCAAGTTTGAGAAGGTGGCCGAAAACCGGCACTGCGCCAGGAATTTCCGGCATGCCTTTGATATGCGGGATGTCTGTGCGAAAGGCGACCTGAGTATGTTAGCAAGCCTGATACATGGCTGGACAATTCGGAGAAGCCGACGAATGAGACAGGATGCGCATTCGATGCAACCCGTACATACATTGTACACCAGGTAAGACACAGCGACCACCAACAGAGCAGTCAAAACAGGTACCAGACGCTGTAAATCTTCATATTGGGCCATGGCCGGGAGATTGATTGTATCGAACTTGGTGGCCATCTTGGTGTTCTTCTGCCGGCAATTGCAGGGGGTGGTAATTGGTGTGTAGAGACAGAATCTGCAGCTAAGCAAGAGACAAAGATGTACGCATCTACGCTTTTAAGGCTCCAGCAAGAATGAGAAAATTCCCTTAACGTGGATCTCCACAAAGCTAAAGATGTCGTAATCGCAGTGGAATTATTGGACACGACAATCACGGTTGAGGCGTCGGACAAGCCGACAATGCATTAGAGCGGTTATCGCAAACTCCGAATGTGGGCGATAAGCCACGCCTGAGATGACGCGGGGAAGGAAAGGTAAAGATAGTGGTAATGTTTTTCAACATAGAAAATGAGTGTAATAAAATCTTTCTAATCTAATGATACGTGTGACACAGCGCGGTCACAGCTTCTAATTGAATGCGTAAATGTTCCTTTCAAACTAGCCACCATACCTCGAATTGAGCTCTTACCACACTGCTCTCAATACAACCGCAATGCCCAACCCGAGAAGGTACGTGTTCTCCGAGGCTTTGCGGCTTCCACCTGCTGTTACAACCAGAGGGGTGTCCGTGGCTTCAGAGCCCGTCGATCCATGAACATTGGAGTTGACATCTGATCCTCCAGATTCACCAGGGCTTCCCGGGCTGCCAGAGTTGCCAGAGTTACCGGAGTTTCCAGAGCCTCCAGAGCCTCCAGAGCCATTTGGCTCGCCCGAGTTGCCTGAGCCGCCCGAATTGCCTGAGCCGCCCGAGTTGCCCGAGCCATTTGGCTCACCCGAGTTGCCTGAACTGCCGGAGTTGCTGGAGTTGCTCGAGTCGCCTGAGTTTCCTGAGCCGCCCGAGTTATCGGAGTTTCCGGACCCTCCAGATCCTCCAGGGTTACCAGAGTTTCCGGACCCTCCAGGGGTGCTAGAACCTCCAAACCCTCCAGGCCCTCCAGAATTCTCAGAGTTGCCGGAGTCACCGGAACCTCCAGTGCCTGCAGAATCACCTGGCTTACCCGAGTTGCCCGAGTCGCCCGAGTTGCTTGAGTCGCCTGAGTCGCCTGAGTCGCCTGCATGGCTCCCGTCGCCGGGATAGCCTGAGTTGCCCGGCTGACCTGAGTTACCGGAGTTGTCTGATTCCCCTGTTCCTGCAGCTGAATGACCACCTCCGGGCTGAGAACCAGGCCCTGGAATGACCATTGTCTTAAGACCATCATCTGCGCCCCAGGTTGGCTTGGCTTGGTTCCCTTGCGGGATGTACTGTGTTGCAGCGGCGCCGTTCTCTCCGACCATGGTTGGCTCAGCTGGCTGCGGTCCCATTGAAGCACCAATATCTGGCTGGCTTCCAGCTGTTTCACTCGCAAGGCAATCCATAGGCACTGTAAGCGTAATCGTGTCTTCGCCATGCTGGCCACAGGCGTGGCAGTCATTCACGATTGTAGTCATTTCCACAACTGGTGGTTTATTTTCGCAGATGGGGCAATGAGCAAACTCGATTGTGGTGCAGTACTCTGAAACCGTGAGGGTATGAGGGAATCCAGAGCAGAGTGTTGTGTATGTGATCGTGGTAGTAATAAAGGTGGTGACTGTTTCCGTGCTACCGGCAGTGTATGTGACGACAATTCCATCAGTCAAGGTAGTCGTGTAAACGGAACCAGGCAGACCCGTTACAGTTGATGTGACGACACTTCCATCAGGCAAGGTAGTCGTGAAAACGGAACCAGGCAGACCCGTTACAGTTGATGTGACGACACTTCCATCAGGCAAGGTAGTCGTGAAAACGGAACCAGGCAGACCCGTTACAGTTGATGTGACGACACTTCCATCAGGCAAGGTAGTCGTGACAACGGAACCAGGCAGACCCGTTACAGTTGATGTGACGACACTTCCGTCAGTCAAGGTAGTCGTGACAACGGAACCAGGCAGACCCGTTACAGTTGATGTGACAGACACTGAGAGTGTTGATGATGGAGGGTTTGATCCAGAGACAGTTGATCCGGAGAGAGTTGAAGCTGAAATGATCGATGTGGAGAGGGTTGAGCCTGAAAGGGTCGTTGCTACAGAGGTTGACGCTGAGGAGGTTGTCGTTGATGAAGGAGGTGGGTTACCAGTTGACCGCTTAGAGTAGACAGTAAGGAGAATAGTAGAATCCAAGGCTCTTCGATGCAGGGGACTAAATCTTCTGACGAGTCCGTTGTTCAATCCACCGCAATAGAAGTTAAAATCGCCAGGACAGATAATATCGCAATTTGCGTCGTCCACAAGAACCGTGTCATCAATAATATCAGCCGCATAGCAGAACCTGTGCAAATGTTAGCGGTCAAAATACGTGTGAAAGTTTCTGGGAATCCATACGTATCGTAGACACCAATGTACTGCTTTCCTCCAGATAGCGCGATGCAAAGAGCAGGATCCATATCAGGATCGTTTCCTTCTTCCACCCAGTTTGTGAAACCGTCGGGGGAGCCGAAACACCCGAGATAGTCGTAACCGTCAATGAAAGGCGCATTCGTCGCCGATACACCAGCGCTTGTAGAGGACGCAGATTGAGAAGACTCAGTGATGGCCGTGCCACTCGTAGTCGATGCGGTGTTGGTAGAACCAGTGGTTGTTGATCCAGAAGCCGTCGAGTCAGTTAATGTTGTGTCTGTCGCTGTCGAGCCAGTTGTAGCCGTTGAATCCGTTGCTGCCGAGCTGGCCGTTGTCGAACCAGTTTCTGTCGAACCACTTGCCGTTGTCGAGCCAGTTTCTGTCGAACCACTTGCCGTTGTCGAGCCAGTTTCTGTCGAACCACTTGCCGTTGTCGAGCCAGTTCCTGTCGAACTGGCTGTAGTCGTCGAGCCAGTTGAAGGCGTGGAACCAGGTGTATTCGTTGAATCAGTCGCTGTCGAGCCAGTTGCAGTCGTTGAGACGGTTGTAGTCAAGCTACTAGCGGTTGAGTCGCTGTTGGAACTGCTGCTTGTCGACGCGGTGGTCGGTGATGTAGTAGTGGGTGTGCCCGGCGGCGTAACGGGGCCGTTGGTCCCAGAGCTTGTAATCGAGCTGGTGGCCGAGCTAGTGGTCGAGCTGCCAGCCGAGATGCTCGTCGATGCACTGGTTGTTGATCCAGTAGTGGGCGTGCCAACTGGTGTACTAACCGAAGAGCTGGTAGTCGAGCTGATGATACCGGTCGAGCTGATCTCAGAGCTAGTAGCCGATGTAGTCGGTGTACCAACTGGTGTGTTGCCTGAAGCTGAAGAGCTGGTAGTCGAGCTGCTGATATCGGTTGAGCTGCTCGCGGAGCCAGTTGTCGATGTAGTCGGTGTGCCAACCGGTGTGTTGACCGAAGAGCTGGTGGTCGAGCTGATGATACCGGTCGAGCTGCTGACATCGGTCGAGCTGATCTCGGAGCTAGTAGCCGATGTAGTTGGCGTTCCAACTGGTGTATTAACTGAAGAGCTGGTGGTCGAGCTGCTTATATCGGTCGAGCTGATCTCGGAGCCAGTAGTCGATGTAGTCGGTGTGCCAGACGGGGTAATAAAAGTATCGATGACAGTGTTGGACGAAGAGATGGTAGTCGAGCTGCTGACATCGGTCGAGCTGATCTCGGAGCTAGTAGCCGATGTGGTCGGTGTACCAACTGGTGTATTAACTGAAGAGCTGGTAGCCGAGCTGATGATACCGGTCGAGCTGATCTCGGAGCTAGTAGCCGATGTAGTCGGTGTGCCAACTGGTGTATTGATTGAAGAGCTGGTGGTTGAGCTGTTAATGTCGGTTGAGCTGCTCTCGGTGCCAGTAGTCGATGTAGTCGGTGTGCCAGACGGGGTAATAAAAGTATCGATGACAGTGTTGGACGAAGATATAGTGGCTGACGTTGTCGTCGATGTGGTAGTTGGTGTGCCCACCGGTGTACCACTAGGGGTGTTAACCGAAGAACTGGTAGTCGAGCTGCCACCGGTTGATGTAGTAGTGATTGACGTGGTGCTCGATGTATCAGAAGTGTCTACTGGCGTGCTGACTGAAGAGCTAGCTGTCGATGTTGTAGTCGGGGTCCCGGCTGATGTATCAGATGTGTCCACTGGCGTGTTGACTGAAGAGCTCGTTGTCGATGTGGTAGTTGAACTTTCAATCGGAGAAAAGAATGTCGTAGTAGGAGTGTCAATTGGAGTGGTGACAGGAGAAGTCGTAGTTGATGCAGTTGTCGGCGTGCCAGACGGGGTAATAAAAGTGTCGATGACAGTGTTAGACGAAGAGATGGTGGCTGACGTGGTAGTCGGGGTCTCAGTTGCCGTACTAGAGGTGTCAATCGGACTGTTGGTAGAAGAACCCGCAGTCGTTGTAGTAGTCGGCGTGCCAGCTGGAGTCTCAGAAGAAGTATCGATGGAAGTGCTGGACGAAGAGCTACCAGATGATGTAGTAGTCGGTGTGCCAACTGGAGTCTCGGAGGAAGTATCGATGGAAGTGCTGGACGAAGACTCAGCGGTTGATGTGGTAGTCGGCGTGCCAGCTGGAGTCTCGGAGGAAGTATCCACTGGAGCACTGGTCGAGGAGCTTGTTGCCGTTGTGGTCGGGGTCTCAACCGGCGTGCCAACGGAAGTGTCAGTTGGGTTGGTGACTGAAGAACTACTCGTCGATGCAGTGGTGTCAACGGGAGTGGTTGTCGTCGTGTCAACAGGAGTAGTGTCCACAGGGGTGCTTGCAGTGCTCTCAGAAGTGCTCGTAGTACTTTCAGAAGTGGTGTCAACGGGAGTAGTGTCCACAGGGGTGCTTGCAGTGCCTTCAGAAGTACTCGTAGTACTTTCAGAAGTGGTGTCGATGGGAGTGGTCGAGCTGGTGTCAACAGGAGTGGTGTCCACAGGAGATGTAGTAGTCGTGCCAACGGGAGTCGTATCCACAGGAGATGCAGTGGTGGTGTCAACAGGAGTGGTGTCCACAGGAGAAGCAGTAGTGGTGTCAACAGGAGTGGTGTCTACAGGAGATGTAGCAGTCGTGTCAACGGGAGTGCTTGTAGTGCTCTCAGACGTAGTAGTGGTGTCAACTGGAGTGGTGTCCACAGGAGATGCAGTAGTCGTGTCAACGGGAGTGGTGTCCACAGGAGATGCAGTGGTGGTGTCAACAGGAGTCGTGTCCACAGGAGATGTAGTAGTAGTGTCAACAGGGGTCGTGTCCACAGGAGAAGCAGTAGTGGTGTCAACAGGAGTGGTGTCTACAGGAGATGTAGCAGTCGTGTCAACGGGAGTGCTTGTCGTGCTCTCAGACGTAGTCGTAGTATCAACGGGAGTGCCCGTAGTGCTCTCAGACGTAGTAGTCGTGTCAACCGGAGTGCTGGTAGTGCTCTCAGACTCAGTAGTCGTATCAACCGGAGTGCTGGTAGTGCTCTCAGACTCAGTAGTCGTGTCAACCGGAGTGCTGGTAGTGCTCTCAGACTCAGTAGTCGTGTCAACGGGGGTGCTGGTCGTGCTCTCAGACGTTGTAGTGGTATCAACCGCAGTGCTGGTAGTGCTCTCAGAAGTAGTGGTGTCAACTGGAGTGCTGGTAGTACTCTCGGAAGTGCTCGTCGTACTCTCGGAAGTGCTCGTCGTACTTTCAGAAGTAGTCGTATCACTTTCAGAGGTAGTCGTAGTACTTTCCGAAGTACTCTCAGTGCTTTCCGAAGTGGTTGTTGAAGTGGTCGTAGGAGTGTTCACAGGCGTGGTGGTAGGAGTGGTGTCCGCACGAGCTACAATCCTACTGCGTTCGGTTTCTACATTGAACAGCAAGGCCGAATCAAATTCATGGTCATTCTCGTCGCAGATGGCGAACACCAGGCTGTGTATTCCGGGGAATGTCGCAAGCGTGAAGCTCCGCAACTCCGTCGAACGTGGGTACGACATCTCTGTGTTTCGGAACGTCACTGCGTCGTCATCGGAAGATAGACTTTCGACTTCCATGCCGCCGTCGAATGAAATGATCATCTTGTCCTGACGAACTCGTCTCTTTGTCACGAGTCGTTTTCGCAGTTCGAAGTCGGTATTGGAACTAGTATCAGTTAGCAATTTGGCACCTACTTCGATGTACATTTCTCTTACTCTCGCTCTGCCGTTGCAAAGACGTAATTGACGACTATGGTTCGGACATCCCCCGGGACGTCGAAGTATACCTTGTACAATGTTTCGTCAAACCCAGGAGAACAGTAAGAACTGCCTTGTCTCCCAGCGTCAACGTTGGCATCTCCCCCCTGTTCAGCTCCTGAAGCCGACCCTGTTGTTAGTATAATACCTTCTCCCATAAACTCTGGCCCGTTAGTGAAAGTTCCACCACTACCAGCACCTTGATAGACTATATCAGTCTCCCACAGTCCTGTGCCCCCGAAGGCGGCATTGAACATGTTGAACCCGCCGGGGTTCGGGACCACCTGGAAGGGGCCTGGGTCCGCCATAGCGAGATGGCCAAACGCCAGACAAGGCACGAGTGCCTTTGTTGGGGAAAGTTTCATTGCAAAGAGAGTGACAGTAACGAATGAACTGGCGTTGAGCCAAAGCTGCTACGAGTGAGTGAAGCGTATCGTAATACGGTGACAAACTCAAACTGCCAACCATCGGAAGGCGGCCCTTTGTTATAGAAAGGAAATCTACCCGGGATCCGGAACATCATACCGATGCCTCGAGCATATGGGCCTCGAACATACGGGCCTCAAACATACGGGCCTCGAACATACTGGCCTACACTCCCTCGTCAGCCAAGTACAAAGCAAAAAGTCGATTCGGTGGGAGGCGCATTGCGGAATATGGATCCAGAGGTCTATTGAGACATTATTTCGTACGGTGCAAATTAGAACCAAGCAACTGACTGGGAAGTGGACCAAAATTCCTATCGATGGCCAGAGTCACAGAATTTCCACACGTGGGTATCGTACCCCCTCTATCGTGTGATAACAACGAGGCAGTGCTGAGGAGTGGGATGTCTTAACTACAGGTCCCGGTGACCCTTTGTCTGAGACATTACAACGGGGACCTTTACTGCTATCCTCTCCCAGACTAAGGCAAATTGCAATCCAGACCATCCGGCATCCATGGACGCTAATGTTGGAACAATTTACTGAAGATTTCCGGCAAGTCTCTGCCCCTGGATGTTAGAGAAACCCGGCTTCTAGGCACTGGTTATTTTAATTATCTCTCACAGAATAATTCTGCATATCCATCTTCAGAAAGTGAATCCATACCACACTGGATATAGTTCAATTTGAATAAACGCTCAGTTGGACTAGCCGTTAATTTACATAATCCTCCCCTATAAACGCCAACTCCATATCAAGTAGCCCACGATTCAATCACTTTATCAGCCCACGTGCCCCACGTGATGCGAGGGATGAACAATCCCATCAGCGGCCCATTTTTCATATCTTTCTCCCTGTCAGCCTCTCCCTTGCTGTGTCTCATATCGCCACGTTTCAAAGCGCATTACGCCTTGCGTTGCGTGGCCGGGCCCAGAGCATTGGGACTGAGACACTCACGGGAAAAACTCACCCGTGGGCATGTTCAATGGTGGTTGGCCAGAATGTGGTCTTTCTGATAAGTGACTACGCTAAAAATTCTGTGTCTTGGATTATGTCACTGTGCTTTGGGTCTAGACTAAGCTGTGGAGCACAACAGTTGTGTCTGGACTCTGGAATGCGTACGTGTAATGGCGTTCCTGTGGCAGTCTAGACTACCCCTCACGCAGTGGCGTCGACGCCAACCTTTGGTTATATGATTACCTGCTTGGATAGTCGACTTAGCCAGCACTCGGCATGACGTTTTCACCCACGACATACCCTAACTCGTCAATTTTCACCAGGAAAGGGCGAGCAGTTTCCACCGGAAACAACGAATATTATGATCAATCACATCACACTCAGTGGCGACTGTGCATCGTCGTATCTCCCTGCATGGTAGTCATCTGTGAGGGGGTCGGCCTCAATCACCGAGACTTCTGATAGCTCAGATTTTGTGGCCTCAAACTTCCCCGTGGCTTCAACTCAGATTGCTCAGGAATCTAGCAAACGACACTTTAGTTTCATTTCTAGCCCAATGACGACATTGAGTTTATGGGCAAGAAATTCTGCGAACTGGGCGGAGGAGACGCATCTTCCGTGGCCATTCCAACGAGGAGCTGGCTCTGCAGATAGCTCAGAACAGATCCTGATTTTCCACAGGGTATCCGCGTACAATGATACCGTTGGAATGGACAACGGTTTCACGGATCAACCCGCCCAGTGCAAAGCCCTGAGTCCACATAGAAATGCCATAGCCAGCATGCAACACGAGACTGCCGGTGGCAACACTACGCCCCTGTCAGCAGCAGCAGCCGCCCACATCGAGGCTAAGCTTATCTCGGGCATTGCCCGAGTGGTATAGCTCGGTTTCCCTGATTGTACAACTCAGTGGCAACATGACCTGTTCCGGCGCCTGCTTGGAGCTTGGCAGTCCCATCTTCTTGTAAGCTAACTCGATGCATGCGGTCGAGAGTGATGACGAAATGCCCATCCTCGCCACCGATTCCATGTGATTCGAAATTATGGCCACCGCTTTTGGTAGTCACTCGCAGGTCATTCCTGACCCCAAAAAGAGGGCCTCTTGAATCCGCTCAATACTTGTTTGGTATTGTCACCGAGTTTGAATTTGATACCTTTGAGGCGCAAAATCAGGTCACCACCACCAGTCTAGCCTTGAACTGGCTTCAGAACGATGCAGTAGATTGGTTTAGAACTCTGCAAGACCTAGTAACAGAAGCCCCGAAAGAGTTGAACACGGTGTTGCTGATAGTCCCTGCAAGCCAGACTATGGATGGCGCATTCTACGGAGACGTGGCTGGTCTCAGAAGTAAGCTTCAGCTCCTGCTCACTCATGTCGAGACTCAAGAAACCCTGAAAGGGGCTTGAAATCAAAGACCATGGGGTGACTTGAGAGCCTGAGGGCATTCGAATACGGCACGCTGCTGGACACGACATTCCCACTGCGAAATGTACTGCCAGCCCAGGTCTTAAACACTACCGGAGCTAGTAGCCCTGTCAGCATGCCAGCATGCCAGCATGTACGCAACAAATGTGATGACGTATGCCCTCAAGCAAGGAAGTATTGAGGCGGCGCTCATGTTGATTCTTTATGATAATACCCACAGTACTGAAGCCACCCATACGTAAGCTGTGTTGCTTGAACTCGGAGGTAGCGGGCACTCGGTATTGCCGGGCGTTGGGCGCTCAGCCCCGTCATTCTTCCACCACCACAAGATGCGTCTGCTCCAATTTTCTAGGGTCGGGCTCGGGGACCACATAGCGGACGGCATAAATCTCCTGCGCGTTTTGAACGAGAATTTTGCGGCATGTGTGTGAGCAAGTAGATACGGAGGTGGCGCAAAAGACATGTTGGTTGGGTGATCTGGCAAGTTTGCTGCCGAGCATGGTAAAACTGGATCCAGACGATATGTTCTGGAATTCGGAAGGGATATAGCCGGCAGATAGTGACAAGATGCGGTACAACAATGAGCCGATTTTTAAGGAGATGACAGAGTTCAAATATCGAGGGTTTTGCAGTGCGAAGTGTCCATCCGTCTGAGTGTCGGTTATTCGGAGTCGGCCTACCTTACGTTACCCTTCAGCTCCCGTGCAATATCTTCGGCTCCCTGTATGTCTAACTAGATAAAGGCTAGTAAGGCGCTAAAAGAGCCACTTAACAGAAGGTACAGCTCTCAAGCCGTAGGAATCACTAATTTATATGTATCGTTGTCCTTTCCTATTCTAGCTTTCTGCCATTTCACAAGTACCTCCTCTCCAAGCACTATTGCCCGCTACAGGCAATTACCTACAGTGACTTCTAGCTACAGCACCATTTCAGTCCAGCAGCACTTTCAGTAATAGTAGGCTCTAGCTGGCATTATCTTAATTGCAGTAGTATTCAAGCTGCAGCAGTCTACTTTAGGTAGCCAGATAGTTTCTATACCTACCTACTCCGTAGAGAGGGTAAGGTCCTGCAGATACTTGTTTTGATAAGCGATAGCCCTATTTAGTAGGCGGTCAGACGATAAGATACAGCTATTCCTATTATAGTTAGGTACACAGAGAGCCGAAGAGACGCACGGGGAACTGAAGCGTACCCCTACCCTACACCACAAATTTAGATAAGGCGTGCGACAAACTCGGCATTTAGGCCACGGGGACGGGATCTGGCTAATAAGGGTATTAATAGACGTATATCAACTAGGATTTCCCTGCCCAAGTTATCAATCCCCTGTCCGCCCCCTTGGCAGAACCAGGTTTATTGAGGGTCGGTGCGGAAATGACATGGCAGATTGACGGAAAGGAGTCTAGATTGCTTCACAGAGTCTGCAATCGCGACTGCGAAGAACTGCCACCCTGGACTCGGAATCTCGGCTCAATACCCCCACAACGTGCGCCCTGTGGCCTTTCTGGGGTCTAGTGCCTCCCGACCGTCTGGGGAGCATTGATGATTCCTCCTTTGTTAAGTCTAGTATCTCGTAATATGTCTAAGCTCCACTCCCCTCCGAGACTGGTCTCTCCCGTTTCCGGCCTTCAGGCTTGCCAAGCGTCCTGTCAACCAATAGCACATAGCAGCTGCGTGCCGTCTCCGCCCTCACCTGAGCTTAATCGATGCCATTGCCATGCTGCGGCGTCAGGCGGAGGCCCCAGTGTTCCGCGGTGAGGCCCTGTGACGTGACGGCTCGCTCGGCCCCGGCGCAACGCCAGCGGCGGAGTCACCAAAGAAGTGGCCTGAGGAGTGGCAGCGGTTGTGCTCTAGCATGCTGGCTAAGGCGGTTGGTGGACATGATGCGGTGAATACTACGTGGTAGGTAGATGTGCTGCGTTGAAGGTGGGAAAGCCGGGATGCCCTGTCGATGCATTTCTGGAACGCAACCATGTCTCTCGCGTATCGCGCGCTGCCCCGTCTTGAGTTGGAGATCCCGTGTCTCTCCATTTATTGCCAAGCCCGTTGATTTGTTTCTCGCGCGTGTATTCTGGACGGAAATGGAAGTCGGAACCTCGCCAGCCTTGCAGAGTTCCGGCCGTGCCGTTGCAATGCCCCGTGAGGCCCTTGATTCTGCAGACCAAAGCATAATTGCCGATTATGCCCGCGGTCGAGGTTCAATAGACGCTCCCGCCGACACGATTCAGGGCCTCGCTTGCGCCGATAAACTTCCATCTGATGGACGGCGCGTCCGCCACTCAATCTCCAACAGCCCCGAGCAGACACCAGCTGGACCGGCCCTGACTACTGCAGACCACGGCGTAGGAGACGCCCTGCTGCAGCTAACGCAGATCTCCGTAGTCTCGATCGCGACGCTCTGCCGCATCGGGCCAGTCGAGCCACGCTAGAACGGGCCTGACACAGCTGAGGCCGTCGGCTCACCGCAACCTGGATCGCGAAAGCGTGGCGCTTAACTCAGGTCAGGAGGCGCTAGGGGTTTTTGTATTGTTGGCCTACTCCGGCCGTCGACTGCATGGCGTCAGGGGAGAGCCACAGGAGCCACATGGCTTCTTGCTCGCCGTTAACACCGTCTGCAACGCGAGAGTGGCTCCGAAGTGGACCAGGCTGGAGCAATCCCCATGACCTGGAGTCTCCGCCAACGCCGATATCTCATCCGCCAAGAGCCTATTGTGTATGGAGTAGCGAGCCACATGGGCTCTCCGGATGCCCGGGATTACCGCCAGAGACCAGATCCGATCCGCGTTTAGTCTAGAGCCTCGGGCAATTTCTGCTGAACCGGCATCTTGACCACCATGCTTCATTTCCTATTAAAGGCCCCCCCTGCGTCCAGGATGTTGTCGAGAATCATTCATCCAGGCTGAGTTCCATGTCTCATTTGCACCCTTGTGTTTTCCCTTCCCCTCCGGTCACTCTTTTGTACCGTTCTTCCTTGTGCTAGATTCGATCCGAGTCGACACTTTCATTCACCCCATTCAGCTTCCAACTTCAAGCTTCCAGCTTCACTCTCTCTTTCCGTGCGTCTCTAAAGACCCACCAACGCCATGCGCGTTCTCAACGTGGCAGTCGCCGCCCTGGGCGTCCTGAGCCAGGTCGCCGATGCCAGAATCCTCCGAGTCCGATCCGACGGCTCAACTACCAACGCTATCGCCGACAACCCCGACAACGTGCTCGACAACCCCGACTTCTCTGATGGCCTCGACGGCTTCAACACCACCGGCAATGTCAAGGTCATCGAGGCTCCCGGACCCAAGGGAACTGTCGACACTGAGAGTGACCCCAATTATGTTGTCGAGATGGTTGCCACCGGTCCTGCAACCAGCCGTCTCTCCAAGCGTCTCTTAGCCGCCACCATCAGCTCATTCCTCAGCAACCTCTTTGCGAAGCACACTTACACGGTCCAGTTCCAGTACGCCGTCGTCTCCAGCAACGTGGCCAACAGCTGCCAGATCCAGGCCTACATGGGCCTCTCGCTCGTCGGCAGCACGCCGTACTTCCCGGTCGTTGCCAGCGGCTCCACGCTCAAGTGGTTGACCTTTTCACAGCCCGTTACCGTCATTGGCACCAGCTCTACTGTTCGAACTACCGTTACCTGCGGCCGAGGCGCTACTGCTAAGGTCCAGATGAACGCCATTTCTGTTGTTGAGGGTCTTGTTTCTATTCCCACGACCACTACGACCACTACGAGCTCGACCACGACCAGCGCTTCCAGCACCTCGACTAGTACGACGACGACGACGACGACAACCTCAAGTGTCTCGACCACGACCAGCACGACCAGCACGACTAGCTCGACCACGACCAGCTCGACGACAACCGCCACTAGTAGTACCTCGACCACCACTAGCAGTGCCGCGAGCAGTTCTACCAGCTCCTCAACCAGCGGCTCTTCCAGCTCCTCAATCAGCTCTTCGACCAGCTCCTCGACCAGCACCTCTGCTAGTGCCTCTGCCAGCAGCGCCGCTCACGCCGCCACCGTCGACAGCACCATTCTCATCATTGCCGCCGACGACAGCACTGCCCTAGCCGCCAGCCTCGGTCTCCTGGCCTACGGTATCCCTTACCAGAACCTCATCGTCCCCATCGGCGGCGTCGACCTGCCTGTTCTGAACTCATCTCTGACTTCCGGTAACTTCGGTGGCATCATTGTCCTAGACTCGGTCGCCTACAACTACGGCACTTCCTGGAACAGCGCTCTCACCGATGTCCAGTGGAATGCCCTGTACGCTTACCAGACCGCCTTCCGCGTCCGCATGGTTCGCATCAATGACTTCCCTGGTCCCAAGTTCGGTACTGCTGCTGTCAGTGGCGGATGCTGCGGTGCTGGTGTCGAACAGCTCATTAGCATCACGGACAACTCTGACTTCCCTACTGCCAACATGAATACCAATGCTGGGCTCTCTACCATTGGTCTTTACCATGTTCCCGCCACTATCACTGACACCACCACCACCAAGGCCGTTGCCAAGTTCGGCACCGCCACTGGCTTCAGCTCCGAGAGCGTGGCCGCCGTCATCAACAACTTCAGCGGCCGCGAGCAGTTCGTCTGGTTCATGAGCTGGGCTCCCGACTGGTCCCAGACCTCTGCCTTCCTCCAGCACGCCCACATCCACTGGATGACCCGCGGTGTCTTCCTGGGCAAGCGCAAGGTGCACCTGTCTCCTCAGATTGATGATGTCCAGCTCAGCACCACTCTTTACTCGCCTGCCAACGTCGACTTCAAGCTGCGCACCGCCGACCTCAACGCTCACGTCACCTGGCAGAAGGACATCAACTCCCGCATGCCCGCTGGTTCGGACTTCCGCCTCGAGCTTGCTCACAATGGTAACGGCGACTTGATTGCGGCTACTGCCCTTACCAAGTCTGAATCTGTGTGCCAGCCCGACTACGCTGTGGACTACGACACCCCTAACGACACTGCTCTCGAGTTCCAGAAGCCCCTTGGCACCGGTGTAAACCTCTGGCCTTCCGAGTGGACCACCTACAAGTGGACCAAGACGTGCGCTGTTCTTGATGAATTTGCGTCCTGGTTCCTGACTGCCAGCAACCTGAACCAGTTCTCCCATGTCTCGCATACCTTCTCGCACATGGAGTTGAACAACGCGACCTACGCCGATGCCAACCGCGAAATTCAGTTCAATCAGGCCTGGATGGCTCAGATGGGTATTGATCAGGCTACCCTCTTCTCTGGCAACGGCCTTATCCCTCCTGCTATTACTGGCCTCCACAACGGCGATGTTATCAGGGCCTGGATGGACAACGGTATCACCCACGTAGTTGGCGATAACACCCGTCCCGTTTTGCGCAACCCGAACAACAAATACTGGCCTTTGATCAGCACTGTTGCCAGCAATGGATATGATGGTCTTACTATCGCCCCTCGCTTTGCCACAACTATCTACTACAACTGCGACACTGCTGCTTGCACTACCCTCGAATGGATCAACACGTCCGCCGGCTCTGGTGACTTTACCAACCTGTTAGCCCAGGCTAAGAACGATAACACTCGCTATCTCCTGTCCCTGATGGCTGATCCGTATATGTTCCACCAGGCCAACATGCGCCAGATTGACGTCGATACTATTACAATTGGCCCCAAGACCGGCAAGATGTCTCTTGTTATGGCTTGGACCGAGACCATCGTCCAGGAGATGACCCGCCTCACCAACTGGCCTCTACTGTCTCTGAAGCACGACGACTTCACCAAGTACTTCACCGACCGCATGACCCTCGACAACTGCAGCCCCAAGCTGTCCTATGGCTTCTCAAGCAGCGGCGCCATCGAGTCCGTGACCGTGACCGCCAACGGAAACACCTGCAAGGTGCCTATTCCCGTTACCATTCCCTCCGGCTCTGCCACTGCCGATAGTGGCTCTGTCACTGTCGACCAGATTGGTTCCGAGCCTCCCATCCAGTGGGTTACTCTTAGCGGCTCGCCCGTTACACTTTCGCTCAGCAAGGCTGTTTCTACCTAAGCCACTCGTTTAGTAAAGAGAATGACATTTCTGTAATTATTCTTGTATTTTGTTTCTTTGTAATTTAGTCTTCTCAGCCGCATATAGATGTCTTGGAATTGAAAACATAAGGGTTACTTAAATTTGCTCTTACCAGTGACTCTGTTTTTCCAACCGTATGATTGCATCGAAGGTGGATAAAAAGGAGTCGGGATTTTAAAATGGCTCGGCGAAAGATGTAGAACTACCGCTAACAAACATTGTGTGTCTAAGTATGGTTACACATCTCGCTCGCGGTCCAAGTTACAGAGAGATAGGCTGGTATCTCGCTTTTATATAACTCAGCAACCTGGTTATTGTTTGACATGGCAGGTCCTTGAACAGATGTTGTTGGTAAAAAGAAAAAGAAAACATATGAATACTTGTCTCTATTGAAAAGAATTCATATATCTTATAGCTAATCACCCCGCTTGTAGCCTTCGCGTAGCGTATTGACTGTCGCGGTAAACATGCTGATGAATATAGGGGTTACTATTTGCTGGTCGGCTTCAGCGTTGTCTGGGTCTTGGTTCTTACCCTTTTCAAGCCAATGTTGTGGGACTTACGAAGAAGACTATATTTCCTTCGTCGGTTTTCGTGAGGTAAGCTACAGTGAATCCACGGCCAATCTTTGAGGTACATGACCACTAACGGGTTCAACCCAAGTTATTGTCTCCGTAACATCACCAGGCCACAGCTCTTCTTCTCGTACGAGACTCCAAGATACTAGTCCAGGTTTGCAGCAATGATCGTCTGCTTTTGCGTCCAGATTTTGCTTGTCACAGCCATGTACTTTATAGACTGGAGAAAGAACACCCAGGTATGTCTGATGTCGTCATTTAGGCTTCTGAAGTGTGCAGTATCTAACCTGGTATAGCGTGACCGTTTGGCCACCGGTGCCAAGGGTGTCGATAGAGACGTTGACGTTGCTCTCGGTCTTTCTGATCTAACAGATGTGAGTTTTCCTCACATTTTTCCTGGTAATGCGACAGAGCTATGTACTAATGCCTGGAATGCAAAGAAAACTTTCACTTCCGATATGTCCTGTAATTTTGCACCCATCCGACATACTGTAAGGAGATCAATAGCTTGGCAATGCAGGAAATTGGGATCTTCCAGGATACTGTGACAATTGTAACTCAAGTTTTATTCTTCAGACACGCGTTATCGCGGCACATGATTTTACCAATGCAATGGCTTTATCATTAAGCTAGTGTGTTGGAGTAGGAGCTGTACTCATAATATTCGTTTATTCTCAAAGACGAAACTTCAATCAAATTAATAGAAACATGTAACTGTATGAGTAAACTTTCATTGAGATAGCAAGACTAAGGTGCAAAAGTTTTTTGTATATTTTTTATTCTTAAGAATCGGCTAGAGTTAAATAGCTTTATTCGCTGATTCTTGACCGGCTATGATTATTCCTAACTACATGGTTGTGCCCTTTCTTGTTTTAATTAGAAAATAGCTTTTGGTAGCTTAGTAACAAATCTTCAACTACCTTCAAACTGGACAAAAGGGCATAGAAGACGAGAGGAATAATACACGTACTGCCGGTAGAAGTTCTCCCTTGAACCTCAACTGTGTCCTCAGATCAAATAGACTTCACCTTGGCAAATTTTGACACAGAAAGTAAGTCAAATCAACTCACAAAAGAATAGCATCTCAACCCTTCGTCGTGGTGTACATACCCTATGCTATGCACAACAACAAGATAGTGATCGGAGACTGTGGTATTATGAGACGAAACACAAGCGACACATGACTTAGCATGCATCGCCGCTGGCCTCTCCATTAGCTAGCTCATCTTCAGCTCGTCGACGGTTCCTCGGCCTGCATCAGCTCTGCTCATGCAATTTTTCAGGATTATAACTGAGTTGTGGCCGAACTACATGAAATGTTGCACTTTCGTGACTTTAATAAAGTACAAATTGTTAGTAACGCGAGAAAATATAGCACATCCATTAGTAACAAACTAGGCTCAGCCTTTCAAGAAACATGCCCTATTTCATTTTCGGACCCCTCTCCGGCTACTCATCATATCCTCATCAGTTACCTTTCAGACTCCTGAATCTTGTTTGTTCTCAAGGTTATGTCCTCTCCAACTTTTAGGGAGTAGAGATATTGAGGAACTACTCCACTCTGGGACAAGCCATGTTGCAACGACCAGACACTTGATGGCTTCTGTGACCACTGTAAGAGCAGAGTTAGTGAGGAGAGATGTACTGGATCATTTCCATAACTTACGACCTGCGGCGAATACTTGGAACCATCGCCAGGCCACCTCTTCTCCGCTTCCACGAGGAAATTCTCGAACCGGGACCGCCAGAAATGTGCATGCGAACGATATAGGTGTCGAAAGTACATTTAGCAAATCGTCCAAAGTTATCAGGCAGGGTGGTAAAGCATACAAAGATAACTGTAATGAAAGTAAAGATAAAAAGTAGCCGGCTCTGCCAGGCGCTGGCTTTGGCTCTGTTGTCCGCTTCGTTTGCAAGGCTGCGTGTATCCCTGGCAACCATGAGGTTGCCTTGCTTCTGCTTGAGATCCAGGAGATGATTGAGCTGTAGAGAATAATGCCATGTTAGACCCTCGTGCGTGGGGGCCGGGGGGCTCTGGTGTGAAGTCGGGTGGAGACCGCCCTTACCGAGTTTTCTACCGAAGATGCGTCCGCGAAAAGCGATTTGACCTTGGAGATCCGAAACTCCAGCCTCTTCTTCAGGAGCGCTAGTTCATCCTCTCCATCCTTTGGCAGAAACACTTCTTCTGTGTCGAATCGATTTTTGTTCACACCGATTGTCCATCCTTCCTGGCCGGCATCGTACTGGGCGACGACCATCCTCTGATCCTCCAAAACTCGCTAAATAATCCTCAGCTCATCTTTGACGTCCTTGATCTCACGAAGGTACTCTACCTCATCTGTTATGTTGCATAATTCATCTCCCATTTGCCTCCGTTTCGCGTTGTGGTCCTTCATCCTCTGCTTCGGGACTCGCTGTTCGTCCAAGCTGCTCAACATTTTTTGCCATTTGTTGAATTTTGCATAGCCGTCTGCGTCTTCTTGGGCCTAGACGGCAAAATGGTCAGTACAGCTCTAAGTTAATCACTCCGCCATGAATCATCTCATACCCGATAAGCGATACTTTGTTCGAAGATATGAAATAGATTCTCATCCAGTCCGGCGTTGGTCGGGGCATCCACGAACCCAGTGGCGTATTTCAGCATGAGAGATATCATGGAACCCATGTTCAGAGGCGGCTGTGTTCGCAGAGCTTCGGAGATTTGCGCCAAGAGGTTGTGTTCTTGCGCTGGGTGTCGACGATCGGGAAACGCAGTGATAAGGGTCGCTGATCATCAACAGTTAGAGACCTGGAGATAGGTAAACAGCACATGTTTATTGATACTCACTGGAGTCAATCTTCCAAACCCACATCTGGTTTACCATGAGGAGCTTCTTAGGCTTAACAGTGGTTCTCGCCAGCACAGTTGCCGGTCCGTCTTGTAAAAACCTGTTCAATCTCAGTTCTTCTTCACGCCTGACGTGTTTGACTACGACCTGGTCCCTGTCGCGATCACCCGAATCATCAAGGGAGAGGTAGTAAGACTGATCTAGCGTGCATGGTGCATGGAAGTTGGCTAGACTGTCGTCGGATTCGTTATAGAGGTGCTTCAACTCTTCCTTGTTGGCAAAGTTATCCTTACAAAGCTGAGAAAAGCACGTTTTGTCTTGGAGAAAGCAGTCGAGGCTTTCTGCATCAAAGTATGGAATCTAGAGAGTCAGGTCTATCTTAGCCCTGAATAAGGGCCAACTCACAACTAGGGAGAAGATTCCGCCGTGGGATCCAAACAAAGGGGTAAAAGAAGGCTTTCGGAAGCGAGCGTGTGGAGCCGGGCCTCTAATTTCGTGGTATGATCCAGTAATGAACGATCTGATCCCGCTCCAATACGCCTTGAATGTGATGTCATCGTCCATACCACTCAATGGACGTATCAAGTCCTGATCTTCATATTAGTGTTCCCACATTCCACAAGGACGCGGCTACGAACCTCGACCCAAGCTTTCTATATCGTATTAGCATATTGAAATCCTCGATATATTGGTCGCGGTTTGCTCGACATACGTTATTCGCGGGTAGGTGTACCCATCTCCAATAGTCTTTTGGCTCAGCGTTATTGACCTCGAAGTCCTTCGCCCACTTCTCAAGTTCCTGGACTTCACGTCTTCCATAATTCTTGCTGGCTTCTTCGTAGATGAAACTCCAAATGGGAGTTTGACGCTTTTTCTGAATGCGACTGGAGGCTCGATCCTTGGGTCTTGGAAATGTATGCGGAGGAACCTCGAGCATTTTGCGACTTTGAAGGCCTCGGGCTGGGTCGGGTGACGAGCGGCTGAGACAGTGAGACCTGCATAACGCTAGGCCGCTCAGCCTGTGGAAGTATTGGGGGCCAAAAATAATGAACAGGTTTGACGTACAACACCTGGTGCTCTTCACTTTTCATTGAACCCAGAGGGCATTTTCATGCATCCAAGTGCTATATAGACGACACTTGGACTTGGGGGGGGGGGGGGGGGGGGGGTGACAGGGATGAGCCAGACAATATCCCGCGAAGCGACAAGGCTACCTACTTACTAGTACTAGGTAGTAGAGGGCTAATAAACTAGGTGCGGCCTGTTGGTGCTTTATGAGGATCGAATGGGCGGTAGGCAGTGCTCATCACGAAGGGATGCGGCCGTGTGGCGGACCAACTTCATCCGGTCCGACGCCTTGTGCCTTTTTCCACTTTCTGTTGACAATTCTTCCGTCCCCCTTTTAACTGGCCTCTTTTGAGAACTTCGCCAATCATCTTCCAGGTGCTCTGCAGCCTGGGACCCGGTCACCTTGCTGCCCCATTGGATCATGGTGCGGTGGGGTCATGCAGCCTCAGCCAAGTCTTCCCAGAAGGCAGAGTGGCCTCTGAGGCAGCCTGGAAGCGATGGTATACATGTCTTTGGGTGCCTATAAATCTCTCTATCTCGTCGTACTTATCATCCGCTTCTACCTCGTTAAGCCAACTACTCTGCGGCCAGCGCGAGTCCTTCATCGTTAAGCCAACATGGTCGCGACAGCTTCATACAAGTACCAGCCACTTCGCGCCAATCAAATACGACTTCTCAAGTTTGTTTCCGACCATGGCCGCCGTACGTCTGCCGTCCTCCAGGCCTTCGCTCTCGACGAACCACTCCCCGCCTACCGGTGCATTAGCTATACATGGGCGATTGATGAGACCGGAACCGCGAGAACCTTCGCGCTCGAGATAGACGAGGAAACGCTTCCGGTGCTCGGGTCGCTCGGCCCCTTCATACAAACACTCCGCGCGAAGGATCAGCTGCTTGACGGCAGTTGGTGGTGGATCGACTCGATTTGCATCGACCAGGCAAACCTCGAGGAGAGAGCGGAACAGGTGCAGCGCATCAACCTCATCTACGGCCAAGCTGAAATAACCGTCGTGTGGCTTGGGATACAGTCGAGCGACAGCGATCTCGCCGTGGACTTCGTCAAGTTTCTCGAGAAGACCTCTCGCCGCCATCTGAGCGCCCCCGAGGCTCGCGCCTTGCTGGAGACGGACTCCTACCGCCCTCACTGGAAAGCATTCGAGAATTTCCTTTCGAGAAAGTGGTGGACGAGGATGTGGAGCGTCCAAGAGTTTGTACTGTCCCCGCGTGTCTCGTTCTGGTGCGGTATGCGCACCGCCTCTAGGGTCGCCGTTTGCCTGAGCATCCTCATGGCCGACGTCTGCACCTCGGTCGGCATCAAGGAAAAGCCATGCTTTACCCACGCGAATCATCGCAGGAGGGCGCTGATGGTGTACAAAGCGTCCAAAAAGCCTGGCAAGCCCGGGGCCGAGGCGCGCCTACCGCTCGCGGCCTTGTCCGCCTACTTCTGCTGCATGGACGCGACCGACGACCGGGATCGGATATACGGTCTCCGTGGTCTCGCCACAGACCAAGACCTCATGCCCGTCAGCTACGCCATGACCGCGCAGGAAGTCTACAGGCTCTTCGCCCAGCGGTTCATCGAGGCGTACAACTCGCTGGACATCATCTGTCTGGCCTCGATATACAGCGGACCACCAGCACTCGCGTCGACGCGTCCCTCATGGGTGCCGGACTGGCAGAAGAGAGTAACGATCGTAATTCCAGCCATGGTCAGTCAAAGCTGCAAAACCCACATTGGCAACCTCCGCCCCTCCCTTTCTCTCGAGGTGGATCCCGGAGTCTGCTTCTCGGCAGCCGGCAACATACCGCCCGTATACAGCTTCGACAAGGCGACGCTGAACGCACAAGGTACCATCGTCGATACAGTGGACGGGCTGGCCGGGTCAGCTCACTCACCCATGGTCCGGAGCTCAGGATGGGACGCCTCCGCCTCCTCCTTTTCGGCCACTGAGATCCTTACCAGCGTCTGTCGGAGCCTGGTACTGGACCGCAAGGACAGGTACATGCGTTTCGCAATGCCCACCGAGGCCTTCTCTCTTGACTTTGTCCGCCTCCTCGTGCGCATAGTAAACGGCATCGACCTCCCGGGTTGCAGAACACTCCGTCAGTGGTATGAAGACAATAAGCTCTTCGAGATCCAGGGCCGCACCTTGGAAAGTATGCTCCAAGGCTGCCCACTGGCCGACACTGCTCTCACGGATCCCGCCCCGAATGAGGACGAATACTACCACGACACCATCTTTGGGCGGTTCTTCGACACGGTCGTGAGGATGTCACTACGGATGATGGTCACAAAGGACGGACGCGTCGGCATGGCACCGGAGAGGACTGTGAAGGGGGACTTGGTCTGCATACTGTTTGGGTGCAGTGTCCCTGTTGTTCTGCGGCCGACTGATGACGATGGAGGGCAGCAGAGGTTCAGGCTCGTGGGGGAGTGTTTCGTCGATGGGTGGATGAGCGGGGAAGGGTTGGACGAGGCTGCATTTGCGAGGAGGAGAATGTTCGCAATCTGCTAAAGCACCCTGGCGATGAATGTAATTCCTGCTACGCTTTTCCGTTATGAATTTCATACTGGCAACTCATATCTCAGCCTAAGTAAAGCAGCGAATTTAAATAAATAGCTTAGGCTTTGTATTGAGTTTGTTTTCACATCAGACTCCTTATATGATTTAGAACTACACCTAACCTCCGGGGGAGTTTCTTTGCAAGCCGGTATTATCTCTTCGTATTCCCCAGAATGCTAGCCAGTCCCTCTCCGCCGCTATCTCCCCACTAGTGTAATATTTGAGTGCTCGTTGGAGGTTCTCCATTAACATAGTAATAGAAGTATCGTATAAGTTGGAGTTTTTGTGAAGGGATTCGAGTCTTAATACTACAGCGAGGTCTGGGAGTGAATAGATAGGGAAAGGAAGTTTAGCATCTTTGTGGAGGAATTCGAGTCTAAATACCAAAGAGAAGCCTGGGAGCGAATGGAAAGGGGAAAGGCACCACATGGACGTGAGAAAGCTACAGATTGCTGCGAGTTAGACAAGGCAACGCAATGTGCCCATGCCTCAGGGGTAAGGATCATTGCAAGAGCGAGGAGGGGACTGCTCAGGGGAAAGGGTGAGCAGAAAGCTGATGAGGGCTGCGCGGGCTGAGGCGGCTGAGGCACCGCTGAGGCGGGCTGAGGCACCACTGAGCCGAGATTGAGCCGGGGAGCGAGGAGGCCCTAAAAGCGGCCAGCGCCCTCAGTCTCAGAATCAAGAGTCTTATCGCCCACCACTTGTATGTGTCGGAGGTCCGATTTTCGTCATCTCCCTCTTTTGGCTGGGCCGGTCTGCTCGTAAAGATATTCCATTTGCAGTACCCATGATGGCAGGTGTTCCGTTTGGCATGGGCTTCATGTGCATTTTTATTGCCCTGCTGTACGTGTCCAAGATCTTATTTCCCTTGATGTTGACTGGGCCACTGATTCGCGACTAGTAATGATTTGACCGACGCTTACGGAGTCCTCGCAGCTTCTGCCCACGCCGCATCAAGCTGTTCGCGCTCGTTACTAGCTACGGTTCTCCCACTCGCCGTTACCCCCATGTTTTCGAATTTCGGTATTGCTGGAGCATGTGGCCTTTTGGCCGGGCTCAGTGCACTGATGTCCGTGGTGCCTTTCATATTTATTTGGAAGGGGGAGAAATCTGGGCAAACTCAAAGTTCTGCAACAGCTTGAAGAAGAATCGGACGCACTGGGAACTACTAGTGAGCATCCAACCACAGAGCGCCAAGGTGTATGGAAATTGACTCATAAGAACAAACTCAGAGCTAAGGTGGCAAACACCAGGTACATATATCTAGATTAGGGCGTAAAATACCCATCGGTACCCATGATCTGAGTAATTTACACCCTAATCCAGATCCCTTAGAACCAGAATACTTTGTATTATATTCATCAACCTACCACGGCGGATGATGATCATAGATCTTTATAAATCGGATACATCATCACTATCACATTTCTATTTCACTTATATATAGGTGCGACTCTATCATCCTTCGTGTTCTGTTGTGTCCTCGGTTGGGCCCTACCAGTAATCAAGGATTCAATTAAGTGCGTAGAAGAACATAACAAGCGGAGTTCCATCTTTGATTGGACATGTATCCAGTAACAGCAGCATTGAGAAATCAGCCGGGCTAGTTTCAACGATAAAAACGGCATAAAATCATGACATGACCGATTCCTCACCCGGTTCGTTCGGTGCGGCCGGCTCGGTGCCACCGAATTGGTCCAGCCGATGCTGAGTAAAACTGTCGTGACAATATGGCTTCATCTCTTGAAGATTCTCTAGCTCGTAAATTTGGTCTCCGTAATTACAAGACATCCAGCGCCCGTATCTGAATATTGTGTCGATCTGCACGATTGAGTGACAACGCCACAACGTCGTGGACCGACAAAAAACATATTCGTCGAGATTCATCGTCGAGCAATCAATCAAAATGACGCAAATTTGAGACAGGTCAAAGATGGCCAAGAAACCCATTATGATCAAGATTTGATCATAGAAAGTATCCAGCAAACAATTGATGGGGAAAAATCGCCGCTGTGGGACATTAACCAGAAGGCCAGTGTCCAGGCCCAGCCCTGCGAGCGAATGCAAAGGCTTTACGGGCGATGTCTATATGCCGAAGTTGGCAAATCATAAGTCCAACATCCAGTTCAAGGGCCAGACAGCGCATGCTGCCGTTGCACCATGGGAAGGCGTCAACGCACTAGATGCCGCTGGTCTGGCCTACCTATTTTTACCTATCCATCGGTTATCTTGGCCGCTGCCTCTAAAGCTATCCTCGGCGTAGCCACAGCTATCCTGCCCCGGAAATGCATTACAGATTACTCACCCTGCCGAATCTGGCGTTCAGGGATGCCAAGATCCAGCGTTTGCATTCTCCATCTGTACTTGCATTCCGGCACCTGGCACTTAATAAGAATTTGGGCGCAAAATGTGTACGTCGCACGATATGTGTACCTTGGCCACCGAGCAAAGCCTGCGACAGCAACCCCAAGCTGCGGCGTAGCGTCATAGGCTTAGATCGCAAGTACTCCCTGCGTCTGCATTTGTTTAGCTGGCAGGTCCAATGCTATTTTCTTTGCGCCAGATTTTGTGACTCCTGCCACGGGACAAGGCCGAGTGTGTGCTATTCGTGGTGGGTCCCGAAATCCCGATCAAAGCACTCAGTTACTACGGATGGGAACACCCTTTAAGCCTCGTTAGTTCCCCCTGAGTAATGGCCAGCCCCTTTACGAGCCGTGGCGTCTTTTGTTTGGTGATTTAGCATTTTTGT
Organism: Ilyonectria robusta; assembly: GCF_021365365.1. NCBI lineage: Eukaryota > Fungi > Ascomycota > Sordariomycetes > Hypocreales > Nectriaceae > Ilyonectria > Ilyonectria robusta. The sequence goes on from NW_025764451.1 coordinate 431,335, forward strand.
CTAAAACAAAATTGACACACACTCCCTTCTTTCTATGCATTATCCCTTCAAATGGGCGCAGCCTCCATACGTACTAGCCGTACGTGCTAACTTAAGTAGGCAAGACGCACAAGGGAGGCTGAAACGGATGTTGGCTTGCAATTTACCCCTGTGTTTGTAGAAATACACAAGAATTCGTACTGATGTGCCATTAACCATTGGGCTGGTCAACGAAGTGAATTAAAGTAAGATAACCCTGATGTATAATAACCGCCCCCGACCCCGCCCCTCCCCCCCTTCAAAAAAAAACCCCCTTCGCCTGTCAACCTTCAGTCTAGAAACCGGATCTAAATAACTTACAGCTTGTTCTGAATCTTCTTTAATAGTTTTCGCAGCTCTCACAGCTATATTTTATTCTAGCTAATATTATTTAATTTTTTAAATCTAATTTCATATAAAAAAATAAATAAAAGTATATTTTTCTATTTTATATTAGTAACTTATTTATCTTCAAAGGCAGATAGAAGTTAGAGTAATATTACTAACTAAGATACCTCAACTTAAAAAAGCGGCAAATTATAAACCAGTAACATACCAAGACTGACCAATAGGGTTATCTCGCGATCTGCAAGTGCCTCGACCCCGAGATTGTACATGAGCTAGCACTGGCAATTCTGTGCCGGGACCCACATGGTATTGGATGCCGACTGACACAAGGAAAACTGTGGCTTCAAGCTATCTAATGTCGCTCTTGGTAGTCTCAGAATCATGAGACTCTTGCTGCCACTGAATTTTGGTGGCATTTGGTGTACCTCTCCCCTATTATGATTTACTAGTTCAACACGTACATATAAAGGGATACCGGGTCCTCGGAGAACCAAAACTCGTCACCCCCGACCGAATCTGAACTACTCCGGAGCAGACTCCAAAATAAGAAAATGTCGATTCGCGAGGGACTAGACTCCGTGGGACCCTCCCGACACCCGCAGAGGTGGTTCGGCCTCATTGCGCTATTCTTCATTTGCTTCTGTTTCTTCTTCAACGCCAGGGAATACTCCGACAGCTTCTCTCAGAATTCCACAGACGCCCCAGATGGCCAGTCCGTCCCGATTCACCCAGCTCATACGACGTTGTCTGGGCCACCGACGCAGCCGACCTCAGACGTGCAAGCTCCGCCAGAGGCCAAAAACCGCCGTCTCGTCGTGATTGTGCCCGCTACCGACCCAAACCCGGAAATCTGCAAGTTCATCCTGACCGCTATTGCTCTTGGCTACCCACGCCCCATCATCATCAACTGGGGCCTGGATTACCACTCCGTATCGAAATGGGAGCATGGCAAAAGCCTTATTAAGACAGTGGGGATGGTGAGATATCTCGATGCCGCCCTGCACCCAGACGCCCACCCTGACGAAAAGCTCGACGAGGATGACCTCGTTCTTGTTTCCGATGGCTCTGATGTCTGGTTCCAATTACCTCCCGATGTTCTCATCGCGCGCTTTCATAGGAGCATTGCGAGAGCCAATGCCCGGTTGCGCGAGCAGTGGCGCGGCAACTCGCCTATGCCGATGCGGCAGACCATCGTCACAGCATGTGAGAAAAAGTGCTACCCAGACATCTCGTCCGGCCAAAACCTACGCTGCCACCTTCTCCCAGAGAGTCCGCTCAGAGCCGACCTGTACGGCCCTGAGACTGACAAGAATGAAACCCGCGAGCACGACTTTCGACCCCGGTTCATCAACGGAGGTAGCTACATGGGCCCGGCAGGTGACATGAGACGCATGTTTCGCCGTGCCCAATCCATACTGGACACCTATATCGGCACGGGCATGAAAGTGCGAAGCGAGCAAGGCCTGGTGGGAGAGATGTTTGGTGAGCAGGAGGTTTGGCGGCAGTGGATGAGGAAGCAAAATTCAGCAAATGATGAGGTCCTGGCGATGACGCACCAGACCTACGAGTACCATGTCGGGCCGGACTATTATCAGGAGCTGTCCATCCCTACCTCAAGGGCCCACGATGACGGGGTGTTTATCAAACTAAACAACCAAACCGAGATTGCGGCGCAGTCGGCAGAACGACAGATCTCTCCTGTCCGGCTCAAGGGTCTTCCAGATGATGTCAAGGCCACTCAAAACCCACTGGCGAACGTGACGGAGAATCCGGACTGGGGTGAGATGCCCCTCTGGGCCGACTTCTTTACCGAATCCGTTCCCGTGATGCTGCATCACAACGCTCACGTCGACAATCTGAAAGAGCGACGTATTTTGTTGTGGGATAAAATCTGGATCTTTCCGTACCTGCGAGAGCTTGTTACTCGCAGCCTGACGCCAAGGGAACTGGCTCCGTTGGGAACTGTGCAAACTGAGGGTGGCGAGATCACGTACTGGGCGCCACCGTTGGACAGCGTGCGAAGAAAGCCGCGGGTGTTCTTCCACACGGTTTTGGAACCTATGATTGAGGGCAACTTCAACACTATATGTCGATATCCGGACGAGAAACCAGACGAGGGGCCGCACTGGTGGGACGAGGTTTTTCGGGACGGCAAGGGACCAATCTAAACTGTAGAACATGTATAATATGAATTGATAACGCACACAAATTTATTTCATGCTCATTCGATTGTAGCCTGATTGCAGCCTAATTGCAGTGGTGCCTTGTATGAGTTACCCCTTTGGATAGCCCTTAACAACTCAACATTCGACTCTGCTAGATTTAATCAAACTTCTGTCTGCTCCCTCAAGTCGAGCAAGTTGCCGGCGCAAGGTCAAAAAAAAAACAGTTTTATCCACAATTCAAGCATTTTCTATCCAATGCTACCACAATGACTAGAGACTCTGCTAGATCATTTGTGCCAGTCAGCACCATGGCAAGATGTGCCTTATAATTAAAAGTAAATATTGTGTTCTAGTCGAGCTTCGTAACTAATTAATAAGTCTAATTCCTTCCCTCTAGTTCTTGACAAGCTGGTTCTGATGGAGGAACCATTGGACAAACTTTGGAATCCCATGGTCGATCTTGGTCTTGGGGTGGTATCCCAACAACTTCTTCGCCTTTGAAATGTCCGCAAACGTAATTGGCACGTCGCCGGGTTGTGACTCGCGCCGATCGATGAGCGCTTTCCGGCCGAGGCTTTCCTCGAGCAGCTCAATCAACTCTCGAAGCTCTATCGTCTGCGACTCGCCCAGGTTGAAGGTCTCGTAGTCAGATCCCCGAAAGTCCACCGCCGCGCGGACTCCTTGGATGATGTCGTCCACGTAGGTGTAATCGCGGCGCGTTGTGCCGTCGCCGAATACAGGAATCGGCTTCCCGCTGTGAATCAGCTTTGCGAATTTGTGAATCGCCAGGTCTGGACGCTGCCGTGCGCCATAGACGGTGAAGAAACGAAGACACACGCATCGGATGTCGTAGAGATGAGAATACGTGTGGCACATCAGTTCGGATGCCGTCTTAGATACCGCATAAGGCGAAATGGGCTTCTGGGTGTCATCGCCTTCCGCGAAGGGGACCTTGGTATTCAAGCCGTAGACGCTCGACGAAGACCCGAAGACGAATTGCTTCACGCCGAATTCCTTTGCGCAGTCGAGCATGTTCAGCGTGCCGCCCAGGTTGGTTTCGACGTACGCGGCCGGCTTCTCCAATGACGGCCGTACACCTGCCCGCGAAGCAAGATGCACAATTGCGGTGAAGTTGTTCTCGGCAAAGACATCGCGCAGGGCGTCGCGGTCGCGTATGTCGATTTCGTATAATGTGAAGTTTGGGTTGAAGTGGTGCGCGGCGAGGTTTGAGCGTTTGATGTTGGGGTCATAAAAGTCGTCAAAGTTGTCGACCACGGCAACCCGCCAGCCGCCTTCTGCCAGAAGATGATCAACCAGATGCGAGCCGATGAACCCAGCGCCGCCAGTGACCAAGATTTGCCTTTGAGTGGTGGCCGGGGCATCCAGCTCCAGTGGAGGAGTAATAGACATGATGGATGGCTAAGTGGTTCCAAACCCCGCTTACTTGAATCGTGATCGATGTTGCCTTGGACAAGCTAAATGTGCAAACGGTCGAGGACGGAAGAACGCCAGTGGATATAAGTGACAATTCTTCTTGACCCAGGCGCGGAACCAACCCCTGAGCTAAATACGATGTGCCTGGGCATTCCGCAGTTAGCTGGGCAGCTAGCGCCACAAGGGCGAGCGCCACTACAAAAGATATGCCACTATTGATCGATAGCTCGAACTACTGCGCAATGGTTGGGTCGATTGCCCAATAGCTGGTGTGTGGGGCTTCAATACTTCTGGAGATGTGGATCTGGCGGCATGAAAATAAGATGACATGTCTTAGTACGGCGCGGCGTACGTACGGCGTAGCACGCGTGGTGCGTGGATATTGCAATGAGCTTGTTGCGTGTGACCTCACGCGACATCTGGCAGCCCGCAAAGTACGCGGAACGGGAAGGGATGCATGGGGAATGCTGAATTGGCAGATGAATTCTATGCAAGGACTGTCTTGGTGTCCCTTCCGCCATCCGACGCGCTGGATTGTATCTCTGCCGGGCGTGATGGTGTGAGCGATTTGCCACCAAGAAAATGTACACAGTCCCGGCCAAGGAAAATGGGAATGAGAACGAAATAGGGAGATTTGATATAGATAAGGGCACAATTTGCCACACAAGACACTTACAAAGTCACATGTGAGTAGTCGGCATGTCACACTAAGTAGATACGGTGAGGATCATGATGAAAGCTCTTGATTTCCTATCTAACGAAGGGCCGGGGACCGATCCTAGAGATGAAAATGGGAGGCCTTCGGCAGCTTCCGGGCCCGAGATCCGCAGGGCCGAGACCGTTGTCCAGACCGGGCTCCTAACAGCCGGTCTGGAAGCTGTTCCGGGCGTCTTCCGAAGATCCCAGAATGTGACACGGCACATTCCAATTTTCGATGCGAAAAATACGCCGCGCTGAAGTTGTTCCCGGTATTGGCCAAGGATAATAACATAACACGTATATTTACCCCTTCCTGAAATGAGAAGAAAAATACAGATGAATCTAGCATGTTTCTCTCTGTAATTAAAAGAAAGGTATCAACGGAATGGTAAACAGATTGGGCAGGGGGACACAATTTCTTGGCGATTCGTCAAGGGTTTTCGAAATGGTTGTAGCCAGCAGACCAGCCTGCCGAATTCCTACCGACTCGCCAATACTTCGCAACTGCTCCACGGCAAAGCCACGAATGCTGCGTGTATTCAACTCCTCCAGAGCCACGACAAAAAGTGGTCGGATAAGGGACAGGATGCCTATGAAGCATGATTAGCCGCCTGGGTACAATCGAGGAGCCTAAAGACCCACGTGGAGTGCCCATAAAACTAGAAATGGAAATACACATGTCGGTAGATAACTCCTGGATAATGGAGAGGGGAGCGGACTGTCGAGCATCGCGGGGCGCATCTGAACAGGCCTCGCATTGATGGATGATTTTGTTCACCACTATCCGGAGGGCTCGCCAGTTATTCCAAGCCTCTGCAATCCAGAGACTAGGATACACATGAATATGTGTGTCAAAGAAGGTACCGGGAGCAGCTTCAGAGGCATCTATTCGAGCATACGCCCAACCTGAGGGCGCACCCTCTCGCCAGGCTTCAAGGTCACGATCGATTTCCAATGCCATGTCGCGTATGACGTCGAGATCGGTGATCTCGCCGTTCGCAAAGACTGCTCCGAGGTTTACTATTCGGAAAGATATTTGACAGACGGAACCGCGACTTGCGACATTGCTGCGCTGCCATTGTTGGCGAATGATGCTGGTTTGGAAATCCCGGGTTGCTTGGACTAGGGCCTGAGGGACGGGCATGTGTTGTTGTGTGCAGGCCGAAATCTATACCACATGTAAGCCGTGATTCCTGGTGAGCAAGGGGGGAAGTCATAACAAGACTCACTATTTGAGAGCGGATCAGGATGTAAAGCAGGCCTCCACGCTTCCGGGTGAACTGCTCCTGACCTCGTAGCGCGAGCAAGGCCGTGGCTCCTTTGACATGGGCGGCCCAGTAATCATAGCGATCTGACGTCTCAAAATTAACAGTCTATATGAATGTAAGGAAAATCGTCATTAAAGCAGCAAGTGGTTCGGGATACCTCAAATAGCCCCAGTAAAATAACTGCCATCAGCGTCGAATCCGCCGCCGCTTGGACTGGATCCCCCAAAGCTAGGTTGACAGCGGTCACAGCCTTACAGTACTGCTCTTTAGCTTTGGAGGCGACATAGGGGGCGTAGGACACGTTGGATATTCCAGCCATGCCAACCGCCTCGATGGCTGCTTGGAGGACAGACCCATCGTTGAAGTACGATTGAGTGAGCCAGTCATGGTAATCTCCACAGAAGGGGACTTCATTAAAGGTGTATTTAGTAAAGAAGAAACTGGCACCCAGGTTATTAACCGGCTGAGAAGGGGGGTATGATATTCCGAGTGGGAGAGAAGTTGGAGGGGCCTCGCAAGCAGTAGCGAGTCCATTCTTTGGCGGATGGCTGGAAGTAGCAATGACCTCTTGGCCCAGTGCCGGTTGTGGCTGGTCCAATTGGCGAGCTTTCCGAATAATTCGTTCAGACTCGTTCCGAAACAAGACTTGATCTAGGTCCCGGTAGCCTGGACATTGAATCTTTGATTTCTGGCATTTCAAGCATGCGGGCTTCCGCTGGTCGCACTGCCAACACCAGGTAGTCAGTGGATTAGTGCCTTGTAAGATGAAAGGTATTGCAACATGCCTTGACCTTCCGCCGGCGACAGCGTTCACAGCCTTTGCTGACGACGCCATAATACCCCATGACAATCCCGATCGGCCGGGGTTGAGCATCCGGTGTGCTCCTGTCGAGGGATTACCGATTACTCAAGCTTCAGTTGGGTTGCCCAGGTGGAAAGTGAGGAAAGTCCGCTTCCGATCTATGGCCTTGACCGGAGAAGACAGATATCTTCCACGCCGGAATCACGGCAAGCCTTCGATCCTTTGGTCGGTTCACCACCAATAATGTTGCCAGTTTAGACGCAGCCCCCGCACGCCGATAATCCGGGATCCGGAGTGGACACCAAAGTCCGGCCGGGATTCGCACTCTTCCCCTGTAACGGGCATAGCGTGATCTGGCCACGGGAAGCTGCTATTGGTTGCTTTACTCAATCGGAGAAAACGGAGCGTAAGCTGAAGTTAAGAGGGCAGCATAAGTCATAACCTCATCATCTTTTGATTTCTTTAAATTGATGAGATAACCACTTGCTCCCTCTTGAAATTCCGGTTCTTTATTCCAGTTCAAATACAAAAGACGGCAACGAAACAACCGTCAACTTCCTGGTGCAACAACACGCCACTTAATTCACCATGTCCCACCCTAAACCCGCACCAGCGCTGTCGACGACAGAAAAGACATTCAGCTCCTACAACAGCGCGCAAGGAAGCGCCTATTCCGAAGTCCGTCGCGACTACCACCCAAACCTGTACAAGTTCGTCCTGGAACAGCATACCTCTACGGGCGGTCAACTTGACAGGCTGGTCGATGTTGGCTGTGGTCCCGGCCTCGCCGCTCGTGCTCTTGGTCCGCAATTTACTTCTGTAATTGGACTCGACCCTTCCGAAGGCATGATTGCTACTGCTCGCTCTCTCGGCGGCGTCACATCGACTTCTGAACCAATCCGCTACGAGCGTGCTACTGCTGAAGAACTTGGAGGCGTTGAGGATTCCAGCGTCGACCTCATCACTTCTTCCAACGCCGCCCATTGGTTTGACATGGCGGGTTTCTGGCCCGCGGCAGCTCGTGTTCTCAAGCCCGGCGGCACCGTCGTGCTCTGGACTTCTGGCGAGATTCGCGCACATCCCTCCATGCCCAACTCCGCCGCCATCCAAGCTGCTATTGAAAAGCACCAAGAGGGTCCTCTGATGCCCTACTACGTGGCTGGGAACTTGCTCCCCCGCAATCGCTACCGCGGCATCCTACTCCCTTGGACCTTGCCGGAGCCGGTGGAGGCATTTGATGAGAGCGCTTTCATCCGCAAGGAGTGGGACAGTGGCGAGGACTTCCATGTGGGCGAGTCCGTGGCGGATCTGGACACGTTCGAGAAGTTGATGGCGAGTGGAAGTGCTCAGGTGCGATGGCATCAGGCTCACCCTGACCTTGTCGGGACTGACAAGGATCTGGTGAAAATTCTTCGAAACGAGATTGAACAGCTGTTGCATGAAGCTGGTGTGGAGAAGGGAAAGGAGATGGTCAAGGGCGCAGTGTCAGGAGCAGTGTTGGTTGTGAAAAAGAAGCTGTAGTATTTTGGAATCCCTCCGCACTAGTAATACAGCTGAAATGATACTTGACATCTTTTAAATATAACCAGTTTCAAAGTATCTGCCCGAAAATATACCGGGCATGCGTAATTTCCCCTGTAGCAAGGTGCGTGAATGAAATGCATGGTGGTTCTTGATATAGAAGTGCAGGGGTTATATGCTTGGGTTGGAGGGATGCTGAGCGTGGACAAGCTTAAGAAGACGCAGCCAAGAGATGATTTACAACAACAGATACGTAGCCCTTAAGCTAAAAATACTACCAGTTTCGGTAAAATGGAACGAGATATCTCGGCCAGAAATAAGATTGGTGCCACAGAGTTATCAATGTTCACGAGCCGTGTCTTACGGCTATTTTTCTTAGTCCGGGGGCCACAGTCACTCACTTGTGCAGCAGCAAGTTCGACAACAGTCTTATATATAAAACACTAAAACATAACTAAATCTCGATATCCGAAGCGCGTAGTCAGCTAGCATAAACCAGTGACGCAGATTTAGATACTAAACAGGCATAAGCCAAAAGAAAGGAAAAGACTACATCCTCGAATGAGGACCGAAACAAGAGATGATCAAAATGAAATTAGCTGACCAGATGGAATGTATTCCACCCGGCATTTAGTGCCAGCAGTTGCCGCGGACATCATTTCGGTTTCCACCGAAGTTGACATCCCAGGCCTCCTGGCAGGTGTTCTCAAACGGCTGGCCATCAATGCCACGGCCGATGCCCTTGTCAATGCACTGTGAAGAATGTGGTTAGTAAGAAGGGGATTTCCTAGGTGGAAAATATTCAACTCACGGAATAGCCATCTATTGAAACTGTTAGTTATGAACCGGATGATCGGATGAAAGATTTCCTTACCGAACCAGGTATGGGGCTGAGTGGCACCCCAGAGAGCGCAGGCAGCTCGGCTCAGCTCGACGTGGTACCGGCCGCGAACGTTGCAGCCACAGTTGTGGTGAATTTTGGCAGTCGCACTAATAGACGTCAGGTTGTAATCATCACCAACGAGTATTCTACTCACGTGCTGCCGAGAGTGAGAAGAGTGAGAGCAATGGCGGTGAACTTCATTGTTGCGGTTTGGAGTGGTGATCAGAAGATCTTGGTGATGAGATAAGTAGAGAAGGGTTGGAGTATTGAGTGGTTGAGTGATTGAGTGCTTGCTGTTGTTTCAATTTGAAAATGTCGGCGGGAGCTTCGTCTCTTTATACCTGAGCCACAAGCCGTGAACTATGCCTCCTGAGGGTAGCAAGACCTACAATATCCATCACACCAACTCCGAGGCAAGATTCTACTGTGAATACAATGTCTCTGGTCCCGTGGGCGCTGCATGGTAATTCGGGATCTCTCGGAGACTGGGTTGCGCGAAAATGAAGCCATTTGCCTCTCCCATTCGTATTAGACACCAATAATCGTGAAGTTTGTTCTGAACTTTAACAAGATTGTCCGTTCGTACTATATATACCCTGTTGATGGGATTTCTGCCTATTGCATCGAAGCATTGGCAACGTGCCCTACAGGGCTGGGCTATACCTTACTTCCTATTGGGGCTTTGTCGTGTTTCATTCGTTGGCCTCGGCTGTCAACTAAGCCCCAACTACGCTCGGCCACATTGAAATATGGAGAAGAGTGCATACGAACTTTCTTTTCTCTCGAGAACCCATCTATTATATCACATGCGATACAAAGAGAAGGTGACCATGGCTACAATAGTCAGTGATAGTTTCAAAACACAAGCAAGAACAAAGCGTTATCGCAACATGTACTCAAGCCACATCTCCTCAGAGTACTGTCAAGGACGGGACGAAACTTAAATTTTTCAAGGACTCGAACAAGCATAAGCCTCAAACATAAGCTTGCCATACTGCAGGGAGGCTCCAAAGAGCGGTAAATACACATAGTAAGAAACAGTAGTGCTATTGTGAAGAACGGGGGTCAGATAGCATGCGAAAACCATGCTACCGGTAGATCTCGAGAGACAAAGTAATTGAACACGGGCGCAGTTCTGCATCTGGTCATCAAGCCCGGATGAGACGGCACTCGTCGTAGTTCGGGATCGCAATGCAGGGGTCAAAAGTGGTCCAATTATCGCTAGGCGGCAAAGATGCACGTCCTTTGCAGGGGAATTAGATGAATTTAAACTTCACGCTTGGTATCTCGTAGTTATTCTGGAGACATACGGAGCAGTGTATACGAGTTTTTTTAACTGGATTCGGATTAGAACCTCATTGGTTCTAAAGACGACAATGTTCCATGTCATCCGAAAACTCAATATAGGCTCGAAGAGTTCTAAGAGCCAATGTAAACACGTTTAATGACAACGTGTCTGGTTAACGACATTTATCAACGTGACAAGTTGAAAACGTGCCACTGGTTCCGAGATTGGGAATGCCTTCCAAGGGAAGGAGTCTCTCAAGGTAGTCATTCTAAGTTTCCAAATGTGAAGCAGTCGAGAATTCGGTGTAGCGATCCTGTCGGAGCTCCGCGGAGCGGTGTTCAGGCAGGGAGAGTGAATGTGCTTTGATATTTGACAAGTCAAGTCTGAGTGATAAGAAGATATAAAGTAGGATTTTCCCGCCTTGAAAATCAAAGACATCTATTCTGCAGCACATCAAGCATCTCTTCCAATATCTCCCCTTACTCTACATCCACTTCTTCACGACTTCAAGTCAACCATCACCGCAAAATGGTCTCTACTATCTTCGTTCTCGCCATGCTGGCTGGCTCTGCTCTCTCGAGCTCGCTCACTTACACCGCGGGTGAAAAGACTGGTTGCATCAACCTCTCCCATCTCCAAGCTCTGAGCCAGACCTACGAGGCCATGAGCCTCAACAGCACTGGGGCCAACGATTTCGTCATGCCTCGCATCCCGGAGAGCTACCTCAACTCGCCCTCTGACTGCATCCCCGAGTCGCTTTACGACAAGTTCTTTGAGCCCATTGTTGCCATCTCCAAGCAGGAAGACATGCTGGCCAATCTTGACGCCGTCCTCGCTCTGGATGTGGTTGCGACTTCCACCGTCCCGTCCATCCACCAGCGCGCCCGAAACTGCCCGCAGATCAAGGATGCCGCCATTTCCAAGTCTCACTCCTTTAGCTGCAACAGCGCGCCCAACCCCAACGCTTGCCGCTCTTGCACCAACTACTCCTCCATCAACTTTGTCGTTGCCTGCGTGGCCTGCGCCGCGAAGGCGAACCAGGAGTCTATCTTTTGCTGCGCCGCCGCTGCTACCACTTTCGCCACCTACTATTCTCAAGTTTGTCTGTCGAAGTAGGATCCCGTAGTTGGGTCGTTCTCGGGTGCAACTACATAGTTTCTTGGACCAATTGTTTTGAAGATTTGCGGCGAAACAGTGGATTGTATCGGATGTTGTTATTTGACATTAGAGCGGCTCACTGAGTGCGACTTTTGCTTTCTATCCATTTAGCGCCCAGCGCTAAATGATACTTTAGGTACTATTTAAATCTACCATGGAATTCTTCTAGACCATGCCTTGTTCATTTCTATTCTGGTTGCTCCATTTTCCTCTGTCACATTTAGCCATCTCTATTGCGCGACCATCGTGACCCCTGTTGGAGTGCGCATTCTACTTTGGGACGATCAATTAGCCATATATGTTAAGTAATGGAATGCGACATCTTCGCTTGTTTAGACCGGGCCTTTGCTAGAAAAACAGTAGGCGCAGGAGAGGAATGGTGTGTGATTGAGGCGCACGATTACGAAATAGGTATTATTGAACGAATGTTAAATACCAGGCAGATCTCCAAACAGCCATACAATATTCGAAAGGCAGGAGAAGCCACAGGTGCAGATCATCCAATCCCGGGAGGAGACAACTTGGCGTCTGGTATCATAATAGGTACAAAAACATGCCCGTTGAAGGCGATTTGTGGCAGGCCATTTAATTGTATGTCGATTAAAGCCAGCTAATGGATCCATTACGGTCAAGTTGATCCGGGCCATAGTATATAAGACGATGAAGATGATGTTGATAATTATCTTGACCCGGCTCCCCAGGTCGGCCGAAGAGGGGTTTGGTGACTCCCTTGTGGCTAAGGTGAGGATATCAATCTATCAGAGGTTTCGTAATATAGGGTCATCTGCCAACACAAATGAGAGCGGTCTACGTGGTGGCAGCGTGGCGCGAGGCTCGTGTACATGCATGCGGCTAGCCACCTATGGCACAGCCCATATTATCGCATCGCACTCAGCCTCACCGTGTTCGCCTTATCCCCGCCTGATCATCCTTTGCGAACACAAGGTCTCACGGTTTATTGTGTGCGGCTCCAGGGACTGAACATCTTTGTTACGATGGCCACCAGGCCAGGCGCCCTCCAGCATCGAGTCTCGGACCTGGTCGTCGATTCGGAGATTGATGCGACCTGGAATCCGAGTACAAATCAGACGACACAGATTCGCCGGACCGCAGGCACCAAACCCAGCCGCCGGAGGGAGAAGACCGAAGAGATATGGGAGCGGAAGCACGAACTTGGAGGCGGCGCGTATGGGACTGTTTGGCTTGAGGAGTGTTTCACGGTCTCATCCCAACAGGAACCCAGACTTCGAGCCGTCAAGGAGATCCGCAAACACCACAGCGTGCCGACTTCTGCGTTTCATCGTGAGCTTGAAGCCATCGCCAAGTTCTCTCACGACAAGTTTGCCGACTGTTTTGTACGCTCATTTGGGTGGTTCCAAAACGAGACGGCGCTCTTTATCACTATGGAGTATCTGGAGCATGGGGACTTGCGACACTACATTGTACGACCTTTCCCTGAGCCTGAGGCAAGGTTGATTGCCATGCAACTAGTCGAAGCCTTACAGTCAATGCACAAGAGCGGCTTTGCGCATAGGGATCTTAAGCCGGGCAATATCTTGGTTGTTCACCGAGGCCCACGGTGGTGGGTTAAAATTTGTGATTTCGGCATCAGCAAGCGAGTGGAAGGGTCCACGGCGTTGAGAACTATGGAGGTCGGTACGATGGGCTATATGGCCCCCGAGGTCCTCGGGATGTTTACGCTTGAGGATCTTCAGGAAAACCAAACCGAGGTCGCTGCGTACACCTCGGCGGTTGATCTGTGGGCACTGGGGGAGATCACACACAAGCTTCTGACGCAGAAAGCAACATTTCTTTCGCCCAACCAACGTGCGAATTATGTGACCATGGGCACACAGTTTCCAACAAATGAGCTAGAGAGTGTCGGGGCGAGTACACACTGCATCCTGTTTATTCAGCAAACCATGGCAGCATCACCCAGGAAGAGACTCACAGCGGATGAAGCGGCAGGTCATGAGTGGCTGGAGAACTACGAAGACATTGATGAGGCACAGGGCCGTTCTAGTCCAGAGAGGTAAGACTGTCTGATCCATCGCACATGATCTCGCCATGTTTTGATACTCACTAATTTCAGCACCCATGAAACACCCGCCAACAAGATGATTGCACAGGATTATGAGCCTTCTGCACAGTGGACTGTGACTTCCCGGCCATCACAGTGGACGGGAGGGCAAAGTCAAAAAACTTCGACATTTTCACACCCAAGCGAGAGCTCCTCTAAGGCCTCTGAGCTTCTCCTAAATGACACAAGCGACCCACCAGCTCCTTCAGGCAGAGAAAAAGATAAACAGATTGAATTGATTACATCTCAAGGTATGTGAATGATATCCGGAATAAAAAGTCTTATGCTGATGAAGTTTAGATGCTTTTTTGCCTGCGCCGTCTCCTGGCACAACCTCGAAATTGACCCAGCAGCCTGGAACGGATGATATTGTAGAGTTTCCAGCTCTCGAGCAGGCTGACTGGGTTTATGCTTTACGAAATCCCCAGTCGCCTGATTTGCACGGTGTTGATACCATATCGTTCAATGATCTCAAACATCGTTCCGGATCTGAGGACGTCCCCCCATTTCTATTCGTCACGTATGAGTTTACTACATTTGACTTTACTGTATTTGACACGACGAAGAAAAACAACAGAGCCATGCTGCACCGTATAGCCGAGGAAAGAGCTAGGCAGATGGGCCTTCTTGGCTACTGGGGTATCGGCGAACACTGGCCTTTGCCACATAGAGTGCGGTCGAAGAGCTGGGGCTTGGCTGACGTCGTGAAAGCAGCCAAGCAAATTCTTTTCATTTTTCATGAAGACCTCAGTTCTCCTCACCGACGTTTTCCAACAGATAACGAAGAAGTTGCGCGGCCGCATCTGGAAAATTGGATACAGCAGGCCATACACGTCCCGGTATTTGTTGCCTCAATTCAACGGGATTCGTTCTTCGTCCACTTGATCGATACCGATTTACAGCGTTCCGTTGATATGGAACTAACCCAGAAAGTTGTCCAACATCTCCTTTGGAACCACAAGGCAGGGACCCCCCAAGCCACGAAGTTCTTTATAGAGAAAGTTGCCTTGGACGATCAAATTCCAACGCAATTCCCCGCGCTCCTCAGCCTTTTGGAGTTGCTCGGCATGATATCTGTTTATTCCACGGAGATTTTCTTTCAGTTGATCGAAGACTTTTTGCCAGTCAAGACAAATGAACCCAGACGAGAAAGCGAATTCGAAATCTTTGCCACGATACTCCTCATGAACAAACAGGTACAATTGCTCGAACGATGGCTGTGCATCAAGGAATGGCAAACGCCCGACACGTGGGATCTTGAATCTCTGTTGAAGAAGACCGGCCATTGGCTCCAAACTGTACAGATACGACCCCTTTGCCGTGCTATTGGCTTGGGAGCCCACTATAACATTCTAGTTGACGGCACCTGGGGCCATTCTATCAACTTATTCAAGCTGCCGAATGGAGGGCGAATGAGCATGGCACTCAGTAAGTGGACTAGTCGAGCTGTTCGAACCGGAAATCGACGATTCCTCGCGATTTCGGGAGCTCACCGTGTCGACCGACTCAATACGTGCATCCCTGGGTTAGAAGCCAACCGACTCAGGTTGGATTCTTTCGCAAATCGTCCTCTACTTGAGCAAACTTGGACGTTGGTAGATATGAAAACGAATACTGTGGTGTATTTCGTGGCTCAAGCGGAACCAACACACATCGTTATCTGTGCACAGCGAGACGTTGAATCATGGACAGCCTTGGTGTGTAGTTCCGAGTCTCGAAAGCGTGGCACTAGCCAGACGGATGGTTCCAAACTTGTGGCTAGTAATGACAGGACTGGCTCTGGCTCGAGCAGATCCCGTATCTACTACAAGGAGGATGTAGTGGAACTGGATTCCAGGACCCTGGATGGACTTCAGGAGATGGGACGGATTGAGATATCTCTGAGATCGAAGCAGAGCCCACGTCGTCTCAACCGGAGCATGGGTGTTTCTCACAATCCATATACGCTTTGGGACGACGTTAGCCAAGTCTGACTTCACTGGCCGTTTTAGCGGGTATTTTCTTGTTTTGGTGTTGAGTTAGGTTTTCATTCTTTTTCTTTTTCACACGACATTGGGCGTCCCAAACCTGATTCACGTTTAAAATAGCAAGCTCTAGGTGTCTCATCGCAAATTCGACTATTTACGGTGATCGTATGCCGTTCATTCTGTGTAGCTCCTGCGACGTACTAGATGAAAACCGTGCGACACGGTGGGCAACGTTCAAGGCACGCGCCAGATGATGCCGAACGCATTCGCCATAATTTGAAACCAAGATATAAGTCGGACACTACGCATCATTTCGTGTTAAATCATTATGTCTTGAAGGGCCGAGGTGTGTATAACACGTCCATACCGGGCTACTCCTTTGGCTCGCTAGCTTGGGAATCTTGGTCAATGGCCTAACGGCTGAACTGGCAACTTGGAGAAGTGGCAAGTTTTATAATTAATAGTAATTAATATTTCTATTTTTATAAAATTCTATTAGAATTGAATGAACATCTGCTTGATTGTTCTTATATATTATATATTTACAATTAGTGGTTTAGCATTATGTCGTCTTTAAGGTGGCGTTGGAATATGCTCCCATTAATACTGGCTACAGTAATACGTGGTGTACACTATATTTGGCTCAGCGGTTAATTGAACAGGTGGAGTCATCTTGATCAACTGTTGGAGAGAGACCCTGTATAAGGAAACCTTCAGTAGATTGATATCCGGACCTTAGTCATGAAGGGGGTCAAATAACCCCTCTTCCGGCCGGTCCGGATGACCGGGAGGTCATCGCGATCATCATCATCAATTGGGACACTATTGCAACGATTGAATTGACCGTATCGGATCCATCATCAACTTAATGCATGACCGGAATGAGTCATCTCATCGGCAAGAAGTTGATCCGTCCATTTATGCACTCGCAGCTCAGGTGGCACGGGTTGTCATCCTCGTACAGTAGCATTATTCAATTGTCAGACGTTCCAACACGACTGCTCCTCGTCGGCTCAAAGCTGTAAAACCGCGTTAGGGGCGGAATACATGTGCGAATACACCGCCTACTTGGACTGCATCCCGTCGCGATGTCGTCACCAGATGAGAGCCTGGCCCCAAAGGCCTCAAGCGTATCCCAACTCCCGCCCGGGGTAGCCGTAAAGCCCCAACCGGCACAATCGATCTGGAGATCTGAACAGTTCGAAGCGCAAGTTAGCGGTGCCCTACCGCCGCGATGGATGGGCCCATCTACTTCGGAAACAATGGGTGACTACACAGCGCAAGCATCTCAAGAGATGCAACGGCAGGCTGCTCTATCCTCGCAATCATCGGCATGGGGTTTCGAGCAGTTTGGAGAACAGATGGGCGGTTCCTGGCTGCCAAGGGTGGATTCGAATCGCTCCGCAGTGAGAACCAACACCCCAGCGAGAGACTTTCCGCAGTATCCGGTGCAATCGCTATGGAGTTCCGAAACCTTTAGACAGGAAGCCAGCAGGTCTCAACCACCGTGGATGGATTTGTCTCATCCCACAACGAGGGTGTCACCAAATATGCCAGTAGTAGCCCAATCTACAAAAAGAGGATGGGTATGGAATTCTGAAGAATTTGACGGCCAACCAGGCGGGTACGATGTGTGGATAGACCCGCCTCTCCCCGGAATGATAACCAAGAAATCTCGTCACAACCCAGCACCAGCGGCGAGCCAGACCCAACCGATCTCAGGGGGATCACGATATATGCCGGTCGTAAGCCAATCCACATGGGGTCCAGAAAGTTTCAGAGAGCGTGTGAGTGGGCTCCAAGCGCCGTGGATGGATTCGTCTCGCTCTGGGAAGATAGCCAACGCAGCACCGCCCAACTTGGCACCTTCGGTAAATCAGACTAACCCAGTCTGGGAGGAATACGAAATCGACCCTCCAAATGCACTGGGCGCAAAACGGTCCCGAGAGCAAATCAGTGGATCTCGAACATCACGGGTGGCTTCTTCTCCGTCCGGAATGATGACCGGCCAAACACCGACCAGCTTACCACGACGAAATCCTTTCAATCTTGAGCGTGGTACCGAGAACCCTTCGACGTTGAGTTACAACTCATTCACAGTAAATACTGTTTCGCACCCAAAAGGTCCAGAACTCCTCCCGTACAACTACAGCGCCCTCGACAGACCAGTGGAAACCCGAGTCCTAGAACTATTGCCTGGCGGACCAGATGATCCAATGGAGGTGAGACTTCAGCGGACCTCATTGATAGCAAAGGGCGAATACTCAGCCATGTCGTATGCTTGGGGATCCAAGACACAATCGAAAACCATCACCTGCGGTGGGAAGTACATCACAATTCCAGCAAATCTTCACAATGCTCTGAGACGTCTGCGACATGAATCCGAGCCGCGCAAATTATGGGCGGATGCTGCTTGTATTAACCAAAGTGATGAAGTTGAAAAGAGCCAGCAGGTTAGCTTGATGCGATTGATCTTCAAACATGCTGTCAAGGTTCTCATATGGCTCGGCCCAGACGATACAGACTCGGCGAAGCCTGTTTTTGAGCTGATCAATCGGATCTTCGAGAAGAACTTCCAAGCTGTACCCCCACCAGATGATCATGTATGGGGGAGAATGTCCATCCTCTTCAATACGCAATGGTTCTGGCGGTTGTGGTGTCTTCAAGAGGTTGCCCTTGCCCCGACTGCAGATGTCATGTGGGGTGCCGGTATGTGATGCTCCAACAATTTTATATCTCAATGCATAACCCGATAGAGGCTGTGATTTCAGTTCGTCGTCTCCATCTGACAGCTTGACAGAAACCATCCCCTGGGAGCGCCTCGGATTTGCTGCTGCATGGATTCGTGCAGTACCGGCGCCCACGCTACGACTCGAGGCAATGAGTGGTATTTACAACGCTTGTCTCATGTACTCGCTTTCCTATGGTTCCGAAGAGCAAGAACCTGTGTCGTTTCTTCAGCTCCTGACCTTGTCCCGTCAATTCATCTCATCTGATGCAAGGGACAAGGTCTACGGCATTCTTGGAATTCCGACTACTGATTCGAATCCTGACTGTGGTGAACTCTTCCTACAACCTGATTACACCAAGACGGTATCAGAAACGTACTTGGAATGCGCAACCAAGATCATCCAACAATCAGGATCTCTGAGGATCCTGTCCTATGTTCAGCACGCCGAGCAACCGTACACGGGGAAATCTGCAGAAGGTACAGGGGATACCACGCAATCCTTGTCACTTGCAAGCCAGGATCCTCACAACCAAATGGTATGTCGGCAAACAATTGACGCAAACGACGGCCTTCCCAGCTGGGTTCCACGTTGGGGTCAATACTTTGCTCGGACCCTCGCTCCCTCGGAGACTGCCTCGAAAACATTTTCCGCATGTGCTGGGCTTGCTAGGGTTAGCCCGCAGGTTGTAGGAACCAGTCTTATAATCAGCGGAATTGAGTTTTCTTCCATTCGGCATTCATCTGAGACCATGGGAGAACATGACATGTGGGGGAAATTGTTTCTGCGCGAGCACTTCTCTGCCTTTGCGAAGGGACATTTGAACGGTCCTAAACTCTCGGAGCTCCTATCTTTAACTTTGACAGCCGGCAAAGATTGGTATGGAAGTCTGACTCACGAACCGAACCAACATGTGGCGGATTTCTTGGCATTTATGAGCGGCGTTTTCAGATTCAGCGACCAAGATGCTGCTTTTTCAGAGTCTACTAATCCACCAAGTGACCTGCAAGCTTGGTTGTTTTCTGCTATAAATAGAGCCTTTCCCGGTCTAGTTGGAGATGCAAGTCATTTTGAGGAAGCAGTGCGGACTGCATGCAGTGCACGGAAGATGTTCGTTACTGACAATGGGTGTCTTGGACTTGGCCCACAAGCGATGAGCGATGGCGACATCGTTTGTATACTGAGTGGGTCGATTGTACCCCTCGTGTTGCGACCATCTCGAGACAAATACCAGCTCGTTGGAGAGGTGTATATTCACGGAATCATGTTTGGAGAGGCCTGTACGACGGAGAAGCATCTCACTCTGCGGAGTTTCATTGTTACTTGAGTAAAGCAGCAGCCTAACGTCACGTAAGATATCCAACACAGCAGATAATGCTTGACGTGTGCGCTACATTCAATGTCCCAATACCTCGTACTCGTTCCGGCAGATGCCTGAATTCGAATGACCCATGTCTGCTTAAAGAAACCGGGGAGCAACTTGATCCTACCCGTATCCACCCGCAATATGCAGTACCCTTGCCAGAGGAAACTTCCAGGCCCCTCTGAGAACCAACAGCCAGTCCGTGACCAATGAGACATGTTGAGTTCTTCTGTTGGCTGCGGCTGCAAGCATGCAACATCTTCACCCAGCCTATCAATGCACGCGGTGTCACCTCCGCTAGCGCCCGCTCCGCCCCTTTCAGAATGCAAAGTGGTGTGATGCTCATGCGGGGAGCTGCTCCTAAGCGAAGAGGTGCTGTTATAATATGAGACATTCAGGGTCTGTCACCGAATTCTGCCCTCACCTTTTCCCCGCCCCTCCAGTTCCTGCTGCACGCTGCCGTCTGCGAAATAATGGCTCAGGAACAAGCTTCCATTTCGGGGTCGGACCTGGAAGGACAGGAGCCTCTACAGGTCGATAACGTGAGTGGTTCCTTAACTGAGGCTTTTGCACCCCCAATTGCCGATATTGACGCGCTACCTTTTCCAGGACTTCGAGAACGACTCTGCCTATGCTGCCTCGTGAGTCTAGCCTCACCAGCATCTAGAATGGTCCAATGTTTAACAAAATTACTAGTGAGAGATCTGCCAGCTTCCTCTCCTCGCTCAACTCCAGTATTTTGCACTACAAGTAGGTCCATCCGGTGACCCGGAAACCCCAGCAGGGCAATTCTTCAAATCTCCGTTATTAACCCTTCACAGATACGAGGTTCGTGTCGAGATGCCTAAACGTAACGGGGCCATAGCTTTAACTAGGACTAACACCAAACATAGAACGGCCGCCGTTATCATGCATTCCGAGAGGGTGCATATTTAGTGGTGAGTTTTCGTCCAACACAACACCGGCCACCAGTGACTGGAAGTCGGAATCGCCATCACGGCAGCTAATCTGCCTTTGCGTGACTTCATAGCCCAACGACGAGGAGGAGCAGGACCGCATGGACTTGGCGCATCACATCTACCGTCTACTCATCGGAGGAGAGCTCTTTCTCGCGCCCATCGGCAAAAACCCGCAGCGCGTCCTTGACCTAGGCACCGGTACCGGCATCTGGGCCATGGATTTCGCAGAGTCAGACTCCTCCGCTGAGCCCTTGAAGGTGGAATAGCTCCTGATGCTTGATGTGTAGCCAATACCCCTCTGCAGAAGTCATCGGCACTGATCTGAGCCCCATCCAGCCCAAGTGGTACGCCATTTTCCGTACTGAGTTATGCCTCTTTGTTCAATAACGCTCACCAGAAACAGGACACCGCCCAACTGCACATTCGAGGTGGATGATTTCGAACAGGACTGGGTCTACCGCAACAAGTTCGACTACATTCACGCCCGTGAGCTGGGCGGATGCGTCGCCGATGACGGTCAGCTCTTCCGCCGAGCCTTCGAGCATCTAGCCCCCGGCGGCTACTTGGAGATGCAGCTTGTTTACCCGCGCTTCCTCTCCGACGACGACACGGCCAAGCTGGCAACGGACGCTCAGTTCTGGATGACCAACATCTGCGAGGGTGCGGGAAAGTTCGGTAAGCCCCTCGATTCGGCACCACAGTTGCCGGACAAGATGAGGGCCGCTGGATTCGTTGACGTCCAGCAGGAGACTCGCAAGGTTTGTCCTCCCCAATTTACCCACGTGAATCTCTAGAACCTGAAACGCTCAACAACACCCAGATCCCCTTTGGCAGCTGGCCGAAAGACCCGACACTCAAGGAGATCGGCAAGCACGCCATCATCCAGGAGCAGCAAGTCATCGATTCGTACACGCCCGGCATCTTCTCCCGCGTGCTTGGCTGGGAAGAGGCGGAGATCCAGATCCTTATCGCCAAGGTGAAGAACGACCTCAGGAACCCGGCCAACCATCTATATGTTCCCGCTTACTTCATATGGGGCAAGAAGCCCGAGGCGTGAGCGCCCTGCATGGCATAATGAAAAGGATCTTGCGCCCGGCTGAGAGAAGGTGGGCTCGAACTGGCTGTAGACATGTCTGCCCACGTTCGGCAATTCTTGCCCCTTGGAACGAGCGCCGTGATTTGTGATAGCCATAAGGAATATCACTCGGAATATGTGTCTTCTTTTACCTGCGTTTTACCAGTGTAATCATCAACCGGATGAGTTCTGTCTCTCTCTCTCTCTCTCTGTGTGTGTGTGTCCGAATCTTACGCCTGGCGTCGATGGGCGTACTTTGTGCCGGAATCATGATCTATACCCTGGTAATACCCGTGGAATCATCAATGTCATGAAAGATCGGAGGTCCTGGCAGGCGACGCTTCTGAGCGTCGTCAGGGGTTAATTTCACCCACATGGCCACAGCATTGGATGAAGTCTGCTCCGGAGGAGGATTGATTCCTACAAGAGCCGCAGAGTCTTCTGAGCTCTTTAGCAGGTACTTGCAATTGCCATCATTGCGAAGGCAACGCCCGGTTTTTGTTAGTGGAGCGCCATAATTGATTTCCAACGGCTCGCCCTCACGAATATTATTGCATAACTTTGACCGAAAATCCATATCTCTGCGATGTAGTGGGATTGCAATAATGATTGAATTTTTTTTTTTTTTTTTTGGAAAGGCTGTCCGTACCCGTCGGATCGATCATATTTTGGGGAACTTGGAAGAAATAAGAGGTGATGTCATATATCATCACTGATCCGCTCAGCATTCGTCATGAGTAGGTCAGATGAGTCTAGCCTCCAGACATCCTGATCGCATCTAGAATCCCACTATCATTCCACTAATCAACGCTTGTCTCCAACACTAATCAGGCTGACACTCCTAGGTGGCGGTAATAAGGAGTCTTCTCGCCGGAGGATAATATTGATTGCATCGTCGTTGTCGTGTCTAGAGCTTACTAGGAGTTGCTAGAACGTCAAGATATGCCCGCCCGAAGATGGTCTCAATCGTACGTTTATTATCTCACTCTAAAGCTGCTTTATTTGCGGCAGAAATACTGTCGTCTTCTCCCTGGGGATAATATCGATAACATGATCGTTACCGTGATCTGAAGCTTGCTGACAGGCTCTAAGAACGCGAACATTTGGCCGCTGGATGACGCCCTCGATTGCGTGATGGATGCTGTATTCCAGAGCTGTTTCAGAGGTGGCGTGAATATCACTCTTTTGTCTTGGAGGTAGGCATGATGGCGATGATGGCTTGTTTTTTTCCCTGACGACGTTAACATTAATGGGTAATAACCGAGCTCTACTATACCTCGATTACAACCTAACACCCAACGTTTCGTATGCTGGTTCGAGTCGACTTTCACGATCAAGCTTCGTTATTCGTGAATGCAACAAGAACAGACAGTAATTAATTCGAGTTAGACATGAACCAATCGAATAAGCAATGATGCCCAAGGCTAGGGTATTGCCCGAGAGCTAGGTAGCGAAGCTAGCCGGAGTACGGAATTGAAACAGGGCCACCATCAAATAGGATTCCCTGTTAATTTGCTTGCCTAAGCAAACTTTAAGATCTGCATCATTCTCGGTAGTTATCGTGGCATATCTCTATTGCTTGTCCACCAACATTCCCACTTCTGGTCCACGCCAAGCCCAGTCAAGGACCAAACGATTCCCAGACCACAGCCGCCCTGGTTTTCAACAAATCACTTGAGACTTCATTCAAATGACGAATCGTGGACTGGTTCTCGGCGCAATGTAATCTCCAATCTGGGGAGTGGGGGATATCCCACTCCAGCCATGTCAGATCGCGGGGCTGGCTTGATACCCAACGCAAGGGAGGCTCTCGTGCGACTTCAAACACAAGAGTGGGGGATAAGATTTGAGCCATGTTCAATCGTGGGGTTGGCTTCACATCGGATGCAACAAAGATCTGCAGCCACCAACACCCCACTCTTCATTTGCGCATATCACCCCACTGCTCCGGTCGTATTTGATGGTATCGTGGCGCTGGCATGAAGGGAAGATCGGATCTGCGGCTCGTAAACGCGGAGTTGGTCTGCCGCACACTTGATATAAGTACCCTATGTGACTCTTCCCCTTGACATCGATTCTCTATGCGCAGTCTAGTAGAATCATCTCGTCATGCAGCTTTCTCACCTAATCGCACTGACATGTGTGCTTGCGCCCGTCTGGGTTGTCCTCTACTGGGTAGTTCCATACTTCACCACTTACCGACACCTGAAGCATATCCCAGGCCCTTTCGTGGCCAAGTTCAGTAACACCTGGATTGCACTAGGCGCTCGTCGAGGTCAGAAGTTTGCCTGGGTTGATTCTGCCCATCGCAAGTACGGCAAAGTTGTCCGGGTCGGATTCAACCATGTCTCGATTGCCACGCCCGAGGGACTGCGCACAGTCTATGCGCACGGGAATGGCTTCTTGAAAGAGTAAAATCCTCTCCTTTGATCCTTTGTGACGTCTTATTTACCAGTGAGCAGCCATTTCTATGATGCTTTTGTTTCTGGAGTCCCTGGAGTCTTTAATGTGCGCCACCGGGGCGAGCATACTAGGAAGCGCAAGATTGTCGCTCATGCGTTTTCCCCTGGAGCTGTGCAGGATTTCGAGCCGCACATGGCCGCCAACCTAAAGCGATGGGTTGATCAACTCGATCGCATGGCTGCGTACCCGACTACAGAAGATGGCTTCTCGCGGGTCAACATGATGCCATGGTGCACCTTTCTGGCCTTTGACATTATCGGCGATCTGGCATTCGGAGCGCCCTTTGGCATGGTTGACCGCGGTCGCGATGAGTGTGAATCGACTCTGCCTGGAAAGCCCAAGACGTACGTTCCCGGCGCCGAGACTCTCAATCGACGGGGAGAAGTGAGTTCAACACTTGGTCTCCTACCTGAATTACGGCCCTTCGCGAAGCACCTACCGGACCCGTTCTTTTCCAATGGACTGCAGTCGGTGGTTGATCTTCACGGAATTGCCGAGGCTGCTGTTTCCAAGCGTCTTGGATCGGCCGAGAAAGGTCTATCAACAGAAGGAGATCGAAATGATATTTTGGAGATGCTTTGCCACAGCAAAGACGGTGATGGAAACCCGATGCCGAGGGATGAGTTGGTCTCCGAGGCACTGACCCAACTCATTGCAGGCAGTGACACAGTCTCCAACACGGCTTGTGCTGTTATCTACTGGATCCTGCAAGGTGAACGATCCAATCCTGGAAAGATTGTTTCTAGACTCCAGACGGAGCTTGACGCCGCTATTCCTTCCGGCTCTTCCATCGCCGCTCACAGTATGGTCAAGAATCTGCGGTTTCTCCGACAGTGCATCGACGAGGGAATGCGGTTGCACTCGACGTCAGCCCTTGGACTTCCCCGACTCGTCACCTCTCCACGGGGAGTGTCTTACGGCCAAGACCACTTTCCCGAGGGCACCGTGCTTTCGGTACCTAGCTATACCCTCCATCACGACGCGGACATTTGGGGCCTGGATGTGGAAGAGTTCAAGCCTGATCGCTGGCTGAGCCTGACCGATCACCAGAAGATGGGCTTCAACCCTTTCTCATACGGCCCGAGGGCGTGCGTTGGTCAGAACGTGGCCCACATGGAATTGGCCCTGATTATAGGCACTGCGTTCCGTCGGTATGATTTCACACTCTACCAGGGGAAGCTGGAGTCGCATGAGGGATTTTCCAAGAAACCTGTGGAATGTTGGGTTGGAATTAAGAGAAGAGAGGTTTGATTATTTGAGGGATGTTGCGAATAGCGACATTGCCTATATATCATGTCTTTCTTTGACTTTTGTGAGACCTACTTGATGGTAGGACTAACTAGAGGATACGCGAAAGTTGAATGACAACCTAATCCCGTCATCTTGTCCAATTTACTTGAGGGTCAGATTCTCTAGAGATGAATGAACTGAGAAAGTTGTTCGTTATAGTGATATTTCTGTCGTTGCCGCAGCAGGTTGACTTCCCGGAACCATGGCCCGCCTCAGCC
The DNA here is from genome assembly GCF_021365365.1 of Ilyonectria robusta. Classification (NCBI taxonomy): domain Eukaryota; kingdom Fungi; phylum Ascomycota; class Sordariomycetes; order Hypocreales; family Nectriaceae; genus Ilyonectria; species Ilyonectria robusta. Next base: position 457,063 of record NW_025764451.1, read on the forward strand.
GAGACACACACCCAGCCGGATTTAACCGGCGTCAGTATTCACACCTCATATGTAAGGCGCACGACAACACGGCAAACCCGATGCAGCAGTACAGATTCTCGCCCCTTCACCAGCCAGTCAAATGCCCCTATCACGCCTCCATCACAACCCCTCAATTTGCGTCAATTCGGGGCGCCCCAAGGAGGTCACCCGTACGGAGACGCCATGTTGGGGATCAGGCGCCTGACCAATGATGCACCGCCCGCGTCTAACCCGTTGGGGAAATATCCGGACTTCACATATCGCCCCAAGAGTCTGCCATGTTGCTATCCGATTGGGTCAATCGCTGTGCTGTTATGTACTTATGCGTAGTCCCTGCTGTATATAATCGTGACTTTCTCAGGTCTGATATCTCATTGTCTCTCTTCGTGCAAAGCGAGACGAGCTTCTTGCACTCTTTACCATCACCGAAGCACCGTTTGAGTCAATTACTGCAACATGACGGTCACCCACATCCACCCTGTTCCGGCTGTGGCCAAGCCCAAGGGTAAGTTCACGGCGTCTTTGAGATGTTGAAACAATCTCCAACTTTATCGTCCATGGGATTAATCATCATCTTATACAGCTGTTGTTGTCGACGGGCTCTCCTTCGCTCTGAACGGAGAAAACTCCTCCTATCGATTTCACGTCGATGAGACAACCGGTGACCTCATCTCCGATCACTTTGGAGGCCTAGTGACCGAAGACCCGGCAATCCCGGCTCCCCCAGCTGATGGGGGCTGGTCCATGCAAGCCCATATTAGACGCGAGTTTCCCGACATGGGCCGAGGAGACTTCCGCTCGCCTGCCATGGTCATCAAGCAATCTGAAGGCCACACCGTCAGCGAGTTCAAATACCAGTCTCACAATGTCATACAAGGAAAGCCGAGCCTGTCCGGTCTCCCCTCGACATTTGGTGAGGCCGACCAGGTCACTACCCTCGTGATCCACATGTACGACAGTCTCAGTGCGGTGGCAGCCGAGTTGACATACTCCGTCTTCCCGAAGTACGACGCGATTGCGCGCAGTGTTAAGATTACGAACAAGGGAAATGAGCGGATTTCTGTCGAGAAGCTGGCCAGCTTCAGTGCCGACTTGCCGTACAGAGATTACGAAATGCTCGAGCTGCATGGCGAGTGGTCAAGAGAGGCTACCAGAATCCGCCGCAAGGTCGACTACGGAACACAAGGGTGAGTGTGAATGTCCTGAGAAGAGAACATCGTCAGACTAACTTGACTATAGTTTTGGAAGCACCACTGGCTACAGTTCTCATTGCCACAACCCATTTGTCTCAATTGTCACACCAACCACCACAGAGTCTCAAGGCGAAGCCTGGGGCTTTTCCCTCGTGTACACTGGCTCCTTTACCGTTGAGGTTGAGAAGAGCCCGAAGGGACTCATTCGTACCCTGATCGGAATGAACCCCGGTCAGCTCTCCTGGCCCCTCGGCCCTGGGGAGTCTCTGACATCTCCGGAATCCGTTTCCGTTTTCTCAGACTCTGGCATTGGAGGCATGTCGCGCAAATACCACCGCGTTTTCCGTCACCACCTCATGAAGAGCAAGTTTGTCCACCAGCCCCGCCCCATTTTGCTTAACAGCTGGGAGGGCCTGTACTTCGACTTTGACGAGAGCGTCATTTACAAAATGGCCCAGGACTCTGCAAGCCTTGGCGTTGAGCTCTTTGTCCTGGACGATGGATGGTTCGGGGTGAAACATCCCCGTATCAATGACCACGCTGGCCTTGGTGATTGGCAGGCCAACCCAGCTCGATTTCCCAACGGCTTGAAGGCTCTTGCAGACAAGGTCACGAAGCTCCAGACAGCAAACTCGACCAAGACGCTGCAATTTGGACTTTGGTTCGAACCTGAGATGATCAACGCCAAGTCCGAGCTATACGAGAAACACCCTGACTGGGTGCTGCACGCCGGCAAGTACCCGCGCACCGAGACCCGAAACCAATTAGTCCTAAACGTCGCCCTTCGCGAGGTCCAGGACTTCATCATCGAGTCGGTATCCAACATTCTGCGAACCGTGCCGGTGAGCTACGTCAAGTGGGACAACAACCGCGGCATGCACGAGAGTCCTGCCCCGGAGAACTACCACACCTACATGCTCGGCCTATACCGCGTGCTGAACGAGCTGACGACTCAGTTCCCCGACGTGCTGTGGGAAGGCTGTGCGGCTGGCGGTGGTCGCTTTGACCCTGGTATCCTGCAGTACTTCCCCCAGGTGTGGACGTCGGACAACACAGATGCGCTTGATCGCATCTCTATCCAGTTTGGCACATCTTTGGTGTATCCTGCTTCAAGCATGGGTGCGCACGTATCCGTCGTACCGAACGAGGTTACCGGACGCACCACTCCAATTCGATTCCGAGCACACGTCTCCATGATGGGAGGTTCTTTCGGCCTGGAGCTCAACCCAGCCACGATCCCTGAATCGGACAGGAAGCAGATCCCAGACCTCATCGCCCTCGCAGAAAGGGTCAACCCCATTGTTGTGCGAGGAGACATGTGGCGTCTGAACCTGCCCGGGGAGTCCAACTTCCCCGCAGCCATGTTCGTCTCTGAGAACGGCAGCCAGGCTGTTCTGTTTGCGTTCCAGGTCCAAGAGACGACAAGCCACAGTTATCCCATATTCAGACTCCAGGGCTTGGACCCTTCTGCTTTTTACAAGGTGGATGGCGACAAGACTTATTCAGGAGCCACGCTTATGAACGGCGGCATTCAGTATCAGTTTAAGGGCGACTATGATAGCAGGGTTGCGATTCTTGAGAGATTGTAATCAGTTGGGTGGGAAATTAGAGCCATGATATCGGTTGATAGAAACTTATAGGTACTGGAGGACCAGTGACGGGAAAAACTCTCATGGTTCCTCATGTTGGTAGGCGTGCCATTACATTGGCCACGGAAACAATGCACCACTCATTAAACAAGCTCATTATATTGTGTTCCACATTTGATCCCTCATTACCAACATATCAATACAGAATGCCGCAATCGGCCTCTCGCAATATGACTAGTTCGCCCTCAACGCCTACATGTTACAAAATAGGGTATATATAAGATATTCGGTTACGTATCCCAATCCTGCAGCTCCCAACTTATTTTATCCGTTAAATTGTCCGCTAGCACCGAGAGGTCGTCAGCGATAGCCCAATCCTCTAGATTGGTCCCAGCATCACTCATGGGCCATTGCGTGTCGATATGAGCAACCGGGTCGGCGTGACCTAGAATGGTCTCGGAACGCTGCAACAGCTTGGGCAGGAGATAGGACTCGCTGCCGCGGATCCTTGTTAGGAACTTTACGATGGTGCTGAGCAAGTCTCTTGGGCCGATTTCGAGCGACGAGAAGTTCTGGCCTTGTAATTGAGCCGTGTCGGCTAGACCGATTCCAATGTCGAAAAGTTTTTGTTCCTGTCTCCGATCAGCAATTTATTCAAAGGTTAGGCGAGGAACTTACTATCCCAATGCCGTGGCAGTCCTTTGACAATTGACCAACCGAATACAACTCAACCAGGACCGATTTGCCAGCATCGATAGGAAGCCCAACCGGTAAATGTGTCTCGCGACCGTACGCCAAAGACGGCTGTGTCCCAAACGCCAACCGCCACATGGACACGCGCAGCCACTGCTGCGTAATCAGCGTATCGAATCTTTGGCTTTCGATGAAGGAGTTGTCCACTTGAAGTGCGGAGAGGCGTGCGTTGATTTTGTTGGGCAGGGACACGTCGTCGGATTTGTACTCGTCGTCTTGCGGATCCCAGTCGTAAAGCGCACATGGCAGTAGATCGAATACGCGAATGTGATTCAGAAAATCGTGCATAACGGTTGGGCAGTCGGAATCGACGACGCGCGGCTTAGGGATGCGGCTGCGTAGCATGATGGGTCGACGGTGCTGCAGGGAAAATGTTCTAAGAATGCAGTCAGAACAGAGCGTACCTTGAACATGATACATGGGAGAAGAGGAACTGACCTCTCTGTAACAAACAGCAGCCAAAAGACTCGTCGTCTCGTCTCGCGCTCACTTTCGCAGAGGTCGACGTAGCCAGCTTCCGAGGTAAGGTTGAGGGACTGGGCAAGACTTATGCTCTGGTTTAGATAGAAGCCAGAGCGGCGGTTGAGGTTGAGATTTCCGTATCCGGTGCCGATGAAATACGAAGCTAGAACCGAATCTAGAGAGTAGTCGTCGACAACATTGTATTGGCGCAGTGAAGTCTCCGCAATGTCGAGCAGCATCTGGCCAGTGAGCGGCGGCTCTTTGGGAATATCTGCCCCAGGCCCGTTGCCTCTGCAGTTTTCTTCATAGTCCAGTTGCAGTTGCGTGCGTGTGGCCGCACACATGGCGGCGATGAGTGCGTATCGTGAGGGGGCCAGTTGATCCAGGCGGGCTGCGTCGGCGAGGATCTCTTGGCCGTGGATGACGGGCATTATGGGGAACATGTGCTTTAGGAAGACCTCGACGTGAGCAACGAGGGACCGACATAGTCGTCGACGTTGGGCCACCAGGTCCGGCAGTGGTAGTACGGCATCCAGCAAAGAGATGGATTGGTCGAGTGAGGCAGGGGTGACGACAGCATTTTCCGACTCGGTACTTGTCGACGGGGATATGGCCAGACGCGCATTGTCGCCTTGAAGCGGCTCTTTGCTACCCCTGACGGTATTGCCGCTGGAGTGTGAGTTGGCGCAGGATTGAGAGCTGCCGGAGGACTGTGGCGATTGCGATTGCGAATGCGAACTGCCGCTCGGCTTCAACTCACGGCTCGCCGGCGCCGGCAAGTCGACGGTGATAACCTCAAAGTAGTTCCTGTCCAGCTCCGTCTGGCCCTGCTTCAGCTGCGCCAGGCGTCGGCCGATGCCTCGCCGCGGCCCCTTGCGGCGAATGACATGCAGATACTGGCAGCGCAGCGACGCGGCGACGCAATGCTTGCACGGCGAGCCGCGGTCGCACTTGATCTTGCGGCAGCGGCAGTTGTCGCAGGCCTGCTGAGGCAGCGGCTGCAGCTCGTCGCCGGGCGTCATGGTGGTGAAGGCGATGGAATGATTGAATGCAGGTGGCGGTGAAAGTGGGGATGGACTGGACGCCGAGGGGAGATGGCGTGGACATGGAGGGTTACGTTATATCACGGCGGGTAATAGCGCCAGTGTGGCGAATGGGAGAGCTGGTGAACTAGTTCAATGTGAGGTTGCGTTTGAGGCCGGATACAGTAAGCAAGGTGGTCATCGTGGCGGACTGAAGCAGAGGGATGAAGCTATGAGATGCATCGCGAGAGTTTGTTCCGCGCCATGACAAGCCGGACGGCATTTCCGCCGCATTAACAAAAACCGGGGCTCAAGCGTCTCACTAGACACCTCAAATGTGAGGCACTAAAGGCCATGGCCGACGATTGTTCCCCGGGATCCATTGTTGGAAAATTGCGCACCATGGCGGGCGCCCTTGGCTGTTGCGGTCTCGGAGCACCTCGCCTCTGTGTGTAATCGAGTGGCTTGATTGTCGCCGTCCCAGGACATGATGTGACTTAAATATGTCATCTCTGTACTCCGTAGGATTCACTCTGCCGTACGGAGTAAATGCCGGCGTACGACGGAGCAACTCGGCTCTTGACACAGGGGATTCCACCGGGTTCCACACCGAGGCAACACCTGTGCCGCAGTATTTAATCCTGTGCCGCAGTATTTAGTAAAAGAGAGAGCACCTGTACCTCATACCGCAGTGATACTCCCCAGCAGAGTGTGATTCCAGCGTCCCCCGTGACCGTCGGCGCAGACCTCGGAGGCACTTCACCACCCCTGGCAATATCGGGTCCAGCCCAAAGGAGTAATATTCGGACTTGACCAGCCAGTCGTAGACTCTTGTTCGACCCCGCACTTCCCCAGAGAGCTTTGGTGTCACGCCACCCCACGGGGATTGGCCTTTTGAGGACACCCCGAACGTCTATATAACGCCTGGGGCCAGACATGACCGAGGAACGAATCTGATATTTCCAGAGCACTGGCGGCTTCTTCTTCACTGGGAATCTTCACTGGGAATATTCACTAGTAATCTTCACTAGCCATCTTCATCTCTTGGCATCTATGCATTGCTAAGCCCTCACCTTTGAAGCTCAACATGGAAAAATCCATCTCCCCCACCGTCCACGCCGAGGGCCACCACCTCGAGCCCGACCTCAAGAACCCAACCACCACCGAACAGGCCAGACAGGGCTCCGAGGATGAACACAACCTGCCGCCCCTCGAGGCCATTCGCAAGTACCCCCGGACCGTCTTCTGGTGCCTCGCCGTCTCCATGTGCGTCGTCATGGAAGGCTACGACACGAACCTGCTGGGCAACTTCTACGCCTACCCCGGCTTCGCCAAGAAGTACGGCCACTACAACGCCGCGACGGATAATTATCAGCTCACGGCGGCTTGGCAGGCTGGCTTGAGCAATTCGTCGGCCGTCGGAGGATTCTTCGGCACGTTGCTCAACGGCTACCTGGTTGCGAAATTCGGTCATGTCCGCACGCTGCTCGGCTCCTTGATCTCGCTGAGCGCCTTCATCTTCATCGTCTTCTTTGCACCCAACATCAAGGTCCTCGTCGTTGGCGAGATCTTCTGCGGTGTTCCCTGGGGCATCTTCGCCACCACCGCCCCAGCCTACGCCTCCGAGGTGCTGCCCATGTCGCTGCGAATTTACCTCACCAGCTGGACCAACATGTGCTTTATCATCGGCCAGCTCATCTCCGCCGGCATCATGGCGGGCCTGGTCAACAACACCACCGAGTGGTCGTACCGAGTCCCCTTTGCCATCCAGTGGTTCTGGCCCGCCGTGCTTATCCCCGTGCTTTGGTTTGCCCCCGACACGCCCTGGCATCTCGTGCGTCTTGGCCGCCATGACGAAGCCGAGAAGTCACTGAAGAGACTCCGGCCGCAGGCTACTGAGGCAGAAGTCCAACAGACCCTGGGTCTGATTGTGTACACCAACAACCTCGAGCAAGAGCTGGAGGTTGGTACCTCGTACTGGGACTGCTTCAAAGGCTTTGAGCTTCGTCGAACCGAGATCGCTTGTGTTGTCTTCGCGGGCCAGATCTTGTCGGGTCTTTACTTCGCCTACAACTCGACCTACTTTTTCCAGCAAGTCGGTCTGGACACGAACCAAACATACCGACTCAACGTTGGTGGAAACGCCATGGCACTCTTCGCAACTATTCTGTCCTGGCTTCTTGTCATGCCATACGTGGGCCGCCGCACCGCCTATCTCTGGGGCATGGCCGCCATGTTTGTTGTGTTGTTCCTCATTGGCGGTCTCAACGCGCGCACTTCAGACGACAAGGTCGGCATGGCTCAAGCAGTCCTGACGTTGGTTTGGACCTTTGTGTTCCAGCTTTCTGCCGGCCAGTTGGGATGGGCTCTTCCTGCTGAGATCGGCTCAACGAGACTGCGCCAAAAGACCATCTGCTTGGCGCGCAACGCATATTCCATTGCTGGAATTATCGCGTCCGTCCTCCAGCCTTACTTTATGAACCCAACCAAGTGGAACCTGAAGGGGTACACCGGTTTCGTCTGGGGAAGCACAACCTTCCTCATGTTCATCTGGGCCTTCTTCAGGCTCCCGGAAACAAAGGACCGCACTTTCGAAGAGATCGACTTGCTGTTTGCCAACAAGGTGCCGGCTCGCAAGTTCAGCTCTTACAAGATCGAGGCCTTTGGTGATGAACACGACACGTCGAAGATTGAAGTCTAGATTATATACCCAATAGTAGTTTGCAGCGCTTTCAAATTTAAATCCAAAATATTTTTACCCAGCATTCGTTGGTCTTAGATGTGATTGCGTTTCCTCATGCAAGTGAAACTTGGTGCAGGTTAGTTGGTCTCTTTTATTCCACTGCATTATAGTGCACAGTACCACAGTACAAAATGCAGACAAGTCTGCCGTAATATGCCCTCATTTCTTTGTTACTCCAACTGAGGTCAGTTCGACATAATAAGCCCACCATTTATTTTGCTTCGCCATCCCTGGATGCCAGCATAAATAAACCGACCTCCCTCCACCTCCACCAACTCGTACTCTCGAACTCCCCACTCCTAATTTCCTCCTTCCCGGCTCCGTCAGTCACCCTCCCTTGGGCCTTGTCGTTTCTCCATTTGTCCCTGCGTATCCTTCATTTCACGGTCTTGTTATTTCGCCCCAGAAGGTCTGTCCTATGCTTCGCTACTGCTGCTGCTCCAATTTCTGCAACGGATCTACATCTCCAGCTCATCGTTGAGGCATCTCGAATGAAGTGTCTCCAGTAGCACCGAGCAATGCGTGAAACTACCTCCTCGCACCATCCTCAGCCCCACCTCCAAGTGATCAAACACACAACGAAGACGTGTAGACAGTCATCAACAACGGCCATTCGGCGAGCCATCTTGGTAGAGCCGGCGAAACTAAGAATGCCTCCCAGCAAGGAATCGTTACAAAGGAATGGTGTCTGCTCGCAAGCAGAACAGGGCAGTGAGAACTCCCCGTACGCGAGTGGTGAAGGGTCTCCGCATTCTGTGAAGCTCGAGAGTACAAGTTGATGGAGGCGGAGTGAGGTCAGTTCATGTATGCGGGCGCCCGGGGATAACCGAGTAAGCCAGAGGCGACATTATCACGACGCTGAGCCTCTAGCAAATGACCCGGTTTCAATATCGAGATACGAACCAGTGGAGTTTAAAGACATCTCTATTACAAACTTGCCAGTATTGAGCGTCCACAGGTACACTCCGATGCTTGGATCCCAGATCTTGGCTATGTTGTCGTGCGACGCCAACGCCAGCCGTGTAGAGTCCTGTGAGAAGTGTATAGTGCTGAATCTCTTGCTATGGCCCTCAAACATCTATAGACATGTGCCGCTATTTATATCCTATATCTTGATGGTTCTATCATGTGTCACTGAAGCCAGTCGTACTAAGTCGTGTCAGAAGAGTACTTAAGATCCCACTGTCCCAAAGACACGACTATTCAAGGCGATCAGCTCATCCACACCCCAGAGTGCATCAACCTCCCTATCTTTTCTCTTGCACACTAGCTTCCCTGCTCCCACTGTCCACGACAGAAACTCAATCTCTTACCTGGCGAGACATGTTTCCCCCAGACACAACATATTGAAGTCCTACACGAGTCGAATTACCGCGCAATCGCCTTGATCATAGCATCAGTCATTTTCACCGCGTTGCTTCCCTAGCCATCCAACCCTTCTAATGGCTTGCATGCTCGAGGAGCCACGTCTCAAACACCGTCTCGTCACCAGCCTCGACTCCATACTTTGGCCGCGGAGCATGCTCGAGCAGTGTGCTTAGTACTCTAATGCAGGTAGCAGATTTGAGAATCCGATGAAAAGCCCCCAAACACCCTTCTCAGGCCACATCCCTCAGCCTAATCACTAATCCGCCCCACGCTCACACTTATCGTCACCCCCAGTCACTCTGCTATAGTCAACAGCCAGCATAAGGAGTCATTCCGACCCAAACCCGTTGCTCTAGCTAATTGCAGTGACAGTAGCACCGGGGAGGAAGAAACGACTTTCACTCAGAAGCCATTAGGACCTGGTTTGTCTCCGCCCTTAGAGTGAGGGACGCAAGAACGCACCCACTTCGCCACCTATCACTTGTGCAAGTTCACAGTTCACCTTGCAAACGCTGCGTCTCAAGTCTTGCAAGGCAGTCCTGATCAGTCCTTGCGGCGATAAGCCTCGCAATTCTGAGAAGGCGATCAGCCTGTCTCTCACCAACGCCGAGTCATTTTGTGTATAATGACGGAGACATTAAGCGGCTTTCTTGGGAAGGCCCACGTCCAGTTTGGACAGCCTTTGGGTGCAGCTTCACCAGTCGTCGACCCCTCGCATTCCCAGTGAGTTGATCATTCCCCACCAGGTACAGTATCCTTGGTGATATCTGCCGTTCTTGGAGGACCCAACCCTGTCGGTTGACTTGAGCAAAAACCACTGCCATGATCCGCTCATTCGAGTTCAAGACAAGTGCATGATCCAAAGCGTCGTACACAACAGTGACATTCTCGACCAGGTGGTCTGTGATGGTCGAACTGCCGGGTCAAGGTTTGCGGCCTCCTGCTTCACCATGAGCCGACCTCTGTCGAGTCCCAGGTAACGTTGAATGTGTGACCATATTCTTGTCAATAAATAATATTAGAAATTGGGGAGAAATAATAAAATTGCTGGCCGTAGAGGCAACCGGCACTGAGGCCCAAAACTAAGACAGAGCTTGGCGGCATATTCTTACCACAATTGTTGTCGCATTCGGTCACGTTAACTGATCGGACAAAAACTGGAATGCGCTCTCCAACAGGGGGCGCTGGAAGTGGCATATTTATCGAGATGAATGTTACGTAACATTTGTCTTCGCGGATTAATAAATCGGATCGATTCTGCTTATGAGAAATCGTGGGTGCCAAAACCACTTCTGATCGATGATCCCTCGAGCATTCTGTGACGCAACATTCAGTCGGATCACTTCCTGTAGTAATCGAGCATTGTCGTGCTTGGTATTCTTCACATCCGGAGCGTATTGAGCGCACCACCTAGCCACCTTGACCAATAGATCAAGACAGAGATGATGTCGACCGCAACACCAGGCGCTTCCACAGGAGGCGGAAGAGGGTTTAATTCTTACAAAGCGGTTTCGAGTAAGATGAGATGTGATTCTCAGAAATTGTTCAAGGCAATCATACCCCGTGGTGGCTCCAGAACATGCTTCGTGAAGCTTGGAAAAGTGACTGAGGGCCAGTATGGGCTCACCTTCCAACCCAACAAACTAACTCATATCACACTGCTGTGTCGGATGCTTTTCGTCGTTGCGCAAAGCCTGGTCCGTTCCTCGGCTTTGCCAAGCCATACCTGCTAAACTTCAACAGACGGGTAAATCTTAATTAGGACCATTATGACCCGGGCCAGCAACGTGAGCCAGTAGCTAGCCGCCTTTAGACAGAAAGGGAAATAGCTGGCGAACAGTGTTTAGCTGTCTAGGGATGGAGCGCTTTAAGGTTCCACCAGCCAGGCCTCGGTTGAGAGACGCGATGGGTCGACTGGGGCGCTGGAATGTGATATGACACAGGTGCTGGAATGTGTAGTGGAAAATGAGTGCTGGAATGTGGGCTGGAAAGCGTATTTGCGGCTCGGATGCATGTCCAGGCCGGTAAGGTTAGAAATAACATTTCAATCTAGGCCTCAGTTAGGAAAAGGGTAGCCGCGTACCCGTCATCAACTTCCAACGCCCGTCGGTCCATGGCGGATGAAGCGCCCGATCCGGACTAGATGAAGACCCCCCTCGGATGGCGTCAAATCGGTTGACAGCCGTGTGCTCTATCGCTCTGCATTGAGTTTACAGTTACAGGTCGGCATCGAGCATCGGATCTTGGCAGTTGGGCGTTGGCCACGTTAGGTTTGCGCTGTTTCCAAACTCAATGTTAGATCGTTGAAGCATGGTGCCATAGTCATATATTAATTTGGCGCGGCTTATTACCGCCGTGTTGGGGATCCGATCCAAGGGAGAGACCATCACAGCTTGTCTCAGACAATGTCGTGTTCATCGGACATGCAAAGACAAGACATCTCGATCCCTTTATTATAAATACAGACGCGTCGCAGAACTCCAAATTCCGTCCTCCAGGCTCAGACAGCACTGTTCCAACTCCCTCTCAATCTTCAATCCTCTCTCAACCCCTTGACTTGGGCCTACTTCACGGTTCTAAGGCATCACTTCCAACCTTCACCACGGTTGCCTCTCAAAGTACCTCGAGCTCCACGAGGACCAGGAATTTTCAGCATTCCAGGATTTGTGATAGTAATCACGAAAATATGCCTTCAACAAAGTCTTTTCTGTCCTGGAAGGCATTGGCCCTCATCGGACTCCAGATCGTCGCTGCTAGTCCGTTGGGACCCGGACGACCTCGAAGAGCTGCAGCCAAACCCAAGACTACCAAGCCACGAGCCACGTGGAAGCCAAGTGTCGGCGACACGTGGCAAATTGTGCTCCAAGACCCCATCAAGGTCAACAAGAAGACGCTCTCGCCCAATGTCAAAGTTTGGACCCTGGACATGTACGACAATGACGCCTCCACTTTCAAGGCTTTGCAGGACGCCGGCAAGAAGGTCATTTGCTACTTCAGTGCCGGATCTTGGGAGGACTGGCGAGACGACGCCGACCAGTTCAACGACTCTGATCTTGGAAACGACATGGATGGATGGGATGATGAGCGCTGGCTCAACACTCGCAGCACCAACGTGCGCAACATCATGAAGAAACGCATTGCTTACGCAGCCAGTAAGGGGTGCAATGCCATTGATCCCGACAACCTTGACGGCTATGTAAGTTGCTCCTTTGGAATTTCTGCTCAATTATTCGTACTAACTCATCATTTGAAGGGAAATGACACTGGTATGAACCTGTCGAAAGCCGATTCTATCAACTACATCAAATTCCTCGCCAAGACCGCGGCCGCTTACAACATGTCCATTGGTTGCAAAAATAGTCCCGAGATTGTTGCGCAAGTTATAGGCTCTGTCGACTTTGTCACTGTCGAGCAATGCGTTGAATACGACGAATGCGACGCCTACGCGCCTTATATCAAGGCTGGGAAGCCTGTCTTCCACATCGAATATCCCGACTCGCCCAATTCAATGTCCACTGCGTCAACCAACAGTATCTGCACTAGCGCGACCAAAGGATCAAGCACTTACGGATTCACCACTGTTATCAAGAAGTTGGCGCTAGATGGCTGGGTCAAGTATTGCGGAGGATCACAAGTCTACACCACCAGTGTTCAGTCGAAGTGAGATTGGTTATGTTTTCAGTATGGATGCCTATTGGCTCTCTACTGTGCATTTCATGATGATACGAACGGGTATTCAGTTATTAGCATTACGATGATATAATTAATAATTTAATTGATGTGAATTTAACCGACTCGAGAATCGCGCATTGTGTTGAGCTTCACTTGGCAATATCTGATGCGTGGAGACCACACTGTGATGAGCATAGTATTTTGCTACGCATTGGCTGAATCATGTCTACGGGAGCAAAAATAAAGTGACTACTATCAAATGAAACAAAAAGAACGGTGAGCAAGAAAACATACAACAGCGCGGATTCCCAGTAGTCACTAACCCCTCTCATCCTCACTAGCTATCCGATGCCAAAAGTTCTCCTACAAGCCTTACTCGTCAATGCAACAGCGCTTATTGATGTCATCATGTCTGAGTATTTGGACGACGAAAGTGTAACACGACATGATCTAGCTCGGGACAATCCCACATCATAGCCATTGCAAAGGGAATGAACAGCAAAACATTTTTTTTTTGAGCTACCCATGAGGTTGACTATCTGAGCTGCCGTTTGAGATACACCAAAAATCAAGCAAAACATGGTCCTTTCCTGCGAACCCAGGCCTCAACTGAGACGGTAGTCCATTGCTCCTTCGAAATCGCGTTAGGTTCGGCCTAGTCGAACACAAACTTCACTTCTCCGGAGCCCTGGAGATGACCGTCGAGAAAGACGGTGAACGACGGGGTTGTCCCATCGTACGTCAGCCCCAGCTCGAAGCAAGCACTGCCCGGCGATCCTGCTTTCGCGAGCCATTGAAGCTGGCATATCCTGCGAACCGGATCCATGCCAGACCTAGCACATAGATCTAAGGTGAGATATGTAGATCCACGAGTATTCATGACTCCAAAGGCCTGCAGGTCGACGGCGTACTTGTTCGGTGCTCTGGCGGGCAGACTCGTCCCCTGATACACAAAATGCATTAGCTTTATGAATTGGACTTGGGACTCAGATTGTGCTTTACCGGCTCTACAATCCATTGTAGTACTCGATTGGCCGATCGAAAGCCAATTTTCTGTCTTGAGAGACGACTTTGCACGATGGCCATGGAGGGCGGGTTCTGCTCTGGGTTCTGCCCTGGGTTCTGCCCTGGGTTCATCAGCCGAGCATGAGCAACACCGCCAACAGCGACTGAGGCCCATCTTGAGGAAATTAGCCATGGATTGTAAGTGCCGAACAGAGAGGTACACTCACCCAGTCGTATCATCGTACGAAATCACTCGGATGGCGCCACCCGATCCCTCCTCAATTCTGCGCTGGACGACGGATTGGACATAATGGTTGCGGCCAAAACCGCCGGCGAGGACTACTGCCTGCGAGTGGTTCTACAGTTAGTGTATGGTAAACTAGTCAAACTGCAAATGCGAACCTACCTTCGGCTTTTGGTCTGTTGCGGCCATGACGGCGCCAATTTGACTTTGAATCAATGACACGATTTTGTCGAGCACGGGGTCAAAGATGGAGACTAGCTCCTCGCTTTTGAACCGTTAGCAGAAATAATAGGCCTTGAGGTGGGAGGGTTCATACTGCGTGATGATCAACTTGGTGTTGGTCGCGTCTTTTTGGCGGGCCCGCCTCTCTTTAGCCCCGACGAACCCGACAGGCAGGTTGATCGTCAAACCCTGTCCCGAACTACCAAAGTGCAGTTTCGCGTCGCAATCCCAATATCTGACGATTAAATCATCGATATCACGAGGCTTGATATTTTTGAAGGTTGGCGCTGGACACATTGCTTCAAGCTTTGACATAAACATGTCTTTGAACGCGTCGTCCAACACAACTGCTCCCGCCAAAATGCACTCGCTTGGTACGCACTCCGAAAGTTCCAACGGGGACGAATTGGAAACTTGATAACCGATGGAGTCCTTTTGAGATATAGGTCAGCTCGCAAAACAACAGCATTCAGAAGTGGTTCAAAAGCTTACAGTGGTTCCACCTCCGCAATCACAGATGATGAAGGTGTCTTGGACCTACCATATGTTAGCCACGGTACTTGCAGGGATGTAGAAACACCCTATCAAGGAGGTCTTGAACAGGAAAGTCAATGGTCAGGGGGGGAGGGGATAGTTGAAGCCGGAGCCTCTAGGTAATTCCATACATTTACCTCCAATCTTCTGGCCTGATCCATCAGAAGGGTGACTCCGGTGGCCTCTGCCTCATCCAGAGTTTTCACATCGTAGCGAATTCCGGCCTCTCGCACGGCTTTCTGAAGGCGGATGACGGCGTCTTCCGGCCAGTTGGCCGGTTTCGTCAAGGTCAGGTGAATAGAACAGTCGTCAATGCTGCAGTTACTGAGTTCAGCCTCGACCTGTTCCCGGAATTGACCCCACAGTCGCGATAGGTACAATGAGATACCGTCCAGGACGCCCAGACCCAATTTGTCGAGGTTGTTTTGCGTTTCAGTGAACTTCTTCGAGGTTTTCAACTCGCCTAATTGGTCCCTCCACAAGACCATAAGCTTAAACCATTCAAGCTTACGACATCCGGCTCTGGGGGGCCAGGAAGTACCCCAATCGATGGCATTCTTGTCATCATCTAACCACAAAGTGCTAGGGATTTTATGAAACCCTCGTCTGACTGTCGCAGCCGAACATGCCTCCCTGAGGAAGGAAATGTGCTCGGGGTCACCTTCCTTGGCGATGTGGTACGCGATGGCCGAGTGGCTGGTAGTTCAAAGGTTAGTAAATGTCTGAACATCAATCCCCAAGCAGGACACTGGGAACTCTGGGAGCTCTGGGGGCGAGATAAGTACTTACGTTGTACCAAAATCCAACCCAACGTAGATCACGGGTGGGGACGAAGTGTTTGAAGAGTACTGAGACATGGTAAGAGAGAAAAGAGCGGGTTGGAAAGGGGAAGGGTCGGTTTCGTGAAGGGGAAGGGCGATTGAACGAGTGGGGGGCGAGTGCTAGTCAACAAGAGGAGGAAGTGGAAGGATGGGTTTCATGAAGCAGAAAAAGATAGTTCAACAAGAGGAGGAAGGGTCGAGGGTATGAGAAAAGGTGAAGAGAAAAGGAAAGAGAAAGTTGTCGGGGACGACGACTGTATTTAAACCTCAACTGGATCAGATCAACTCGGTACCCTCTGCCTCAGGCATCCGACCTCAAGCAGCGTCCCTCCAGCTGTTTGCTCAGGAGCAATGCAGTCCGCCTCCTCAAAAGCTGATCTCAACCAATAATCCATCGCAGGATCCTAAGCCCTCTGGGGGCACTAGCCAAGTGAGTCGGAAGCTTAGAGACTGATGATTGGCTAGACCCAGCCTCCTTAGGCTCTCTACATGATTCCCATGCAACGTGCTGGGGTGGGAGCTGAATTCAACTCGGCATCCAGCAGGTAAGCTGGAAGCTTCTAAGAGTACGTGGCAGTCACGGGCATCTCCGTCAACTTGTCTGCGCGATTCCAATGCATGTCCTGGAAGCCGCCCTCACCCGATGATCTACCACATAATCAGTGGCGGGTGTTTACCTTTCTGTTGGCATGTGTTGTCGGGCAGTGGTGGATTCCCGTCAGTAATTTCAGACCAGGAGCCGTCGCCCGCTCCCCATGTAGATTTCAGGGGCGGCTCAGTGATAGTATTACCGAGTGACACTACTTGCGTTAATAACGTACCAGCCATGATGAAGGGGTTAGACTTGAGTACATCAATGAGCACTACGATACGCCGATGGGGCTCTCCGTCGGAACGAGACTCTCTTAGCATGTGTTTGGCCGACGGTGACTGCGTGGCAGTACAACACGGTGATTATTGCCAAGAAGCTCGTATTCGGTCATGTGCAGGTGTGTCTACTTAGCTCTGCTGGCGGTCAACGGAAGCGGTCTACTCGTCGTTTCAATTACCGAGCGGGCGGCTGCCAATGCCCGGAGTGAAGATGCCTCAAGCCTGAGCTCTGAAACCGGCATTTTGCAGCTGACCCGATTTGGGTGAGGGGCTGAACGGAAGGTTGCCTTTGGGCTGGCTGTGGCGTGGAGCTATTGGTGCAAGGGGGTATTTCTTTGTGCTTGGCGGCAGGACTGGTAGGATTTGCCACTTAGAAACTCCCGCCCTCTCTAGAAAGATGAGGTAGAGGAGAGAGAGGGAAAGAGGAGATAACGTGATGAATTCACCAAGTGTATGACGACAGCAGCGGCGGTGGAACCCATCATTATCAGAACCCCCCTCATGTATTCTCTGCAAATCCGCACGCGCGCCAGTTTGATGGCAGCAAAGCTCCTTCAAACACGTATCCACGCCCACTGTGTCACAGCCGCGTACTAGTCCAAAAGGGAAGTGCACGCTCCAGCCGCGCTGGGGATGGAGGCGTGTATTGAGCTATTGTGCTTGAGGGTGTGAGTCCCTTTCTATTTGTCCACGTCACGGAGCCTCTGACGAGCGGTGCGCCCGCTTGTCTGGAATCGATCCTCCCAGCCCCCATATTTGCGACCAGGTCTTTGTGTAACGCAATACGCCCGGCTTCTGTAGCGCCTGGCCGAGTGGGTGGACAGCCGATGAAGGCCAGAAGATTCCCCCCCGATGTTAAGTAGGTCTCTTTTCCCAACCTGCCATCACCTTCACGCATGGAATTTGGCATCTTTCGCCACTTGTCGCAAAGGCACGTCTCAGCACGTTGAGATACTGTTCCCGAGCCCTTTGGAACAACACTGTCTTCCCATACATTGGGCTTCCTTGTCTGTACCGTGCGAGCCTCGTCAACATGAGCGAGGCCGGGCGAAGTACTGGCGATCACACCCAGCCCGCTGCGCTCCTGGACGACAAAAGCACAGTGTCCCGTTCTCCCCAGAAGCGGCGGCGATTTTCATCTACCCAACAAGACTCAAACGCCAGCCCTCTTACAACTTCTGCGATGGACCCAGGTTCGAAATCGACCCCGGCGAATTCGGATCAGACCCTTCCTTCCAAACCCGTAAGTGATTTTGATCCAGTTTTAAAACAGTCATTATATGGATCTAACAACCACCATTTCAGGCCGAACAACCGCCGCCGATCCCTACGCCTCCTCTCCCGGCATCGTCGCTCCCTAAAGCACCACAATTGAACACGGCCAAATCCTCCAAGCCTCGCGCCCAACCTCACTCCTACTTCTTTCTCAGAACGGTTGTACATCCTACGCAAGATGACGATTTCGACTACTATTTTTGGCAGGAGCTGGACTCAACCATTGAACATTTCGTATCTACGTACTACACGGACACTGCGTGGGAGAGCCTTGATGAATCCACCAAAAAGGAATTTCTCAGCTGGGCTCCGGATGCCCCCATGTTATGTTTAATGCAGAACGGCTCCCTTTACCTCTTCAAATCGTGGATCTGGCGGATTTTAGTCAAGTCAGTCTTGATGGGGAAGTGCCCAGACTTGATCGATTGGACATCACCTTACTTCAAGGCTCAAAACGACATGCACAATGCCTTGCTCGGTATGACCCCATCTTCCCTCTATATGCATAACTAATGTCTAGACAGAGTGCAACCCAGAAGCATTAACCCAACGGGTGCTTATGACCAACTGGAACGTTTGGAAGTTTCTCTCCTTCAAGATGTGTCGGGACGCGATGGTCAACAAACCCAATCCGCGTGTCATAGATTACCGCATTGAACCTGCTTCCATCTCTAAGATCATCGCCAGAGGGCTTGGCTCAAACTTCCCTAACGAGTTGAGCGATAGGGCTCAATTTTTCCTAGATCTGATCAGTCAGAGAGTTGCTAAGATGGAGAAGATCTTCAACAACGCCCTGTCCGACGTGCGGATTGTTTTCCACCACCCCGACAACATGAAAACATCAGGCTTCGCATTCGAGCCAGAAATTGACGGGTTGATTGGCCAGACCATGACAAATGTGGATTGTTGGGGTGCGCAAGAGGAACAGTACATGCGAGAGAATCTCGAGCGCCAGTATGAGTCTGGTTCCCCGGGCCGCCCCGTGGACTTCATTGTGTCGCCCATGGTAATATGCCGCCCTATCTCCCATGTTTACAGGTCCAAATTTGTCCAGTTTCCCATGACAGTTTGCGTCGATTGGGTGGCGGAATGGAAGCGGGAGATGAAGGAGCGGAAGGAAGAAGAGAAGCAGGAGGAGGAGGAAGAGAAGCGGAAGGATGATGAGAAGCAGGAGGAGGAAGAGGAGATGAAGGCAAAGGGTAAGGGTAAGGCGCGAGAGAAAGAGGAATAGCAGATTGTGGTCGTCGGATCGTTGCGTGGTTGAGGGGCGAAACCGAGGATGTCGAGCTTGGTTCCCTCGAAATCATTTTCTCATGTCAAATGCTCAGTCTTTTTATTGTGTATTCAGGTACTGGTTTTGGTTGAGAATTTGTAGGTCAATTTTTATTCATGTTTCTCCTTCGTCCCTCCTCCACCGTACCATGAGAGCGCACGTTGGTGGCCTACCAAAAGCCAGATGCATTTTCTTTTCTCAAAAAAAAACAACGCTTCGGACTCCAGGTGAAACTACTGGCAGGAGAGTCACAATCCCCCCTCCGTGCCGTCTTGCTTTGCGGTTCGCCAAGCCAAAGAAAAAAAGTGAACACGGGTATCATCCAACACCAAGCAGCGTGTCCGTCCTGCACCGCCAGCGGAACAACGGTCGGATTTCGTTACAACACAATACCCTCATTCTCTCAGGCATCCTTCACCCACGCAGCTAATATGGTGGTACCAACAGCGAGCTTGTTCCCCCCCCCAAAAGCGCACTGGTGTCCAGGACCTTGCACGGATCGAGATGGCAATCCCTTGGCCAGCATAAAATTTCCGAGTCGGACCGACCGAGCAGACTGTGCATTGAGATTATTGAGGTACGAAGGACGTTTCACGGAGTGTGCCATTTCATTTGGATCGCGGGAAGAAACGGGCAGGTCAATGACGGCTTGAAGCTGGGCATCGGGATTCAGGCGACTGATCGGTGGCAGACATCAATGACTACGTGGTCACTGTAACTGCCACGTCTCATTACGACGGATGCTGTGCGCACGGGAAGCGTTTTCACGTATATAAGGTGTCTATTTAGCAAAGTCTATTATCTCTCTGGTACCACCGTGAGCCACGGCTCATGGAATATTGTGCGCCAACGGCAACAGCGGAACCACGCATCCAGGGGCACGTCCACGGGAAGCAACGGAAACACCACGCCTGCAAATTTCACACCTCTTCGCTTCCCGGCGACTCATTTTCGTGTTCTTACGCCACGCGGGAGCTTCCCGCGGCGCTCATTTCTCCTCGGGAGGGAGCGGACTGGGGCTCGTATCCGAGCTCCACGGCTTCGGATGCCAGCAAGCCATCAATCGTGGCCTTGTCCTTACCAAAACGTGCCCCGAAGGCGTACAGCACCGCGTGTCGCGTTTTCGAATCCATCAGCTTGAATTCTGAGTAAATGCGCTTCTCAGAACGCAAATGGCCGGCCTCCCACTCAGCGCGCCCCTTGGCGTCCTTGAAGCCAGGCATCATGTTCACCAAGCGTCGCTTGCGTCGATTCTCTTTGACATCGCCGTCTAGTTCTCTCTGGATCCAGTCGCCGTCTTCGTCGAAACCGTGCTCGAGGGCGACGACAATAGTGACCACAAACTGTTGCACTACCTCAATGCAGAGGGGACAGGTGTCGCTCATGTTCGAAAGGATCACCCGGTTCATCATCTCCACGCCAACGTCTTCGACATGCGTAACGGCCGCCATGATTTCGTCAGTGTTTCAGTAGAAGGTTAGGAAGATTGTGAGATTTGGTGAGGCGTTACAGAATCGGGTGATGGCTCAGGGGGTTTGGTGGTTGATATAAGTTTGTGCTGCTGCTTCACGATCTTTTATTTCTATCTTTTCACTTGTTCATTGCTCGACATGCGCATCAGCTGTGAGGTGTTCAGTGTGACAGCCCGTGAATTGCGGTTCAATTGCTGTTCTGGCGGAACACGTGGGGCAAATTTGAAGCAACGGAACAAGTATCGTGAACAGCGCGACGGTGAACAATTCCGTAAATTCAGCAACTGAATCACTCAAGAGATTAACACACACAAGGACACTCATACTTGATGAAGAAACTGCATGATAATGTGATTTTATTCAACGCGCAATATAATGCATTCGTTGTGAATCTGATTCCGGGCATGCGCTCCCGTTGGACCACTTTAATCCTCCCGTCTAATTAAGTCGGTCCATCCCAAGGTTGGAGGTTGGTCGTCCCTGTACATCGGCGGAATAATTGGCGGCCCAGGAGTTGACATTGAACAGCTTGTCGCACATCTGTCAGTCGGGCCGGGCCGGGTGTTATTCCGCTGATTTTCTGAGGTTGACCAACCTGTTTCACGCTTTTCACCTTCGTCACATGACAGAGCCCCCTGTCAGATCTCGTGATCCCGTAAGTGGGGTCTGACAGTTTGGGCTGGTGGCATTTCACGCAACGAAACGAAATGTACGATCGGATAAGGCAAAAATAGCCTGATTGAATTGGCGATAAATGGGACCTTGATATCGTCGTTATGAGTGATTGATTGACCGTGTGTTGATCATCTTGACCGGCGAGGGATTTCCGATCCCTCCGTCTGACACTCTATGAATCATGAATCAGCCCGGGTAACGTGACGGATCTCGTGATCCTGTATGTGGGGTCTGACAGTCGCAAAATGTCCGACCAAATAATGCCAATTTAGACTGATTGAATTGTTGGTAGTTACGACCTTAATAACGTTATTATGACTGATAAATTGACCGTGTTTTTTATTATCTTAAAACAGCGGGGAATCTCCCTATCTACCGTCCCCAAGCCCCCTTTCCCTTGGTGGGCAGCCATATCTGCACGACTGGTAGTGCAAATGAGATCATGTGACCCTTGCACCACTAGGGTGCACATCCATGCTCTCTTACGAATGACCCTCGGCGGCTATATGTGAAACAGTGAGTTGCATCCAATTTGGTTTTCGTTATTTACATTTCATTTGCTAAATGTGGAAATGGAGATCCCGTGAGTAATGCTCTCAATTTTTTGGAGTTTGATGAAGGTCTAACGGTCAGCCTTACAACCAAGTCACCAATGATGGTGATGATGTTAACTAAGTGACTCAAGCCATATGCAACTAGAAAGAGGGAAAGTCAAGTCCTTTGGATAAGAAATATTTTCTTTGAAGATGACGGAAGCGTAGGGTGAGACGTTAGCATGCGAGTACAAGGTCTAGGAGTCGAAGCTAGGCAAGATCCGCCTGTACAGTCACCGGATATAGTGTCTGCTGATGGCCACAAATGACAACTTTTACGTCAACATATTAAAGTACTGGGGAGTAAAATATCATTATACTATTTACTTGTATTAAATGTCAAAGCCACGTCTGGCTCATCAGCTCAGTCCATGTTCATGTTCCCTGAACGCCACTTCCGGTTTAGCTCTAATTAACGCAGGGTATCCCACTTCCAATCCAGGTCTTGCTGTCCAAGATATTATACAGCCGACCGCAGCCATTTTACATGCCTCATACTCTATGATAAACCTTAGTGACAACACCCAATTCCGGGTCGCCGGTGGATTTATCCCCGTTCTCACTACTCGTTGAGACGTCGTCCCTGGCAAATGTCACACCGTTCGTGCCGGTATGGTTCGGTGACGTGCGTCCATCCTTGACGTCGATCTGCTCGCTTGTGATGTGCACTTCGTTCTTCTGGTAGATCTTGAGCGGGATGCTGTAGCCGCCATTGATCTGCTCCTGGCTTTCCGACGGGCTGATGTCGATGTCGTTAAGGCCGGTCCTAGTCCTGGCCGCGGGCTCCTCTCGCGTGCGGCTGCTGAGGTTTCCGTAGGCGGATCGTAGTCGGTTCGTGGCCTCGCCGGTGCGCTGGCCGGAGGACTTGCCGTACTTGGCATGGAAGGATCCCAGGCGGAAAACACGTTGCATAAACGTCCAGGTGAGCGGGAGATTGGCGGTGATGATGGCGGTCGACACTTCGCGGATGTACCAGTAGATCCACTCGCTGCCGTAGGGATCGCCCAAACTGTAGTACTTGCTGAGGCAAGCGGCCAGAATCTGATAATCGATTAGTCGAGTGCTTCAAAACCATGAGAGGACTTGAGAGGCAAGCTTACCGAGAATCCACCCAGCGCAAAGACGGCGCAAAGAATCACCTTCCTCTTCAGAGGTAATTGGGATTGGAGGAAGACTGGCATAGGGAGAGCGATGATCATGATATCGGTAGAAATGTTCATAACGGTGTTGGTGATCATGTGGTTCGTCTCAGCCGAGCAATTCACTGCACATCCATGTTAGTCGCAGCCTGGTCAAAACACCAAAGTCAACTTACTGTCGTCTGGAGGAACCTGCCAGTAGTTGTGGAAGGGCCGACACCACGCCGCGAAGAATAAGATCTCCATGAGGACGAAGCTAAAAACAACATATCCTGCAACAATCTTGACCAGCCAGTTTTGCCTCAGACTCGTACTATCGTCGTAGATGTTAGTACCAGGATCACGCATTTAGTTGAGATGCGGGAACTTACGTCAATCGACTGTACATGACTAGCAAGCATGCTTTGACGCCCCAGATGGTAATCATCTGCATCTGCTCCGTGACGATGACCAACTTGGACCCATACTCACGGTCCTTGATGGACTGGGGAGTGAGGACAATGCCGTCGGCGGGGTTGATGAGGTTCGTAGGCGTGTAGGTCAAGACCTTGACGACGACCAACAGGATCGTATATGTTACCTAATGGAGGTCAGCATCACCGCCATGCGCCGTGGTGGTACTGTGACTAAAGGCTTCGTACTATAGTGAGTAGCATGAGGTAATCGTCGACCCGCATCCCCTTGAAAGATCCGTACAACATCCTCCGGGATATCCTGGACGTCAAATCGGGTAAGCCCACTGTCGATCACGCTGTCAAGTCGGGAAAGAGGCCAAAAACGTACATTCGCACGGCGACGACGGCCACGGTGAGGCCGTACCACGTCCACAGCTCGGCGAGAAGGGCCGACATGGCTGCTGCTGCTGCTGCTGCTGCTGCTTTGATGTCGTTGGCAGACAGACTCGAGTGGCAGCTATCGACGTAAGGGCGATGGCCAAACTCCGAGCAAGAGGCAGGGAGAAAAGCAAAGTTTGCACATGAGGGCGAAGTAGGGATGCCCGCATTTTCTGGGACCCGGCTCCCCATGTGCTGAGGCGTCTTTATGAGACAGGCCGGCGGCGGCCCTCTGTGCCAGGGACCCCTATTTGCTCTGAATCAGGAAGCTTGATATGCAGCCCGATGGGGCTATCCCGATTCCGCGAACCTGCAGCCACGAATACCACGTGAAGTGGCCGCTAATCATCCCATTATTATCTCTCCGGCCGTCATCGGAGCCCCTACCGGTGGGTTTTGAGGGTCTGCGTTACCTAAACGGCTCGCCTTTGTCCAACCATTGCCGCAGGAGCGAGTCAGGAACCCGCCAAGCCATCACCAACCATGAGATCGCTCTCCATCCCGTGGAGCTCAGGTCCGCCTCGCAGGGCCCTCGTGCAGGGTTGTCCAGGGCCCTGGAACGCCCTCCGAAGATTCTACGGTACCGGCCGGAGGCTAGCACGATGCGGTTCGCATGAGACGGACGCTAGAATGGCCTAGTTCTAGATAGCCTCGGCGGTTCTGCACTGTTCCGGCCGGGATGTGGTTCACGCCGGTGGCTGATTTCACAACACACAGATCTCCTGCGATCCGTGTGCGCCAACCGACCGCAACGGCGCTTCAACGTGGATCAGCGTGGATGCAAGTGGATGGATCTCGGCCAGCCTGGCGAAATCGAACCGTGTGATAGCGGCCAGGGTTCGGCCCACCTTCCCCTTTCTGCCTATGCCCAAACAGGGAACTGACTGCGATGATTTGCCTCGACTCCCTCCGCTGATCATTTCTGACATCCCCGAGTGGGCCACATGGGTGCAGGGAAGGCTGGGTAACAAAAACCGGAGAAGAGGAGCCATGACAGCCAGGAGATTGCCCGACTCCCAGGCACCGGAATCGAGGATCTGCCTTGGCTCAAAGTCAAAAAAGTGTAACTGGACAGATACGAGGTACAGGTCGCATTTGAGGTGGCAGAGATATCGGGGATGAAGGGGTAAGCGGCGTTTCGGCCATGATCTGAAAGAGATTTTGTTCCCGATGTGTTGGGTCGCAGCTGATGATCCCCTGGTCACATCCTATTTAGTTCCACGCTATCTTGTTCCAGCATCCACATCGCCACCTGCCGGAGTCGTCATTCCCCCTGGCTCCCTCCGTGGCTTCCGTGCGTTGGTTGGTGGGTGAAGAAATGTTGCTGCAGGACGATGAACTTTGGTGCTCCTGAGTAGAGATTTGAGCATCACCAAAGATAAGCAACGGCTCCAACCCAGAGCACGCAGTCTGAACTTTGAGAGCCAGATTCTGAGCAATTCACCTGGAGTAACATTATTGCGTCAATGGCATCACGGAATCAGCCGACCTAGCGTGGAATTAGCGCACCATCTTTACTTATTGTCCTTGCGGAACCAGAGTGGAGTGCAGATTTTTCTGGCTCCTCATCTCGGTTGCTGTGGACACATCAATCCCATCGCGATGGGATCACTCTGGAAGATCCTCCCAACAGCATGAAAAGCAATGTGCTAAACGCGGGGAAATGAGGGGCATCATACCACGGAATTATTTATTGTTTCGATAGTCTTGTTCGCCTTTGATGGATCCTTCGCTTGCATGATGCTCTGACTGGCTGCGTATTCAAGGCTCACCGGCAATCAGTGCTCAGTGACATGTCTCCCGATAACGCAATAAGCACCAACTATCGTACCACATTGTCTGTAGTGAGTGGAAATTTATTTTCCAGTCTCCGTTACCAAGGATGGCGGAGTATTTGCTCCCGTCTTTGCGGCTAGTGGAAAAATGTGTCTTTTGTGCCTATAGGGTAGCCACATCGATTTGCGTACTTCCAATCCTACGTTCTTGAGTGGTATTGATAACAGTCTCGAGGGATCGCTGTAGATTACTCGAAGAAGCCAATTCGTCAATGCTTTGGCCGAATTAAGCAATCTGGAGAGTGACCTGAGATTTTTAGAACATGAACTAAATTCCTTAAAAGTAGCGAAAGACATTTGGTACACGACATAATGACAATCGTGTTTCCGTCTTGTCATCATCGTTGTCCCTTTCCTGTGGAATTCTATCACTAAACCAGACTCAAATCTTCTTAAACTTCAAGCGAAGCTCCTCCACTCTAACCTGCTCCTCAAACGGGCTGCCTGCGGGTAACAAACAAGTCTACAGTGCCTTGCAACCTGCTTCCAATGTCTTCGGTTCATGTTCAAAGTGCTCACGAGCTTGCTCCTGTCAATCAAAATCGGTCATCTAATTGAAACTCGCCATGCTAAATGACTCGGTATCCTGCTTGATAAGCTCTGGTGCCCATTCGTGGTTGTGGTAGACATGTCGTGTAGAAATCGATGGCTGGTGGATAAGTGAAAGCGGATGCGTTCAAAGACCTGGAGTGCAAGCGAAACATCTATTTTGGCTCTTTCCAAACAGATGGCGATTGTGGCAACGTCTTCAACGGCCTAGCATGCACCCTGTGACGATGTTGGCAAATGGGAGTGAGCAGCGTCTCCGATTTTGGAGCAGTACTCGGTGGACAAGAGCCAGGCTTTGATTGAGTCACGCCACACAAACTTGCAATCGGAGATCTTGCCATCTGGCGTTAATTTGGCGAAATTTGCCCAGATTTAGGGAAAATTGGCTGTCTTGAGTAGCTTGGAACTTCTGATTTGTCGGCTGGCAGCTGTAGAGTAGCAGGGCGAACGCTTTGAGATCCATGAGAAGGCAATCCAATATGGTAGATGCCAAGATCCACCATCGCGCAGAAAGAGCCCGCAGGGTAACAGAGAGCCGCATGGGTAGCTCCTTAAGATGGCAGGGCTAGGGCGGACCAATAGACGGACATAGGGGTTGTGGGTAACTAAAGGACTTAGGTGACGAGCAAAGCCTTAGCCGCACGTGTTAGTGGCAAGATGATGCCTTGGAAACTTGAGATAGGTATTCTTGTGACCGCATACGATAAAGACCTCGGCTCAAGCCGCGAATGTGACATTATAGACGTCGATCCTCGCCCATGGATAGTTTCCAGGTGGTGTCCGTTAAAGCATGACTCGGGAACTCAGCCGGACACCATCACCTCAGCCGTGTAGTTAGGAATGGAAGATGGGTCTTGAACTGGATGTTGATGGAGCCCCAGACGGTGCACTCGCGTTGGACGACGGGGTAGTCCAGACGGGTTGCCTAGGTGAAGCTGAACAAAGTAAGGACAGCAGAGGCGCGATGGAAGAACATGGATGTAGTGGTGGAAAATAAAGGAGGTGTAGATGACTGGATGAATGTGAACATGAAAAGTTGTGGTGGGAGTTGATGATGATCCACAAGTCCATAATAGGCGAGGTCGTCGTAGACATGTCACATATCCAAGCTTCATAGCATGTCAAACCTGTGGTGAGATTCTCTGCCAACTGTTGGAGCGGTACATATTATTTTGGTGCTCATAAGGCGCAGGCGTCCACTGCGGCCTATAGTAACATGAGTCCCTGCCTATGTCAGTCCCATTCAGGATGACTGCGGGAGCATGACTGCGGGAGCATGGCTGCGGTCGTTAGGACCCGACAACTAGGGTGGGGAAGAGGAAGCATCCAAACGTCTATTGTGGTAGGCGAGAAAGATAGTCATCAGTCAAGGCATCGTCATCGCTCGAAACCGAGCGAGCCCAGTCTCAAAGCACTAGCCAAGGTTGCGCTGCTCACGAGTAAACCACGTCGGCCAAGGCCCCATATCAAGACCGAGCTGTTTGAGAGGTCCCTTATATGAAGAAGCATTTGAATGCTGAAGTTTCCTTCCAATTGTCCTTCAGCTTTGGCGTAGCACTAGTTGCGGATGCCCGGGCCGGCTGCTTCAAAGCTTTCTCTCCGCCTCATTCCCGACTTCACTTCCCCCGAGGCAATGCACGTCTCGAAAGCCAATGATTGATCTCCAGGCTGTTGTGGATCCTGGCACTATGCTACGGGGGGAGAAATCCTAGACCCTGGGCCGTTGGAATTTAGCCGTCTTGACAATGTTCGGGCCGATGCTATGATTCAGGTTACATGGGAGTGGATGATCCCTTTCACGAGACCCGAAATGCGGTCAGTGCCGTGTTGGGCCTCGGCGGCCATGCGTTCGGTTCATCCAAACGAGAAGGAGGCGAGCATGCGTCGATACGAGATGCCCCGACCTGGGCTGATTGTGGTTTGGGTCCCTGGCCGTGTTGTCACGGCAGGCGCGCAGGTCGTCTCAAGTGAGGTATCATGGAGTAAAGTATACCGCATTGCGGCTTTTCGCCCAGAGGATACTCGGGTGTCGTCTTGGAGTTGCGCTGCTGTGTGTGGGCAAGTAAAGACACGGGCGAAAGAGAGACACTGCGGGAAGCTCCTTGAGTCCTGAGTTGATTACCTGACTACTTCTTACTTACCTCGGTTATGAAGCGGTTAATAATTAAGCAGGGTAATCTAATTGTGGGTCAACATAGGGCCTGGGGGTGTTTGTTGAATCTGTAGAAATTGAGGTAGGTTGCAAACAGCTGACCTAGTAGGTAAGGGCAGGTGACAGGGTCACATAATCACGCATGTATGAATCTTCGATATTCCGACAGTAAAATCGGATGGTGGGGAAACTGACACATGCAAACCAAGCCCTTGTCTCAGGTTTCCATGTCTCTATCCATGTTTCTTCCGTGTACGACGGTTTATGTATGATCGGCAGACAATGCATTGCCGCCAAGTGCTGCGGAACCCGGAGACGAGATTGATTGACTGAGATGAGACGCCGGAGCCAACGAACGATGCGTGCGTCCTCAAGACTTACTTGTGGACGTATTTATTACCCCAACGGTCGAGGTCTTGGCTGTCAGGTGAGTGGCGGTAGCGGTGTGGAGGGAATATACCCCACGTCATACCCATACCCATCGCGTTGCATCGCACAGCCATCAAAAAGGGGAGAAGACAGCATAAATGCTTGACGCAGAAGAATGGGTCGTGGAGAGATGATATTCAGGAAACCGGGCGTAGCTAGCCTGGTGTCGCGGTCCAACGCCGCCGCAAACACCACATGAGGGCATCGTGACGAGATCAGTACTTCCATCCCATGTGCTACGCTCTGAAGTCTCCAATTCATAGCAGCTGTCTAAAAACATGTCTACAATACACTCACGGCCTGGGTGAATCCATGGTCGCCAGCTGATGTGGTTGCACGGTAATGATTTCGTTGCCCCGAATCCAGAATCAGGTTACGCCGAGACGGCTCGGTTATTCTAGAACCTAACATAAGGTTAAGCTATATACAGATTTGTCTTTGAACACAGGGTGTTAATTCTCTCAGCGACTAAGCTTAATTCATCCACTACAATTCATCCTTGCCCCGTTTGCCCGCGCCTGTCCTGCCAGCCTTATCGTCAGGCGCCTGCCCCCAGCAGCAGAGGGGCCGCTGTTTCAGGGGGTTCGTTACTTGATGCCAAGGGGAACGATCCCCTAAGCTCTAGGCTCCTGTAAAATCGCGAAGGTCGGCCCGAACCTCTGTACCGAAAGGTAGCATTTCGTTTTTCACGTCTGATACTAAGAGAGACTCGAGGCTTGGCGGTAGAGAGGCAGACACTCGGGACATCGTGAGGAGGGTGCCAGTTAGAATTGGGGACCAAAAGTGCATAAATCAGATTGTAAACCTTCAAACGATCATCTCATCATCTCTTTCTCATCATCTATTTCATCACCTACATCTTCCCTTCCTTCCTTTATTTAGTTATTTCTTCCGACGAACCCACGAAACTTATCATCTACTCCCGTCATCATGAAGAGCTGGTCTCTCGTCGCCCCTGCCATCATGGCAGCAAGCACTGCCGCTTTGGTTCAAATGGAAGTGCGCTACTCCAAAAAACTTGTCAACATCGGCGATCTTGATATGCAACAAGCCACTGTCGCCGCCATCAACGAGGCTCCGGGCAACGCACGATCTGTAATCATCGACGACGAAAGGGAGGCCACCACTAGCTGAACTCGAACAGAAGTTAGAGATATAGAAAATTCTAAAGTCTGTCCTGCAGACATCGTTAAGTTGTAGTATTATTTAAAAATTTCATCTTGTATCCTAAAACTCTAGTTTTATGGTACTCTCTTACTCGGTAATAACTTTAATATAAAAATTGGAATTATAAGGGGTTAGTCTTAAAATTTAAGATTTCTATATAAATTAATTATTTAATAATTTTTTTAGTATTTTTTTAAGGTATTTTAATATTTAATCTTAAGTATTTAAGTATTTATTTATTAATATAATTATAATTATAATTTATTATTATATTATTTATTTTTTTTATTAAAAAGATAATAAATTAATTAATTAAAAAGTAAAAATTAATTATAAAGTAGAAAATAAATAATATAATTTATATTTAAAAATAGATTATTTTAATTTTTTAATTAAATATAAAATTAGAATATAATTATATTTTTATAATATAAATCTTACCCTCGATAAGGGAACCTAGTATTTGAATTTACTGCATTTTCGTTGCGCGCACGTCACAGTTGCCAAGGCTCAAGTTTTGGGTTTCAAGCTGCTTTTTTCTTCTCTGCCGGAATCCTGTCTAACTTTTTCGACCCAGTCTAACCTTGATAATTGCACTGAAAACTCCCACGACCCGACCTAACGCCCCGAGATCCGTAAGTTGCCCTGCCAGAACGCCCTGAAGTCGTACCTGATCGTCTCGAAGCCAACGCCGATGATGACCCGTTTAAGTCATTCGAATCCCCCCTCTAGCCAGCACCCTATGTAGCTAGCATCCGTACCAACCCAACGCAACACAACAGCTCCTGGAACCAGGGGTCGTATTGGGCCCCGGCGATATCCTGGAGGAAGACTTGACCCCTTGGATCGGGATTGTTGATATTTTTGGCCAAGTCGTAAAGCGCGCCCATTTCTATTTGGATATATGGGATAAGACTGCGGACAAGAGTTTGATTTTCTTGCTTATTAACTCTAGTCCTATTATTAAGAAGCAAATGGCATCTAAAAATAGCCAATGCGATCCGTTGGCTTCTATTTAGGTGTTGCGGATGGTGTGGCGATAGCTCAAATAGATTTTCTTTCTCAAGGAAGCTCGAGAGGAAATTCAGCTTCTATCTTTCCGATTCGTCTTCTAGATTCTGAGAGAATCCGACATCATATTGGAGTTGGGATCTATAATGCGGATATAACGAGTTATCCCTGGAAAGAGCTGCTCGAATGAAATTCGCTATATTGAAAATTGGTTGTGATAGGATGAGTGTTAGAAGGGAAGTTGGTTTCTTGACGATGGGAGATATCAGTCTCCCTTATATCCTATTGCTCGAAATAAGGTTACTATCTTAAGGTTATTGACTGCAGATAGTAAGATTGTTAACTGCAGATAATAGAGTTGAAGTTAGAGGGGCTGAATGGAAGTTTTAGGCAGAGACTGGTAGGTAATAATCTTATTATTTAGCTACTATTTCTTCTGGTGCTGGGTGTAGCTCTTATTATTTATTTCTACTATTTGAGATTACTATATAGCTTTAATTTATTTGATAATATTAAGTAAAGCTAAAAAAAAACCAAATAATATAAATCTTAATATTATTTATATAATAGGCTTTTTTTAAAATTATATAAAATAGTAATTATTATTATTATATTTTAAAAATATAATATTAAATTTAAATATTAAAAATATTTAATTTAATATCTATTAATATTATTTATTTTAATTTTTTTATAATTAATAAGAATAATAATTTTATTTAATATTAAATTTTTTATTATTTTTATAATTTTAATTAAAATTAGATATATATATTTTTTTTTAATATTATCTTTTTAAATTATTATTTTTATATTATATCTTTTATTTAATATTATTATAATTATTAATATTTTAATAGTATTAATCTATAAAAGTATAAATATTCTTATTAAAGCTAGAGAAGTTTTAGTAATTAAATAAAAATATAGATAATAAGTAAGGCAGGTAATAACTTAATAAGTATTATTTTATAGTATATATATATAATTACTAGAGATATAAGATAATTTTACTATAATATATATTTAATAGCTAGAGTAAAGTTTAAGAGGTATTTTTTTTTTCTAAGAAAAAAAAAAACTACCTAGTCTAAGATATAATTAGAATAATCTAACTCCAACTTTTAGTATAAAATCAGAAAATTAAGGGGTACCCCTTATAATCTTAAAAAATGCGGGCTTTTCACAGCTTTCTCAGAGCATAGCAATAATTAAGCTTTATATTCTCAAAGAGCTCCAGCGATAAATCCGCGACATACTGCTACTATTTTGTTATTTATGATAGCAATTGACGATAGCTAGTTTGTTTAGTGTGGAAAATTTAGGAATTGAAAAATCCCCTTGAAGCAACCAAATTAAAACCCGTACCCAGCTAAAATCACTCCTCCAACTCAATCGCATTATTTCCCTCCAAGGGCCCTGGAACGCGAACCGGAGTGCTGAGTTCAATCAGCGGAATTGCATGATGGAATGTAAGAAATCGATGAGGTCCAGTAGGATACAGTGACCACCCAGGAGCATTAGTTTTGTACTGGAGGTGTGGTGGCGTGTCTCCCCAGTACTGCCTTGACATGCTTTGCGGAGTGAACGTACACGGCCTGTTGAGGAAAGAGCAAAATTTGCAGACCCAAACATCCGGGCGTGTCTCGTCTCTTTCACACTTGAATTTACTGGTGTCAGTAGTGGAGTAAAAGCAGAGATCGCAAGAATGGGGCTTTGGGAGGCCTATTGCATCTTGCGTCGTAGGATACCAAAAGGTATTTGTCATGTCTGGAGGGATGGTTGGTCCGACAATTGTTCTATTAATCCCAAATTGATCCTTTATGAGTTGGAAGTTTCTTTGCTAGGAGGCGATTCGTGGTGCTAAGACTGTTTTCCCAGGTTGAGGGATCTATTGATAAATCTGTGCAAGGTGATCCACCTTGAGTTCCATTACCTTTACAGTGCCGAGCGAGTTCCCGTTGAAGTCCGAGTGTGTTAACAGATCCTATCTAGGTAATTCCCTCGAGTAGCTGGATTATAGTCATAGTAAGTCTGTAAATGGAAAGAAAGGACTTAAATCCCTCTTTAGCAAATCCCGCTAGCAGGTTCTTGCGGTGGATAGGGACTGTAAAAAATGCATCTTTCGACGGATCAAATTACTTAAGCCGAATTCCTAAATAAGATACTTAATTGAAGTTTTTGGTTATCCCAATACTCGGAGATCCAAACCATAGCTTGGGATGGGGCTTGCGGTTGTCTATAATTTTAAAAATCAAATATCCAGCTCCTGATGGATTATGATATCCGTCTATTGTGGTGATGCTGAATTTGATAGTTGATTGATCTATGTTCTTATTGCGGAACCTAAAGTTAGCAAATTAACTTTGCTATTAATTGGTGGTAATCGAGGTGCGTATTTAATAGATGGTGAATGTGCGAATTGCTGGGTCGTGGGACTTCTTTATCCTCACACAAGTCATTAGAGAACGACAGAACATATTAAAAATAGGACTTATCACATTGCAACCCCAAAAGCGAATAGCAGGCTAGCGCCTCTAACTGGTAGTGTTGTATATTTGTTGGGTAACTGTTTGGATAAAGGAGTAGTAGCTGAGATTTTACCCCATATTAATATCCGAAGCCCCTTTGCTTCTTTGTGTTGTTGAATATAAAAGCGGATGGTAAGAATTAAATAAGGATACTATTATCTACTCTGCTAGATTGAGAAACTGGTCGGATAAGTAGTTAATTATAGCAGGATTCCAATAACCAATTGGAACTGTATAGCAATAACCTAGCAGTGACCTATTTGCTATTGAATAGTAAGGTGAGGTTGAGTGGGGATAAGATAGGACCTTTTTGTGAAAAATATAACGGACCTAAAGTCTTAGCTTGCTTTGCCCTATATAAACTGCAGTATTATTAATATTGCTGCAAGTTTGGTTGCAATGGGTATAGAATTGTAAGTAAATTATTCTTCTATCTGCTGGTCAATTAGGTGTAACCCGAGGCAAACCTATAAGATTATTAAAGAAGAAGTTTCTATTTTTAAGAACTTAGCGAATCTTAGGAAATATTCTATTTATAAATATATATATATTGACATTTAATACTTTAGGGGAAAAGAGATTGTTATAGGTATCTTAGTCTATGTTAAGGTCACGAAGTTGGTTCTGGTTTCGGGAGAAGTTTACCCAGAATGAGCAAATGAAGTATTTTAATAGGGAGTTTTTAGGCTGTAATACTCTTGCTATTAGCAAGGGATTAACAATTAGAAAGTGATTAGCAAGCTTCACTGCCAGGGGATGAAATTCGGAGCCAACAATCATATGGCTGATAGGGACAACGACTTTCAACAGGTTAGCTATTGCTTGCCATGCAAAAAGAATACCATAAAACCAACCGTAAATCTATCTTCTATTTTGAATGAGGAATCCCAATCCCCATTGAAGATTTGCGCTGGTATTGTATATAAATCCTTCATCACCTTTGTAGATGTAAAAAACGCCATTCTTTTTAAGATAGGATGGGACTTTGTTGCGTAGGTATTCGAAAATGTGACTTGTAGAATCGTCGTATGCGTAGTTATATTGCATCATAATGGCGCGTGCTGTGACAGGCGGTTAGGGACACTTGGGCTAGCTGGTCGCTAGCGGGGATGTCTCTAGGGTGACCCAGATGGGGTTAAAAGGGGAGGTCAGTGCCGTCACTGGGAAAAATCATCGTTTTTTTCCTTTCATCAGAGATTCTTCCTAGAAGTCAGAGAGGCCGGAAGGACTCGAGGCTGCTAGGGAGTCTATTAATTGATTGCCTTCATTTTTGAGAGATTTATTTGGGCCT
This sequence comes from Ilyonectria robusta, assembly GCF_021365365.1. Taxonomy (NCBI): domain Eukaryota; kingdom Fungi; phylum Ascomycota; class Sordariomycetes; order Hypocreales; family Nectriaceae; genus Ilyonectria; species Ilyonectria robusta. The sequence goes on from NW_025764451.1 coordinate 491,807, forward strand.
TCTTGCCGTTACTACGTTCCCTGTCCAACCTCCGTCTTCAACCTCCCTCAGATATCGGTCTGCCGCAGGCCCCATTGATGCCTTGCCAGCGAACTTTCCTGCGACCGACCCGATATTCTATCTCATGAGATGCTTCCCTATCAGGAGACATAAGCCTCAGACTGATCCGACCTTATACGCGTAATCTGGTGCAGCTTCGGGCTGACCGGCCAAGATGCCTGTGCGACGACTCTCTGTGTATTCCCCCTAGGGTAAGTTAATAAGTTGGGTGTTGTTTTCCGTCCCTTCCTGCTGCTAAATTATATTAAAAAATTTAATTTTAAAAAAAAAAATAATTTTAATAAAAAATCTTTTTAAATAAAAAAAAATAATATTACTATTAAGTTTTTTTTATAATTTCTAATTAAATTATATGACTAATAGCTCTTAATATATATTTAATTACTTAATAGTAAAATTAAAAATAAAAAGATAAAATAATATTATTTACTACTTAATATTACTAATTTAATTTTATTTAATTTTCCTTAAAAAAGAATTAAAGAATTAAAGATATTACAGACATTAAAGCAATAGCAATAGCAGAGCATAAGACAGACCGCCTGGGGCGAAACAATGAGACCGCGAAATAATAGATGCGCGCGGGCATAAATAGAGAAACACCAAGGTACCAAGGGGGTGACTGATAGATGCGAAGGGGAAAGGGGAGTAGTGTTGATTTAGTTGTATCTTTTGCCATAATGACAATGCAATTGTTACAAGTAACGTAACACATCGATCAGCTTTGTCAAAGAAATTGCTGACATCAATTCTCTACGAGATCTGAAGTCAGGAAATCATTGGACGGTCGCCGTCGGGATCGTCATGCCGACTTTTGCTGTGGAGACCCCCTAGTATGGGAAACGGGGCACATAAAGATCCATTAATAGCTCGATTATGTAGAGAAAGACTTCACCTATTTTTGATCATTCATGCAGTACCAAGAGAAGGATTTTACAATGACTGTCCAGACAAGCCTATTGACCTAAAAGTCACCGGCACGCGTAGGTTTACGCAATTTGAAAGGGTACAGTACTTGGCGATATTGGCGGCTCAATCTTGTCTCGTCGCCACAGCTTTGACCCGTTTGAGCAGCCTTCTAACAATGGGCACCAAAGCTTTCACGCAGGTGAACGAAGGCAGCAGCGAGGCAACTGAACGCTAGAGGTATGCACCACCCTGGGCTACTAATATGCGGACTGGTTTTCAGGCCCCGGTCGCTTCTTCACCGGTTGACGTCAGATACAAACACTGGGATAACCATTGGCAAGGCAAGTGAGTCTCCCGCTTTGCCGCCGTGAGGAAGATCCTGCATCAATAAATGGCCTGCTGCTGGCACATGCACATCTATCGAACCTAATTTGACTAGGTCGAGTAACGTATGGGCGCCTTGTCATTGATGATACGCTGTCTCAGCCACGGGCTGCTGTTCTGCTCGCTAGGCCGCCTCATACCACCCCAACACACCACGCATTCAAGAAGGTGAGGGATAAAAAAGATAACAATTAACAAGATTAAGGCCCGTAATGCCCCATCCCGATACAAATGAGAGGAGCTGGCATAAGCTAACAAGTTGCACCATCCTCCGCGTCACAAACGCTTGCGACCGGCCCTGGCTCTTCCCCAGAGTAGTGGAGTTTTCAGACAGGGGACCCCCAGGGTCACTACATGGATTTCGGGTTGATCTCTCTTGATTAGCAGAGTCAATTTCAACCTCAAATCGATCAAGTCTGCTAAGGGCCTGTTTCCTCCATATACGCTCCAAGGAATTCGGCTCGGAAGAGGCTCCGCGGAGTACCAATCCAGCCCGGGGTTTATCAAGCCTGACACACAGAGGCGCCATACGCTGATGTCGCTGGAGTCTCTGGTTGGGGCCGAGGAAATGCAGCCGCGTAAATGACAGAAATGCAGCCAGCCTTCACCTTGTCCTCCTCAGCCCCTCACTCCACAGAGTCTACACATCCCGCCACTGCTACGCTTCGCCAAGCACAACCGTACAGGGGGATGACGAAGGGATGCTCTAGACTTCAGCGCCAAGGGTTGGTCAGGGCATGGGGGAAACAACCTGACAGATCTCAAGCAGCGTGGTTCGTTGGCTGGACTGCCGAAATGGCCTCACTGAACCGATTGTGTATGGATGCTAATCATGGCTGGGCTACCGAATCTCAGCCCGCAAGATGCAGGGGCAGGTTTCGCCTCCATGCACGTTCGCTACACAGGCACTCTTTGAGGCGGGGTTTAGTTCTGAGCTGTGGTACTTGGTAGGCGAGCCGTATTGTGTCGCGAGACGCCTTGCCCAGCAGCAGCACACACGCTCGATGAGTCGTCATCAGGCTCCGGGAGCGAAGAAATTAGTACTTGTCGCTGAGGCCATTCTTCGCCTCTGCATCGTATTTACAGTACTGTAGTCTTAAAGGCATCGTCGCGCCACCCTTACAGGCACCGTCAAAGGCATCCCTCAACACACTCCCGGAGCTCTCAGCTAAGGATTCTTGAGCCCACCGTTGAGATCTCTCGATCGCGGTCTACCGTCCCCACTCTCCTCACCTCTGGTGTCGGTGGAGGCACGCCGCTACACTCCCTGAACACGCCCCAAAGCCGCACGAAGCCTCGACGGGACACTTGAAGAAAGTCTTCACGCCTCAGGCGCTGGAGAAGATGTATCGCCAGCACCATTGTCCCATACATAAGACGCCGCCGGGCCCAAAGTGTCGCAAAGCCGGGTGCTATGTGGGTTGTCCCGTGTGCAACAAGTCCTATCTGAGATATGATAAGATCTGCACTTATTGTGACAACGCGGAGGCGAGAGAGGCCCAGCGGATGGGAAAGGAGAAAGAGGAGGCTACAAAAGTCGCGAATGCGGCTGGCAAGGCAGACAAGAAGATGTGCGTTTTCCCTTTCCTTTCGGCCTGTAAGATGGTCACGTCATTGCAGGGTGTGTCTGTCTAACATGTTCCTTGTACAGGCACAGGAAGTCGATGAAGTCAATTTACAGTCGAGAGAAGAGTGGCTCATAACTTTGTGAGGCCATATCTTCATGTCAATCAGGTTCGACAATACCATGGCATTGCAAAAATGGGGGTGTACTGAGAAATTGCCCTGAACAAACAGGCTGGCTAGTGGCTTTCCTCAAAGCCGACCGGCTGCGAATCTTGGCTCTGTTTATTCCTTGTGTCGTGCCGTCGAGTAATCCTGGGTTCACGCGGCAGGGGTGTACAGCCAACGTCTAAAAGGGAATTTAAATGTACATAGAGCCTTATCTGATTTGTATAGCAATAGAAGTTCAGTTGAATCCTTAATTCTTTGACGATTTCGGCGTGGTGAATTTCGTGCATGAAGTCACTGTGGGTATCATTGCTTTTGCAGGTCCAGGGTTGTGGTCCGATAGTACCTTACTCAAAGCATCCCTTTAGGCGCACCATACAATGCCTTTTCTGTACTGGACATATATTGCAGGCAGTAAGGGGAGACCTGTGAGGAGACCATCCGGCGGTATATCCCAGCTTTGCGCAATGCGAAGAATGGCATTGTTGGTCTTACTGGTCATTTTTGTGTACAACAGGATGGCAAAGATCTTTGCCAAGTTTGCGGACCTGCGAGCTGAACAGCAATTGTGGATACAATATAAAAAAGGCCCCTATCGCGCCAAAGGGATAGCAAGATTGACAAGGCCTCGGCGAATCAGCATTATGGCCTCACCTAAGATCCTGGTCTGCCCGATGTTGGTGGCGATTCAAACGTAACACTGCCTCGCTTTAGTTTATCGCCGAATCTGCCTGATGCAAAGGGGAAACAAGGCCAGGACGAATCAGCATAATGGCCTCGCCTGGCCAGGCCGCATGGTGGTAAATTCCCCGCTTTTCTGCAAGCGGCCTCGCGCATCCGGCCGGACCCGGTCTTACACACCGAACGCATGAAGCCAGTCAGGTGTCGCGGACACACACCTTGGCGAATAATGGCCTCAATGATGTCGTTGGGACCATAGGAAAGCATGGAAGCAGCGCAGCTGAGACAGCCCTAGAGCCTTGGAAGCCATGCGCTTGGCTCAACGTGTGTGCAAGCCACAACTGGCAGCTGAGGAACGTAATCGCCCCGCACAGGTAGAGACGGTCTGGCATCCATAAAGAGGGCCAGTGCCTGCTCCTTCTAGGGAAGTTCTTCTTTACTTTCCATCCCGAGTAAGACTTCTCCACGAGGAGGCACTCTCAACCGTTGATCACCAGCTCGGTCACATTTTATCCGCTTTCTTTCTTTTCTTCACGGATAAGAGTGCGGGGAATCATTCCCCGCATTCTCCATTTCGCGGCGAGATCATGATCATCAACTAAATACAAGTCACTGGGGTCCCTGTGTCTTTGGTGGTTCAGTTTGCGAATATTGCCAAACCTATTTCGACAGGAACTACGACCACGACTGTCATTCCGACATCCCTTCTTCCATAATTGTGGATTCGCCTCCACCACAAATTGCTCACAATGAACGCGATTTCGTTGATCCCCACCAGATTCTGGCAGAGGGTACTCGTTACGAAAACCCCTCTCCCGCGTCGTCTCACTTGATGGTGTATCCCGCATCGCTGTCAACGGAGGATACATCGCTGACGTCAACAGACGATAGCACGCCGATTTCAATCGAGGATAACACGCCAATGTCTACCGAGGACACAACACCGCTATCGAGCGCGTATACAACACCTCGCTCCGCTCCCGCAAGTCAGCACAGCGAGAACAGCCTTAATCCTCGCTCGTGCGGCTGTACGGAGACACTGTTGTCCAAGATGTCCAAGAAAGACCGTGAAAAACATGAAATCTCCAAAGCCCATCGTCCAGATTTATACGGCAAGACCAGGGAGGAAGCACCACTCGGCACGCACCAATGCTGCTGTGGCGACATGGTTCCTCGACGCGACAACCACAAGCGGCATGTGGAGACATGAAAGAAAAATGCAATTATGCCATTCAGGTGTACTGTGTCTTGTGTGTGTCCTGCCACTCGGTTCAAGAAAACACTTGAATCCCCCCCACCCCACCTAAAATCAGCACGATTTGGCAGGGAGCCATTGCGGTGTTTTTTTTTTCGACCCAGTAGCCTGCAGATGATATGATGCCCTGATATCGCTGCGATATGCGATTTGATAGGCGACCAGAGAATAACACGCTCCGGCTCAAGGAGATTATCTGTATTGGGCTGCGCCTCGTCTCGTCTCCACTCCCTCTCCGAACTTTTGGCCACTACTCGGCCGCCGAGCACCAATCAACTGCTGGAGATGCTCCCTCTTTCGCGCCGTGAGCGCCTGCGGGAGGCCACTCAACGGCCTCAATCCAGTCGCCCAGGTGCCTTAATGTGACTCAGCCCCTTAGTCTGTTGTGAAGATCCGTGACGAAGCACAATGGCGGGTGCTTTTCCCTTGTTAAATCTCGAGTCATCCGTCGTTGCGCATTCAGTTCTTCTGCTGATGTCTTGGTGGTGATTGTTGAGTAACTGCTCCTTGTTCCAAATCAAAACACCCTCTCTCCCATATAGGTCGAGCAAAAGGGCATCACGGGCTGGTCGCCCTTTATCGCCGCCGTCGATTTCCTAGGCCATGTGGAAGCGCGTCGTCCTCGCAAGTCTCGCGGCCCTGCCAGCTGGACTGGCGAGTCCGGGGTCATCCTCAGCCGCGCTCCTACAATTACCCGATTGCGCAGTACGTTGATAGCATCGCCATTCCGGAGAAAACCCCCATACTCTTTTAATTCTCAACTGACCTTTTTCAGAGGAATTGCTTTGCCGTCGCCATCCCCAAGTCGACATGCTCTGCCACAAACGGAACGTGCTTGTGCACAAACCAGGCTCTGCAGATGGAGGTGACGCTCTGCGTCACCGAGACATGCACAGTCAAGGAGTTATTGGGTGAATACCAGGTCCCCTTTGCCTTCTTCTTTGAAAAAACATAATTACTGACATCTCTCAAGTCACCAAAAATACCACCCTGACAAGCTGCGGCGCTCCCGTCCGCGACAGGTCAAGCGAATACGTGGTTCTCTCCAACGTTCTCGTCGTCATCTCCGCGCTTTGCATCCTCCAACGCTTCGCCTCCAGATTCTACTGGGAGCTAGGACTTGGCCTCGATGACTGGTTCATCCTTCTCACCATGCTGTGCGGCATACCTAGCATGGTCATCATCGTCCACGGCGCCGTACCCAACGGCCTGGGCCGCGATGTGTGGACGCTGACTCCTGAGAAGATTACGAGTTTCGGCATGTTCTTCCACGTCATGACGATATTATATTTCAGCCAGATCACGCTGCTTAAATTTTCCATGATCTTCTTATACCTCCGCATCTTCCTCGAACACTCCGCCCGCCGAATTCTCTGGTGCACGCTTGCCTTCAACTGTGTTTTCGGCATCCTCTTCATCTTCTTGGCCGTCTTTCAGTGCCAGCCTATTAGCTACTTCTGGAAAAGGTGGGACGGAGAGCACCAAGGACACTGCCTCGATATTAACGCCATTGCGTGGTCAAACGCAACGATCTGTATTGTTCTTGACTTGTGGCTGCTTGCTGTTCCCTTATCGCAGCTAAGGACTCTCAACCTGGATTGGAAGAAGAAGGTGGGAGTCGGGATGATGTTTTGCGTCGGAACCTTGTACGTTTCTTCCCCCCTAACATCAAGTACCTCTCCCGCAGCTTCTAATTTTGATACTCCAGTGTCACTATCGTCAGTACTCTCCGTCTTCAAGTGGTTATAAAATTGGGATCACATGCCGAAAACGCTACTTGGGAGTTCATAGACGTTGTCAAGTGGTCCACCATAGAAATCAACGTGGGCATCATCTGCGCCTGCATGCCATCGCTGCGCCTAGGGATCGCCCGCCTATTCCCCAGGGTATTAGGCACGGTACGGGGGTCCTACGCCAACTACGGTAGCCACAGAAGGAGCGGAGTCACTGGGCAGAGCAACAGGAGCAACAAGAGCAGGCAGTTGGGGACGAGTGCAACGTCCCATGCGGAGCCGGGCCACGTGGTGGCGGACTCGGGGGGAATCACTCAACAGAGGACATATGCTGTTGAGTTTGGAAATGTCGACGATGAGACGCAGTTGGTGCATATGAAGGAGCTGGACCGCAAGAGCTCGGGATCTGACGTCTCAGTAATTATTGAGACCGGGCCTAGGACTACGGTTAGAGACCACGTGTAAGATACTAATTAAGACATAAAGTAATTACGACTAAAAACATTTGTAAACTATAGAATAACGGCTACAATAAACAAATAATTAAGCCTAGACTTCGATACATGTCTGGCTTTCTTCCCGGCTTTATGAGCAAAGCATAACGAGATGGATTCGATAATCCCCTCCCTTCCGCCCGAGTTTTGCGTTTTATTAACATTCTGGGGGGGGGGGGGGGGGGGGGTAAGATTCGATAATCTCATATATGTAAGGCGGAGCTTCTCCTTGGGCCGCAGTAACTTAGTCATTGACCTAACCCGGTCGAGCACCAAGGAAGTCTATTTACTGCGAACCTCTAGAGTCGCCCTACTCGTGCCATCTCAATAATCCTCTCCCAACCAAAGCCCTTGGTTTGAGAAAAGCTAGGCCGGATTTGACAAAAGCAATACCCTCGCCGGGTTGTGCTAAAAAGTTTCGTCCTTCCAACCTGTCATACCTGGTCTCTTGCCCAAGCCTTGGTGCACTCCTGAAGAACAACAATAAGTCTAGAGTTGTTCGGCCCGTCTGTGAATATGAGCTCCCGGCTATAAAAGGGGACGCCAGGCTCTCCTCACATCAACCTCCAGATATTCTCCAACAACGCGCCTGTTCTTCCTCTGACCATTCTCCTTCCGCCGACGACCTTCTAGATTGATTCATAGCGAAACCAGTATCATTGACCAAGCGCCTGAGCTCGACTTATCCGTACCCTGACGGATGGCGGTTCGGAAATGGACGGTTTCTCCGCTTCACAGAGGGTGCCTCCGAGTCCTAGTCCAAAAACGACGAAGATAGTCAAGGCTCGCTACATCTCCGATCTCGTCCTAGATTCCAAGCTCGACACCGAGATTTCGAATGCCTACACTCAACATGTGCGATACATACCCGGGCACGCAGCGAGCGAGCGACGGGTGCGTGTTGTTGAGCGATGGGTCCGTGAGAATCCGCTGGGTCGCGGTTCCTATGGCACTGTCTATAGAGAGAGATGCGAAGAGGATGAGTCTAAGCTAAGGGCTGTTAAAGAGATCGGGAAATATACTATGGAGTGGGAAAAGCTTGACTACACCAGGGAGCTAGAAGCTATCTTTAAGTTCTCCCATCCAAAAGCCAGTCAACTAATCCTAGACTTTAGACCTTCTAGCTGACTTTAGCAGTACTCGCATTGTTTTGTTTGTGCGGATGGGTGGTTTGAGAATGATGTGTCTGTGTTTATCTCAATGGAATACTTGAGTCTTGGTGACCTAGGACGCTACCTTTCTCGGCCACTACCAGAGTGTGAAGTGCAGGTAATCTTCTTGCAGATGGCGGAGGGTCTTGAGTATATGCACGACAACCGCTTCATTCATCGAGACCTGAAACCTGTTGTAAGCTAATGTCTTCGACTATTATTCAAGCTTGTCGACTGATTTCAAGTCAGAACATCATGGTCGTCAACAAAGGTCCCAACTGGTTCGTTAAGATTGCAGACTTCGGTATCAGTAAGCGGAGATGGCAAGACTCTACAACAACATCCACCCTACAACGAGGAACCTTCGCATTCGCAGCGCCAGAACAGCTTGGATTCCTAAAAGCTAGCAACGGAGGCTCGCCTACTTTCCTCTCCGACATGTGGTCGCTTGGAGCGGTAGCTTATAAGCTGCTTAGCAAGAAAATACCGTTCTCCGATATACCGGATCTCATGAACTATTTATCTGGGCAACTTCCATTCCCCGTCGAAAGCCTACAGTCCAAAGGAGTTTCGAAGGTTGCTCAGAAGCTCCTTGCCGACTTGTTGTCTCCAGAGCCTCATCAGAGGCCATCAGCGCGCTTGTGCCGCGAGCATCCATGGATTTCCATGCAACTCCCTCTCACCACCACCGAGGCTGGTACTACTTCGTGAGTTCGATACAACGACTTTAATTCCCATAGTAGCTGACAGATGAAAATCATGCATAGCACCGAAGAGTTCATAAACCAAGATGAAACGAGCAAATCGTTCGAGCCATCAGCAGTTTGGAGCGAAGACATCGATCCCGAGATGAACATCACGTTTCTCAACGAATGTCCTTTAGAATCGCGCCGAAGTACGCCAGAGACACCACCAGACGTGACTGGATATAATCACAGTTCTGCTTCTTTGCTGGTCAAGGAATCTCGCCAGAGCTTGGCCAACGAGGCTGCGTCAGAATCACAGCCAAATACGCCAACATTACGACCAAATGTGACTAGACGCGTTCCTAGTTCTACTTCCTTGCTAGTCGAGGTCGAAGAATCTCGCCACAGCTTAATCAACGAGTCTACATCGGAATCACGGCCAAGTACGCCAAAACCACTGCTGAAGGTGACTGGGCGCAATCCCAGTTCTACTTCGATGTCAGTCGAGGAAGTCGAGGAACATCCCCAAAGCTTGGAAATCCCTCACCTCTCAAAGAAGTTTGGAAGGTGGGTTTATTATCTGGAAGAACTGCTCAAGCACGCTGGTGGCACAGAGGGCATCGAACGTAAGACGCGCCTGATCCCATTATTAGCAGAGCGGCTTGCGAATTATTCCGCGACTTGGGAATGCTCGGATTCATACTGCGCTCGGTTTGTCAATTGGCGCCCAGACCCAAAGCGATGGATGTCTCGGGCTGAGAGCTTCGATCAGAAACAAGCACCAGACTTCCCATACCTCGTCCGGCTTCTGAAGTCGTACACGCACACTCCTTCACCAGCGATACAGAGATCGGGCCCAAACGAATCTGAGGATCTTGCCGGGCACTTCAAGTTACGAATCCGACTATCTGGGGCACTGATGCTGTTGGGCAATGAATCCGAGGCAATTGGAATTTTAGAAGAGGTCTTGGAGTGGACATCGTTGCCGCTCATTCATCAGGCGGCCTCACACCAGTTAGCAGCCCAGGCGTATAGCATGCAGTCGAACTGGGAGAAAGCAAAGCTGCACGCCGTACAAGCGTTCCAACAAACCAGCGATGCACTTGGCCGAGCCAGTGACAGCAACAAGGCTTGTCTGAGATTGATGGTTGAAATTTGTAACAAAAGGATGGATTCGGCTGAAGAAACGCAGAGAACTGGTGCCACTGGATCGTCTGAGTCTCCAGCTCAGCAGCGGATCCGCTGTTGCCGCGAAATGATGCTGATGCTGAGAGTTCGAGACCAAATGGCAGCGGCTGACTTGGGAGTCGAGTTCTTACGAACTAATTTTGATCTCCTGACACCAGTCCTCCCAAACCGCGGTTCCCCCTGCTGGGATTGCGTCAAGCAACACATGCTACTGGACGAAGCTTTCCTAGGTGCATTTCGAGAAGGAGCTGCATGCACCGAACACCGGGCTGCTTTACAAACACTGAAGAGGAGATCAATTCAACGTCCAAGTGATTACACCGGCGAAAGTTACACTGGGCTTTCGCCGGTGCATTTTCTTGCCGCCGCCACTCCCTCGACGAAGAGGTGGCAGCCACGTCGGAGCTGCGCCGAGGAGTTCAAGTGGCTTCTGGGGACCACCGCACCATTAACGTACGACAACACCGCTATGCATTACCATATCTCCGACGCGACGGGTCGAGCCATCGAAATGATACCCGTCTGGTTAGCTGCGACTCATGGCAAGAGCGAGGTAGTTGATCTACTTCTGTCCTGGCGGCAAAGAAGCTTTGCCCACTGGCACGAAACAAACTTCTCATACGGTGCCATGATGCTATGTCTCCTGCCGCGGCTAGGACCTTTCTCTAAACACCAACAAGAGAGCATTGCGCAAGCCTTAAAGTTCCTATCGCAAAGGGAAACCTGGAAGTTGCTGGCTGCTCCGGGGCCAATCGACCGACATTGGACTGAGTTCCCGTGGTGTTTCCATAGCCCACAGCTGCTAGGCGTGGTCCTCGATAATTGCGGCGCGGAAAGTGGGAATCTGTCAGTTCCTTCTATGCTAAGAGGTCAGCGGCATCCGACCAACCTCCCGCTGATATGCGCTCTGTTGACCACCTTTACGGGAGGCCTAGTTGATACTCTCGAGCTGCTCGACATTCTTGTTCTGCATCGAGCGGACCCAAACACGAAAGATCCACTCGGGAGAACAACACTGGAGCTCGCTTTGAGGCAAAACCGATCAACGCCACTTGGTCTTGGGCTTCCTGAGGTGAAACTTGAAGAGGCACGCCTCAAGGTTATCTTGATCCGATTGCTTCTCACCCTTAACGCGCACCCACCTTCCGGACCCGGCTTCCAGAACGAGGTTAACTTGCTGCGTGTCAAGCCCTATGAAGAACCTCAAGTCGAAGAATTGCGCCAATTGGAGAAAGATGCTAGGCTCTTTCGAGAACAGAAGGATTCGCAGGGGTGGGAAGAGTCAACGCTCAAGAGCACGCTCGACAGGTTACACAGCGACCTTGGATTTAACATTACCGAGTACGACGCGTTCGAGGCGGGGAGAAGTACTCTCGATGCGGAGATCGATAGTGTATTGGAGGTGCTCAGGAAAACCTAGTGGCAGGGCGATTTGCGTGTTTGCGCTTATACCAGCATACCGGGTATTATACCCCGTATCTGTTTTAAAGCGCGAGAAAAATTGTATAAAGACTGCGTAAGCGATATCAAATTGTTATTCCAGAAAATCCCTAAAGATATAGCGATTTAGAACCGTAATATACTGTATACTCTAGAGGAGGTTAAAAACTTAGTCTGTGGCTTAATACTAGCTGATAAATTTACTCGGGAAGAACGGGCATGCTTCTTATGGGAAATATTACTCCTGGAATACGGATATATTATTGAATCTAAGGGGGGAAACTACGAGTAGTAGATATATACTATTATATATATAGCTATAAGTATAGTAGTAAAGAGGCTGGGTTGCTATAATAAAAAGTTTGTATATAATAGAATAAGGGTGTTAAATCTTTTAAACTCTATACTTTGCCTAAATTGGGTGGTAATTCGAAAGCTTATAAAACTGCTGGATAATCTTATAAGTATCTACAGGGAGTAAGCCTACAAGGTACCGATATGCTGTATATATACTAATAGTTTTCTCAAGTTAGTAAAGCTGACTTATATCAGGTATGGTGTTATTTATCTAAGCTAGTTACTTAACTGAAGCACATTTCAAGATTATCAGGCAGATTTTAGGTGAACCAGATTCCCTCTCTATACCCTTCACCCATCCTCCTCTACTGAGATTATTCACGCCTTACCATCTTCTTCCCTGTCGCTCCTATGTTGCCCGTTGACCATACTGCCTTCTACCGCCCTCCTTTATCTCGCCGTGGGCCCGTTTAATATGTTGCTGCCGACTTGTTGGACTGTTCCATTCGAGGTGGTGATCGAGTGCATGCCGCCAACTCGGCACGCGCCTGAGAGCGGCACTATTGTACACCGACGCGACACCTTTGCACCGAGCCGATCGTAATGATTGACTTGTTGATTGATTACTCCTCCTCCGACCGGGCTGCGACTGTCTTTTACTGCCATCTTGATTTGTTCCATTACCTTGTCGGAAATCCCTTGGCCTGTGCCTGTCTTGGACAATGCTCCGCTTAAGACGTAGCACCATAGCTGCCGCTTTGTCCCGGCTGAGGATCGAGAGCACTCCCGACCGTCAGGCCTCACTGGGCATCATCACCTGTAAACTAGGTACTGCGTTACCCAGATGGCAATCAAATGACTCCATACCTCGCAGGTTCGGCGCCAAGCAGGCGTATTAAGCCATGCCATCGTATGCTTACACACTTGGATAAGGCTGATACATATTGAGGGATGCATAGCGTTCGGCCTGGCACTATTCATGCCGCACCAATCTCAGGTCTTACGAATCACAAGGAGTCAGCCGCCGGGTGGCGTCACGACACACCGTGTGGCTAAAATAGGTTGCTACGCACACTGACCAACCTGTCAATTTGGTCTTTTGCACCGGCGCCTGCACAGAGAACCAGTTTTCAGTCATTCTCGTTATTCTTGAGCAATTACATAACCGATAGCTCCCTTGCCTTCAACCGCAATGAGGGGGAACGTGAATTTCGATGGTAACAAATAGTAATTCTATGTATCTATCGCATTTGAAACCAAGTAGATAGCTGTGGTTGGTGCAGTTTCTTGACTATTGCGTGGGAACTTTGAGATCACGCCGCCACCGTCTTCTGCAACGCTGCCGCTTTGTTATCCTCCTCCTTCAAGTTCATACAATCATAATTTCCGCCCGCCGGAAGGGAAAGCTCCTCGATGGTGCCAGTCTTTCCAGACTTGACCTCGGCAGCCAACCTTTCGTAGTTGTCCTCTGCATTCTTCTGGCAATCGAAGTCCATGACCCAGTCTAGGAGAGGCATGACGAGTGAATCGGGGTGCTTCTCAACCATCTCAGGTGTCCAGTTGTTCTTGTGGTAAATGTTGCGCGTGGAAATGGAGGCTTGGTGGATGACGTGGGAACGGTTGAAGCGAATACGTTCAAACACTTGGAGAGCGAGAGGGACGTCGCCTTGTGACTTTGGGATTATCAGTATAAAGATATTCGGCGCAATCATATGACGGGTGGCTTACCTTTTCTAAGCAAATGGCCATTGTTGCCGCGTCTTCAACAGCTTGGCAAGCACCGTTGGCAGAGGTGGGCAAGTGACAATGAGCCGCATCGCCCATGACAGCGCAGTGCTTTGAAGGTGACAGCCACGTGGCGAGGGGGTCTCTCCAAACCAGTTTCTTCCAACCCGTCATTATCATACACAAGAGATCGGCATAGAGAGGTCGGATAACTCACGTAATCGACCATTCTTTCTTCGGGAGTCAACTCCAGCACTCGGCTCCAAACCTCAGGGAACTTGGCCTTCTTCAGATAAAAGCGCACGTCCTCCTTCTTGGCAGGGAATGACCAACCCTCCTTGATATCCGCATCATCAAGATGAGTGAGAACCCAGGCGCAATCACTAACAAGATAGTAAACATTTGTAGGAAACAAGTAACGTATACCAGCTTACCGGCCTTGGTTCCAAGTGTAGATGAAACCGTGCATGTCTTCGCCAACCCAGAATCTCGTCGTGTCCTCATCCTTCTTGGTGAGCTCAGCCATAAACGGGTCCTTCAGCATATCTTCCGTGAGCTCAAAGAAGGCTCTGAAGATCGCATAGCCACTGTTTACTCTGCTCTCGGGAAGTCCGAGCATCTGCGACCTTGCCAACGACTTGGGGCCGTCGCACGCGAGCACAACGTCGCCGACAATCTTCTTGCCGGTTACGGCAATGATGACGCCATGTTCGCTGTCCGAATCCACGTACTGCTCGACTTTTGAATTGAAGTGCATCTCAATACCGAGCTCATTGGCGTAGTTGTAAACAATTTCGTGCATGGCGCCCCTGTGGCCGGCGAATGTGCCCTTGAGGTCGATGCCTTGGGGCCACGGATCGCTCCTCAGCATCACATTGTCCTGGTTGTAAAAGTCCAGAGTCTTTGCCCTATTGACGCCGGCGGCGAGCAATGCCTCGCCAATTCTCCCGTTGTCCCAGGAGTCAAAGACGCGTCCGGCGTTGGGCACAAAGTCCAGCAAATCTCCGTGAGAACTGGCGCCGCCATATGCCTCAACGAGAATGGGATGCATGCCGCGGAGTTGGCATTCAATTGCGGCTGTCAAGCCACAGAAGCCGGCTCCAACAATCACGACTCGCAGCTTTTCTGTTTGCCTGGCCATGTTGACAAGGGTTGGATGACGCAAGGATCTTGATTCGGAGGAAATGATATGCTGGGAAACAATCTGGGTGATGATTGGCGACGCCGCTAGTTATGTAGAGTTCTAGTAAATCGGGTTAGTAAAGGGCCGATGACATCGGGGTAGACTCCCAGACCATGGAATAACTCGACAAATCAAATGAGACCCCGGATTGAGAGCCCCATCGAGAGGTGCGGACGACTCGGAAAATATTCATTCCAATAGGTCGATGTCCCTCGTAGGCCATCAATTCGCGAGCCATTTATTCCTATCGTCCTATCAAATTTTCCCCTCGACGTACCGCAGACGTGATGCCGACCGATTCGTGAGATTCACACCAACAACAGCATTTGGCCATCTAAGGGTGTCCAATATCACTCAACTGCCGAGATATCACCGCCCAAGTTCCTCCACCATCCTAGTTTTGTGGGTACGAGTATTTCTCAATTGACCATAAATGAATTTGAATACTTATCTCACGGATTAGGACTCATATTGTTGGCTTTTGGCCATGATCAATCTGCTCGTCATGACCAAACACTAATGCGACACCAAATTTGTCTTCACGACGTTTCTCAACAACTTCGGGTTGGTTGAGCACGGGCATTGATTGACTTTTGTGTTGGCCTTACAACCCCAATACTCGGTTTTCCCAGTATAGACATGGCTGCCCACTGTGCGGAAGAGATCCAACAAGTTCAAACAAGCCTTCCTCGAGCCAGTATATATTCCTCGGTTTTTAAGGCCTTGGCTTGTCTGACACTGACAGTTATTCGGACAATTACTGCTAATAGTGTCCTAAAGTTTTCGTGGCTCGTTGTCGTCCTATACTTTTCGGTTGACATCAGAGAGGACGCATGGGAAGTGCCCAATCCATATTTAGCTGCATTGACATTTCAATAGTTCTATGCTCTATATAAAAGAAAATGATTGGAGATGCAAACATTTTATCAAACCTGCTTCTGCTGTGCTGTACTGAGAATCTATTTAGCTGTGAAAGCTAAAAAAAAACAAGAACATCAGCATCGAGTTCATTAATTCTTATTTTACTAGATATTTATTCTAGCTGGTGAATAGATTTCCATCCACAAGAAACGCGAGGTTGTCTCGTTAATTTTATCGAGCTAACATAGTGTAAAATTGTCATTGTGCCCCTACTAATTACTCGAAGTTCAGACCTGGCGTGCCCGACGTCTTAAAGTGCAAGGACGTTGAAGGTAAAGTCCGAGGCACAACATAAGATCATCACGTAGAAATCTCTGGCAAAACCGATTAGAAATCTTTTGCCAGACCAACTACTGCGGAATAATTTACTAGACTCTGGAACCCGGGTAAATAGATGGAACCCGCAAGCCCGTCTCCGGAACCCGCGGCCTCCGCATTTCTTCTTCACTTGTCCCAAAGAGGGATATGTGCTGATTGGTCAATGGGAAACTTTCGTGTAGTAAATATTCCGGGACCTTTTCAAGTTTGATTCAATCTGGCCTCTTGGACCGTGATGCGTGTGAAGCAGATACGGTGCTACCGACGTTTCCGGCTCTTGCTGGCATACGCTTGTCTCCCGAGGCAGAGAATGCGGGGCAAGATGTTCGAGTAGATGCGAATTCAATCCTTGGGTACGCATCTAAGTAAAACATACAGCTTCTCAGAAATTTGAACTATTATGCCCTCTACATGTTTCGATGCCTGTAAAGGTTGGCCGATTAGTTTAGTAGAAATGGAAAGCTAATTCCCTCGCCGTTACTGAAATTTGAGATAGCCCTGAGCAACGAGGAGAAATTCGGGTTTAAGAACGGCTGATTTACGCCACAGCGTGCCCTTTACGCAAGGTTTACGAGGAGGAAATAATTTATTTTGGCTTTTATAAGAGAAACAATTTGTGGAATCGAGTCTGTCTGCCTCCTCAAATATCTCCTGCTCCCTCTGCCCTTTAATATATTTTTATGTGATTCTTCATAATTCTCCGTGATAATGACAAATGGACTGATTTCATACTATTATATAGAATAAAAAGAACTGCACGTCTATACGTGATCCATCATGTATTCTGCAGGTAAGGTGTGGGTATTAGTCGTGATGCTGATGGATTGACATGACTGGGCGGGCTTGTTGCGGTGAAGAGGTTACTAAGGAGTAAATGACTCTGCTGCAGCGAGGGTACATTAATACAGTGCGAAGGAGTGTGAGGACGTATTTCCTATTGATTCCAGATGTTTTAGAAGTGGGTATACGGAGTATGACCAATCATCGAAAATGGTTGGCTGGCACTGCTGTGGATGTCGGACAATGGTGATACTATCACGAATCCACAAATGAAGCTAACCTTATCAACAAACAGCAACCGATCGAAAATTTACTAGTCCTCCTTTGGATTTCAGTGTTAGAGAACACACTCTCTAGCACTGATGGAAAATAGAACTTAGACCGGAACGGGTTACTTCGGCCACGGCATCACGGCGGTTGGCGATTGCTTCATCTAACCCTATTGGGGGTGCCTAAGACATTATTGGTGCAACGTGAGAACGTGGTCGACGGGATTCCCACCTCTTCCGCTGTCGTCCGCTTTTCCCATTTTTCTCCCGTCAAACTCACCGCTGTTACAATGGATTCCTGGAACCAGCTGGCCGCACCTAAGCCGATGAGCAAAAAGTCAGAGGCTTCAAACGAAACTAACGCTCAGGATGCCGACTTTTACCTCCACCCTCACCTAGTCCCTGATCATGATCCATGCAAAGGCCGACTTCTGCGCGTGTCTGCTCCAGTGCCATCAGGTACCGTTCTCCTGGTGGATGCTCCATACGCCGTCGTGCCAGCTGTGGATTCACCAAGGACGGATGATCTCATTTGCAGCAACCTCGTCTGCTCGCGACGTGTAAAACAGGACGGCAAAGGTTCGTGCTGCCTCAGAAACTGCATTCAAGACGTCATTTGGTGCGATGATGCTTGTCGGGCTGCAGACTGCGCAAGGCACGAATTTGAGTGCCTGTGGCTGAAGCAAAATGGAGAGACCATCCGCCGTCAGGAGGGCGAGTACAACTTTGTCACACTTTGGCATGTTGTTCGCCTACTAGCCGGGCGAGGCTTGGAGTTGCACAGGGGGACGTCAATACCATCTCAGCTCTATTCATGGGAGAATGAATTCAAGCGCGGTTGGGCTTCCGTCGAAATGTGCTGCGCGTACCTTAATTCATGGCCGGAACAGCAGATCGAGCACTGGAAGAGACTGGCCAGCACGTATCTCAGCGACGCATCAATACTACCTTGCCTGTTGACTGCCAACGACATGCTATCACTCATATGCAAAGAGGAAACAAACACATTTGGACTCTATCCGAAGATGACAGGACCTTTGTATATGGTTGATCAACCCGTGCAGAGAGGGGAATCTTACGGATTGGGTATATACCCCAGGGCCGCAATGTTTAACCATTCTTGCCTACCAAATGTACGTAGGAATAATCAGAAATCCCTCACCATCGCTTGGACTTTTAAGTTAACCGCATTTATCTGTAGGTCACGCACAAGCCTAACAACCAGGCACGAATGGTCTACACTGCAGCACGCGACATCGCCCAGGGGGAAGAGTGTTGTATCACCTACTTCGACCTAACAGTCTATGAAGATATCATGAGTAGGCAGGGGTTGGTTCAAGACCAATTTCAATTTTCATGTACCTGCGAACGATGTCTTCGAGAAGAGGCAGAGAGGAATTTAGCCGGCATAGAGTCATTACCTTTTGGTCCATTTTAATTGGTAGTAGAAATCGCATTAGCTGAACTAAGATCCAAATGAACAATTTGAATCTCACTTTAGACTTTTTCCGTTTCCGTATGATAATTCTCCATCATAAACCCAGTTTACCGTGGCTCTGCAGAATGCTAGGTGCATGCGTACGATCATACAACACGATGACTCAGGCTTAGAATTTTGTTCCGTCCAGAAATACCACACAAGTTTTAGGCTCACTCTGGCGCAATCCGTTAAACCAGCTTAAGTTGTGCAAAGCTCCGCGGCCTGGTAAATGCTGATACGGACTGATTGCATCTTAGTTCTCGGTCGTGAGCTTAAGTAGAAGCAACCAAATGCATCACAGATAGCCACTTTTGTCAGACTTCTGAGAATACCTGTAGTAGATGATGAAGATGAGAAACAGAAGCATAGTCCACGTCAGGGTTTTACTCATCTTATCATTGTGCATCGAATCACAGCAGGCCAGGTTTGATCTTGTACAGCCCGAGGCGTTTTATGGGCAGCCACCAAGATGGTGCACGAACTACCAATGATGTACCACGAGCCGTACGAAAACAAGATTTACGCGAAATAAAATGAAAGTAAAGATCAGTCAAGAATTAACGCGCTCGGGCGCACAGTAGATGCCCGTAGTTCGGCCATTCCCATGAAGCATCCCTACTTAACAAAGCCGCTCTCGTCCTAAACGCGGCACCATGGGCACTCTGAGCTTTTGACAAACTCGCGCTTTGAAAGGGGAATCTTGCGGGCGCATGGACCAGCCTGTCTCCCAGGCGGACAAACCTCCACCGTTGTGACAATATTGAGAGCCCGGCTGCAACGGGGGCATATGTAACTGAGAGTGACCAGGTAGCACATGCTTTCTTAATTCACGTTGGCGAGATTGGTTAAGATGAAAATAAGGTCAAGGGCGTCGCGAAGGAGGAGCGGACGAACTGTCGAAGTTGATGTCCTTAGTGTTTTCAAAATAGGTCTGAGCGAACTCGTGTTCATGTCTACCTACTGAGAAATGGTCTGACGGCGCCATACCTCATTTATAGAGACTAACTGAACGTGATTCACAGATCGTGTTTCAAGAAATTGTGACTCATTCAGTTATTTGTTTGTGTGTCACACATCCTACAGTCACGCGATACCTCGCCAGGCATCCTATAGGCACCACACATGGTACAGAGGTCAGTATTACTTGACACAATGATAAAGTGATACAAGAATGGAGAGGAAAGCCCTAGACCTTACACCAAAAGGTCTACTTGTGCCTCGGTAATATTTGAGCCCAGTGCAGCTGTAGTATTCTCGCCTGGTAGTATAGTATCGACTCAGGCTAGTATTATACCTGAGATACTACTCAGTAGTAGGTGGTGTCACAGAGACACTTGGTGATTGCAATTTATCAATACTCCAGGCTTTTCGCCAGATGACAAGTTGCTCGCACCAATATTCAATGGCAAGGTGATTGCAGTCTGACAGGCAACACAAGTTGCTGTAGCGCGAACGCTGCAAGGCTATCTTGGACCAATTACGACATTTGCCTCCTCGCTCGACAACAAGTTGATCCCATGGGCATCCTACGAGAGAGGTCAAGATCTGGGAGCTTAAGGTCACTAGATGTGAGTGTAAAATTGACACGAACTCTGAAAAACGTTGCCTGTTTCTTTTATTCTCTGGGTAGATTAAGCTTTCTGGTTCGCAACAACACTATGCATAGCCCTAGCTACATACTTGACGTTCTCATTTGTCAACCCGCACAGTGATATGCGTCCTGAGGGAAGCAGGTAGACATGATGCACATCCTGCAGTTCTGTCACCTGTTGCTGGGTCAATCCCGTGTAAGAAAACATACCCGTCTGTTCTACAATATGCTCCCATGTACCAGAAGTTCGCAGCGTCACCAACTCGTCGTAGAGAGCCTGGCGCATCGCCTTGATGCGCCCGCTCATCACTTCAAGGTCAGATATCCACATATCGCGCAAGTCTCGTTGCGAAAGAACCGCAGCTGCTACCCGAGCGCCGAACTGAGGCGCCATGGAAACGAGGGATCTCTGGGTGTCGATTAGATGGCCTAGGACACATTGGTTGGCTGGCGGACTCAGTGCTCGCGACACGGCAAGGTGAAGCGCGCCAACACGCTCTCCATAAAGCCCGAGATTTTTCGAGAAGGACTGGCAGACAGCCATCTCAATATTGGGATATTGGAAGAAATGTCTCATAGCCCAGGCATCACGGTCCAAGTCTCCCGATGCAAAGCCTTGGTACGCCGAATCGAAAACAACAAAAAGCTTCATTTTGTTGCAGAGAAGCGCAATCTCTTGCCATTGTTCTCTCGTTGGATCTAGTCCTGTGGGGTTGTGTGCACAGGCATGAAGAAGAATGGCGTCGTTTTCTTGTGCATCTTGCTGAAGAATCTGCATCATGCCTTTGAAGTCGAAAGACCGAGTCGCCTCGTCGTAATAAGGATATCGACGTTGAGTGACCTCAGGTGCATTTTCGCGCCAGATGTCTATGTGATTGTCCCATGTTGGATCGGGAATCCATATGTTGGTCGGGTGGAATTTCCTCTGCGCAAAATGCGCAATCAGACTGTTTGCGCCGGTTCCTGAGATTGTCTGGATGGAGGAGATGTAATCGGATGCTTGTTGGAGGATCTCGTCGCCGAAGATTAACTGCCGTGCAGGTTGAAGCAAATCGATGTTCCCCACGAGGGGAGGATACTCATGATGGCATGTCTCAATATCCATCCGCTTCTTGGCCTACTCATGAGCATTAGCTGTAGGATCTGGCTGGTTAAATGATCGTAACAGCTGAAGATTGTCCGGCAGTTGTAACCAACGTATGCGAACCTACCTTTGCAACCGAGGTCAGCTGCCATGGCTTCCCTTTGTCATCTCTGTATGCTCCGATGAGCAAGTTGACTTTTTTGGGAGCAGGGTCAGCTCGAAACTTGGCGTCCAAAGCAAACGGTCCTCCAGGCCTGAGAGGCTGGAGTGCCGAGAAGCGCGAATGGCCGTCGCCGTTGTTTCCTTTCTTGATGGCCATTTCTTGATCAATGATTAATTTTATGTCTCCCACTCAATTCCCTTTGTAACACTCTAGCTAATTTATATATAAGTTGGGAGCGGCTTCGGAACTGTCCCATGAGGGTCCCATGAGCGTGACGGATCGTCAAGTTCAACACCACCTCGCCTATCAGTGGGTCCAGCAATGGATGCTCGGCTATCACTCCGAACTAGCAGGGATGTAGACGGAACTAATAATGGCATTGACAAACCGTCGGTTCGTGAGCCCCGCTCATCTGACGAGATGCTTGAGCGTCTCGAGGCGTGTCGGTAGTTGACTTCTCACTCTTAGACATCTCGCGGCTGGAATCGTCCCCTTTGTTCTTTACCCCTGGCCATTAGCCATCATGGACCTCGAAGATACCAACCCAGACCCCGTCTACGTCGGCGTCTTCGGCAATCGAGGCGGCCCCCGGTCTCGGACTGGATGCCACACGTGTCGTCGTCGAAAGGTCAAATGCGACGAAACGAAACCCGTGTGCCGCCGCTGCGCGCGTTTGTCGAGGCCGTGCGACTGGTCGTCACCGAGAAGACGGCGGGATAGTCCACCGACGAGCATAAGTGCATCTGGCCATGGTCGTCAGGCCTGCAACAGTCTACACGTCGAACCGTGTACGATAGCTAGTGACGCGGCTGTCATTCTAGCTGCTTCTTCGCCACTGCCTCGCTTCAGTTGGGCGTATGACATTCCCCTTTATGCCCACACATCCCAATCTGGCCTTTGTCTGGGTCCCACAGATCATGCGGCGATATTGCTTTACCGAAGTACCTTTGTCAGTCTCCACGACACGAAAACGCCGACGTATTCGGTCCAATCGATTGTCTTCCAGATCGGCATCTCTTCGGCCCTCGTCATGCATATGGTGTTGGCAATTGGCTTGCAGTACCTCTCTGCATCACCGGACAGCTCGCAGCGGGGCGAGGATAACGCGCTTTGTGTCGATGCTGTGCGTCACTATTGCGAGGCGATCCGCCTTCTCGGCCAGGCAATCAAGGGAAGCCTGCCCCGTTCAGAATTGAACACGGTCTTGGCGGCTTTGTGGCTGATACTCGTCTACGAACAATACTTCGGTCATGATACAACTGGACAAGCACTCTGCAAGCATCTGCAAGGCGCAGCATCTGTGTTAGAGGCCAATCTTCCAAGTCTTGTACCCGCTTTGCACACGGGCAGTGAGCCGCCTCTGGTAGCAGACCACTCAATCCGTCAAGCACAGGATCTCCCATATCTGACCAGTCGGTTATTGGTGCGGTTGACAGTACTTGATGCTCGAGCAGCTTCCTTTGGGCTAGGCGGTCAATTGAACCTGTCACTAGCCCGATCCATGGGCCTGGATCATCCAAGTCAGACGGAGGTTCCGTGGTCCCACTTTCTCTCAGCCATCTATGATCACTCGGAGCCTTTATCTCAAGCCACTTGGGGCACTGAGTACCCTTCCACCGAGGTCGCGTACGATGACGATAACCAGGCGGCATTTCAACTATATCGCTACTGCTCAACTTTGCGTCTCATGGCTGCTCAGATCAGACGTCGAGATGGGGAGACCTCCTCTCTCATCCCAGCTGCGAAACGGATGCTAGAGCTTTTACAAGTGCAATTCAGAGAACTCTTCTCAACAGCTGCACGGATATCTTCATCCCTGAAGCCAAGCAACGAAGGCCTTATCATGACACTATGCTGGATTGTACCACACTACTATGGCAGTGTCCTGGACTTTTCGCGTATTATCGACATGGATCGTCCAGAGCAGCAGAGGGCAGAAGCAAGGGAGCAGATATTAAAGCTTGCGTATTATAGCTGGGAAAATGGCGGCGCCACAGCCATTGCTCGCGCGTCGTGGCCTCTCTTTATGGCCGCGTTAGCGACAAGTGATTGCATTCACCAGGATTGGGTTTTGAGACGTTTTGAACAACTAAGTTGTTTTGGAATCAACTACCGGAGGGCACATCAATGGCTTAAATCTAGGATACGTGAAATGCGACAGGGTGTTGCGTCAGACGAACTGGACTTGACATCTTCCTCTCAGATCAGTCAATTCTTTCTCTAGATTGGATATCCTAACGATGGATACCACTATTATTATAGATTTTCTCAATAAGATTAAGGTTGCCATGAGAAATTCTTTCACCCTTTTCGGTTCTCTTGGAGGCAGCGGAGTAATAGTCCGCCATTCAGCGACTCAGTACAATAATTTTACCAGGCATGATTTATGTATCGTCTTGGTCAAGAATACGTCCTATTCATTCTCAAATATGGTTTGAAGATCAAACTAAAAGTATCAAGGATATTTGTACATCTGTAACTTGAATCCTTCCATCATTCGCGAAGGTCAACTGTTAGTTACCTTCAGCAGTGGCATCCCTTTGAGCCAGACTTCCCGTCCTCATAGCCGGTCCTGCGCTTGCAAACTTGTCTCCAATCTTGAAAATGCCAAAGAGCTCCTTCTTTTTCACTATGTTGGGATCCGGGCCATAGCCACCGCCACCAGGCGTCTGGATGATTATCCTGTCCCCGGCGTTCATGTTGGTCGTTGCCTTCCCACCCAGGCTGATGGTTCGAGTAGTACCATCTTCTGGATCGCGCCGCACCCAGAGATTGAGACCTCTTTTCCCTTCTTCACCGCCTGCCATGCCGTAGGGCGCAATGACTCTGCGCTCTGACAAGATGGACACTTGGAGAGGCATACGAAACTCGATGTCTCTGATGCAGCCGTCACCACCACGGTTGAGTCCCGGGCCACCACTGCCACGACGTATGGAGAACTCGCGGAGAAGAACGGGATAACGACGTTCAAAGGTTTCAGGATCGGAGATTCTCGTGTTAGTAACATGGGTGTGTACGCCGCTCTCGCCCTCCCAGTCCGCACCGGCGCCAGAGCCACCAGCAATGGTTTCGTAATATCCGAAGCCTTTGACCACCTCGTTGGTCTCTGGATCGGTGCCACCGTATCCAAACGTCAGGTTGTTGCAGGTTCCTTGAGAGGCGGCGCATGCTTGGAATGCTTTGAAGACCAGGTCGACGATTCGTTGGGATGTCTCGACATTCGAGCCCACTGTTGCTGCCTTCAACGAGGGTGAGAGGATAGAATCCGGGGGGAGTTTGAGTTTGATCGGGGCGAGACATCCCTGGTTGAGGGGAGTGTCGGTGGCAATCATTGACCTTAGGCAGTACTAAGAAGAGGTTAGTTGAGGTGTTGCAATTCTTTACCCTCCTGTTTCATCTTACCATGATGCCAGAGTACATGACTGCCGGAGGACAGTTGAGATTGCCGTAGTGTTCAGGACCTGTCCCCTCAAAGTCAAAGACGGCATTGCCAGTCTCCTCGTCGATGTCGATCTTCAGTGACAAGGGGGTTCCGTCGTCTAGATAATCTGTGGCTTGTAGGTCTTGGCCTTGGAATCGCTTTGCAAACTCTTTCAGCAGCCGTCGAACCGATTGCGCAGCGTTGTTCTGGATGGCTTCCATGTAAAACTCGACGACAGGCCACGAGTAGTCCTTGACCAATGCCGTAATGAGCTGGATGCCTCGGTTGTTTGCAGCAATTGCTGCCTTCAAGTCTGCAATGTTGTCTTTCAAAGTTCTGGTTCCACTACATCCAGGGTACGAGCCAGGAATGTCGACCAGGATTTCATGGAGACCTGCGTCATCAAACACTCCTTCATTGACCATCTTGAACGTCTCTACAGCAACGCCCTCCTGCCATAGCTCTGTTGAGTGAGGCGGCATGGAACCTGGTTGAATGCCACCGATATCGGCATGATGTCCGCGGTTGGCCACAAAGAACAGAATCTTTTGGGGATCATTCTCATCGAACACTGGCGTGGTAACTGTAAGGTCCGGCAAGTGAGTGCCTCCCGCGCGTGGATGGTTGCTCAACAGAACATCGCCGGGCTTCAGCTCTCCAGGGCCATACAACTTGGCCTGGTAAGCAATGGCGTAGCTCATCGAGCCTAGATGTCCTGGAATATGCGGCGCGTTCGCCACCAGTCCTCCGTCTGCCGAAAAGATGGCACAGGAGAAATCAAGGCGTTCTTTTATGTTGACCGAAATGGATGTCTTTTGCATTGTCTGACCCATTTGCTCTGCGACACTCATGAAGCGATGACTGAAGATGCTTAATTGCACTGGATCCACGGCAGACGTAGCAACTTCAAGTGTTTGAACATCCAAGATGTCCAAGATGAGATGTTCAGGTAGAACGACAGCCGCACTGGAAGGGTCTAGAACAATTGTCTGAGTCTTGTCGACCACCATAGCAGGTCCCCGTATACGGCTCCCGATTTGAAGGTCGCCCAGGAAATACAAGCCAGTCTTCATCCAGCCCTCGTTTTCGTAATACACTTTTGTCATCTCCCTAGGCTTAACGGGAGTGGCAGGTGGTGATGACTGAACTCTGCGCAATTCGTCGAAAGGGCTAGTCAGCTTGAGATCTGCGCCTTTGCCGATGCTGCGCACTCTAGCATCATCCACGACAATGTCGCGAGGCTGCGTGAACCCAAACTCTTGGCGGTGGCGACTGGTGAAGGCTTCCCCAAAATCAGCCAGGACGCCAGGATGTGGGATCATCAGGGCTGTGTCGCTGCCTTGATATCTCATGTTGAGGAAGCGTTCGTGTTGAATTTGGTCCTCTTCAAATCCTTGAGAAGCGAGTTCCTGGCTACCTTGGGAAGCTAGTCGATCGAAGCGACTCTGTAGTTGCGTGTAAGCGTCTTCTGAAAAGGTCACCGTCTCTGGCTCTTGGTTCTCCGCCACCACATCAGCGAGTGCCATGCCGTAGGCTGACAAGATGCTGGAATAACGAGGGATTATAACGCGCCGGATCCCGAGATCCCTGGCCACAGCCACGGCGTGTTGACCACCTGCACCGCCAAAACAGCCCAGGTTATGAGCTCCAGTCTCAAATCCTCGTCCCTCGCTGAGTGTCCGGATGGGCCGAGTCATTGTGGTGTTTGCAATGGTGATGAAGCCCATGGCCACTTCGTCCGGGGCGAATTTGGTGGTGCCTTCTTTACTCAAGTTGATGGCATCTGTCAACTCGCTAAACTTCTTCTGAACAACAGCGTAGTCTAATGGACGAGGGAAAAGGTCGGGCACAATCCTGCCGAGGAAGAAGTTGGCATCTGTGACGGTCAAGGGGCCGCCTCTGCCGTAGCAGGCTGGGCCAGGATCAGCACCGGCGCTTCCTGGCCCGACTTTGAAGAGGCCATTCTCCCAGCTTAAGATTGAACCACCACCGGCTGCTACGGTGTTGATGTCCAGTTGTGGTGTCTGGATAGTAATTTCTGCGATGGTACTCTCAAAGATGTGTTCCAGGGATCCAGCATAACGTGTGACGTCGGTGCTGGTACCGCCCACTAATAATAAGTCAGATCATGAAACGAAAGGAATCAAGGCAGAAGGGTGCAAAGGATACTTACTATCGAAGCCCAAGACAGGAGTTCCATCACGATCATCATAACACGTTTTGGAGAGGCCAATAACTCCGCCTGCTGGCCCACTCAGTACTCCTCGAAGGCCACTAAAGTTCGTGTAGGCCGTCAGACCACCATCTGATTGGTTCAAGAAGAGTTTTCTGGCATTGTCGTCTTGCAGTTGACCCTGGAAGCCCTTCCGAAAATTGTCTAGATACTTATCCGTCACCGTCGACAGATAAGCATCAGCAACTGCGGATTGACTTCGCGGTACAATCTTGGCCATCTTCTGAAGCTCCGAGGAAGCAGAAACCCTGAAACCGAGCTCCCGGGCAATATTGGCAATACCAAGTTCGTGGTCTTGGAAAGTGTAAGAATGCATGACGGCGATAGCTACGCTTCGATAGCCCCGTGACCACAGCTCCGAGAGGTCACGCCGGACCTGGTCGTAGTCTGGAGCCTTGATGATACGAATTGCTTCGCCGGACAAGCCTATCGTCAGGTCAGGATCTGAAGCGACGTCGATAATGGGCTTGGGCTCTGGGTTCTCTGCGAAGCCCTCGATGGTAACACGCTCGTCAACCTCGAGCACAGTCTCATATAATTTGCCCATGCGGCGAACTGAAAGGTCAAAGATGTGAGGTCGGGCTTGGTTGCCTATTTCCAATATATCTCGGAATCCCTTGGTGATGACTAGCGCGGTGCGCTCGCCTTTACGTTCCAAGAGGGCATTGGTTGCCACAGTCGTCCCCATGCGGATGGATTCGACTTGATCCAGGTTCAATAGCGTTCCTCTTGAGATTGGCTGGCCAGTGGCCGTCTCAAGGATCTGTCGGATGCACTCGGTCGGAGCATCTTCATATTCATCAGGGCTTTGCGAGAGCACCTTAATAACCAGTTTTTCGTCTTTTTGGGGGATCCAGGCCCAGGCGTCAGTAAAGGTACCGCCTCGGTCGATGGCAATGCGTATGCCGGATGGAGTGGTGGCCATGATGGACAAGGGACCTTGGGTTGGTTGTCGTGAACAAATCTATTCAATCAAGATGGTAGAATTTTCTTGATTTGCCCAAGTCCCCGTCTTTTTATGGTAACACTTGGCAAGACAATATTCCCCTCTATAAACGTTTGACTCCGGTTTTCATCTGACCCGGGATCGAATCAGCCCCGGGTGAATTTGCATACGGAGGAGCAGCTCGGCCTGGGACGGACGGCCCGGTCTCCTCGGATGAAATGCCGACTGGTTTGATATGCCGCGTTAGATAAGGATCGGTCCACGATAAGTGTGGTAGTATGCCAAGCGGATTGTCGGCTCACAGCGACCGAGCCGACTTGCCAAGTAATTAGTGGACTAATCTCCACAGCAAAAGTCGGCATAACGATGCCGACGGCGATAGTCTAAAGATTCCTTGACCTCAGATCTCGCAGATAATTCACGGTCGGAATTTTGGCTAGCTTTGGCATAGCTGGCCGGTGTGTTACTTGTAACAATTACATTGACATTATGGTAAAAGATACAACAAAAACATGACAATTTTGGAGTCAGTAGAGCCTGTAGGGTAGTTGTGGAGATCGGATCGAGATTAAAGCAACGTTGACCGCCGGGGTTAGCAGATAGATAACGAGGTGCTACTTCTAGGTATCCTGATACCGAATCTTTACCCTTCTATCTTCCGATTTCTTATCTTTGGCAAAGACTGGAAGCCAGGATCAATTACAGCCTGGACAAGTTATTATAATTGCACACATGTAGCGCCGAATGCCTCTCTGATCCCACGACACAAGTTCAAACCATTACGTGATCGTTTGATATCCGACGCCCTCAAACATGGCAATTGGCAACAGCACAGGTGCAAAGCAACATGACAACACGCATTCGACGAAAAGCGCAACAACACGCAATGAATCATCGGTACCGGACTCTGACAATGGATCATCCGAATATTTTATCGACCCCATCAAAGAAAGGCGGATGATGAGAAAGTTTGATGCAAGTGCAAAACCATCCACTGACGTGAAGAGAAAAAAAGCTGACCCCATCTCAACAGCTCTACGCAATCATGGCTATGGGTGTTCTATACATGATGTCCAATCTCGATCGAAGCAACTTGGGAAATGCCAATATCGCAGGAATGCCAGAGGATATTGGGCTTGTTGGCAACCAATTTGGCACAGCGACAACCCTGCTGTGAGTCTACATGCGCTCCCCTTTGCAAGCCCCCTGACGTCTGAATCTTGCCTACAGTTTCGCCACCTATGTTCCGCTCGAGGGACCAGTTGCTGTGCTTCTGAAATTGATAGGCCCCAAGCCTCTCATGACCGCCAGTGCTTTCTGTTGGGGAGCCAGCTCTCTCGGAATGGGTACGTGTAGTTCCAACAGTCTTTCAGAGAGATACATGTACTGATTGACCTGAAAAGCCTTCATCCAGAACTACCACGGACTATACGCTTGCCGACTGCTGATAGGCTTGTTCGAGGCCGGACTTATTCCTTGCATAAACGTCTACCTTGGCTGGGTCTACAAGAAGTCCGAACGGGGTCAACGATCTTCCTTCATCTTTGCCTTCAGCGCTTTCTCTAGTGCCTTTGGTGGTATTCTCGCATACGGTCTTACCCAGATCCGCACTTCCAACTTTGAAGGCTGGCGGTGGCTGTTTGCCGTCGAGGGTGCCATGACCATCATCGTTGTGCCCATGTTCTGGCTCGTCTTCCCCGAATCGCCTACCGAAGCTTGGTTCTTGACGGCCGACGAAAAGGACATGATGAAGGCTCGTTATGCAGCCGATCCCTCTTGGGGTCACGATGAGAAGTTCTCCTGGAACGAATGTCTTAAGGCCTTTACCGATCCCAAATGGTATGCATTCTTTGCATACCAATTCTCGGTAAACATTTCTCTATACGGACTGACAACTTTCATGCCGGCCATTGTCCGTGGCCTTGGTTACGCATCTGTCACGGCCAACCTCATGACTGTTCCCATATATGTTTGCGCCTTGGTATTCTTTTTGGTCATTGCGTATTTCTCAGACAGAACTGGTTACCGTGGACCGTACATTGCTGGATGCCTTCTCTGCCTAATTGTTGGCTATGCGCTTTTGATTAGTGTCGACAACCTCAAAGTGAGGTTCTTTGCAAGCTTCAGTACGTTGTTTTTCTTATTGGGTCTCTCAAGGTATCATTCTAATATTTTCCAGTTGCGGCTCTCGGAATTTACCCAACAACGGGCCTGTCGTTAATGTGGCTGCAAGATAACGTATCGAAGCACTATAAGCGAGCGACCATGGTTGGATTCACTCTCTGTCTCGGAAACACTGCGGGTGTCGCCGTGGGGCAGATCTTCACTACACAGACCGCCCCGCGATATATTCCTGGACTGACAATCGCATTGGGCTTGGCATGCTTTGCCTTTGTCGATGTGCTGGTTCTTATGACTGCCTTCACTTGGGTGAACCGGAAGCGCGCGGCCAAGATATTGGCTGCGGAACAAGCCGGAACTCCGATCGTGCCGAATCCCGACTTGGGCGATTACGATGTTTACTTTAGGTACTCAATCTAGATTTGACGATAGGGTCAAATGTTGAGAAGGTCATGATAGGAGCTTACAAGTTACAATTACACCGAAAGACGGACCTCATTATATTGATGTTGTGATAGAGCCAACGATCCACCCGGAGTTTAATTCAGTAGGGGCCAAAAGGTAGCTTAGGATGGCCCTACTTAAGGCGTTGATTCTCCTTGGAAATAGAACGGCACGCTTTTTCCCTTCTTGAAGCTATATGATACTTCTTGTCCCAGTACGCTCATTATGCCATGGCTCTCGCAGCGGCTCTTATGGATATTTTATGAGTATTGCTATTCGCACACGCTCAAAATGCTACTCGCACACTCAAGGGCATCAACCAATTTTATCAAGAAGTCTCAACAACACACCGATTCGTGAGTAGACCTAAGAAATTAAATAAGCTTTATTCTAAAAATTTATTGTCTAAGTTCTGCTGTTTAAAATTTATCTTTCAATTTATTTTAGGGCAGGAACTCCTTCAGAATAAGATACCTTGAAGCGGGCGTACAGTCCGGGTACATTACATTGCACTAAGCTTAGGTATAAAAGGGCGTACTTGAGTGCGATTAGCATTTTGAACCGGTGCGAATAGCAATACTCTATTTTATCTCTCTCTCTTTCTAAAGATATCGAGAAGCAGTAGATTGATTGCTGCTTTCTGCATCTTTTACCCCTCCCCGGGTGCTACCCTGCGGACGGCGGACTGCACTAACAGCCTCTCCCACCAACAAAATATCACCATAGATGGGCTTGGGTAGACAGCTATTTAAACCAAGTAAATTTGACTCGTTACATATGCAGGGTATATAAAGCGTCAGGTTTGAATATATTGAACTTAAAGCACTCCTTATACCAGCTTCAATCTAGTCATAACTACATTGCATTACTTCAAACTTATTGTGAGAATTGCGATTGCTAGTGTTTATCCTCCCAGTGCTTCATCATCTCCTTTGACTGCTATGTAATTGAGCCGGCGTTATTACCGACTACTCGTTGATATGATAGCGCCACAGACGCGGGAAGGTGTCTTGCTCGGCAAGCTAGTGCCGATACCGTCATGTGGATTGAGCAGAGTGGTCGATCCATAACAATTCAAAGATAAAAGAACGGATTATTTCTTATCGTGCTGAGAAGGACCCCTGTTTGCAAATATATTGGTATTAACCCCCAGAGAGCGTTGGTCCAGGATCGACAACCAATTCAAGAATCCTCAAGATGGCAAACACTCCAGTGGTCAAACTTCTCTGGCAGTTAATGGAAATTCCGTCCGTTAGCGAGGAGGAGCACGAAATTGGTGTCTTTCTTGCCCAGTATCTGAAGTCCTTGAACTATACCGTGGAACTTATCCCAATTGCACCAAACTCCGACCGTTGCAATGTGTATGCCTATCTCGGCGACAGTCGCAAGGCACGTACCTTGCTCACCTCTCACATGGACACAGTCCCGCCGCACATTCCTTTCAGCATCAAGGGAGACACCATTTTTGGCCGCGGAGCTTGTGATGACAAAGGCCCTTTAGCCGCCCAGATCATTGCTCTCGAAGAGCTACGGGCTGACGGTGCCACGAAAGCCGGAGATGTGTCTCTGCTCTTCGTTGTGGGAGAGGAGAAAGGAGGCCCTGGAATGCTTGCGGCCAATGACATGAACCTGACGTGGGAAGCCGTCATCTTTGGAGAGCCGACGGAGGGCAAGCTGGCTACCGGTCACAAGGGACATTACGTCTTCGAGCTCTTTGCGACTGGTCAGGCTTGTCACTCGGGGTATCCTGCCCAGGGGAAGAGTGCAACAGCGATGCTAGTGTCATTGTTGGAGGAACTTGGGACGCTTGAGCTTCCAACCTCTGAGCTGCTTGGGCCGACGACCTTTCACTGTGGAAAGATCAATGGCGGCGTGGCATACAATGTCCTCGCAGCCGAGGCCTCTGCTCTGTGCGGCATTCGTGTCGCGGCTGGGTTGGCAAGCATTGAGAAAAAGGTGTCTGAGGTAGTCAGAAAATACCCCGACATCACCTTGAAAAAGTCATTCGCATATCCTGAAACTCTTCTCGATCACCAGCTTCAAGGTAAGATCATATTACATGTAATAACGACTCTTTGGTCCAATCTGATGCTGATAATGGCCACAGGCTTGGAATCCATGCCCGTTTCATTTGGTACTGACATCCAGCGCCTGAATGGCGACCATAAAAAGTACCTCTACGGGCCAGGATCCATCATGGATGCTCATGGAGAGAACGAGCAGGTTGAAATCCCAGACTTGATTGAATGCGTGGCAGTGTATAAGCGACTGGTTCTAGAGATGCTGCGACAATAGCATAGTTAGACATGCAATTAGAAATGAAAACGCTAACGAGATTGGGCTATATACAGACATCACAAGAAGTATACAGTCTCGTGATATTTGGGATCGTGGACTATACAAGCCAGGTCCATTTCTCTTCAGTCAATGGGATCAATCTGGTGACAAATACAATAAAGCCGTTAACTTAACTCTCTGCTACGATGGCTCATTCGGTCACAACTTATCCCGTGGAGAATGATGATGGTTGTCTCCTCCACGATGATCAAGCATCTGATAATTTGGTGTTATTCTACATTTCGGGCAGCCCTTCCGAACATTCCTGACAATCTTTGGTCGGCTTACGCGTCGGCTGAGCTGTATAATTACCGACCATGTTATCGTCGCCTCGCCGATAAGACGATCGGCTGGAGTATCCGCGCCGCAAGAACTCATGGGGCCTAGATGTCTTAGGGACAAGATATCTACGAGTGAAGCTTCCGTTGTCACTCCTATTTTACAGAGAAATTAGCGATTTACTTCAACAAGGCTTTTGTTCCTCTTTCGAGTCATCAATCTCTTACCGAGGTATTGTTACCAACATGCCTGCCAATCTCGCCGAAATCCCGGCACTTCCAAGAGACGAGGCCTTTGCCATCACAGCAGATTTCATAGCTGATCGTGATCCGAAAAAGGTCAGCTTGGGAGCAGGAGTCTACCGGGACGAGAATTCGAAACCATGGGTTCTACCAAGTGTAAAAGCAGTATGTTGATGAAACGCGGTCAGAGCAGGAAGTGGAAATTGCTAAGGGGTTTCTAGGCCAAAGGTGTACTTCATGCTTTGCCTTTGTTGGATCATGAGTATCTTCCAATCCAAGGATTCGAGCCCTTTTTGTCGGTAGCGAGACAACTCATCTTGGGTCAATATGATGACTCCCGGAGCCATGTTGTATCGGTACAAACAATATCAGGAACAGGTGCAAATCACTTGGGAGCTGCATTCTTGGCTGAGCAATTGAAGCCCCGACACGTCTTCATCTCCGACCCTACGTGGAGCAACCATGGCCTGGTCTGGGAGGTTGCCGCACCTGGCGTCATCCGAAAGACTTACCCTTATTACAAATCCTCAAAACGGTCATTGGACTTTGAGGGCATGGCATCGACACTGGAACGAGATGCGGAAGAAGGCGATGTCATCATCCTGCACGCTTGCGCACATAATCCTACTGGCATTGACCCGTCCAGGGAGCAGTGGCAGGCGCTCGCGGGGCTCTTTAAGCGCAAGAAGCTCTTCGCATTTTTTGACTCGGCGTACCAAGGCTTTGCGACAGGGGACGTGGACGCAGATGCTTGGGCCGTTCGACACTTTCAGCAAGTACTCTTTGACGCAGACGGTGTTTCTGATACCCCCCAAGGCATGTGCATTGCGCAATCATTTGCTAAAAACTTTGGCCTATACGGTGAGCGAGTTGGTGCTCTCCATCTTGTTCTACCTGCGCGAACACCAGCTTTGGGGTCGCAAAGTCAGCTGCTCCGTCTCGTACGAGCAGAGATGTCCAATGCCCCGCTCTTTGGCTGTCGAATTGTTCATACTATTCTCTCGGACCTGGAGCTAAGGACCATGTGGGAGCAGGATTTACAGACAATGTCGGGCCGCATCAAGCGAATGAGAAGCTTATTGAGAAACGAAATAGAGAAGTATCCGGATGTGGGAGATTGGAGCCATTTGGAGTCACAGATTGGCATGTTCAGCTACACGGGATTGAGTGAAGAGCAAGTATTACGGCTGAGGGAGGTTCACCATGTGTATCTCATGCTTAATGGACGGGCCAGCCTGAGTGGTGTAAATGACGGGAATGTCAAGTCCATAGCAGCCGCCATAAGCGATGTCATCCGCTACCAGTCATAATAAGAAGGATGTTGATTCAAACCACCGATCGTAAAAAGTATGATATGTTTACTTCTTTGAGTCGCGCGACATGCTCATTTCTCGCAACACTGTCTTGTAACTTGGCGCATGATCATTAGCCAAGCAACTCATTGTCAACCCGTGCTAGTTTCTTCTATCCCATTCTATTCAAGATATCACGACATGAAATCCTCGTCTTCCGTGTTGAAGAGAGTATTTTCGTCTCTGCTACCATCCGCATGATCAAGAAAAGCTTGAAGAAATGGGTTGTCTAAAGGATCGGCGGGGATAGTTCCTACCGCTGCTGCTTCGTCGTAAGTTGGGTAAAAAGAAGTAGGGATCACAAATTTACTCCAATCGTAATCGTCCAACTCGGCTAATCCAGATGGCGGATTTGGCGTCGCGACATTTCCCACGGTACCGCTCGGAGCATCCATGGTTGGGGTTGTCTCGTTGGCTGTGGTGGCCTGGGTGAAGAGCCGACTAACAGTCCATTGAATTTGGAGCAGGCGGGAAAAATATTCTCCTGCGGCTGCGTTCCCGTTATCTCGCATTACCATCAAGAGTTGAAATGCTGTCTGGACGGCGTCGGAGTCACTGGAGTTGGGTGATGAGATTGCCGAGATGATCAAAACAAGCGTCGAGGCAAAGAGATGATGAGCGTCAAAATATCCACAGGTAGCTAGGGCATTCTCCACAAACAATTGTGAGAGTATTGTGTTGGAGGTTCGAGCAGCAGCCACACATGAATCTGCCAGTGACCTTGTTGTATCTGATATCTGTGGAGGGTCACTGCCGCCAGAGGTGGTGGCTCCACGACTCTGACTCGCGAACGGATTCCTGATTTTGAATATATGGAGCAGAATTGGACGCGTAGTCAAGATGATGCATTGGTTAAAATGCAGTTGCAGAGATGCCACTGAACGAGGGACTCCGCCTTCAGGATTCCATCGCAAGCGAGCTGGAACGTGGGCATCCCACTTCCTCAGCTTCTGCAAGATGGCGCGAACGTCCTGGACCAATCTTCCGCCATTGGCTTTGGATGCAGGTGCATAGATGTCGCGCATGATAAATCCCGTAATTTGAGCCAGATTTATGTACGCAATCAAGTGGTCTGGAGATCCGAGCCTGGTCTGGCTCTCTGGGATCAATATGTCCAACGACGGCATGCCCACGTCAATGTCGGCGTCTTGTATTGTCAAGGGCTGTCCAAGCTTCGAGCAGGTTGATCTGTCAAAAATGTAGACAGTCCACCAGAGCCGTATTCGGTGCTCTCGTTCAATGGGAGACAGGATTGACGTGTCGGGAATACTTCGATGTAGACCGAGACAGGTACTTGAGCGCACAGCCATGCCGCTGTACATGTGTGCCGATTTCACGCGTCCGAGTACGTTTGAGTAGAAGCACTGCATTTCATACATGTCAGTCGTGCTTACACAGTAAATGGCGAGTTCAACAAGCTCAGGCATCAAAGAACACGTTACAAAGCAAGAGGCCAACCGTTGACCGTTATGAGAGTGGTCAAAGGGTTAAAACCACAAGAGGGGCGGCTTACAAACAACAGTAAAGTCTCGATCTGGGCGATGGAAGGCTCCTCAAACAGGTCTTGGAGTAAACCCACAGCAGTGAGAAAGTAGCCTGTTCCTGGGACTGACGAAGGGCGGGCTTCTTTCGCAGCTGGCAGCGATGTCGAGTACATCTCGCCCAAAGCCAGTATGACGAAGAACTTGCAAATCCAGACAGAGTCGTACTCTGGATTTTGCCTCGACCCATACGCCTTGTCAAACTTGTTGAGGAAGTCGTGGTGCAAAAAGAGGTGATAGTCCTGGCCGATGAAGCGAAGAGCAACCCGAACAAGAAGATTCGCCCGTATGCGCTCGGGGAACTTGCAGCTGGCGACACTACTGAGCTGGCGTGCGAATAGGGGATTGCGCACGTATTGGTGGCCAGCGGGCAGAGGCGTCGTCGTGGATTGGGGGTTGAGGCATTGCAAGATGCGATCGCCAAATGCCATACATGTTGACTCGCCGACGAATTGCTGCCGTGACGCTTGATCCAGAGCAAAGAGGCGCTCTGGCTCGTATATTGGGTTGCTGATGTGCGAGTCCACCCTGCTGCCCATGTCTGCTTCCACATTGCCGAAGCCAGGGGCAGGATCAGGTTCAGTTCCGGGGTCAAGGCTAGGGTCTACAGGAAGGGCGACATCACTTGGAGCTCGCGGCTCCTCCTGCACCATCGAGAGTTCGTCGGTGTCGACATGAATAGTGTCGTCATGATCGACTTGAGGACCCTCCGCATCTCTGTTGTTGTTCTGCAGACGATGCAAATAACTAATGAGTAAAGACTACTTATTAGTACGGTTCCCTCGGCAGGAACTTCCCCCTTTCCAAACTTGCCTTGCCGACACGGTCACTCTTCGGGCGCGTGGAGGGTAATGGCACACAGCCGTCTTTCTAGCTTTCTGGCATCGTTGGCACGGAACACCTCCGGAGCATTTGACCTTCAGAGAATGGCATCGACGACAACTAGAGGAGGCTTGCGTCAGCAGACGAGGGCGAAAAACCGGGCTAGCTTGGAAGGTAATTGGTAGAAGTGCCCATACGCAATGTAAGATCGTCTCCTTGGCCTTGAAGCCGTCGTCGGTTCAGCATGGGGGCTATTCGACCCGTCGGGGGACAACTCGTCGGCCATTTTGGAGAGAGAATGGCAAGGTCGGGAATTTAGAACCGACAATCGGGTCACGGTTTGATGGATAAATGATCGGCAGACCGATGTCGGCAAGGATTCAGGAGCTAGGACTAGCGAAGCAGATAATGGCAAGGATATTGGCGGTTCAGAGATAAGGAATGGAACTATCCTGGTACTAGTCGGCTGTGGCAGCCGACTTGATCGGATAGATACGGCAACAAACAGCGACACGATTTCATCCAGCCGGTGTTTGTTTCAGACGACAGACAGCAGTTGGATTTAGTCCGAGACGCCAGCCAGACATAGTGATACCACGAACAGTCTCTGGTTGTTTTCTTTGTTTTCTTTGTTTTCTTCGTTCCCTTGTTCCTTGGCTTCCAAATCCAGATGCAATGGAGACGATAAAACCTGAAATTCTCTTGATTGAATCCACTGTCCAAGCCGTTGATCATACGCGTCGGCGCGCACTGGCCGAGAGATTCAATATTTTATACTACGACTGCGAATCAACACATCAGTTCAAGGAACGCATGAGACCTGGAGGACCCTATGCGAATATCGTGGCAATAGTTCGCAACGGTTGGCTCAAGGCTGGCCCACTTGCATACCAGGTCCCTTTTGCTGCAGATGTCGTACCCCATTACCCTCCCTCTCTGAAGCTCATCTGCTGTAGCGGTCATGGGCATGATACAGCAGACATAGAAGCTATAACGGCCAAGGGGATTTGGTACTGCAACACGCCCAATGCTTGCACCGAAGCCGTCGCTAACACGACCTTGGCGCTGGTCCTCGACTCGTTTCGCTTCCTCACATATGCCCAGTGGTGTGCAAGATTTGACTGGATGCAAAGCCGACAACTTGGAACCCAGGCCGTTGACCCCAGTCACAAGTCTCTTGGCGTGGTAGGCTTGGGCGACATCGGGTTAGCTGTTGCTCAGAAATGTGAGGCGGCATTCAACATGAAGATACACTACCAAGGCCCTCGACGGAAACTCGAGGCCGAGCAGACTTTGAAGCATGGGGCCACCTATTACTCTAGTGTAGACGACATGATTCCTCATGTCGACTGCATTGTCCTTGCTGCGCCTTACACAGAAGACACCCATCACCTCCTCTCCAAGGAGCAATTCTCTTTGGCCAAAAAGGAAGGCCTTCGGGTCGTCAACATTGCAAGAGGGAAAATGATCGATGAGGAGGCTCTTCTGGAAGCTGTCGAGAACGGGCAGGTAGTAGGCGCTGGCTTGGATGTGCATGCGAATGAGCCTGGTATAAATCCCAGGCTCAAGGATAATTGGCGTGTCACGGTTCTTCCACATATTGGCGTGTGCTCGCGGACTAGCTGGGAGAATTTTGAAAGAATAAACCTGGACAATCTGGAGGCCTTCTTCGATACTGGCAAACCACTAACGCCTGTCAACATCATCAAGTAAGGAAATGGCAATCCACTGCCATGACGCATTGTATATAGATAGATTCAATACCACAGTAAAACATTTTGTTCCATGATTTTTTTACCAGAAATGCGCCCGAGGCTATATTCTGGCGGGCGAATAGTCTTCATTGGCGTGCGTATACTATTCTCATCATTCATGCCAATCTTTCATCGCGCGACAAGGAAGTCATATGCTGAGAGTATTGATTAGCTTGATAACGATAGAAGTATTGCTTCTAATCGCTAATCGCTCGGCTCTCAAGGCCTCAGCCGACAGGAAATGGAGCGCACTCTGTTAACCCCACTAAGTTGTGACAAGGAATAAGTAAGACCGAAAAGTCCTGTCCCAGCTCGTAGCTGCACATCCACCAGCGTCGTGCCTCAAAGACATGAAATCAGCCAAAGTCGAGATTGTTGATGTGATGCCAAACAGTATGCGTAAGTCTTCCAGTCAAACACACCGTCGAAAATCTGAAGAATCATAAATCTTAATACTTCTTCTGTCAGCGTCTTTCCTTGTCATTGGGGCCGGAGTGGTTGGGCTCACAACCGCTCTTGAGCTCCGAACCAGGTATCCCACCGCCAAGATTACCATAGCAGCAAAATTGCTGCCTGGCGACTCAGCTCCCGAATACACCTCTGCGTGGGGCGGAGCCAACTGGTTCCCAGCAGCCAGAGACAATGGCCCCCAAGAGGATTGGGAAGCAATCACCTACCGCAAGTTCAAGGAGCTTTCCTCAGCTCGGCCAGAATGTGGCATCCAGCCCATGAACATCAGGTGGCACTATGAAGCCTCCATTGATGAGGTTGGCATCAAAACTCCCGCAACCGGCAAGCTTTGGTTCGAAGAACTTGTTGGAGGCCTCGAAAAGATCGAGGCAAAGGATCTGCCGAGTGGGACTATTTTTGGGTTTGAGATGGCCAGTTTCGTTTAGCAGCAGGAAGGGACGGAAAACAACACCCAACTCATTAACCTTCCCTAGGGGAAATGCACAGAGAGTCGTCGCACAGGCGTCTTGGCCGGTCAGCCCGAAGCTGCACCAGATTACGCGTATGAGGTCGGATCAACCTGAGGCTTATGTCTCCTGATAGGGAAGCATCTCATGAGATTGTATATCGGGTCGGTCGCAGGAAAGTTCGCTGGCAAGGCATCAATGGGGCCTGCGGCAGACCGATATCTGAGGGAGGTTGAAGACGGAGGTTGGACAGGGAACGTAGTGATGGCAAGAAGGCTCAAATAAATCTCTCAAAAATGAAGGCAATCAATTAATAGACTCCCTAGCAGCCTCGAGCCCTTCCGGCCTCTCTGACTTCTAGGAAGAATCTCTGATGAAAGGAAAAACGATGATTTTTCCCAGTGACGGCACTGACCTCCCCTTTTAACCCCATCTGGGTCACCCTAGAGACATCCCCGCTAGCGACCAGCTAGCCCAAGTGTCCCTAACCGCCTGTCACATTCGTCATTGATGTACAGAAATATCTACCTTGGTAATTACGCCGTGTGGCCCTTTCGTACCAAACCAGCAGAGTCACTTACTCCCATCAGGTTGCAAAGCGAGGCAATGAGACTCGGCATAGAGGTCCACCGACGAGTGTTCGGACACATCAAAGATGCCTTCCGTCTTTACCCTCAAGCAACGGCTATTTTCAACTGCACCGGCATAGGAGCCTTAACGCTAGGCGGTGTCGAAGATGACAAAATTTTCTCTGCCAGAGTACGCTACTCGTTGATGCCCCGTATGAATGACCATCTCTAATCTGTATCTGCACTCGATAGGGTCAAATACTTCTGGTGGAGGGTCCCGAGGAGCCTATCCGTAAAATGGCCTTCCGCGCTCCGCATCGCGACGGGGAAGCTACTCATGTCTTCCCGCGCGGGGAGCGTAGCGGTGTAATTCTTGGAGGCTGTCGGCAGAAACACAATTGGGATGGAGAGGCTGACATGGAGTTTGCAGAAGTCATCAAGAAGCGCTGCTGCGCATTGGTGCCTGAGTTGGGCCCCCCAGAGGACCTTAAAGTGATCAAGCATGGCGTTGGACTTCGACGTAAGTGATGAAGCCGTTTGTGAGACATCTCCAGACACTGACAGTCCGTAACGAAGCTGGGAGAGAGGGCGGCGCGCGGGTCGCATCTGAGTTGATCCAAGATCGGCTGCTCATTCACAATTATGGCGCCGGAGGAACTGGGTTTCAAGCTTCTTGGTATTCTCATACTTTCCCAAATCTCGACTGTCGTGTGCTAACATTTGATCCAGGGGGTTAGCCAGATACGCCGTCGATCTCGTCCCCATCCGAGCACGAATGTGAATGGCGCCACTCGAAGCACGGGGAGGTCCGCACAATGATGAGAACTACAATACGTGTTAAGCGTCTTGGTTAACATCAGTATCTTTATTTGGATCTTGCACTTCCGACTTTGACGAATGTGCCTACATCTCTGCATGGCCAACTAGCTGGCTATACTTTAACCTCTGTAGATCAGCAGAGACCGGAGTATATGTCCAGTGCACACCGATTCAGTCCCTCTATGTGAATCTGGCCTAATTAGGAGATTTTCCTGGCTTCAGTTTGTGCCCCCGCCAGTCGCCCTCGTACATGTGCCGCATTCAACTCGAATGATCGGTGGAGCTTAGGAATGTCGGCAGCCGATTCTGTATCATCGGCTTGTGATTGCCGATCATCAAGTACTGTAGATAACGTCATAACGACCCGAATGCAAAGGAGCGCCACGCGGAATCCCGAATCTTCGCATACAGTTGCATGATATAAATTATATGCCGTAAGCAAGTTCATCAGTTCGGTCAATCACGCATCTCGCAGTGCCGCCATGGGTTCGCACTCAGAGCAAAGACTGCTGACTGTAGCAGCAGCCCAGCTAGGACCGATTAAGAGCCTTACAACACCACAGTCAGATGTTTTAGCACGTATGCTCAACTTGCTCCAAGAAGCCTCGGACAAGAAAGTCAGACTGGTCGTGTTTCCAGAGCTTACCTTCACCACCTTCTTCCCTTCCTACATTATCGACAGCCCCGAGGAAATTGCCAGATTCTTTGAGCCAGCATCCCCGGGTGACGCTTATGCAATCATCGATTCGCCCAATGCCAAACCTCTAATAGACAAGGCGACTGAGCTCGGCATTGACATCTCGTTTGGATATGCAGAGCGTTGGACCACAGAATGTGGCAAGGTCATCGACTACAACACCGCCGTGTACTACTCTGCTACTCAGCGACAATGCATTGCAAAGTATAGGAAGATCCACCTGCCTGGACGTTACGAGCCGGATCAGCGCCCGGGGGTAACTCAACAACTCGAAAAGCGATACTTTACTCCAGGAGACCTTGGCTTCCAGGCTTTTCGTGTGCCCGGGCTTATCGAGGGAGCACTCAAGTCCGAGGACGCCAAGATGCTTGCCAGTCCAGAAGAGACGCAGGGGAGGGGTGATCCAATTGTGGGCATGCTCATTTGCAACGACCGTCGATGGGCCGAAGGTTGGAGGTGCTACGGACTTCAGGGTGTCGAGCTTATCCTGGTAAGTCACTGAGACTGTGTCCTGTCCGCCAGGTGTCTGGGTTTGCCCAACCATGTGCAAATAAATCAGGTGAATGGTATGTACTAAGCCGATGTCATACAGGAAGGATACAATACAACAGCTTTTGCGCCACAGTACCCTGGAACAGAAGTTGAGCAAGAAGAAGAGGCACTGTTCCACCATCGCTTGTCATGCCAAGCAGGGAGCTACCAGAATGCATGTTACAGCATCCACGCAGCCAAGGCAGGCAAAGAAGACCATGGATCGCTCATTGCCGGCTCGAGCATTGTCGATCCCAATG
The DNA here is from genome assembly GCF_021365365.1 of Ilyonectria robusta. Classification (NCBI taxonomy): domain Eukaryota; kingdom Fungi; phylum Ascomycota; class Sordariomycetes; order Hypocreales; family Nectriaceae; genus Ilyonectria; species Ilyonectria robusta. Next base: position 534,615 of record NW_025764451.1, read on the forward strand.
GGCACATCATCGCTGAGTCCAAGACAAAGGGAGACGAGCTGGTGCATGCAACAATTGACTTGGTCAAGTGCAGGAGAGGGAAGGAAAGGGTGTTTGCTTTCGATAAGCATAGAAGAGTCGAGCACTACTCCCGCATATTGGATCAAGTTGGGGTGCAGGAGCCAGGATTGTTGGATACATCACACAAGTAGTATCAGTATACGCCAACATCCTCAATTATTTGTACCTAGCCATCTTAAAGTCTATCCACAACATTACCAAGTCGAAGATAATCTCCAGTAGTCCCTATGATCAACCATCTCCCCGCTCATGGATAGTCGGCAGCCGCAATTCTGTTGGGATTGTTCGGAATCATAAACGGCAGAGGGTTGTTCCATCGCAAAAATCTCCTTCCCACCCACACGTCTTCAACCGGTCGTATCTGAGCTGACAGCTGGGCCGCAACTTTCTCATTCTCGCTCCAAACTCTGTGGCATTGTCAGTAAACATACCATGGCACTGTAAAGAGAATGGCTTTTGGATCTTGGCATACCTCAACAGGTTTTCTCCCACAAGTTTCCTGATCTCTTGATCTGTTGCACCCCGTTTCATCACTGCCTGTATGAGCACCGGATAGTCTGCCACAGAGCTGATGCCATTGGCAAGCGTTACAGTCCCGTCAAAGTCTCCGCCGATACCAATATGATCCCATCCTGCCACTTCAACCACATGCATGATGTGGTCTACTACACTCTCCACGTCTGCCGCGTCTGGATTCTCTGCGTTCAGGAAGCGCTTCACGAACATGACCATGAGCACCCCACCGTTGTCCTTCAACCGTGCGAGCACATCGTCGGGCGTATTGCGATAGTTTCTCGCGAGTTCATAACAGGCGCTATGACTGAATATGACGGGAGATGCTGTAATGTCCAGAACTTGTCGCATGGTTTGGTGAGAGGTGTGTGCGAGGTCAACCATCATCCCCAGGCGATTCATCTCTCGGATGCCAGCGGCTCCAAACTCTGTCAAACCGCCGTCTTCCCCTGTCTCTGTGACAGTGAATGCCGCCGTCGCATATGGATTGTCGCAATTATGCGTAATAGTGATGTATCTTACCCCCAGATCAAACAGCTGTCGGATCACGGCAATAGACGATCCTGTTTGATGAAGTCCCTCTGCGCCGAGCATGGATGCGACCTTGCCTGACCTGAATGACGAACTAACGCATGCAGCAGTGTCACAAAAATGAAAGTCTGCGATCTCAGTGATGAAGCGCCGGGCTACATCGATTTGCTCCAGAGTGTCGCGAACACTGTGACTGGCATCGTCGAGATGTTTGATATCAGGACATTCAACAAAAACAGACCAAAACTGTGCTCCGACTCGACCCTCTTTCATACGTTTGAGGTCTGTGTGGCTAGCAAGTCCTATTCAACCTCAGTATCATAGGCAGAACTTATACGAAAGGAGCATGCTGCAAGTTACCGTCGCGAAATGTAAAGGTAGTATTGTCATAGATCTTATTTTGCAGCTCGAGCCGGAGCAGGTACGGAAGGTCGTTGTGTCCGTCGATTAGAGGTGTAGTGCTGAGAATCTTCTCTGTTCTGAGCGAGTAATCCGTTGGTTCAATGTCCTGCACACTGAATTTGACGATCCCAAAGGACGCAGTTGCCAAGATGATACCAGCTAAGCCAGTGAGGATTGGCCGAGAGAGGCCCTTCCCCGGCTGAGATTTCTCCACTTTCATAGCCCGCTCCGGTTTGAGTTGCGGCATCGTCTCGCGTGCGGCCTACGCTTTGCAACGGTCTTGGTGTGGATGTGATCCCGTTTGGCTTTGGAACGTTACAGGCATATGGCATCGGGTAATTGTTGGAGCACCACCTTCCTATAATATGGATTTCCAGGGCGATAAGTTGGAGGGAGATAAGACTTTCCAGCGGTGCTCCATTTGTTGGCCGACTCCAGTCGGCAGCTCCTAGCCGACCTCTGCAGGCTGTACTAGACCCATGTTACCAACTCTACATGCTTATCAATTTACGTCAGTAAGGCGTCTTGTCAACACGCGCTTCAATCTCAGAACACCTTTCATCAGCAGTCTTTTTTACGTTGCATCAGGAGTTGGATTCATATGCGGGAGTCTTCTCAGAGACCGACTAACAGAGCAGACAGGAACGGTGAACAGTAGCCCCAAATCCCGGGACATTGTCAATAAAAAGCCAGAGTTTTCTAAGTAAATTATGTAAGAGTCAAGGTGGCATTCACGGCCTTGCAAAAGTCCTCCAGCTGTCATGCCAAAAGGATCAATCAATTTAAGCGTTACTCAATCGTGCCGCATATCTCTTAATGGGCGCCCGGGCTAGTGACCCCCGAGTCCCCGCCGAACCCTTGCACTATTGCACTACAGAGAAGAAGTAGTATGTTCATGTGCCTTATTGCAAATTTAGCATCTCTTTAATAAAGGAGTCGGGTTTTAATTTATCAAGTCAGGAGGAAACCTGCGTTTACCTGTAGGAGCAACAAACGTTGACCTGTCACGGAGACGAATACATGTGAAGCTGTTGGTCTTGTGCCGACTTGTCCCGTATTTGGCCTGAGACATGTACTAGGCATACAGCGACAGAGGTGACGCCCCTTCGACTCACCGTCTGTCACACATAGCTCGCCTAATCATCATCATCCAGCTCATCAAGTCCTAGCATCGTCCCTGTGATTCCACTGGAAGCTGTATAATATGGAGAATGTACCTGTTTAGGGCTACCCTGTACCCAGCTGTAGACTTCCCTCCTGCATGTTTTCAGCAGCATGCGCTGACTTTGGAATGGAATGTTAATAGAAAAAAAATGCCTCAATCGTTGGGTTTCTCGTAAAAGCACTTTAATTCTGTTTTAGGGACTCGCTTTTTCCCACCTGGCAATACCGGAATCTCATCACGCTTGCGACAAGCTGGCGTTTCTGAGATGACCCCGCGATTTGTTGGCATGGTGGAGCTGCAGCTACGGAAGCAGTGAACCAAGCAAATTCAAGGTGGGCAGAGGACAGATGTCGCTTATAGCTAGGTCGGGCAGAGCCGAACCATACTCTCCTCGAGAGGACACTGTGACGACATGGCAGAGTTGGCAACAAGATCGAGTTTGCATTGAAATGATGGGAAATGATCCCCCTTTGTTCGGGAGGTGACGCGCCTTAAAAGTTCACCGTACCGGGTGCTTGCAAACGAGTATCGATTGGAACTTCTCAATGCACCTAGTAGTCATGATGATTCCCTTGCTGAACGTCCCGTCGACAGTGTTTTCCCGTAAAACTATATCATGCAATGTGTTGATTTAGCTCGCGCATCGCAGACGGTCCGCATTATGGCACACGTGTTCACAGTACCCTAAGCAAACCCGAAATTTCTTTCCACCGAGAACGACGGAGCCTGGAAAAATTACAGCTAGAAAGGCAGGGGATCGAATTACTCTATTCATGGTTTAGATTAATTGAGAAAGCGCCTCATTGATATCTGCACGCGGAGTAAACGTTGATCTTTACCCTTTTAGCGCAATTTGCCAGTCCCATCTTCCGTAGCGGCAGTGACACAAGCAGCAGACGCCATGTTAGATCAGCTGCTGCTGTGTAACTTGCAATTGCTGCTAAAAATGATCCTCCTCGGTAAGCTTGGGTTGCCCTAAACCGGGTCCGAGAACACGTGTCTACAATTCCTTAAATGGCTGCCTGCTTAGCAGATTATTAATAATTTTCATTTTGTTGAGCTCTTACAGACCGACTTTTCAACCCCTCATTCCTCCTTGCAATCAATCTCACATCCTACAGGGAGGATAGCGAATGTGAAAGATGGCATCGAAAATGGCATCGAAAACGGATTTAGCAAAGGACATCAACTTCATCAAGACCCCTTCAGCCCAGCCTTCGAAGTTTGGTGACCAGGATTGCGGTGTTCCCACGACCAATGTGAGCCTACCCCGCCGACATCAATTGCGCCCTCATCAATTGAGCTGAGCTGTACTGACTCTCCAATCGTCCCCTGCAATCAAAAATGCTCCTCTTCCTGCTGAAGGCGCTGGATACGAAAGCTTCAGCAATTACGCCCTGCTTAGCATCCTCATTGGTGTGCCATGCTTCCTAGCGTGGTTCCTTGGCGGCGGCTTCAAGACCAGAGTTTTCTTTGGAGTCCTCCTTTTTCTCCCATTGTTGATTGTCGTCTGGACCTGGACTTCCAATTTCAGCCCTCGCATCACGGACAAAACCAAGCTTCCTGGTCGACCCATCGAGTCCTACATCACCTTCAAGACGGATGCCCTCAAGAGCCAGTACAGAAACAGGACCAAGGTTCCGATGCAGGACTTCACCGAGATGTACATCGACGGTGAGGCTGACATGAACGGCGATGTCCTTGATATTTTGGAGTACCGCTACGACTGGGCTCATTTCGCCCTCACCTGGTCGTTCATGAAGTTCATTTTTGGTACATTTGCCCGCGACGTCCTCTCTCATACTCGGGAGCAAGATATGGACCAGATTCGCCCTAACTACGACAGTGGAAACGATCACTACGCTTGGTTCCTCGGCCCACGTATGATCTACACCAGCGGTGCCATCTCGGATACTACCAAGGAGGAAACCCTCGAAGAGCTCCAAGATAACAAAATGGCTGTTGTTTGCGAGAAGCTCGCCCTGAAGAAAGGCGAGACCATGCTCGATATCGGGTGCGGATGGGGCACTCTAGCCAAGTTCGCAAGTCTCAACTATGGAGCCAAGGTAACCGGCGTTACCATTGCCGAGAAGGGTGCTGCCTATGCTACTGATGCCCTTCGCAGTGCTGGGGTTCCCGAGGAACAGAGCAAGATCCTCTGTATGGACTACCGCGACATTCCCAAGGACCAGAAGTTCAACAAAATTTCTCAACTCGAAATGGGGGAGCATGTTGGCGTGAAGAAGCTGACTGGCTTCTTCCGCCAGTGTTACGATCTACTTGAAGACGATGGCGCCATGTATGTGCAGCTCTCTGGTCTCCGCCAGGCTTGGCAGTACGAGGATTTTATCTGGGGGATCTACTTGAACAAGTTCATTTTCCGCGGGGCCGATGCCTCTACTCCCTTGTGGAACTATATTCGCTCCCTTGAGAGGGCTGGATTCGAGGTGAAGAGGTACGTGAGCATTGCGAGTTTGAGCCGGAAGCCTTGCTGACTGGCCATGTGTAGCGTTGATACTGTCGGTGTTCACTACTCGGCAACCATCTGGAAGTGGTATCGCAATTGGGTTGGCAACGTTGATGCAATCACGGCCAAGTACGGTCAGCGCTGGTACAGAGTGAGTGTTTGTCCATAGGACCGTTCGAGGATTGACAATGCTAACAATTGGCCTAGATCTGGGAGCTCTTTCTCGCCTGGTCTGTCATTGCCTCGAGGCAGGGTAGCGCCACGTGTTTCCAAATCGTTGTTGTCAAGAATCTCAACGCTGTGCACCGTATCGATGGAGTGCCGACACAATTCGGCATTCGTGGCGCAATTTCTGCTAGCAGGGCTGCCGGTAAGGGAGCTCTCCCTGCGTAGAAATCGTAAAGGCGGTGTGAGGTTGATACACAACGAGTTGCATCAAAGCACATGTGCTGTTTTCACTGCTGGAATAGAGAACTACAGAGGGAATAGAAATGGATGTTTGAGCACCGAGAGCTCTTTAGATGTGCAGAAAGAGATTGCAAAGACAAAAGGCCATTCAAACAAACGTCAGTCTTCTTTACAGCTTGCATGTAAATGTAGCTCCCACGTGCCACCGACAGCCGGCGATAGTTTCAACTCGCACTTTGTGTTGGATCCGATACGGTCAACTTGATCAGGGCAATAGTGTTCAAAGCAGTGATGGTGATGTTGATGATTGCTCAGGCCCGGAGAGACTGTTGCATCTAGCAGATGGATAGGATCATGTGTGTGAGAAGCTCTTGCTATTCTTCCTATCTAATAGAGGTCTGTTAGGTCAGTCTTATAGATGAAGATGACCTCGGATGACCTCGGACGGCCGAGAGGCTCCGGATGGTCCGGAGTCTTTGGCTTCAGCTAGCTATTGATAAAATCAAGGAAAAGCTAGGACTATGACGAGGCAGGTGGCGATGGACGCCTATGATGAAGGAAGAAAGCTTCAATACAGTAGAAATCCGATATCCCGATCCCGAAATATGTGACAGAGACTGGTCAGAGAGGGGTTTTCTAACCCCCTTCAGACTAACGTCATGATATCGCAAACAGCTTAATGTCGGATCAATCTTCCAGTATAAATGGTCGGATGCCGCGTGATCCAGATATCGAAGGCTGTCTTGCCGTCTGGACTGTTGATAGCCGGGTCCGCACCTGCATCGAGAAGCACCTGGGTCATATGCTCCAACTCGGCTTTCGTCATGGCTTTGTCAAGTCCTCCAGTTATCAACACCATCAGGGGCGTGAAACCGGTTTGAGTGAGGCGGTTGACATCTTTCGATGCACCCTTTTGGAGGAGCAACTCGAGCGCGGCAATGTTGCAGTTGTAACAGGCGAAATGAAGTGCCGTGCCGCCGGAGGTAAGCGAATTATCGCTGTTTCCACTTTGTGTCGCATGAATATCAGCACCATTGCGCAACAACATGACCATCATTCTCTCGCATATCGTGAAAGCATCAAAGAATGTGCCCTGATCCCTGCCCAGATGCAGTTTTGTCGCAGCGATGCTCATTAGAGCCGTCATCCCTTCAACATTACGGGCCTCAAGGTCTAGGTTTCTCGAGACAGCGCCTGTCATCATCATCTGGAATCTGGTGGGTATTTCCAGAACTGTGCTTCCAGGACAATAGAAAAGACTATTGTTTGCTTCGCTCGATCGATGTGGCAACATGTTGAGAATTGTGTGTAGATGAGCAAGCCCCTCACTGGAAACGCCGTTTATATCTGCTCCGTGCTTCAACAAGAGCTTAATGGCTCCTCCGGCATTGAATTCAAGAGGCAGCCGGCACGCATATGCCAGTGGAGAATCTCCAAGCTCATCTAACGCGTTAGGATCAGCGCCGTGCTCCAGAAGGCTTCGTAGCAAGTCAAGTCCTGCAGTCTGTCCGCAACGCCTGCTACGCTTGAACCAGCCTGAGCCTCCTTCGAAAAGAGTCGAGCTGCGCAAGACGAGATGGATTGGTTGATAGCGCTTTTGATCTATCGTGTGAGTCCCATGCACATCGGCGCCGCGCTCGAGCATGAAAAGGACTACCTCTCGCACGTCCGTTGTCGCCTCCTCAGCCAAGAATTTTGTCAAAAGTGTTGAATCCTGAAACTGTTGGTTGATGTTGGCCCCATACTCTAGGAGTATGGAGGCGATATTGAGTCTGCCTCGGCCAACAGGTGTATGATCCCCGACGCTGGCCTGAAAAAGCGCCCGCGTCATAGGCGTTTCTGGGTCACTTGCTCCTCTCTGTAGTGGAGAACGAGCACCTTCCCTTGAGAAGAGATCAGGGTTCCAGCATTTGGCCTCTGTCTCGGCTCCGTTTTCAAGCAGTAGCCTCACAAGCGTAGATGATACTTGGAGAGTTACGGCCAAGTAGAGGTTTGTCCGGAGCAGGGTCAGTTCTCGATACACCACAACTTCCCCACCATGCGCGGGGACGCCATGTTTGAGAAGAATATCGACGAGATCCACCGCGTAAAGCATCAGCTTTCCGCAGTGCTTGATTGCTTCGTATATCAAGGATCTTCCTCTACGTCGGTTAGTAGGATCGCGGTCAACCGTAGAACCCCCTGTTGACGGTTGCTTCGGGGTTGTATTCACCAAGGCTCTCCCTGCGGGTGATATATCTGCGACTCGGAGCCCAGCTTTCAAGAGCAACCTCAAGATCATTGGGTCGCCAAGACGTACTGCTTCTTGTCCGGCATTGTTACCCCAAGGTGCTACATCGTTAGGATCACTTCCTAGATGTAGCAGTTTCTTGATAGCGCCGATATTACCCGTCCGTGACATGACAAGGTAAGCGAGAGGTGGTGTACTCTCTAGGTTGGTAGCATGGATTGAACAGCCATGGCGAACAAGGGTTCGCACCACGTCTGCGTTGCGGGCGTAGTGGATTGGACGAAGATCTCCTGCAGTGGTCAGGTCTGGATCTGCGCCATAGTCGACTAGCAGGTCGATGACATCGGCATTGCCACACCCTGCGGCATGATGCATCGGTGGCATTCCGTAGAAGCCGGGAGTTCTCAGTCCACCTCCATGGCCATATCCAAAAACCGGTTCGTTGAGCCAAGGCCCCTGTCCTGCCGACGAGACAATGTTCTTGATTGTGTTTAGCCTTCCTCGAGATGCTGCCCAGGCCAAGACGAGGCCTCGAAAGCGAGGGTCGGACCCTGGAGATGGCTTCTCGCCCCGTTTCTCTGAAGGTCGGTAACGGGGCAACTTTAGGTACAGGATAGGATTAATGCACTCATAGTGTCGGCGACTAACGAGTGCCCAATTGGCAACGCAGCTGAAAGTCAAGTGTGTTGCAATTTCATGGCGAAGGTCGATCGGAAGATTGTAAAGATCCATCATGAATCTGGCCAGATACGATCCGGTCGGACGCGAGTAGGGCTGTTAGACTATATAATTTCGAAAAATGGGTCGAGAAAGCACGAGGGTTCAGCTAAGGTAGCCAAGCAAGAGGGAGAATGCAACCACATCAAGATTTGCTATTGGTTGCTAGTGGTCGGGATGTCACACGTTGTGACTCATTTGAAGGATTCTGCGCTGGCGATAGTGGCTGAGTCAAAGGTCAAATGAGTCAACTAGCTAACGAATCATGATTACTCCCAGAGCAGGGCGAGATGAAGCTGTTGGCAGTTTGTTGAAGTGGGGTTTATCCCTGGTATTAAATTAATTGACTCTTACCATGTCGTACCAGTCAGCGCACTCGACGCATTCGACTAGTGCTTAGTATGAGACTCCATATTCCGAAACAGAAGCATCATTCTGCCGTAAGTGCGCACCTCAACTCTTGGCTCTCGGTTCTTCAAGCTACACTAACAAACAATTTGAGAAATGTACAAAATATGCTCCAATTCGCTCTTTTAATAGCATAAAGCGAAAAATTCAAGTTCCATGGACAGGCCAGTCCAGTGTCGATCATGAATGGATTGATGCTGTGGGTCATGACTGATGGCGGACTCAGGTCTGATGCTGCGCGCTGGTTATAATCTGGGGACCGCTTTTTTACTATAATAGTAAATTAACTCTATTACCAATGATTCCCTTCATCATTGGGCCATATCCTTATGTTCGTAAATGTTTAAACCATAGTTACAGTGCAGAAAGAACATTAGATTACGTGACTAGTCCATATCCTCGTTGCTTTATATACAAAGTCGGCTTTACAAGGTCGACACTCAAAACCACTCCAGAATATTAAACAGAGATCGACCCGGAGCACTTGCCCTTGACCAAGCTAGCATTCTCACCGACCAGACCGTCAAAGTAGCCGAGCAGAGTCTCGACAGGCACCATTTCCATCAAACCCAGAGTAGGGCTAGAAGACTTCAACGTCTGCCCACCGAACAAAACACGCACATGGTATCCACTTGTGTTCTTGGGCACGTTCTTCTTCTTCTGGTAGAGCTCAAAGACAATCTCGCTCCCCATACCCGGCCAGACCATCTCATCGATCTGCAGTATGCTGAGCACGCGGCTGGTGGATCCGTCGTGCGCAAAGTTGTGGAAGTAGATGGTCTTGGACTCGCCCTTGATCACGGCGCGCAAGTGACTGGCCAACTCAGCGATCCACACGCCATACGCAGTGGATGACGCAGCGAGGGAGGCGGATGCGTCGCGGTACATTTGAGAGTACTCCCACTGACCCATGCGGTAGACAGCGTTGGCCAGCTTCTGGTCAACGCAAGTGGACGAGTTCTTGCCGTCGACAAGTTTACAGGGCAGGGGTTTTCCGTGGCATTGACGAGCGGACAGCTATATCTACCGTTAGCGTGTTATCATCAATGCGGAATCATTACTGAACTTGCGTTATCGTAGTAATGGTCAAACGAGGCGTGGAAGCCCGAGTCGGTGGAGGGTACGCCAGAGATGTTATCCAGTGTCTTGAAGAGCTCGCTGCTCTTGGTCAAGTGCTGCTGCCACTGTGAGTTGGAGGACGACTTGATCTGGCTGAACAAATTGCTTCCAACGCTGCAGGTATACTGAGGCTCTAGACTGTCGACACCTGATGCCTGGATGGCGAGCGGGATAGAGTCGGTAGTGCCCCACATGCCGTTGATGAACATGCCCGCAACCTGGCTGGTGATTTGGTTGTTGGTGACGCGGAACATGACCTTCTTGCGCCAGTTCTTGTTGCGAGCCGGGAGGAAATCGAGCAGATCATGGTAGACCTCGTACAGATCCTTGCCGTGGGTCCAAGAGTCATCCAGGCCGGCCGCGGTTATCTGAGGGAACTGGCACGATCCGATCCAACCCGCCGGAACGAACGGGTTGATTTCACCGGTGAAGCCCTGCCAGTAAGACTCCGCGGCCGACTTTCCGTTTTTGGTAAATGGCCTTCCAAAGTAGTACAGACCTTGGTCGTCGCAGTTCCATTGGTACGACTCGACGGGGAAAGCGTTGCTGGCGTAGGGAGTGCGCTTGTGGTGTCGTTGAATCTGTGTATGAGTGTATGAGGTTAGATTTGCATTTGAGATATGGACGGCTGGTTCACTCACCACCTCTACGTATTTCAGCTCATAGTCGCGAGAGGCCTTGACATACTCCCTCTTGCGCGCATGGGGCATGTTGCACCAGTTGTACGTGCCATACTTGTTGTTGGGCGTCTGGGAGCTATCATAAATAAATCCGTAGATTCCGTCGCTCTCCAGCGCCGAGGTCAGGTTGTTGATCTTGGAGCCACTCGGAGCATACCAGCCCAGGTCGACGGACGCGCCGATCACCGTCGTCGCCGACAAGAGGGCGGCCACAGAGGTTTTCTGGACAGACAACATGATGTAGTACTCTCTCAGGCCAAAGAGCGAAGCAGTGAGGACGACGACAACAAGCAGAAGCTGCGGTCTGGGGAGGGAAGGGCGGAAAGGAGGCATTCTGGTCTCGGGCTCCTCGCGGCAATCTTATATATCCCGGGCTGTCGATTGCACGTGGTTGACAGCGGCGAATGAGACCCTTTCGAGGATTGGATCGCGGGCATTATGCTGCATCAAGCAGGTTCGTGTAGGGAAGCCCGGCGGTTTATGGGGCTACTTTGACGAATGTTCCTAGACGACGCACGTTGTGGCTGGAATCGCGCTGAGTGGTTCGGTTCATCGTGTGGAAACTTGGCCGCATCGACTCCACAGTGTACCGGTCCAACACGTGACCTCATCCTGTTAGCAGCCTGTAATATAAGGCAAGAAGCGACGCTCATCGTCTGTCCGCCAATGGTCCTCTCGGAGAAATTCCAGTCCATCTTATTTGCATCGTTATTTCGAACGGAACAGGGCGCGAGGATATGTTTAATGTTCAAAAAATGTCACCAATGACACAAGAGAATTATTTCTGATCCAAACTCCATGTCTGGGGGGAGCCTATATAGCGGAAAAAGTCGCAAGTGAATGGCGCCGTGAACTAATCTAACTTCTGTCTGCTCCCTCAAGGTGAGCAAGTTGCCGACACAAGGCCAAAAAAACACATTTTTAGGGAAATCCTCTCAATAACAGCAAGATCCAGGGGACGGTTATTCAATTTATCTCGATAACACTCTCACTTACTAGTATACCTCTCCTCTGCCATCTGCATAACCGTACAGGCAAATGTCAGAGCAACTGTAGCAATAGTAGCTGGCACAACGGCATTCTGCAAGTCCGTGGGGTTAATTTTTGTTAGCCAGACAATTACAAAGATACCGTTCCCGACAGTGCAGAAGAGAAGCCAGGCGAGGAACCTGCGCTGCGAGAATCCCATCTTGACGTGCAATCCCCAACCCGCTTGTCCCATCTGCTTTACAAACGGAGGAGGGTTGACCTTCTTGGGCAACATGTTAATGATGGTCGTTTCTCCTTCAGCCAATTTTGGATCCTTGAGTCCAAACACTATCTGCTCCCCTGCGGCTCTCATATGAACGTCGTACGGCTCAGGGACAGAGTGTTCATAGTCTCGGTCGGAAGTGGGAGGGAGGCCGGTTTGCATAAGAGAGACCTGGTCTCTATCTCTCCACACCACAACAAACTGTGCAAGCGCTGTCAGTGTCTGTCGGATTACTGTAGTGAGGGTCATTCGGGGTTGAGTACCTTGACAAATTCGACCTTAGTACATCGTTTCCAAGACAGCCGTCGCAGAATCCACCTCGTGCGGGAACTGCCTACTGAGCTCCCGATAGCCCTGTTTACCTGTCGATACAACTCCTGGTCATCGTTCAGAGTGTTTGTGTTGACTATGGGAAACAGGTGCGTTTCAGCCGGCTCTGTAAAGACCTTCTCAACACACCAGTACATGTCTTTAGATGGGCGTGGAGTCGGTAGGGGCGTGGAAGGATGACTCGTAATGCCCGGAAGAGGAGCGTTACCGTGTGTTGGTTGGCTACCGGTGTTCGCGGGATGTCCCATCGTATTCAAAGGTATATTGAAAAAACCATGCTGTGAGGAAGCGGCTTGGTTGTTTGCCACGGGGAGGAGAGTAGTGTTGTTGGTTGTCCTAGGCAAGCATGTTGGCTTATAGCGGTCAAGCTCGTCTTGGGAAAGCGATATGCTGAGCTCATGACCTCCCCACTTTACAGAACGGTAGTTAGCATAGATTCTCCGTTTCGATCCATACAAGCCGCTGGGCACTCACTTGCCACGTCATCATGAACTGGTCAGGTCTCAGAACCTGACGAGGGCGCCGAAATGGAGTCCAATCGATTGGCCTTCCGGTCAATTTCTCCATGCCGAGTTGCAGAGTTTCGACGCGTGTGAGAGGTTTAACCTGATTTGCGGGAGCAAATCGCACCAGACGTAAACCGTCATCATAGACGATATTTGGGAAATTGACCTGTACAGCGCACGTTAGCCATGGACGAACCTCGGGGATAGCTTCATATACAAGTGAAGCCAGTGGCATAATCGTTGGGGTACTAGCCTCGATGAGTGCCTCGCAAACATGCGTTATCGTGGGTCTTTGAGCGGATTTGAGAAGCATCTCCCGAAGAATGGGCTCAAGCAATTTTGCTCGCACATCCTTACCCGAGAGGTGACTAAACCAGTCGAGGACCTGGGTTTTCACATTCTCGCCGTCATCGAAGCGAGTGTCGTTGAACATGTCGGACGAAACCTTGCCCTCAGTCGTCGTGATGTAGTCTCGAAACTCGGAGACGCCCGCCGAGCCTCCGCTCACAAGAAACGAGACCATCTCGGTGAAAACACACCCTAGCTTCCAGATGTCGTTCGCCAAAAGGTCCCTGGCTGAAGGGATGCGGATTCTGTCTGAGCTTGGGGTCGTAGCTCTGTTCGGTGACGCCTTCCGAAGCTCCGGGGAGTCGTAGAGCCACGCCGACTGTAGAGCCACACTTCCCTGCTCCCAGGTCAGGGCCTTCGTGAGGTCGACTGATAGACCAAAGTCGGTAAGCTTCAACACTAGATTGCCCCCGGCTGCTATCTCCTCGTAGATCAAGATGTTGGATGGCTTGATGTCGCGGTGAGCCATCTGTATGGCGTCGTGGAGGTATGCAACAGCACTTGAAAGCCCAGTAAACTGTCCCCAGAGCGATTCCTGGGCGCGTGTGTGAAGTCTGAGGTTCTCACCGTAACTTCCTCGGAAAAGATGTTTCAGATTCCCCAAAGCAAGTGGGAACATGAAGTTGAAGTACATATTTCCATTCATTTCGGATCTGAATACAGAAAGCGTCTCAACGAGATGGGGATGATTCACGCTACTGAGGCGCTTCAGGGATTCATACTCGTCCCAAAAGCGCTCTGGGGAGATAGTCTCGTGAAGTCGTTTGATTGCACACTATTGATCCAAGATGTTAGCGACCAAACATTTAGCAAGGTAGCCAATTATCAGGTCGATCGGAAGGGAATTTTAAAATACCTTTTGAACCACCTTCTCCGCGCTTAATTGATCAGGCTGTTCCGCCGACATGCGGACTGTCACATTAAACACATTGGACGTCTCACCAGTTTCCAGTTGGACCGAGTACATGCCGCTCAATACCCTCTTACCCTGATCATCCATACCGGATCGGTTCATCTCAACCAAGACTGGGCTCCCCATCTTCAACCCCTTCATCGAGTTCATCAGGGGAGTAACTTGGGAATTTGGATTGAAAAATGGGATCCCGCTGATGTCAGGAGTTCCAAGTCTTGCGGATGCATCATATGACTCTTTGCCTTTGGTCCCACTTGCGGTGTTGCCTTTCGCGGAATGGGATACGCCTTGTTGAGGGTCTATTGAGGGTACGTTTTCGGTCGGTTGCGTCGCTGAACTCGTGGCTGAACCCCCGCTTGAGCCAGTAAAGCGCCCCCCCCCTCTCGCATGACTTGCAAACACTTCATTCTGTAGCTGAATGTCGCGGTAAAGTGTCTGTTGGTACAAAGAATTGAGTTCGTCTTTGTTGAGACGGCGAGGTGCCATTACTGTTAGGTTACCGCGACGAAACTACCGAGTAACTGGCTGTTAGTGGAGGAAATGATGAACCGGAAACGTCCTAAGAAGAGGTCTACGCACATAAATTTCGCAGTGGTCTCCGAATATATCGTGTAATAATTCCCTGGCTCGTCCTATATCCAGGTACCTTATTGCCAGGGTGAACTCCACATACCGTCCCTTGTTCATGATGGGGCTGGTAGAGATCCCGCAGAGATCTTTGATAAGTGATGGTTGATTCTGCGGAGCATGTATGAGGTCGAGACCGGTAGATCACCTTCAGTAGAGTCCTCGATAAGGAATATGAAGTGGCAGAGCGAGAGATCCTGATGGACAAGTTGAGGGAATTTAACGCTTCAAATAGGTAGGATCGAACGCGGGGAAATAACAAATGCAGCCAATCATGGTGTTATTGGCCATGTGTGACAGTACAGAGGTATGGATGCCTTATATTCTACCAATTTAAGGCACCAATAGTTCAGCCTCCAGAGCCTGGTTTCAATGTCAGACTGGTACCACGCAGTATCCCACCGCTAAAGAGAAACCCCTTGCACAACCCCGTGGAGTATTGTCAAAGGAATGGCAGCGAGTGAAGCTTTAATGTATCAGAGCTCGCCGGGCAGCGACGAAAAGGCCTCTCTTCCGTCGAACTTAACGTCTACGAGATTCTGTACGCAGGCTTGTCATTTGAAAGCCCTGCATACTAACCACTACCTGCGTGAGGGGGTAAATAGGACATTCTATCTAGTTATTTCTGATAGACGCAAGGCACATCACGGAGTCTAGGACAACAAAGACGGTCGTTATTGAATATGCAATCAAGGTATTGCAGTAATTCTATTGCTCCAAGCACGATTAGAACGAAGATCCTTACCATCACCGTTAAGGCGAGCGAGTATAGTGAGGGTAGCATCGCAGCAATGTTCCCTTCGAAGCGTATGGGAGTTCCTCAAGACGACGCCCTAACCTATCGGCCAACAAAACCCTTCGACCGATATATCCCTTAGGTCCAGACCGACCACTACATAACAGCGTAATGGACTCAGTGTTCCAATGAGAGCACACGGGACACCTCTTCAGCAATATTATACTCAGCCACTTTGCGAATTGACTTTGTGAAGAGACTGGGAAACAATCCTGTGACGATGTAAGCGCTGGTTTAGAGAGGTTGAGAATGTTGCCAAATACCGAAAACTTTCATGAAAGCGTACATTGCATACTCTTGGATGACTCCCATATTGCGCTTAGAGTTTTGCATCTTCTGTGCAGCTTTCAGAATTTCGTTCACGCGTGGCTGGCGCAGAGCCACATACTGCTTCCCAGCTCTGCTGATTGCCTGTTTCAATGCCGCTTGCTCAGTCGAGTAATGTCCCTCATTCCTTTTTCCAAGGTGACGAGCTAACAAGAGAGCAAATGCCTCGCAGTCCTCGAATGCCTGTGATGTACCTTGGCCTGACGTTGGGGGGAGAGCATGCGCAGCATCTCCGAGCAAGACAACCCCATGACGCTCCCATGTTGGAAGCTGCGGCGAGGTCCACGTCGGATACATGTTTTGGACTGTAAGAGATTTGAGGATCCTTTGGACCACGGGGTCTTTCCACTGGGAATGTCTGTCACGGAGCTGAGAAACCACATCGTCGACGTCAATGCATTTGCCGTCGGGACAGTCCTTGATCTCATAGGTGGACCACCAGGCGAGGGAATCGCCCGGCTCCGAGACGTGAAAGGGTGAGTCACGTTGAGGATCGGAGGAGCAGCTGTCGGAGAAGAAGTAGCCGAAAAAGCCATTTCCTCCAAAAATGAAGTTCATGGATCCTTTGTCGACACAATATTTAACGTCTGCGGCGCTGACAAACCCGCCAATGCCGACAAGACCTCTGGAAGCAATGGTCAGCTCGACACGGCATCCATTGACCGTTGCGGTTCACGCGCGACGGGAGGCGGGAGGCGAAACCTCACTTACTCATACTTCGGGGGATATAAGTCTTCTCCAGATTCTGGGAAGAGAGCCCTCTTCGCAATGGATCGGACTCCATCCGCCCCGATGATCAGATCAGCTTCGACGGGATCACTACCATCAACGAAGCGAACAGTATTTCTGCCGTCAGCGTTGGCGGTAACGTCCAGCACTCGTTTGTTGATAATTTGTTCGTCCGGGATACGACTGCGCAGACTCTGCCAAAGCAAATGACGACTGCATGCCACGGTATGCATATGCGCAGCAGGACCAGCATCTTTGTCATGGTTTGGCCCGTTAGGTTCGATGCGCATGAGTACATTTCCATTCTTGTCCTTCAAGTTGGAGTGCGAGGTGACATAGCCGCTGCGTGTAACGTCTCGAAGGAGGTCCTCATCAAGACGTTGCAGGACACCCAGGCCATTTGGCGCAATGCCTAGTCCGCCGCCGACAAGCAGGGTGGATGAATGTGTACCGCCTGATTCGCGTTGATGAGCATCCGTGTCTTTGTTGGTATCGTGTGCCTCGTATATCGTTATAGACGAAATTTCTGGTATGTGTTTTCGAAGCTCGAGGTAAGCTGTGCATCCTGCAATGCCAGCGCCGATGATGACGATTTTCATTGTTGGTTGAGGTGATAAGAAGGATATGTTGAGGCGTGCTCATGAGACTGAGTTTATTCTGTCAAAACAAAGATAATGGGCGTCGATGCTTGGGTTTAAATACCACGATATTCCAGGATTTGGTTACACTTGCACTATCAGGCAGCACCACTACATTCTTCGCAATTTGCGGCTGACGACTCATACACTGACCAGTAATTTAGACCAGAAAGGCGTGTGATGAGGGTGATGACGAGGGAAGTCCGCTAAGTCGCAAAGCTAACGACTTCTGGTTTAGCCGCGGGATTAGTGTTATGATGGGGCTTGTCGAAACACTCATCCCTTCTTCGTATGACCGTATTCCACGCCTTGAATCTAATGTCGCCGGAGTGTGTTGGTTGCAGTGTACGTAATGTGTTTGCGTGGCAACAACCCTTGCATGGTGTCGACCGAAGAGAGTTTCTGTTAATAATTTGCGTCAATTTATGTGGTGAGCTGCGGTTGATATCAGAAGGAGAGGAAACATGACGGGACCACATTTTCATTTGCCAGAGTAGTGCTGCAGGATGTGAGCGGCTACATCGGCGAAGTACTCGTGCGAAACCGCTGCGACATCTGAAAGCCCTCCGCCTTGTACCTTTTCCCCTTGTAGCATCTCCAGAGCCAAGGCTCGTTGCTGTGAAGACGAACTCCAAAGGCTGACGACCTTCAACTGCAAGACCATCATGATTGACCCACGATCTGGTGCGGGTCCAGATGCTGCAATGATGAAATGGTATGCTGACAAGATGGATTGTGCGTGCTTTTGAATGCGCATATCATATAAAGCTGCTGAAGGAGACACGAGATGTGACAGACGAAATATGATTAGGTTAGCCGCGTCGTAGAGGGAGGATAAGGCTGCTGCTGGAATATTCGTAAACGGTAGCAGTGGTTCCTTTAAATCCACAGAAAAAATTGATTCCGTTCTGGAATTGGATCCTTCCATCAGTTTCGTTTGTCCAAAGACGCCGCTCGATATGCATCCAGACCACCACTCATGCATTTGGAACATGGCGTCTTGTAGAAGTTTGTCAAGCTTCGTTACCAGCTCACAAGCTTCGTGCTCCGCTGATCTAATTAACTGGCTCGCCACTGAAAGGCATCTTTGAACTCCGAAAAGAGCATCAATAAGTTGATCGAAGACCAGTTTCGGATAGATTTCAAAAGGGATTGTCATCCATGCTTCCGATGCGAAAGCGGAGACCTCGTTCTCGGCCATGGCGGCAATAAACTGGATACCGCGTCAATATAGAGTCCAAAAGAGCAATGGCCGTCGGATTAAACCAACCACTTGAAGACGCAAATGGCTGAACATGTGGTGCATGAATCCACTGCGGCAACGTTCCGGCCCTCCTGCTTCGAGCAGCTTTGCAGCCCCCTTGATATGCTGAAGCCATGCTCTCTGGCTCGTGCCAGCCCGGGTTTCAAAGTGAATGAGCATGACGATTGCACACACAACGCCCTCGGCAAAGGAGATACTCTCACATGACAGCAGGCATTGGAGATCTTGCAGTGCTTTGGCATAGCACTTGCACGCTGCTGTCTTGATGGAAACGTCATCAGTGAAACTGCCGTAGCTGTGCATCGATGCTGCGCGAATAGCGTGCTTCACCAAATCTGGCCCTGGAGAAGCTAGAAACGCAGGAAGCTCGTGCAGCCATGTTTTAGGCGGCATGTTGGGAATTGGCGGTGGCTTCATGGGACCGAAGAAAGTCTCGATGAAATGGGAAACAAACAGCTGGTCCAAGGCGCTGGCACTGGACGGCTGCGGCCCCGGTAATCGTGGCGAAGGAACCAGACTACGAGCTGGAATACCAAGAGGGCGACACGATGACGAACTTGATACGGCATGCACAAAGAATGACTCGGTCCGCGCGCCTGGACAACGCAGGCCCATGTTGAGACATCGAAGACATTCTGGGACGGATTCGTCGCACTGTACAGGCTGTTAACGAGTAGAGAATGGATGAGCAGCATATTCATATTCGTACCTTGACTTTACGTTTGCGACACGTCGCACAGCCTCTGCTTCTACCGGCGACGTTGACCATGGCGGTGGAATTGTTTTAACAGAGAGCAGTAATATTGATGAGTAGATAGATGATGGGCGTTCATTGGAACTTAACTCAGCAGAGCTCAGGCATTTTATATCGTACCTGAGGCACCAAAGCACGCTATACCTAATTTGTAAGGTTCATTACCAAATGGCCTGAGGGAGATGTATAAGTGTGAAGGGCTGCCCCAGGGTCTCTGCAATGAAAGCGTGCCGCAGATTGGCCTATCTAAGATTGAGGAGCAGGAAAGAACGAGAAGTTAAACTAAGCATAGAACCTTGATTCAATTTGAGAAAGGTTCGGTGGTCATGATAACGCCAACGGAAAGCCCGGTGAGTGTCAACCGAAACTCGTGGATTTCCAGTCAGCCTCCAAGATCACCACGCCATCAGACCTCAGGCTTATACATTGATTCTTGGATATATGCGGCAGACAAATTGAAAGCAATTATTCCATCAGGGGTTTGCAGCAAAGATTGCGCATCTGACGACTCAACATCCAGGCTGCCACCGTTAGGGCGGCGTTGCGATGATGGACCTGAAATCCGACTCATTTCAGCATTGGGAGAGTTGTAGCCACTTGTAAATTCTTCCATTGTTGCGGTTGACGAGGTCGATACTCCATCTTCGCCGGTTTGATGAAGATCATGGGTTGGGAACCCAGGATTGACTGGCCAATCAAAATAATTCTGGCTTATAGCATTCGTGGCAGATCCGTTATAGTCATTGACGAGTCTGCTTTCAAGGTTGTCTTCCTCGGCTCGAGGGGGCTTCGAACTCTCGTTGTATGATTGGGGTACCTGTCCCAGAAAGTTGCTGCATCCCCGTAAGGGAGCAGTTGGCGGGCGACTATCTTCACTCGGAAAGTAAATTGGAGACGGTGGCTGCCCTGACAATGCCGTATAACGAACGGCTGTTATTGGTGCGTCAAGATGCAGCAAAGCCGGATCTTGCGAAGCAGCCGCAACCTCGGTCAGGATAGAAGCCTGGCAGTCGTCATCTGCCCAGTGACTATCCTTAGGTTTGAACCAAAAAAAACTTTGCGGGGATGGCAAAGAAGGTGAATGAGTCACAGCATCTCCAGACAAGGCAAGCTGTTGATAAGACCCAGGAATATGCCTCAGTTGACGCCCTTGTTGATCCAGCACCTGGTACCTGGCGGGAATGAAGAACTGTATTAGTCAAGCTCCCAGGTCAAACATTTGAGACACCAGAATTAGGATACAACTTGAAGTACCTTGGCTGCTTGTTACCTTCTTTATCCTTTCCCTGTGAAGATCGAGCCGCTCTCCCGCGGTCGCCGGGATATTCTTCAATGACACACTCCCTGCCGTCAGTTTCACATTGCCAACAAGGTGGGTTTTCGTCGACTGTGCATCGCACCAGCAGACGGCGACAGCTGCGACACGTGTAGTAGATCTTCCGCTGAGTGGGTTTATCCACGATGGCCTGTGGTTGGGATTGGCCGCCCGGCATATCCTCAACGCTCTACCCGCCCGCTGTACGAACTACGGCGATGCTAATGGGCCAATCTCAAACTTGGTCCAAGACTCAGCTAAGACGCGGTAACGGTGGATCGACGACATAATTCCTTGCGGTCGGAGGGAAGATGGATAATGGAGGGGCTACATCACTGCGGGGAATCATGGAAATGATGTGAAGGCTGCAATTGTACCAAAAAGCGGAGAGCATCACGTGAAACAATGCCGTTCATTACTGAATCATTTGCACATTTCATTCCAGTCTTTGTATTCGGCCACAATTATATCCGACCAGCTTGGTGGAAGGTTACTTATCCGAACACAATGGCGATCAAGCTGTCACACAGTGAGGATAACATTAAACGCAGCTAAAAGAGCCCCGTGGACACGCAAACGAGAGGCTTCTAGCTGAGTTTCAGAACTAATGTTGTAATAGCAACGAGTGGATGAGAAGGTTTGGCGCATGTGTGCCGTGTCTCCAATATCTCGCCACTGACGTAGCACCACCGCAAGTGGTTCACACTCATAAATAAGTGACTCTCCCAGAGTATGTAGCTACCGAGCGACTTCGTTGCATTGGCTCAAGAACTCCCGACTCATTTAAGCTCAAAGACTGGTCTATCATCAGCTCAAGTCGGCTGTGGTGATCCTGCCCGGATTTGGCCAAACTTAGGTTGCCACATTCCGGGGCCTAAAAGCAGCCATCTGCGTAACTGATCATCATCCAATCCAGTCGTGCGGTCATTGCATCGTAGGCGGAACACGGTGGTAAAGGTTCTTAAAGGCGGTACGTGGTGCAAGACAAGACCTAACATGCTGTGCTCGGATTGGCGAAGTTGGCCAGACTTGATGGTCAGGGGCATCTGCTGTTGTGATATTTCACCGCATGCAGTTATTGGCAGCCATGAACCAATTTTACACGTCGGTTCCTCGGTGCCACGCTCTTACTGGTCAAAGACATTGGGACGCAGTGAGGCACAAGCCTCCATTCCCAACCCCGCCACGGCTGATGCAGCAACACACGGCACGGCACGGGTCGTAGTGCAAGAACTGGAGTCCATTAGGCACGCGACAGTACTTGTCTTGGTCACAGGAGTACTTGTACGCCATGACGCCTTCCTGCAGCCGCAGAGCTGAAGCCGCGGCGGTGAAGCGCTAGGCCGATGTCGATCACGGCATGTCTCAGGTCCTACGTACTTAGGGCATAGCGCGATCGATCGTGAGAAATGAGGAGAAGAGGAGCGAAAGGCGCCGAGTATATAGTCTGCGGCTTGCTGGTGACAGGGCTGGATTAGATCAACGTCGTCTTGTTCACAATTGCCCATGCTAATCAGGGCGAACTTATTGTTGCGGAACCGCACGAGTTGTTGAATACTTGGTGTGGTCATTTCTATCCCATGCTTCCACCGTTTCAGCGGTTGCGCGCCGAGCGGGCTCGCGCGCCTGTGCCAATCGAATACGATGGCCTACCTCACGATATTGTAGGCGTGAGCCTCAAGGGCGAGCTGCTGCTGCGCGATCAGCGAGCCATGCACCGAGACATGCGAATTGAGTGCTTCACTGGCCGGCCGGCGATCCTCGATGGCATATACTGGCGTGTCATTTCGCTCGAGGCCATGACCAGTCCCTCAGATGCGATTCTGATTCTCAAACTGGCGGATCCACGTAATCCAGCGCGTACACGAACCCTGACTGGCACCAAGGCGACACGTGTGCGATTCCCAAGTGCCGAAGGCGAGCACAAGTTGGGCCCAGTAAAGCACGGCATCGTGCGTATGGCCCCGCTGGCATCTGAGGCCAAAGTACGAATGCCGCTCCGGTCTGGTCATCGATTTGAGGCTCGGCTGCTTGGCCGTGAGCTCGAAGGGCCGTATACCATCGGCGTCAGCGACAGCGGCCGATTGATGGCGACAGGCGTAGATCGCAGCGGCATCTCGCAGTGCATTTCCATCCAGCCAGGCGACATTTCCCCGCGATACGAAACAGTGGAATCGCTCGACTTTGGCGCCAGCTTCGACGTCGACAGGTTCTTATTCTGCGAGGATCAACTCCGCAGCCGGGCGACGAGCGTCGGGGCCGACCCGAACGGCGGGCCGATCCAGGACCCACTGTTCGGCAGTCTTCCGGCCGGCGAGATGCCGCTGTTGACCAACGGCGCCGGCCACCTCGCCGTGTTCGAAGATTTCATCCGCGATCATGCGCAGCCAGATGCTGCAAGGGGAAAGCCGCGACGGTTGACGCTGCTCAACCTCTCGATGAGCAATCAGGGCGATGCCCGCGGTGTGCTCTCCGCCCTGGTGGACTTCCGGCGCCAAAACCCGGATGCCGAGATGGCCATCGTCGTTTCCAAGCTTGGCCCGACCGATTTCCAGGAGACACCGGCATTCCGCAACTATATCCAGATCTTAGACGACAATCACATTCAGGTCGACACCTTCACCGGCGCCGACGGCCCAACTCGCCAGGTGATGCACGCCAAGGGCATCGTAATTGATGACCGCGTGTTATTCAGCACCGGCGCCGTCATGGACACATGGCCCATCAACAAAGCCGACTTCTCTATCGAACTGCCCCCGACTGCGGCTATCTCATTCCGGCGGTACACCGACGAGGCCATTCGTGGCGATGCATCCCCCGAACGCCGCGCTGAGCTTGCCGCTGAGCTCGCGAGCCACGGGGTCGTCATTAACGACCCCGTCGCCGGCTTGACTTATATAAGTCGCGTGCAAGACGCCCTAATCCGTGGCGCCGCCCGTGAACTGATGGTCAGCTTGTCGGAGTTGGTCGACCCCGTGATGACAGAGATGCTCCTCGACCGCGTGGCGAGCGGCGTCGACGTCACGATACAAGTCCGCGAGCTGGACCCCGTCTCAATTCGACTCTTGACGGATGCCCTGGCACGCTATCCCAACCTGCATCTCGAGGACTCGAGCTGGTGGGAGCCACGCCCGCATTGGAACGCCATCATTGCCGACGGAAGCACTGCGTACCTCGGCACGTCGTACCTGTGGCCGACGCAGCGCAACATGTTGCACCAGGGTCGGTCGTTGGAGAATGGCGTGCTGCTCAATGGCGATGCTGCTGTCAGCGTGCGCAAGCAGATTGATGAGCTGCGCACCCGGGCACACAGTCTAAATATCGCGGCCCCCCCGCCCTTCTCAACCGGGAAGTATGTTTCTCAACCCGCCAGCCCTTATAGGCGCCAGATCATGTTGCTGGTTTCAATATGCGGTTTTGTAACTTGGTGTATCAACGCAGCCATGATCCCTGGTGGTCACACAATGCGTTCAGCCATCGTTTCAGCTACTCTCTGAGGTTATGCAAGGTATCATGTACACTAACATTCAAATGCCTCCGTCATATATGGTCCTTGTACTACAAGAATTGCAAAATAATTGATCGCCCTGTAAGTTATGCCGTAACTGGCTTCGCCAGTAGCATCCCCTCAGCCACCTCGACTCGGCATTCGCAGCTAGGACACATTTGAAGATCAAGCCAGGACAGCAATTTGTTCACATGTAGTTTGGGCTTGGGCGAGAGCCACGGGCATTTCCAGAGGCATACTGTTGCAGGCAACTCGCTTTGTACCCAGATAGTGCAACCCGCTAGGAAGCCCCTGCATGATAGCCACCTTACTTGCATCTCGGGACTACATGACGATGGCGCTTTGCCTTCTACCATCGTGTGATTGAGGGCATCAGTGGTAGTAAAGCCTCATATATAAACAACATCCAAATCCCAAAAAGTATTGCTATTTGCACACACAAGTACAAACTCCAATCCAAAGACAATTATTAACAGTACGTCTAATACAGCAGTTTAGGGAATAACGATTTTAAGTATTATCCCCTAATAATAATGTTATCGTCTTTATTTTACATCCCATAATAGATAAAAGTTAGGATCATACGAATCCACTCTTTGGCTGTGCATCAAAATGCATCAATTACAGATTAAGCAAGAACGCTCATTCCCTGCATTTTAGCATAACTAAAGGCAGTTTAATGATACCGGAACCTTTTTTAGACTGTGAGGGATGGTGAATATTGATACTCAAGTTCGAGGGAGGCACTAAAGCAGAGACATCTAGAGCTAAAAACCATTTAAAGTGTGCCGAAGAATGTGATTATTTCCTGTGCAAGTCCTAGGCGGCGTTGAAGCTGCTTGTGGGCCTAGGTAGTGCCAAGAAGCCGTGTGCTTGCGATTCTTGTGAGTCTCACTAGACCTCTCATACTAATTATTGACACTCCGCAGATCAATAGTCATGATACTTTCTATTGATTTTTCTGTTGATTTGTTTTATTATTTCTCAAAATCAACACCAAATTGGTGACTCCGCTTCCAAATCTGCGGAGCTCGTTAAGGCTGTCACGGATCGGACACGGCCCGAGCCTGACCGAAGGAATGGAGATCAGACCCGTCGGATGATGCCGCATATAGGCTCTACTACTATCGATGTCCGTCTTTAAATACCGCCATATGCCTCAATGGATTGTCAGTTTGAACGGTCTCAAAATCCCTCCTCAAGGCTGACCATTAATTCAGACACTGGTGCAATTCATCAAGGGACGAAACGCAGATGAAAAACGTCGAGAGTCGGGTGTTCGTATACAAGCTTTAACTGTGGCTGTTATATTCAGCCTGAAAACAAGCAGCTCCATCTTTAATGCAGCTTGTATTCTGGAACCACAGCTACCAGACAAATATGAATCCGTCCACTTCCTTGACAAAGAGACTACACGTTAGCCATAAGCATCGCCAGGGTTAAGAGAGTCATTATGGGGCTAAACTCGACAGTATAGTATACACGTCATGTACAAAACAGCCTACTTTCTCGCCACACATTCTCAAACAAACGGATTATGTACGGAGGACGACGTTCCCAGCATCAATTCCCAAGAATCATGAGCATAGCCACCGAAGAATTGATCAGCTGGAAGCAGCAACTCATTGAATTGATCAGCCGGCATTAACATGACATCGCTAGTGGCTTGGGAATTGGTCGATTCATGAACTGTATCTGGTTGGGGAGCAGGGTCATTGACCATTGCAAGAGCATTGGCCCGCTCTGTCGACGTTGCAGTGCGCTCTATGGCCGTAATCGATGGCAAGCGCTCAAGATTAGCTTGATTCTGAGGCTGGAGGGTTGGGTGAAAGGCCAATGTAGACCCAAACATAGAGTTCTCTATATTCGTCGGCCTAGCTGCGGAACAAAATGCGGAAAAGTCCAGGATTCCAAAGAAGCCAGAGATGTCAATGCAGATGTTGTTACTTTGACGAGTGATGGTAGTCTCGTAAGACACTGACATTGTTTCTGCAAGACTTTGCAACTTCTTGGCCTGGTCATGTTAGCATGCAAACGACTGGTGGCATTTCTTGGATCTTACAATATGTTCCATATGTGGCCACTGATGGCGCATGTCTAGAATTAATTTCAGGCATTGATCGTAACCTTGCTTCTTCTTATTTCGGGCTGACTGTTCTTCTTCCAGGAAGCTCTGGTGGAGTTCTATCGTTGCCGCCACCGCCGCGGAGTAGCCAATTACAGGATCCGACACATAAAATTGTCTAGAGTCCAGAAACTCGATGAAGTGGAGGATCCACGAAGTGTGATGTGATAGAGAGAAGAAGGTTTGTTGCAGAAACACCTCTGACACGTCTCTACTACCTTGCAGCTGCAGCATAATGAGAATTGGGTGGTTGAGAATGCACATGGACGTGTGGTACAAAAAGCGGCTGAGAAACCAGGGACCCCAGTATTCCCTAGACTCTTCAAGCTCCTCAGTTGTAATGCTCGACAGGCGGATAAAGCGATATCTGTGGATTGGGGGGAGCTTCTGTCCAAGATCCATCAGCGCCGAGAGTGCCTTGGAATACTCGGACTTGTGAGACCACGGGGCAAGACCGCGCACTGGCGATCTTTGGCCCTTGACGTAGATCTGCACCATGGACCACACTTCGCTCAACCTAAGAACGACGGACAGAATGCCTTGTTCCTCATCTGGACGCATAGAGATCGCTAGACGCTGGCCTTCCGGACTTGCTGCAACAGCCGGAGGGGAGGAGGCACTCATGGGGAAGACAATCTGCTGCGTTGACTGGTCGGAGTAGGTAGGAACTTGTTCTCCAAGTAAACGATGGAGAAGAGCGATGCTCCAGTAGCACCGCCGTCGTTCGTCCACCATCTGCTGGTTCTTGTTACCGGGCATGTCTCGATGAAGTTGTGCGCACTGAGCCAGTGTCATTGCCATAGAAGAGTGCACTCGGCATTGGTCTAGGTCTCCGTCTGCAGGGTGTTAGTCAAGCCAAAGAAGAAAAGTGTACAGAAGAGGTGCTTACTATTCAGTTCGTAGAAAGCCAGCAAGACCAACGTCTGTAACGTTGATAACTCTACGCGTCGTGAAACCACCCGGGACATGGCCAATTGGAGAGCAGCATCGGCGAACTCCTTGACGTCAATGCCATAGTCGTGTCCACTGGGCGGGAACTTTTCGGAGAAATTGGAGGCCAGCACCAGGACTGCATACACTACCTCAGAGTCACGCCTCACGAACGATGACACGAAAGTCTCTCGATGAAATAATGGGAGGGGCTGAGAGTCACAGTATACCAGGTAGACCTGTGCCATGGAAGTGACAACGTCCCAAGACGGCATTACAGGCCTTGCTACCAAAGAAATAAGTGGGGACTGTTTTGCTCCTGTCGCGGCTGTTGTAGTTGACTGGGACGGAGCTGGACTGTTAGGTGCGAGAGGCCGGCGCTGCCGCCGAACTGTGGATGGCGTATGCGGCGATATGCCGTTTCTTAGGCCCTGTACCACCTCGGCCAGGGTTGACTCTAGTGACTCTATGCGATCCTGCTATATGTTGATCTCAGCCTCAGCTGTCAATGGGGCTAGGAGGGGCATGTTACCCATCTTCTTTCTGACTCGGAGTGTCCTGAACACGGACGCACGTCTCTGCTTTCGTGGGAACCATGCCGAGGTTGATCTTGTTCCGTATAAAACGCATAATGGTGCTCGAGCGTGTAAGAGCATGACCGCCGCAGCCTATCGCATGTGGCGCAGACAGGTCGCTCTCCTGAACACTTAGATTTCTTCCGTCTGCCATACAATCAGCTCCATCCTAGTAGTATCGCGAATACACGCACCGGCACGAGTCGCAAGCTTGACGCGTGCGTTTCAGCGGCCTCTCATCTCGGGGCTCGTATGTCTCCATTGTGGTAATGGCCAAAGAGCTAGGGCGAGGAATGACAGAGTTGGTGTGTAAAGGTGACAGTGAAACTCGAACGGAGTAGATGCTGCCTTATCTGACTGACTTACGCCATAACCTCAAATTCCCAGAGAGGATTAGCGTTAAGATACAAACAGGATACCCCGCGCCCTGAAAAAGAGATGGGAACAGGGGCCAGGATGTTATCCACAAAGATGCAGGTTTGTCAAGTGACGGTTAGATATGGTTCAGTTTCTCGCGGGTTGATCTTTAGCGGATCTCGTCAGATCCAAAATTACAGATCATTTCTATCCCCATGTCCCCGTGTGTCAAGAGCCTGGACCCTGAGATTGCCAGTAGGACGATTTCTCAGTGTTCAGTAGCCAACAGCCTACCCTGGACTTGAATCATCTCTGTACGGGGAGGATTTAGAGAATGGAGAGATGTAGAATGGACCTGACACCCGGAATTAAATATGAATTACCTGGAATATATGTCTTGTTTCATTGCTTATGGCTGCCTCCTGCGCCAAATATAATTGCTCAAGTGGGAGAATAGGACCTTGCGGCTCGTAGCCAAGATAAAACATCAGAGAGACACCACGGACGAACACCAAAGACATACCCAATTTTTTACTCAAAATCCCAAAGATCTTGATCTCCAATCGCTTCTAGCTACCCACTTTCCATGAAACCGGTTTACCTGCTCCAAGAGTTGCAGCTCGAATGTTATCATTGAAGCCCATCACAGTATAATCTGCCCCTCAGCTGAATCGCCACCAGACCCACTGAACCGTGTTCGTTATCAGGCGCGATAACACGCGGCACATTCCGGGCTGTATCCGTCGGATGTAACCCGCGTGATCCGGTCCGCGGGGCAATAGCCGACGAAGTAAGGGTCTCCTCATCGATGTGTCTTATCTCGGTAGGCATGAGCCAAACGTGCCTTTGCTGGGAATGGCAAATGCTGGGTTAGTTTTCATTCATCACACAGGGACGGCTCATACTCACCAGTTAGAGACACATAATGCATCGCGTTGTGAGCCAGCCGAACTTGAGGGCCTGCCACAGGCAGCTCACAAAGTCTTTTATTGCAAGGCCTTTGCATGAGAGACTTTCATCCGCCCGGCCATATACAGTCAAGTCCAATGTGCGAAGTGACACCCCAAGACGCTTAGCCGGTTTCGGAGCCCTGTCCTTAGTCTTTGTGGCTGGAGTCGCCATCGGTCAGAGTCGTGCAGACGTCCCCGAGTCCAAAGGCTTATCAAAGGTGCGCTACGCTGATCGAAATGGCATGCTCGCGGTAAGATCCTCTGTCAAATTGAGCCATGGTGCCACGGAATATTGACCCACACACTCGCAGGCTGCCAGAGAGATACACGCTGCCCTCGGAGACGATGCAGTCAGCTACGATCAGGACGATATTGAGACTCACGGTTATTCAGACTGGTCAAGTTGCAACTCATCAGGTCGCGGTGTGGCCATTGTGTATCCAAAAAGCACCCAGGATGTATCCACTGCTGCAGCCATTTGCAACAAACACAACGTGCCCATAGGTATGTTGCCCCCAGGCTAGACGGCTTCCACAGGGACTGATAGTTCAAGTGCCATTCGGTGCCGGCTCCTCCATTGAAGGGAATTTTTCATCACCATACAGTGGAATAGTCATTGATCTTACATTCATGAATGAGATCGTGACGTTCCACCCTGATGACATGGACGTTGTGGTGCAACCTGGTGTAAA
Source organism: Ilyonectria robusta (assembly GCF_021365365.1). Classification (NCBI taxonomy): domain Eukaryota; kingdom Fungi; phylum Ascomycota; class Sordariomycetes; order Hypocreales; family Nectriaceae; genus Ilyonectria; species Ilyonectria robusta. The sequence continues at coordinate 564,251 of NW_025764451.1, forward strand.
CTGGATGGATCTCAACAGAAAGATCGAGCACGAGAATCTCTTCCTGCCCCTAGACCCTTCCCCAACGGCAACTATAGGGGGAATGGTCTCTACAAACTGCAGTGGAACCAATGCGTTCCGATACGGCACCATGAAGGACTGGGTCATCAACCTTACAATCGTGCTCGCAGATGGCCAAATAATCAAAACTCGGCGACGACCGCGGAAGACGTCTGCTGGCTACAATCTGACCTCCCTGTTTGTCGGCGCCGAGGGGACGCTGGGAATTGTGACCGAAGTCACTCTCAAGCTTGCAGTTGTGCCAAAGGAAACCGGTGTCGCTGTTGTCTCGTTTGCGAGCATCGCTGACGCTGCTTCGGCGGCCTCAGAACTCATCCGGTCGGGTATTACACTTGCCGCCATAGAGCTAATGGACGACGTTCAGATGCGCATCATCAACCGGCATGGAAGCGAAGCGGTTCGGAAAATTAACTGGGATGAAAGCCCGTCCCTCTTCCTCAAGTTTTCTGGGCCGACACAGGAGGGAGTAAATGGGGACATCTCCCAGGTGAGAAATACCATCCAGTCAAGCAACCCCCAAAAGTACTTTTTTGCAAAGAATAAGGACGAGGAATCGAGTCTCTGGGCAGCGAGAAAAGAGGCCTTGTGGACGATGACGTCGATCAAACCTGAAGGACATTCCATTTGGTCGACAGATGTGGCCGTGCCCATCTCTAGGCTTGCCGAGATCGTCGAAATCTCCAAGAAGGAGGGAGATCAATTAGGAATTTTTGCCAGCGTCGTGGGACATGTCGGGGATGGCAATTTTCACGAGGCGTTGATGTACGATGCCAAGAATCCAGAACTTCACGCAAAAGTTGAAAAGGCCATTCACCGGATGATGGATCGCGCTCTAGAGATGGAAGGAACTGTCTCGGGCGAGCATGCAATTGGCATGGGGAAGATGGTAAGATTTTCGAATATCACTCTTTCTGAACTCCCAACTGATATTCTAGCACTCTCTGGTTAACGAACTCGGCCCCGACACCATCCACACAATGAAGTTGGTTAAGCAGGCTTTGGATCCAAAGTGAGCCATCAACAATCGGAGTGAAAGCTTTTTATGCTGACTGTTTCCAGGTGGATAATGAATCCTGGAAAGGTTTTTAGTGTCCCCGAAGATTCGACTGCAAGTCCTGCACCAAAGCAGGTGGGCCACTGAAGATTACGTCTTCAATTAAAGCAGACACTCATAGTCGCCATTCGATTTAAGATAGATTGTTTTTTAGTAGTGCTATTTACTCTCGCAGCTATTTCTATTTGCACACGCAGATTCATACCCTCGGTCAGCACTTTACTTGAAAGCTCTCTATGGGCCTTCAAGCTTTGATCCACGGTGATGATAAAATACTATCTTATTCAGATACAGCTGTTACCTGCAGCTCATAAAGGTATCGGGAAAGGTAACCAGTTAGACTAGAAACCTTAGTCTGTCTGAGTGTATTGTTGACCTTTGAATGGACTGGGTATATGGTCTGTATTGTTAGTACGATTGTTGGTATTTTTTTTTTACTGTTGAGCTTCTAGTCCCCCCTCTGGGTATGTGTGTACTAGGGCACCCTCACCGCTTGATACTATCTTATTCGATTTATTATTCAACTTGAGGTTCCATTACGTGAAACTAACTTTGTTCAATATTGTAAGCATCTCAGACTATATATTTACTCAAGCCCCTCAGCTTCTCCTTTGCCTGTTCCAACACAGCGTCCTCCTTGCACACTGCGAATCGCAAGTAATTCTCAGCCACATGTGCATTCTCCGGCAGATAGAATTCACTTGGGGGAATCGCAGCTACCCCAAGTTCAACAATGAAGAACCAAGAAAGCTTGAAATCTCTTGGGCGACAAGCAACATGCGGTGGGAACTCGTAGCCTTGAGGGATTTTGACGCGCGAGAAGTTGGCCATGACAAAATAGCCGCCCTGAGGCGCCGAATACGGAAGACCTAGCTCTTCAAACACCTCGACGAAGCGTTTGATCTTGGATTGCATATCCCTTTGACAAGTTTCCCAGAATCCTAGTTTCGTAGCCAGTGGGTAACCGACCGCACAGGCTTCCTGTAACGGGCTCGGGCTTGAGTAGCAGATGCGCATGTGCGCTGCGGCAACGTATTTGATCAGATCGTCGGGGCCGATGAGAAAGCCGATTCGCCAACCCGTGGCGTAAAAGGTCTTTCCCGAAGATCCAACCGTCAATGTCAGGTTCCAGATATCGGGCGAAATGGTTGCCATCCTTTTCGAGGGGATGTAGGTCAATGCATCATACACGGCATCTGCGATTATGATGGTATTATGCTTGACGCAGAGATTTCCGATGAGAGTGAGCTCCTCTGTCGAAAAGACTTTGCCGACTGGATTATGAGGCGAGTTCAGAACAAGCATACGCGTTCGGGATGAGAATGCTCGCTCCAGTTTGTCCACATCAATGGACCAGTCCCCCGAAGTCGAAGTTTCCACATCTCCGCGAGCTGGCGGGATCAACGGGACATACTTGACAGTACCACCAGCCATCTCAATGTTTGAGATATATTGATCAAAGAACGGCTCGAAGACAATTACTTCATCCCCGTCCTCGATAAAGGCCATGAATGCGCTCAAGATGCCTTCGTTCGCGCCAGTTGTGATGATCACCTCGGATTCAGCGTTGATCTCTCGTTCCAAGGAAGGAGAATAGTGGCTTGCAATTGCCCGTCTCAGGTTGATGCGGCCCTTGGTAGGGGAATATTGATTTGCGTCAACTCGATTCAGGGCGTCCTTGGCTGCGTCAAGGAGGAAATCCGGCGGGTTATAGCCACTGAGAGCTTGTTAGCGTTTGCCATTGCCAAGCTGAGAGACGGTGATAAAGGCACGTACAAGAAACCCTGGCCCATGTTGACGACCGGTTGAATTGGAGACTTGGATGCTGCGTCATTCACAATAGACCTGATGTAAGATTAGATTTGTTCAACAGACTATACAGAACCACTTTAACCTACCAAACATCGTCGGGTTGTTGGGCCACGCGCTGGGCGGGCTGCGGACGTGTCCTTGTTGTTCCATTCATTGCGCTGTTCGACTCGATGACAAACAGGATACGAGTATTGAGACAACTGGAGGTTCGGATGGCGAACCAATGCACGAGATATTCTTCTCCTCAATATATAGAAATGAATCAAGAACCTATCTACTTCATGTAAATAATGACGCGCCCTTGATAACATCCCTGCTCCAGAGGGGTTGATGATTGATACGGTTGTGGATCTAACCGGCCCGCATCCGTCCCGACCGGAACGTATCCGTCGGCTTTCACGCAGCCAATTAACCACGCAGCTGAAGAAGTGGCAAAGGGCGTCTCTCCATACAATGGTTGCTTAGCTACTGAGCCAATCGTGCAAAGTACGAATATGTCATCTTAAAGCGTAGCCTGCATGATCGTCGGCCATGTTCGGCCAACTTTCAAGGATCTTGCTCAAGCTCCCCAGTTGGCTTTGATCATGTATTCGCCGACCCCAGCAAATGCGGTAAACAGGGTCCTTGGCTATATTTAGGTCGAGAAAGATATGGATTGGTGATAGTTAGCCAGGTTACCGTCTTGGAATCTCAAGAAGTAACATCAGATAGTAAAAGTTACTACACATCAGTGACATCACAGCAGCAACAAAAAATTGTTGGACCTGGAAAATCGTATCACTTGAGGACCAGTAAAATTATGACTGATCTAATTTGTCTAACCAATATGCTTTTCACAGAGGAACTTGATGATTCCGTGCTGAACTCCCGTCACGGCAGAACTTCCATGGTCCTCGCCCTCAAACTTCCACGTCCAGATATTCCTGATATTTGGCGAGCTTCCCAAACGTTCCACCATCTCTTTGACCCTCGTCTCCATCTGATCCGCCTCGGAACAGGCCTTCCTCTTGGCAAATGACTCGTCAGGCTCGCCTGGTGTCATCTTAAGCTCCGACGCTGCCGATCCATACGTCATCAACAACGCTGGGGGCTTGTCGATGGTGTCCTTTCGTGCGAGGAATGCCTTTTCTTGCTCCTTGATGATGGAGCTGTAGTTCCACCAGACCACGGGGCTTCCGGCAATAATGGTGTTGAAGAGCTCCGGCTTGGTGTAGAGTGTGTTCAGGGCGAAGATTCCGCCATATGAGTGGCCGAAAAGAGCTTTGCGACCAGTGTTCAGTGGCGCTTTGGGGAAAAGAGTGTCTTGGACATGGGGCATAATGGTGTTCTCAATGGTGTCGAGGAAGATGGACGCCTCGCCGAATTGAAGATGGTCCTGGGGTTGTCCAAACGCATCGAGCGGGATATCATATTTGCCATCTGCGGTTGGCGGAGTGAGATCAGGGCCTCTGCGGTGGTCGTAGACACACGTCTTGTTGGGATAGCCGATTCCAACTACAACTGTTCGCTCCTGATGGGTGAATTCCGTACGGCGAGTAACATCCACCGCTGTGAAGAAATAGGCATTTCCATCAACAACGTAACTGGATTAAGTCAGATATGTGCCTGGAACTAGATGCGGCCTTTACTCACATGGTATTGACAGGCTCTTCCTTGTGCGGGACACGGTCCTCGCCCCAAATAAGAGGCCAGGCAACCTGGACAATATAGTCTCCCCTGTCAGTCTTGGCCGTGTACTGGCACGTGTTGGGGAGATGCGCATGCTCCATCTTGGCAACCATTTGTGAGATTGTCCTGGCGGGCCGGGTATGGATGAGAGAGCGCGGAATGGCGCGCATGGCCCGATTCAGGCTGATATTTATACCGCGCATGTTTCGCATTCTGCAACTAGTTACGACAGTGGCAAGCGGTTAACGGCAGAGAGCTTTTAAGTGCATTTTTTAGCTCGCGGCTTTCTTAAATACAGGTGGACAGACTCGTTTTAAGGATGGTGCCACCGCGCCATTGCATCTGATAAGATTGATAATCCACATGGTGGATCTCGACGAGCCTCACTCCGTCCTCGGAGATCTCATCTGCATAAGATGTAGAACCCTGCACAACGCCAAGCAAGCGATATATTACAGTATTAGTAGCAGGGTATACTGCGTGAGTACAGCAGAACCAGACTTCAAGACTCGCCTTTCTTGTGGTCACGCTGCAGTTCCAGGGCTCATCTGGTCCGTCCCTTCGAGACGAAAAATGATGCTCATTGCCCCTCTTTTGCCCCTCCTTGGAATCCGGCCGTAGCCGAACATAGCCGTATTGGCTTCTCGGAAAGCTAGCTTGTAGCCGTAGCAGCTGCTCACGGTTGTCTTGTCATCTCTCATGACTGTCACTTAGATCGATCATACGGATTCAGAGGTCAAGATATAAAAATATTCTTACTAAAACAATACTAAATAGACATAAGTACATGACAATATAAACACTCCTTTTAAGATATTATAAACCCATCGCTATTAAAATGCCCAAATCCCATTTACAACATAGCCTCAGGATTCGTCACGAATCCTTCCACGGCAACAGCCAGCTCCTCCAGTCTGGCCTCCCAGAACTCCCGGCGCTCCTCGTCGGCCTCGATACCGACGAAGGTGTTGCCAGCCTCCACATACGACACCACGCGCGGGGGAGTCGCGGGCTCGGGGTGGGGGATGGAGTAGTCAACGCGGCACTTGGTGCCGGCGAAGGGAACCTCGTCAAAGAACTCCTTGTCGAGGTGGTTCACGAACGATCCGAAGAAGGTGCTCTCTTCGGACCAGCTGCACTCCTTCTGCAGCTCTTGGAAGCCGACGGTTGCGCGTTGGCTGCCCTCGAGGTATTGGCTGCGGACGTGGTCCAGCAGCTGGGTCGCTGTCCAGTTGTCCTCGAACTTGACGCGAACAGGCATGTACTGGTAGCACGGTCCCATGATGCCGTCGATGCCCTCGAGCTCGACATTACGGCCGGAGACAATGTTTCCAAAGGTGACATCGGAGATGCCGAGGTGGCGAGCCATGACCTTGGCCCAGGCGGCGCTGAGGAGCATGGCAAAAGTAGTATCGGGAGAGCGAGCAGAGACGTCGACGGGCTTGGTCATGAAGGCAGTCTTGGTGCCGGCATCCGCGGCGGGAATGATCTCGGTTGGCGACGATCCCTCGAGCACGTTGCGCCAGAACTTGAGGTTTTCGGTACGCTTCTCGTCCAAATGCTGCATGTAGCTGTTGAAGGGGGTCGAGGCGGGGACCTCTTCGCCACGGTATCGCAGCTCGAGCTGGCGCAGGAGCTCAGGCAGGGAAACACCGTCATACTGGGCGTGAGAGATGCGAATCATCAAGGCCTTTTCGCTCGCACCGTGGACGGCAAAGATGTGCAGGAAGGGCGCGCCGAGGGCGAAGGCGGTATCGTTGGCAATGTCGGATTCAGCGAGCTCCTTGCAGAACTTGTCCACAGGCTCCTCGGTCTCGAGCGCCGTAAAGGGCAGAGTCATGTCCTCTAACACCACCTGCAGGGTCTGAGCCTCGTGCTGGACAAAGACGGTACGCAGGATAGGGTGCTGAGCCACGAGGGACCTGAAGCTCTCGAGGAGCAGCGAGGTGTCGATCGACTCTTCCAGGTAGAGCATGTTGTACTGCATGGAGCTCCTGGGCGCAACAATCGACGACTTGACGTCTCGCTGCTGGGTGTCGGTGACGGGCAGGACGTCCTGGATCTTCCACGTTGAGTCCGCAAGGGCAGGTCGGATAGTCTCGGCCAGGAAAGCCTCGACATCTCGCGAGTTCAGCAGAGAAAAGGCAGAGTAGACCTTGGCGGGCTTCTCAGGCGCCGGGTTGCTGTTGATGATGGCGCTGGCCATGTCGCGCAGCTTCATGTTCTGGAACATGTCCGCCACGGACAGACGGTAACCGCCGCGGCGCAGGGCAGAGACCATCCGCATGGCGACGATGGAGTCACCGCCCAGGCGGAAGAAGTTGTCATCCAGAGAGATTTTGTCCTCGTCGATGGCCAGGAACTTGGCCCACAGGGGGAGAAGCGCGCGCTCGTTGGGGGTCATGGTGATTGACTCGGAGATGACCCGCTCAAGGTTCGCAAAGGACTTGCGGAGCTGGGTGACGAGTGCGAGAGTGACCTGCTCGGTCATCTTGCTGACAGTCTTGACATCGATTGACTCGCTGCCTGCGGTCTTGGCGACGGGGATGCAGATGGAGGGAATAGCATAAGGGGGGAGGGTCTCCATCATGGCCTTGTTGAGGCCGTTGATGGCGGTGGCGAGCTCAATCGAGATGTTGGACGACAATGGGAGAGACTCGGTGTTATCAATGCCGAGGTCAAGCATCTGGGCGTTGGCGGCAGGGTTCTCCTGGACGAAGGATATGACCATGGGAGTCTGGCCAGTTGAACCTCTGGGGAGGATAAGCTGACTGGCGACGGCAGTGTTGGCAGGGAGGAACTTCTCCAGCTCAATGTCGGTCTCGGTGAGGTTTATGACATGGCCGTCGATGCTGGTCATGGTCTCCTTGCGGCCCATAAAGATCAAGCTCATGTCATCAGCATACTTGACGAGATCGCCAGTGTGGTGGAGCTTGCCCTGGCGACCGGCAATGCCCTCAACACCGCTGGTGAGCCACTCAGGGGCCTCGGTCTCAGCAGCCTCGCCGACGCCCTCGAGGACCAGCTCGCCGACGGTACCAACGGGCACGAGCAGGTTGACGTTGCTGGGGTGCACAACCCAGGGAACGTACCGGATGATGGGATACCTGTCTCCGCTAGCGAGGGAGCTTGAAGGCGAGAGCGGCGCCGCCTTGTTGAGGTTCCAGATCTCGCTCAGCTCATCGCTGCTCACGCAGGTAATGGCGCTCAGCGACTGTGTCTGATCGCCGCGGAGTTGAGATACGGCACAGTCGAACTGGGCCAGTACTCTCTTGACTCGCGCAGGACTCATGATACGCGAGTCGAAGCTGGCCACCAGGCGGAAGCCAGACTTCTCGAGCGACGCCGCCATCATGATGGGGTACGAGTTGAAGTGGAGGGCCTCGAGAGCCTGGTCTCCGGAGCGGAACGGAGGGAGGTCTTCGTCTGAGAGCTCGGGGGCCTCAGGCAATGCGGGCTGGACGACGAGACCCATCATGACCTCGCAGGCGATTTGGGCGTCGGGGCTCAGACGGCGGATGTTCTGGATGCCGAGATGCTCGTGGGCTGCCCGCTGGACACTCTGCTCCTGGATGGACTGGAGGAACTCCTGGATGGTAGCAGCGCGGTCAACACGGATGCGGACGGGGACAGTGGCCAGGATAGGACCCTCGATCTGTTCGGCGCCAGGAATGGGGAGAGTACGGCCAGAGAAGGTCTCTCCGTATACGACATCGTCGCTCATGGTGTACTGAGAAGCAACCAGCGCCCAGGCGGCGCGAATAACCGTGGCAATGGTGGCCTCGGACCGCGCAGACTGGTCGATGGTGATGAAACGCTCCTCGAGAGAATCCGGCTCAGGGATGAAGGATCGCGACGGCAGAGCTGGGAACTGAGGTCCAGTTGCGCCCTCTAGCTGCGTGCGCCAGTACTCCCTAGAGTCCTCCGCGCGCTTGGGATCTGCCAGGTAGCGGATGAAGTGCTTAAACTCGGCAGTACGCGACACGGTGAGACCGTCGTAGACAGCCTTGACATGCTCGAGGATCAGATCTATCGACCAGCCGTCGTAGATGGCGTGGTGCGCCGTCCATACAAAGTAGCGCTTGTCGAGCACCTCGTCGTGGACAATGGTAAAGCGGCACAGCGGCGTGCTGGGCGTCATAGGCACGGCGGCATCGTCCGCCAGGAAGGCATCTAGACTGGAACTGGCCGCCTGCCACTGTGTCGGCTGGTTGATGACGACCTGCATGAAGCCGTGCTGCTTGAACTCGACAATGCGCGTGCGTAGGACAGCGCTCTTGGCGGCCACGGCGTCCCAGGCGGCTTGGAGTTTCTCGACGGAACCCGCCTTGGGAATCTCGGCCACGCGCTGGGCGACGTAATTCTCGGTAGAGCGCGTGTAGAAGGCGACGTGGATCTCCTGCATGGGCGCACAAGGATAAATGTCCTCGATGACGGCTGCATCAACGCCGCACTGCTCGGCGGCTTCTGCGAAGATGGCCTCGCGGTCCATGTCGGCGCGGAGCAGCGAGAAGGCCGGCACTTCCATGGCGACCTGCGCGGCGGCATCCTCGCGCTTCAGCTCCTTGGCCATGTCGACGAGCTTGGGGCGGTTGAAGACGTCGGCGACGGTCATGGCGTACCCCTTTTCTCGCACCAGGGGAACGAGCTTCATGGCCAGGACGGACTCGCCGCCGAGCATGAAGAAGTTGTGCGTGGTACTGACCTGGTCTTCCTCGAGGCCGAGCAGACGGCACCAGATGTCACGCAGGAAGATCTCAGTCTCGGTCGTGGGCTTGGTGATGGTGGTGGTTGATGAGGCCGCGGTGGAAAGGGGCACCTTTGCGCCGAGGGCACGCAGCGACTTGCGGTCCGTCTTGCCGGACACAAGCATGGGGATCTTGTTGAGGCCAATATACGCCGACGGCACCATGTAGATGGGCAGCACCTGGGACAGCTTGTCGTCCAGCTCGGCGACCAACTCGCGCACACGGGGGGAGAGCTCGAGATGCTGCGCCTCGGCAGTGGCATCCTCGGGCTTGGCTGCCTCGCGGTCGGAGATGAAGGCCACAATCATGGACTCCTTACCCTGGCCCTGGGGCGCAATGATCTCGGCGCACACTTCGGTGCCGGGCAGGAGGTTCTTGACGTGGTACTCGATCTCGCCCAGCTCGACGCGCTGGCCGCGCAGCTTGATCTGCGTGTCCTTGCGGCCGACGAAGATGAAGCCGACCTCGCCGTCGGGGTCGTAGCGGACGAGATCGCCCGTCTTGTAGAGACGTCCCGATCGCCCGGGCACGCCGCCGCCGCCCGCCAGCAGCCACGGGGGGTCTTCGATGAAGGCCGCGGCCGTCTTCTCGGGGTCGTTGAGGTATCCCTGGCCGACAACAGGGCCCTCGACGAGCAGCTCACCGACGGCTCCTACGGGCACGAGCTTGTTGTGGTCGGCCGGGTCAACGAGCCAGATGACGGCGCCAGTGCCGGCTCCGATACTAACGTACGGCTTGCCGGCGGCGCTGGGGTTGACGGTGCATCCGATGGTACACTCCGAAGGCCCGTAGCCGACGACGATGCGTGTATGCTCGCCCCATTTGGCGATGTCGCCCGCTGAGGACGACTCGCCGCCGACGCCCAGGCTGTGCAGCGACGGGATGATGTCGGCGTCGAGGATGCGCGCCACCGACGGCGTCATGTTGGCCATGTTGACCTTGAGCCTTCGGATCGCACCGCTGAGGTCGTTCATGCGGTCGTCGTCGGTGGGAATACACAGGCAGCCGCCGCGGAGCAGCGTGCACAGCATGCTGTCGATGCTGACGTCGAAGGCGTACGAGGTAAAGTCGAGGGCGCGCGAGTCGGCCGCGTAGCCGATGGCCGTGCTGCGGATAATGGCGCTGGTCGTGTACGTCTTGTGGTCGATCATGACACCCTTGGGCATACCCGTGCTGCCCGAGGTGAAGATGCAGTACAGCAGGGCGTCGGTGGGCACGACGGGGAGGTCTCCGCGCGGCGCTGAGGACTGAGCGAGCGAGAGCAGCGTGGGCTCGTCGACGACGACTGTCTGGGCTTCGGGAGCAGTGTCCATGCCAGAGGGGCCGAGGCTCTTGGATGTGAGGATCAAGGGCGCGTGGACCTGGGCGGCCATGACCTGGCGACGCTGCAGAGGCTGGCTGGGGTCCATCAGCACAAAGGCAGCGCCGGCCTTGTTGACGGCCATGAGGGCGATGACGGTCCAGCGGGACTTCTCAAAGCACAGCGGCACGACATCGCCGGCCTTGAGGCCGAGGCTGATCAGGTGGTGGGCGAGCAGGTCGGAGTAGTCCTCGACCTGCTTGTAAGTGAAGTCGCCGTCCCAGGAGCAAATGGCCGGCGCATCGGGCTGGCGGCGCACCATGTCGGAGATGAGGGTGTGCATGCAGGCGTCCTCAGTGGGCGGCACGTCCTTGTTCCAGTTCCAGATGACGGCCTGGTCGACGTCGCCGAGCTCCAGGACGGCGCTGATGGGCGTGGCCACGTCGGCGAGCGTCGTGGTGAGGATCTCGACGAGCGAGTGCACAAAGTGCGTGGCGAGGTACTCTGCGCCAAGGGGTTCGCGCCAGTGAGGCCGTAGACAGAGGCTTCCGTCTGCTACGACGGCTTGGAGCTGGACGTTGCCCTGTAAGTGAGCGCGTTCGTGTTAGCCGCTGCGTTTCTCAATCTCTCTCATCCCAGCGTCACAGCTTAGCAGGTCATCTTACCCAGGACATTGTGTGGTCGCCATCTTTCAGGTGGCTGAACGAGCCGTCAGGGGCAAACTCGTCGTTGAAGGAAAAGGTGTAGCGGTCGGCGGCGAGGGGGTATTCGGCGTCGAGCTGCTGGCGCAAGTACTCGCGGATGCCGGCGAGAGCAACCTTGACCGAGTCGGTCGCCGTCCAGCCCAGCGTCGACGTGTTGACCTCAAAGGTGGTGGTGGTGGCGGCGCCGAGCTCGCTCAAACTCCATGAGAATTGAACGGGGCTGCCGTTGCTGTTGCGGTAGAGGAGGAGGGCCCAGGCGAGGAGGAGAGCCTCGAGCTGGTGAATGTCGTGGGAGGGATCTTGTGAGGAGGCGTCTTGTGAGTTGACGTCTTGTGAGTTGGCCTTGGAGGAGAGCACTGGCACGTCGAACCAAGAGCCGTTGGCCTGGGCCGGCTTCTTGGGCGCCGACTCAACGGCGCACTCGACGTCTCCGGTCATGAGGGCACCGGGTGTCATGATGGCAATGCTTGGTGGTTTAGCACACTGAACATGAACATGATGTCCAGGTCGCAACTCGTTGGAGCTCCGGACAGGCCCCAGTACATAAATACAAGCAGCAGCGTCCACTTCACGTCCACACACACCCATACCCCGTTCGATTTCCTCCTCCACGCCCTGGAGCCCTGGAAATACCACATTCCGCTATCGGCCAACAATGACTTCATAGCAGCGCGCAGCTAAGGGACCCCGAGCTGGCACGAATCGGATTACGTATAAAACAGTGGATGGCGCCGTGGTGGTGTACCAATAAGAAATTTGATGGTACCGGGTCGGTGGTTTGGCGGGGTGGGGGTTTGTGGCGTGCTCTTCAGAATGGCGGCACACACGAACTACAGAGGAATAATGGCTCATTGTAAGGGGGGGTGTAAGTGAACTAGGGGTGCTGGGAACCCACTGAAGCCCTGGACATCCACTGAAGCCCGCTGGAGCCACATGAATCCTGTAGAGGAGTTGCATTGCCGCTCCAGGCCGCAGACACAACCGCAGAGCTCCAGCATACGGACAGAAGGGGAAGGCGTTCATGCACTACCAGCTGCAGGGGGGTTCAGCTGTGACTGACTGCTACTGTGCGAACGGGTGTGTAGTCGTACTATGCATTATGGTGCAGCCGCGGCGTGGGACGAATGGGATGGAGGGATATGGCATGGTAGCAGACGCCATGAACGAACGGTCTGGATGGCCTCACTCTCGGGCCTCTCTCAGTTCCAGTTACTCCTACATACACACTTGCATACACACTGTAGACATCAAATCACAATCCATAGAACGTAGCAACTGCATACAATGTATCCCATACATCCACCACCCTCTCCTCCACCACCCTCCCCGATGCCATGTGCCATCATCTCAACCATCTCCCCATCTCCCCATCTACCCACTGGTCGACTTTTCACCCTCGGCCCCGCTTCCTCATGCCGCCATGCCGGGAACCGAGCATCTCCAATGGTCCCACGACGCCCGTGAATCCATCCCAGGTGAAAGCCTCCATAAAACCTCTCCATTTAATCGACGCCGAACAGGGCTGACCACCGCCCAACCCCAGGTCCCCCTAGCCGGGAAAACAACCCCCACCACTTTGCTTCTTCCTCAGATGCTCTCTTACTCCTGCTTCCCTCTTCTGGTTTCCTACGCGTCTTGCTCCGCAATAGCCCACGGCCGAATATACCACCTCCCCCACCCCTTCTCCCGGGGTTGCGGGCGTAGCTTGTTAGCTTGGGCATGGAGGCAAGGGCGGCAAAATGGATCGTCGGAATCGCCTCAACTTGCATCCTCGTGGCTACCCTACAGATGGAGTTACATCGTCTCCAAAGTCCAAGAATGAACCTAAAAACACTCAACTTAAACGTAGTTCATGCGAAACCGAGAAGTCAATGCACCTTCGACTCGCACATTGGCTCCTTTCAAATTTAACTATTTTGAGTATTTCGTCCATCCTCCACCTGTGCAGTAGTTGCGTAGCATTTCGAGCTCTCGAGCTCCCAAAATGCGACCTAAACCACCCTGGCCTTGTGGTTTGAGCTAGCATTAGTTCCTGATCATCCCGGCCACTATGGACCTCGCGCTCGTCCAGTCGCAACCTCGGATGGGCATTTCCCAGAGAGGAAGTCATGCCATGCCATGGCCCTCCGTTGCAAACCTGCTCTTCGTCTGCGTGCAAATCACTGACCGGTCTGTGCCAAACCCACATCCGGCAATGTATGCCCGTGGCCGTGGCTATTCACGTCCCCATCTGTCCATCGTATTCGCCACGCGATGCAATCCTTCGGGCGACTGAACAGGAGCCAGGAACCTCGGCACCGCCACACCTCTCCAGCCCGGAGCGTGATGTTTTGTGTCCCCTGCTAGACAGCCTAGATCGCAGAGCTTTTCCCGCTAGCCAACTGATCGCCCGCCGTTGTTTGGGGTTCAGTGACGTGGCTGCAAACGGACCTGTCTAGTGTTTACGCCTACAATCCGAGATGAGACGGGATGGTCTCTGGCGATGAACAAGGCTTGTCCATCACGTGGGCCGTGAATTATCTGATTTGATTTGATTGATAAGATGACCCCACATGAGCGAATTTTGCCACCAGCGCACAAGCAAGGAAACAGGAGAGACCATGGGACGTGAAACCTTTGGCCCCTAAGCCACGAAAGTACAAGATTTCCTAAAGCGTCTCGTCCTACTTTGAGGCTGATGTATTAGCTGCGAGCCAAAAGCACCTGTTGTTGATCTGGGCTCAGTATCCCACGCTCTGCCCACGGCCGAGCCGATCGGAGGCGAGACAAGCTACGAGGTAGGGATACCCGGTGTTGAGTCACGGAGATTCGACCACTTTGACCATCGGATCATCCATCGTTGCAGCTGGCGGACGGTGGGCCACGATTTGGCACCGTGATCCGACGGCACGGGCGAGAGAGGATCTGGTGGCCCAAGCTGATGGAATGGGTCTATTACCAAGCCGAGAGGAGAGTGGGATTCCTGCGACCTTGATGCCTGCCAGTAATAAAAAAAAGGTTCCTTTGGGGCCGTCGTCAGGATCTGGGTTTACGAATTGCCCGGTAGAGAAGAGAAGACATTCTGGGTTGGGTAAGGGATGTAGTCTACCTACACCAGCGGCTCGACCTGTACGCGGAAGAGCCGTTTGGATCGACGCAGCGGGAGTGCTATGTAACTACAGAAACTTTTATAACTGACAGGGGCAGTTGTACAGGGCGTATTGTAGGGATATCCGAGACTACTCTGGGATCTATCATCCATCACAGCTTACTGTCCACCCATTTTGGCGCTCGCTTTTCCACAAACGCCAGCAACCCTTCGCTCATATTGGCACTCTCATCCAGCGCCTCGTCCCATTTCTCGCAGTTGAGACGGCTCGCGTTCTCGGCGCTGCCGTCCTCCCAGCCGGCAATGACGCTGGCGCGCGCAACAATGACGCTGTCCGGGCTGTTGGCGGCAATGGCCACGGCGTAGTCCAGGGCGGCCTTGACGACGGGGCGCTCCAGCACGGCGCAGTCCTCGGCGGCGTCGTCTGTGATGGCATTCAGCAACCCCCACTCCTTGGCCTCGGCCGCCGTGATGCTCCGGCCCGTCAGGGCTAGCTGCATGGTCCTGGGCCGGCCGATGGTCCTGACCAGGCGAGGCAGGGAGCCCGCATTGGGCACGACGCCGCGCTTGGCTTCAGAGAGGGCGAAGATGGCGCTCTTGCTCGCGACGACGAGGTCGAGGTTGGCGAGAATCTCCATGCCGCCGCCAAACGCCAGCCCGTTGACGGCTGCAATTACAGGCTTCTTGCCGTGCCGCCTCGACAGCGCGCCGAAGCCCGACGGCGGGTTCATCGGGCGGTCCTCTCGCAGCCCAGCCGCACGGCGAACATTGCGCTCGTTCCACTCCTTGAGGTCCATGCCGGCGCAGAACGCGCGCCCGGCGCCCGTGACGATGGCGCAGCGCAGCGACGGCTCGGCGTCGTACCAGGCGAACAGCGCCTCCAGCTCGTACTCGCCGGCGCTGGTCATGGCGTTGAGGGCGCGCGGCCGCGTGAAGACGACCAGCATTACGTGCTGGGCGGGGAACGAGACGACGCCATAGGATTGGGCTGGGGGCTGGCGTTTGAAGGTGGGAAGGGCCATGGCGGGTGCTGTAATTGGGGTGAAACAGATGTGTATAGGGCGTCTGTAGGGAACTTCTGGTGCTTCCGGCGGGCAAAGGTCCCTTATTAGAGTCGATGTTCGGTACCTGGACTGCCTCGTCGTCAGTGAGGCACTTGAAAGCCATGCTGTAGTGACGGTGCAACGCGCAGGAGATGGCGGCGTCTAGTCGCTTTGGGCCTGGACGCAGCCCCACCGCACCGCGTCACCTGCATGCAAGATATTATTCGGTAATTCGGACGGGCCGTGAAGTTGCGGTACGGAAGGACAATACAAGGAAGGCTTCAAGAGTTGACTGGGTTGTGTGTACCGGACTCTTCAAGCGTAATTGCGGTGGTTGAACGGCATCAACTCTATACGCCATCGACGCGGTAACATCGACACCCTCGAATAATCAGATCGACACTTGACTAACAAAAACCCCTCTTCACTCTTAGCAAAACCCCTCTCCACTCCGTTAGCAACACCCCACGCTCACCACCTCGCAGCCATCATGGTTGCTGGGCCTGCATCCCGTAGCCCATGCCGGCAGTAGAAACAAAGGATCCACCGCGAACAGTAATAAGCCCGCATCAACAGGGCCGAGAATCACATGCGCCGGGCCCTATTGGCGAAGCCCTCACCAACCCCCTTGCTCAACACCATCTCCGGCCTCTCCACGGTCAGCAGCGAGCATGGAGACACAAATGCCTCCTCGAAAAACCCTGGCGATGCGGAGACGCTACTGCAGTCGGGAGCAACCGGCCAATTCTAACCGAC
Source organism: Ilyonectria robusta (assembly GCF_021365365.1). Taxonomy (NCBI): domain Eukaryota; kingdom Fungi; phylum Ascomycota; class Sordariomycetes; order Hypocreales; family Nectriaceae; genus Ilyonectria; species Ilyonectria robusta. The sequence goes on from NW_025764451.1 coordinate 580,484, forward strand.
GTGCGATTCCATCTACATGGACGCCGGAAAAAGCAAAAACACCCCATGCCGGCACTGCATGACACTCTTGGGGGGGATACTTCGTCCCCTAACCCATTGCCCAATACGCACCCCCCCTCCCCTTGGCCGTTGTATACGCTAGACGGCTAGGGCCGCGCCATCCGGCTTAGCAATCTAATCAATCACATCTTATCTCCATTTGGAAGTCCGTACAGCAGGGCGTGTGCGTGTGGTCCCACTGCGTCGCTTCTTCCCTTCAGGCTTCAGGCTTCAGGCTTCAGGCTTCAGGCTTCAGGCTTCAGGCTTCAGGCTTCAGGCTTCAGGCCGTGAGCGTAGCACATTGTATGGAGAACCCGATATCGGCTGGAGCATCGTGTGAACCTGGCTGAAAATTGTCAGAGTCGTATTGACCAGGCACGCCGCGTCCTGCCTGTTCATCCCGTCTGAACACATAAACCCCCGGTCCTTGGTCGAAACGTGGCGCAACCAGGCGATGCCGATGGTGCCTCTCTGGGCCGATGCCATCCCCCCTCCCCGAATCCAATCCCCCACACAAACTCCACCGGTGCCGGCGACTCGAACATGACCGGTGCCACGGCCTGGGAGCTCTGGATCTTGATGAATGCGAGTTAATCTGCTCGAGTGTTGGTTCGCAGGTGTAGATCACGGCTCGTGGATATGGCTCCTTTTTTCCCCTTGCATCTACCGCGATCCCGACGACTTCCTCCCGATCGACCCAAGCTCAGGCGAGCACGACAACATTCGGCATCATACGATGAGCACCGACGTCGTTAGCGTCGTCACCTCGGACTCTCGCTTCGTCTCGTCCTCCGGAAGTATACTCGGCTGGCGCGTGAGGACCTCAGCTATCAGCCCTGCCAAGATGAGGTGTCTCAGGTGACTGCGAGTATCTTCTTGGATGACCTGTTGGTTGGTAAAACGTCGTCGCTGAATGGTTGACAAGCAGGCGACCCCCACGGCGTCTCTCACAGGGTCAGCAGTTGTCCCTCCGGTATCTCGCTTTCAATCGTATCGTACACGGCCGACTTCGCTAGAGCATAGGGTTCACCGGGGTCATGGCTGCAGGCGTTCGCATACGTTGCGTGTGGCCCTGACTGGCCCTGAGTGAGACCCTCGAGGACCCCTGATCTCTCATACCTAGGCGGGCATGATGGCTGCCGATGCCTCCACACACGGGTTTCTGGTACGGTAGTGTTAGCACGGGGCAAACAACAGTGAAGGAACCGGTTGGTATGAGTTTGGCTGTTCGCTATCCTGGTTGATGGTGAGTCTATCGCAAAGCACCCGGCTCAAGTATACCCAAGCAGCAGGATCGTGGAAGCTAATACTCGCCCCAGCAACCTTCCCTCATCCAAGCCATTCCGCGTGGAATTTCGCGCAACATCTAAATCGGCCGTGGAACTGAAGGAGACGTCGGTCGCGACTGTCGATACAAGTTGCTGACTGCCTCCTGATACGGACCCCTTCCGGCTGCGAGATGCCCCCTTTCCATCCACCCCGACCACAACACACAGTCCTCCGAGCACATAATGCTCGAAAGATGACTTTCTACCATGACGACTGAGGTTGGAGAATGTCGGAAGGCCGATAAGTCATACGGAGGCTCGCAAACACACGGCTCTACTCTACGGTGATAGAGATTGTGGTCGTGTCCGCGGTGCAGCATTCCTCGTAGCTGCGGCGCAGTTCATCGACAATCCTCTGGAAGGACTGGGCACACGATTAGTATTGGCAGGCAGGCTAGTATTTTGTTGAATGGTGCGCAGACGTATCGCATCGCAATTGCGCGGGTTTGACGAAGAAGGTCCAGTCGTCTCTCGGAAACCATGCACTTGACGACTCACATCACTCACCCTGGTGTTCTCGATATACAAACCTTCTGCTCGCAACTTGCCAAACACACGCCTGACGGCCTACAAGCGTCTTCAACGAGAGCAAACCGACGGACGGGTTCTGAGAGCGCGTCAAGGCAGAGGTCTCTTTTGGCCCAGCCACGAATCGTCCGGAGAAGCCTTACATTCCTCAACCCTTACGAGACACGATCATGCCCACGAAAGCCGAACAAAGACATATCCCCTCTCACACATCTGTGTCCTCGATTACGCTGTCAGTCGTCCTGTCGCATTGTCGTCAGAGCATCCGGTTAGGCTTCGCTGGGCCCTAGAATGCCATCTCCCATTTCGCGTCGACGTATTTCGCTCGTTTGTCGACAGTGGCGCCAGTATGAGACCACGTCCCATCAAGTTGAATCGGATGCACATCCAAGACGGAACTCTGATGGGCGGCTTGAGTGTGTCGATCATTCGTTCCGTCGTCCCCCTGCATCAACCCTGTTGCCGCTGCCATCCTGAGGGTATCGTCGATTACATCTTGGCGATTGTGCGTATACTACTCTGTCGTTGCTTCTGGAAGTCAGTGTCGCACAGCTGCGGGCCTTCATCGTGTCGGAAGAAACAAATGAGCATCCCTTCATCCTTGGCGTCGGCATTGATGTCGTCGGCTCCATCAAGACTTCGGTTGGCGATCTCTTCATAGAGATATATCGCGCACGCTCTCCGGGTCGACCCGAGATTCACTGGAATACGCTGTCGCGCATCTCTCGCTGGGGTGTTATTCCTTCGGTGATCCGCATTTGCTGATGTTCAGCGGGGCGCCAAGATCTTCCTTCCACGGCGTCTTCCCAGATGCAGTCACATCGTCGTGTTCCGCTGCTTGTAGTGCCCGGTTCGGAGTTGAATGCCTCCTCTTGCTCCCGAGGTCACCAGACTCTTATCGCGCTCGCAAGGTTCATCCTGGTCCAGATTGGGTCATCGAGCGTGACCCAACCCGCCATGTCAGTGGGAGTGAATCGAAGCCATCGCAAAGCCAAGGACGTGTCGACGCATACAAGAGCGCAATAAGGGCCCGTGATGTTGCATTTCGTTCGCTCTACCGCGAGATCAGCGTGCTTTGATCCCACATTCGGCAGGACAGTTGCGTGTGCTTGTCGGACCATCTGGAGCAGGGAGATGCACTGTTATATCCCTCACCGTTGCGTGAACGTGCCAAGCTTTGCAAAGTCTTATCAAGGAAATAGACATCGCCAAGACAAGTGGCGCCTCCCTCACCGACGATATTGCTTTTGTTTCGCGAGATGGAGGCTCTTATTGGGTGGCGCACGATTTGCCAAGGAACCAGATTTGAACGCGGAGATGATAGCGGAATACAAACCGGCTGAAATTATCCGCAAGATTGCTCAGGTTTGATGGGTTCTGCGGGCACAGTGTGCGCCAGCTTGTGAGGGATGGAGGTCTATCTGACTCCTAGAGACTTCTGAGCTTGGGTGAGTCCTATTGCGCTGGATGCAGAATCTGATAAGATCTCTAGAGACCTTGAATGCTACCTTGCGGGGTATCGGTGTGACAGCGATTGCAAAAACACCGACGTCATCTCTGCGATTGAGGCTGGACAGCACACAGAAGTGTCATGAGTGGCCAGTAGCTATTCTTGCACTACTGTCCCATTTAGGTGATTGGGAGCGATGACAATGACATTAATAATCATGATATTTGCTTGATACTTGTGCTAACCCTGATGTGGACGATGCCAGCGACACAACCCATTTGACTAGGCTAGTCGGCCTTGACAACGACCTTACTCTCATACCATCTGGCAAAATTGACACTAGGAATATCCACCGCCCGCCAGAAAACATCAGAAAAGAACACGACAACCGGGAGATTCAACACGAGAGCCATAGCATAACCGAGATGGTACGCGTTGCCCTCCAGGCCTGTCAGATCCCAAGCCCAGCTCTTGAAGTGATAGCCGAACAAGCCATCCACTGTGGCATGGACGAGGTACAGCGAGTACGAAATCTTGCCCAAGTACTGTGCAAAACGCGAGTTGAAAACTCCCTGCCACCATCGCGAGTGGCCCACGGAAAGCAGGAAGATGATTGCACCGATGGTTTGCCAATAGCGTTGCTGTTTATCAGCCCACCACTCTGGGATCAAAGACGTGAGAAAAACCCAACCGGGGGTGGTAATACCCCCATTCTCGGGCTGGCTTAGAAGAAAAAGGCCTAGAATGGCAAAGAGGTGCCAGAAAACATCCTCAAGTGTTGATTGTGGAGGGTCGCCTTCATTTTCTCTGGTCGGAGTTGCAACATGCGCCCCGCGAAGTAGATCCCACTCGACGAGAAGCACGCCACTGAGGAAGGCGACGAGTTCCCATCTGGAATTTATATAGCTTATCCACATAATGCCTACAATGGTAAGGAATCGATACATCGTCCTGAGTCGAGCTGTCGCTAGGATGATGAGGAAAAGGTAGAACGAGCAGCGGAACTCGGCAGGGATAGTCCACAGCTGACCGGTACCATAGTCTAGCATATCGATTAGTACATGGGAAGATGGTGAGGCAGTATAAACCCACAAGCGAATCCGCGATACCACTCCCAGTCAAAGAGGGCAAAAGACCCTGCGAAAGCAGGGATCCATAGACCGACCTGCGCGGACATGGACGGAAGCGCAGCAGGACGGTACGGCAGATGTGAGAAACACGGCGTGTCTTCAGGTACCCTTCGGCCCCAGTCGTATATGCCGGTTTGGATGATGCAAGCGATTGAAACGGTAAGAATCACAGTTGGGAGGTACAGACGGATGGCACGTCGGAAGGCCATGGAGCTCAGGGTGGTGCTGAAATTGCCCAGGTCGCCCTTGCGGATATACTGCATGGGTTTGTACGCGAGTGCGTAGCCCGAGATGACGAAGAACAGTGCCACAGCGGCTCCTCCTCCATGCACCAGCCGAAGGATAGGCAGACGCATGAAGTTGTAGTAGCTGTCGTCGCTGCCCCAGCCGCGGTGGGTGTTGTAGGTCATGGTCGTGTAGTGGCCGAAGCTGACGACGACGGCACCGGCGCCGCGCATGCCGTCGAGATACGCCGTAGGGCGGAGTGCAGCCGGCCGGGGCTGTCCGCGCCCCTGCAGGAAGCTCGGGACGAGGAACCCGCCGAAGCGGACGAGCAGCCGGCCGGCACGGAGGCCAAACATGGACGAGGGACCCTGGTCCCGGGCGGTGGCATCGGCGCCGTCGGGGAGGCAGTCGCTCTCATCGCGGGCGAGCGAGGTACACGGAGCCATCATGATGCAGCAGCTGTGACGGCGAGGTGGTGCAGGAGGCAGCGAGAGAGAGGGATTGACGGGTTAAAGGAACGACTACGTGGACGCGCATCGCTGCCCCTGAGTTCGCGATGGAATCTCGAGAGGCGCGAAGTGTCTCGCTGGACCTTTACTAGTCGCAGGCCTAGTGAGCGCCATGCTACGAGATGTACAACAGTTCTGGCTGGGAGACACGCCAAATCGTGAGTATCTGTCTCATCGTCTCCCTTAGTGGCGTTTTGGTTTCTGGCTTCCTCCCTTCAATCGACCATTCCGTCAATGTCTCGGATTGCGATCATAACACGTCCGCAGAGTCTCCTGTAAAGTGGCTGGGAGAGAGGTGTGATAGCGAGCTGAGTTCACTTGAAGGGGTAGCCCTGCCCAGCCTCGAGAAGGGATATCTCCCATGTCCCATTGTGAATTGAATGACTCGTCCTGTGGCTTGTCTTGTTCCTACTGACGCCGTCGAAGCAGCTCTACTAACCACCAATTTGCCCCTTTTCAGTGGTGGGGCAAGTTGAGGTGCACTAAATCCAGAGCTTCAGGCGCAGTATTTTCCTTATCTTATCGCTGGCCAACTTGTCGCGATCCTGCAATCCATCTCGAACTGCCTACTATGAACTCCTGGCGATGACTTCAATTGTTCCTTAAGTATTATGGTAGGTGTGCCTCGACGAAGCGCACAGTAGCATTTATCAGAAGCTGGCCTCGTAGGGTGCGGCCCCTCAATTGACACCGGGGTCTTTGTTTAGCAGCATGCGGTCTTCAAATTGGGGACAGATGGCACAACAGTCGAAGGTGTCAACGGAAGAGTCCCCCAACATGTCAGCTCGTCAACATCGAGTCTACTATGGGAGCACCTTAATGGAGATACCCTCAATCCATCCAACCCATTGACAGGCGGTCAAGAATGTACGCTTTCCCCAACTAAGGCAGGAATACCGACTTTGAAGATCGCTCTACTCTGTCGCTTTCGGGATTCAACGTGGAGCAAACAAACAGGTGCCGAAACAACATCGGAGCGAAAAGCCGTGAATGGCCGCCGCGCTTGGGGCATCGTGAACTTGGCGGGACGGGATTTGCACGGTGCCTTGGCCCGCCGTACCCGAGGCAACCTCGTCAACGGCGGCTGCTCCGTGCGATTCCGATCTTATCAATCGCACGCCCCCATCTTATGCGGCAAATGATCAGCAGGTCTAGCTCCTCGCGCTACTCTAGACGCTTCAGCGGTGGGATGTGGGAATGGGGTCAACCCGCTAACAAGGGCCGCCGCAGCCAGCAATTGCTGTATGGGGGATGAGTTTCCGCGAAGGAAGAAGAAGGAAGAAGACGCTGGCTCGCATCGTGAGGAACGGAGAGGCCCAAAGAGAGCAAGTCGGCCGGTGTTGCGACAAATAATAACTCAGACACCACGTGTTCCACCATGGAAATTTTTTTATCAATCTCTCCACCCTCTCGTTAGCGGCTGGGTACTTGGAGCTTTAGCAGGGTCGCAGGCGTGGTGATAGCAGGGACTAACCGCAAGCAGAGTGCATTTCGGCAAGCTGTTAGCCAGGGGTGGGCTCTGGGTGGCGGAATACACCTCGTATGATGTGGCTTTCGTTGCATTTATCGACAGGGTTGGTTGTGGAGTAGGCTTGCGTTAGGTAACTTGCTGTAATAGCTACAGGGTGATGTCTGTTCTCGGGGGTTTGAGCCGGTGTTGTTGGCGGTCAAAGTGATTCAATATTGGTGGGTGTGTTTGAGAGAGAGAGAGAGAGAGAGAGAGAGAGAGAGAGAGAAGGTGTGTGTGTGAGTGTGGAGCGAGTGTGAGTGAGTGTGAGTGAGTGTGTGAGCTAACTACCTGCAAGTGAGCGAGTAGTGTGAGTGAGTAGTGAGTGTACGTGGATGAGTGATATAACCCAATGGCTGGGTCAAGCCTCTTCACAAAGTTGCATGCATCCTCTGATCGACAACGAAGCTCTCGGCTTTCGGGGGAGTACCGGTATGAAGATGTGCAGCCAGTGTGGAACTTGCCTTTGCCGTCCCCAGGTCCCCAGGCCATGTAGTACTACTACGTAGTGTCCCCAGCCCGCCCCTTTCAACACCGAGACCGGACGTGATAGTCGCGCAGCCATATAAATGTTGGCCGAGACGGGGCCGTTTACGCATCAGCACCTCGCCCAACGTGTCGAACAGCCCATCTCGATCTGACAGTTCCCCCGTCGCAATGGCTCCCATCCCCGATCCCTTCGCGCAGGAGGCGCCCATCAAGACCCGGCTGCCGCATCCCTACAAGACCACGTACACCCTCGAGCGCACCGCGGCCGCCGACGGCATCCAGTCGTATGCGCTGCGCAAGGCCGCCGCGCAGGAGCCCGGGACGCCGTTCCCTCACACGCTGCACAACGACCAGCTGGTGCTGAGCCGGCTGCCGGCCGAGGAAGCGGACACTACCATTGACGAGAACGACAACACGCCGTGGGCCAACGCGCGCCGGAGCCCCGTGTGGACGGCGAGCTGGGCGAGCCAAGAGGCGCCCACCACGGCGCAGGTGTGGCTGTTCCTGTACACCTTCTTCTCCGTCGACAGCACGACCGAGTCGATCCGCTTTCGCGTCGAGGGCGCCGGAGCCGCGGAGCTCGCTGCGGCGCTGCTCAACTCCATGGTGGCCATTGAGCACCCGAAGCCCTCGTACGGCTCGACGCAGACGTTCCAGCCGCGTGACGGCGAGGTGCTCGTCCTGCGCAGCGCCTTCTGGCAGGGCTGCGCCTCGCCGCTGGGAACGCAGCCCATCTGGCTCCCCGCGTGGAATCCCAACGTCGTGCCTCACGTCGAGTACACGCTGACGCCGACCGACTCGACGCTGCTGCGACACCCGCGGCGCGCGCCCAAGCCGGCGCCCAGCTCCGTCATCTACAGCCGCTACATCCCCTCGCTGGACCAGCACTTCTCGCTGCAGGCCATCGACTACCGCGACCCGGTGCAGCTGGAGCTCTTCCACAACTGGCAGAACGACCCGCGCGTGGCCAAGGGCTGGATGGAGTCGGGCTCGCTGGAGCACCACCGCACCTATCTCAACACGCTGCACGACGACCCCCACACCATCCCCGTCTTCGGCTGCCTCGACGACAAGCGCTTCGCCTACTTTGAGATCTACTGGGCCAAGGAGGACAAGATGGGCGCGCACTACCCGTCGCTGGACTTTGACCGCGGCCGCCACGCGCTCGTGGGCGACGCCTCGTACCGCGGCCAGCACATTGTCATGTCGTGGTGGCCCAGCATCATGCACTACACCTTCCTCGACGACTGCCGCACCGAGCAGGTCGTGGGCGAGCCGCGGTTGACCAATGAGAAGATCCTGATGTACGAGATGATCTTTGGCCTGCACCAGAACAAGTACCTCGACTTGCCGCACAAGAGGGCCAACTTGGTCGTGTGCTCGAGGGAACGCTTCTTCCAGCTGTGCCCGTTCCAGCAAATGCTGCCGCGGGTGGCCGGTACCAACTTTGGTTTTGAGCCGAAGCTGTAGAGGGAGGGAGAGGTAGAGGTGGAGAGCTGTAGAAGCCATGACATAGTAATGAAAAGCGTTGTATTGCTCAACTTTTAACACTGGTTCAATTACTTACTGGTTCAATCACAATCCGCTTCTCGATGTGTGTTTACAGAATGAGACTCGCACCAAGTAAATAGAACACGCAACTCAACGCGTTCCCCGTCTGATCCATTTCCGAGCCAAGACAAGATGTGGGGAGATCAGGCCGCCGATTAAACCCTTGCATTTTCGCAACCCGTACGAAGTAGCTCGGAAGCTCTCCATATCCCCCCCCCCCACCATCATGACCACAAAGTGTCGCCAGACGAAATGGGGTGGGAACACGAGACTCGCGGACGAGATTTGAAGGGAGGGAAACGCTTGGCAAATATGCAAAAAGCACAACCTGGTGATGATGGCTTTTTTTCTTCGGACATGGATGACGACGAGTCGTGCCGAAGCAGCGGCAACTCGGATCGTCCGAGGTCCGTATACCCCACCATCATGATGATGCGCCTGGACACGAGGTGGACGAAATGCGGACAGAATAGGAAGAGGGGAAACATGGGAATCACGGAGAAAAAGCGCAATTGCTTTGGTTACAATTTTTTACCCAAACTCGGCGTCAACCAGACATACACAAGGTAAGCATTGCAAATTATACCCACGCCAGACTAATTGGCGATGGCTTCGCGCGTGGAGGAGACGCACCCGAAGCGACGGTAACTCGGATCTACCGAGTTGCCGAATCCCCCACGATCACTATGGAGCCGACATGCAGGGACAGGGATAATTACCAGGGTCCCCTCCATTCAGGGCTTGCAGTGACGCTGGAAGCTGACGCTTTGTGGAGAGCGGCTTGGATATGCTTCGTGGTAAGCGCAACTCGACCGTCTCGCTTGTCAATTCGTCGGCCATGGAACGTGAGGCCTTGATCGGCTCGTCGGAGGCCTTTCTCGCCTTTGCCAAGATGCCCTTGTGGCTGGCCCAGAGTGCGAGTTACCGCCGTAGCCGATTGCTTAACGCTCTAGTCATCAATACTTCGGGACCGGCCGGACCTTGATTTCGCAGTCGCCTGACGCTTCAATCCTGCATCGCGGTTCACCATGTCCCACCGTGATTCCCATCAGCCGCTTTTGTCTTCTCTTCCCATGAGCAGGTTTTAAGGTTTCTCTTGGCGCCTTTGCCCCAAACCGTCAAGATCCCACCGAGATGCAGCCAGCGTTTCCCTCGTCTCGTCACAAAGTGCATGACTTTTCCTGCGTGGCATGTTTTTTCGGTCACGACTCCACCTGACGCTCCCAAATTGCCACAGCCTGCAACGGCATAGCGGCGCCTTTAGCGACAGGGGATCGACAATCGAAATCGACAAACGCCCGACGAGCGGATCCGAAGGGGACTCGTGGTTTTTTCTCAAGGTTCCTGGTATGGTTGTGCGTGTGCGTCTGGAGAGTCGCTGCCAAGTTCGCCGGCCAGGTTCCGGAGTCGAGGCGGGAAAAACTCTGCTCTTCGCGCTCTGCGTAATGCGTGGCGACGCCACTCCATCTAATCTGATGGATTAGATCATGGCAGAGTTCCATCATTCGTTCGGGCCGTCCGCTAATGAAACCGCGCGACGACGCCAAGCCGCTGGTTCTCGGCTGAGGGTGACACTATGACTATGAGCGAGTTGAAGCCCACAGTCAAGGCCGAGCTGCAGTCCGCAATAGTCACAATGCAGTTTCCAGGTTGCGAGGCCGCTTGTTCGACATGGTTGGCTCGGGGTGGGCTCCCATTGCGTTGGGTCTAGCATTGCTGCGAGCTGGGATCATGGCACTGGGAGCCGTAGGGCCATCTTTGTGGCATTTGGACACGCGCGTATTCGATCCTCACACGCATTTCTTTATTCCCTTTGGGTTGGACGCATGTCGATCTGGTCCTGACCATCGTCGTCGACCTCGATGTGGCCCTGCCCTCGCACCTTTTGAGGCCTGTCGTCGATTCCCTTGGCCTGCTTCGACCCCTAGACGCCCATCCTCTTGGCTCTGCTCTTGGCTCTGCAGACCCGTTTTCTTGGCCCCAAACATTCCGCTTCTTGGCACTTGGCAGCTCCTTCAGCTGGGTCCAGACATCCCATTCTCTCGGGTCTAGACGCTCGGTCTCTTGGCATTTGACCACACTTGTCGTCCAACACCTCTTCCCAAGCTCCCTCTCGACGCTTCGTCTTTGTCCACTTGACACGCTGTTTTTTTTTCTCTTCGTCCGTTCCACTTCCCAGTTCCCACCTTAAACACACCCCGGTAGCTCTGTTGGCTCTAACCTTGACCTTGACCTTAACCGTGGGGGCTTTTGCCTCGTCCGAGCCCGTCGGTCTCCTCCCTCCCAACATGGGCTACCCGCATCTGGCAATATCGTGCCTCTTCGCGGTTTAGCCCTTGTTCGGCGCCATACGAATCCATCCGTTCGCAGCATCACCATTCGTAACGCCTCCACTGTCACAAGCCTGCCCGATGTCGGTGCAATGCCACACAACGGCGTGCGCCAGCCCGGTAACCATACCTAGTAACCATATTGTAGCATCGCGTGATCTAATCTAATCAGATGCGCGGTTTTCACGCCTGTCGATGCGCGGACACTGCAAGGCGCTAGGGTTACTGGCAACCAGGGGGTGCTTTTTTATTTACAAGGGCCGCTATCTCCCGCCTGGTTCCTCGATCTGTTCCTGCAAGCTATCCCTCTCAGCAACCTCCAGCCCTTAGCCTTCCCTTGTGTTCCCATTCCCGGTCGATCACAGCTACACCATGGTCGGGTTCTTCAAGTTCCGCCGCGGCCAGGACGCCAGCGACGCCGCCACTGACATGGCCGCCGACGTCCACGCCAACACGCCCGTCGACGACGACAAGCAGGGCCCAGTCGTCGACGGCGTGCGAGCCAGCGACAGCGGCGATGAGTCGCAGCGCGACAAGATCCAGGAGGACGCGCAGCGCGGTGTCCAGAAGGTCGAGGCCGTCACCTTGACCTGGAGCCGGAACTCGCTGATTGCCGTCTTCTTCCTGTAAGTCGCCGCCTGTGTGGCCGCCCGTGTAATCCAGCTAACGCGATGCCCTCGACAGCATGTTCATGCTCTACTTCGTCAACGCCATGCAGTCCACCGTGCTCGGCAGCTTGACCGCCTTCGTCACCAGCGAGTTCGAGGCTCACTCGCTGCTCACCGTCATCACCATCGTGTCCAACTCGATGACAGCGGCCCTGTACATCCCCGTCGCCAAGATTCTCGATCTGTGGGGCCGAGCCGAGGGATTCCTCATCATGACCGTCTTCGCCACTCTGGGCCTCATTCTCATGGCCACCTCCAACGGCCTGGCCACCTTCTGCGCCGCCCAGGTCTTCTACTCGATTGGTTTCGGCGGCATGACCTACTGTATCGATGTCATCACTGCCGATGTATCCAAGCTCAAGAACCGAGGTCTTGCCTACGCCTTCACCTCGTCGCCGTACGTCATCACAGCCTTTGCCGGTCCCAAGGCCGCTGAGGATTTCTACGAAAAGGTCAACTGGCGCTGGGGCTTCGGCTGCTTCGCCATCATTCTGCCCTTTGTCGCCGCGCCCTTGTACCTCTTGCTGAAGGCCAACCTCCGCAAGGCTGAAAAGGCTGGCATTGTCATCTCCGAGAAGAGCGGCCGCACCATCATCCAGAGCATCCTGTTCTACGTGATTGAGTTCGATGGTAAGCAGCGCAACTTTTGTATCACTACCAGTACTAACTTTCTTAGCCTTCGGTTGCTTCCTCTTCGCCGCCGGTCTCACCGTGTTCCTGCTCCCCTTCACCCTCGCCGATTACGCTCACAATGGCTGGTCCACGGACTACATTATCGCCATGATCGTCGTTGGCTTCTGCGTGCTGGCCTTCTTTGCCCTCTATGAGATTTACTTGGCCCCTAAGCCATTCCTCAAGCACGACTTCCTCACAGATCGCACTGTTATCGGCGCGTGTCTCCTGGATGCCACCTATCAGATCTCCTACTACTGCTGGGCCAACTACTTCCCCTCCTTCCTGTTGGTCGTCAACGGCGTCAGCATTGCCGAGTCTGGTTACATCAGCAACACCTTCAACGTTGTTTCCGGTGTCCTGCTGCTATTCGTCGGTTGGGCCATCCGCAAGACCGGCCGCTTCAAGTGGCTCCTCTATGGCGCTGTGCCCCTGTACATCTTCGCCCAGGGCCTCATGATCTACTTCCGCATGACCACCAAGAATGTCGGCTACCTCGTCATGTGCCAGGTCTTCATCTCTATCGGTGGTAGCATCTTCATCATCTGCCAGCAAGTCGCCATCTTGGCCGCCGTCGACCATCAGCACGTCGCCGCCGCGCTTGCGCTCCTGTTCGTCGTTGGTACTACCGGAGGAGCTATTGGCAGCACTGTCTGCGGTGCCATCTGGAACAACACCTTCCCTCAGGCCCTTGCGAGGAACCTCCCTGCCGATGCCATGGCCGATATCGACAACATTGCTGTCGATATTACCGCCCAGCTGGCCTACGAGTGGGGAACCCCCGCTAGAATCGCCATCCAAGAGTCCTACCGCTATGCGCAGACCAGGATGTTGGCTGCTGGTGTCGGCGTCATGAGTCTGTCCATCGTTTGGGTTTTCATGCTCCGCAACATCAACCTTCACAAGATCCAGCAGACCAAGGGTATGGTCTTTTAAATGGCAAACACCGGCTTTGGGCGAGATACCCGACAATCCTATTTATTTACTAGGCTTCAACGGCTATAGTAACTTTCCTTCTTTTCTAGTGTCTGGGGCGAGGTTGAAGGACAATGTCAACATCTTCCCGCTATTCTACCCTGTTATCCCTAAGTGGACTAATACATATCTCAAACAAAGCCTGGTCGAGCCGTTGTGGTCGTGTCAAGTTTAATAAAATACGAGTGTTCATCGTTGGCGCCTCATTAATTACCGTTGCATTGACGTAGACCATGTAACTTCCTTTACAGCTCTAAGGCTTGCACACCAGTGTACTAGCAGGCTGTGTGATAGTGTCTGGTTAGTGTGTGCTCTATAGAGTGTGAGTAATTGGCGGTACACAATATGTTCTGTCGCAAGAGATTCTCAATCATTACCCAACATCGTCGCCCTCGGAAGCTCGCATCCTAGCCCCGTCATAACTGAACCTTGAACTTGCTGGCGGTCAGGTCATTCATGCCCAAGGGAATTGTTTAAAGCACATCGCCCTTCTCAGGAACCGATGACAATTTACCGCGGCGTATGTTAGTCTCTGTTGGGGTCTAATTGACATAAACACTTGCCGACAGGGGATTCCCCATTCCACATATGAGTTTCACGTTGCGTGACTTGAACCAATACAAGGTGAGATGCTTCAAGTTACATTCTCAATTATGATGATAGCTAGAGCTGTATGGTTATTTATTTGAACTTTATTGTACTCGTAAAATTCCTTTGTAAGGGTAAAACATAGAATAATAGGAAAATGATGGGAGGAAGGGTTCATTATGTTGCCCGAAAATTGCGTATCCAGAGTTTGAGGATGCCTGCTGGTTTCCAAAAAATCCTAAACCACACCACCACTACCAATGAAACAGCTCATTAGTTTAGCTAGGGATAGAAATGTTGCATTAAAACCCACGTATTGCGCACTTGCAAAGACTCCGAGATCTCGGAACCAGACTCTAGGGTAGGGCCGAATCAATGGAGCGGCAGGCCCCAACAAGACTGCCAGTCAATCTGACCGGCGTTACTGACGAGGACCGTATAGGCCCGAATAAGGTTCAATAGCTGCGCCTGAGCACATAGGTATTCGAGTTTTTTTACTGTTTAGATAATTCTCATCAATTGACTGGTACCATCAATGATCTCCATGGCGCCAATCGTCAAATACTGCGCTACTGGTCCGCGTGTAAGGGATCGGAATGAGAGCCCGTCGTTCCTCAGACATAGTGTGGAACTGAGACGACTAAATTCAACGTTGCTAGCCCGAGGCAGTTTCTTGACATAAGGGAATAATTGACTCCTATGCTAGGTCATAGGAGTCAACTGTTGCCTATGGACGACCTCAAAAGACCATCCCAACTTTATATTGCCAGATGCCAATGGAGCGACTCCTTCAAACTGGCATCTGGCCTTCTTCACGGAGGAGATTTGTTCCTCTTGTGCCTACCACAAGGCCAGCTGTTTTCCATTTGAAATGGCATGTATCTCAACACCCCGCTCTATTGGCAGAAACACATGATGCCATGCCACCAAAAAAGGCATCTTCCATGATGGCAAAGTCGAAGGAAGCCTCCAGGGATGATCAGCACAACAAATCATTCTCATTCGTCGAGGCTTTCCTCCACACCCTTGCCCAAGTCTTTCAGGAATCCTATAATCCGAGTCACCGCCAGCTCAGCTCCTGACAATGGAAGCTGAAGCCAAAAACATCTTACAGCAACTTGGTGACACAAGCGGCTGGGTCACTCGCGCCACCAACTTCGAGTTGACGGCATACATTGTGGTTCCATGCCGAACCCCCAAAGACAGAGACAGCCCGATACCCCAGATCCGCCAAGTACTCGAAGCCACGCTCCAGCACACTATGGTGTGGTCGTCACAAGTTGCCCGCGAACAACTTGACTCTGCCCCCGACGCTTTCGAGCGTCCCGTGAAAGACTCGAAAGAGAAAGAACAGAACTTCTACGAGAACCCATATTTTAACCTTCGACGAGCCCGAGATCTACCGGATGCTTACAGTCTAGAAGTACACAAATATTGGTACATGAGCACGTTGAAGCAGCTTGGTGCTCGAGAGGTTAGACCTAGTTTCTGTGCTTTTGATGGGAGCTGGTATGCCCCCATTGATTCTCAGCGCCGTGGCATCAAGTTCACCCAGCCGAAAACGATCGCAGAAGGTGCTGGTCAACGTCATTTCAATATCGATCGTGTTAAAAAGACAACAGAGAGGTGATAGTGTGTGTTCAGGGAGATTAGTTTGGCACGATAATGGTTGCAAGAATCTTTCATTTAGCTTGCTAGTTTGCTATTCACAAGTCAATGGAGCTTGCCGGACGAGCAAGGTTGGCTCGCCAGTGATGCTTGTTGACCGGATCCTTCTGGTAAAGGTTGACTTCGAAGAACTTGGTATGGGCCACACACTTGTAGTTCTTGTATCTATGCCTAATTAGTACCCATATTGACGGGTACATGTGCAGGGATAGCGAACAAAGATATACTTACGAGTTGAGCTTCTGGAAGTTGGCTTGGATCAAGTCGTTTTCGAGTACCTCGACGAACTCATTGGCCTTGCCTTCGACAGGGATGAAGTATCTCTTTGACTCGAGTGGACCGTAGTTGACCTGTCGAACGAGCTGCACAGCAAAGGAAGGTGGGTGGTCAATAAGATCGACCTTGACATCGTCACCACCGCTTGGGGATGCCTGTCTTGGAAAAGCAGCCCAATGCATGAAGGTGGTGAACATGGTTTCGTACGAGAGATATTGGGGGCGATAGGGTTTGATGTCGCTGCAGCAGAAGAGCGAAGACATGTTGGCTGATAGATGGATGTACCGGGTAAAGGTGACAAGTCACAGAAGGATGTTGCGCTGTTGGCGAAGTAAATCTCTACAAGCAGAGTGACTGAGATGAAGAAAGAAGCTCGAGCTTCCTGACAGCAAATGCCCTTACTTATGCCCCTTGAGCCATCTTCACATGGACAATGCCATTGATAGCACTTGGTAAATGATACTCAAGATGATTGGCCCGATCGGCTTCGATGGGATGACATAAGTTTTGAGGTCGACCCTCCTTCACAGGCAACCAATCATTTGTAGATGAGCGATGTCACATTGTTTCCATCAGGCGTAAACTTGGAGCCCGCGTGTCCTGTTATAAGAACTGACCATTCCCCCGCTCAATCGAATTTCCTTCTTCTCTTTCCTCCCACGGTTGGCCCTGGCGGTGCAGCCGCAGTCGCTCATTGCACCCACACTCCTTGCCCACCCGTTCACTCTTTCACTCTTATCGCGACCGTCTAATTCTTTCTTACCTTCCGTCCATCTCTCGCCCGCAGGCTTTCCCCAAGTCCCCTCTTGTCTTTGTAGGGAACTTTTATCTCCAGTAAAGACACAGTAGGGTCGTCCGGACTCAATAGTCACTTTCTACAACACGAACAAGAACAGGGTCCATTTGAGTTCGTCAACCCTCGCTGGATCGAATCCGAGCATGAGGGTCCTCTTGCAGAGTATTGGGGGAGTTCAGGGAATGCACAGCCTGCTGGACAGGACGCACACGTTGAGGAGGAATCACGGCCCGCGACCACTCTTGCAAACCAGCAACCACAGGTCAACAATGATAGCCAACATAGCTCGGCTACTCCGAATGCCTTTCACTGCCAAGAGTGCCCCGCCACATTTCTGAGCCAACGACTACTAAAGTATGTATTCCCGAGTACCAATAATTCTGCGAGTTGAGCTAAAATCACAAAGCCGGCATGTCAAGGAACACACCCGCCCATGCAAGTGCACTGTGGCGGACTGCAACGAGAGCTTCGCTTGGCAGACAGGCCTTGCACGTCACATGAGAGATAAGCACAGCACTAGAAGGTGGTATTGCACACATCCAGATTGCAGTTCGTACAAGCTGGGAAGGGATGGCACGGCTCGGAAGGAAAATCTTGACAGGCACATACGAAAACGGCATGGAGGGCAAGTCCCTTGAATGTATTGTACCATACAAGTAGCTGGTAATATTCGTCAATTGAGCTATGATTGTTGACGCAGTTTGTTCCATGGCCTAATTTGCGCCATTCATCCAACATCTTTCCCAGCCCATAGACTGTGACGTCAGATTCAGAGCACAGAGTAGTCGTGTGAAATCTATTAAAAATCATGAGTTAATTAGGGGGTGCGTACATTTTATGTTGAATTTAATTAGGAGTCTCTACATAAATTACATGCTCCTGTGCTCTCCTCTCGGATCTCGTTCATAATGCAGCGAGCTGCCAGTCGACTCTGTGACCCGATTGGTGGTTTGGGGATACATTCGCTAATAGATAAGTACGGAGAAGAAATAGAAATAGGCTTGGAATCATCGGTGATCCACCGCTGTCAATGTGGACAATATAGAAATACTTGTAAATGTATTTTTTCGTGATAGTCTTGGCAAGGCATATTCACGGCAGCCATTTATTGTCAAGTGCAATCTCAGCTTACGCACCTTATGATGCTGCCTTGGTAAGGCATATTACATAACAGCCAATTATCATGAAGTGGAAGAAAGCCACAGTCTCAGCTTATGCGGCTAGTGAAAACAGTTCAGCTAACCTGATGTTGTAATTGGACCGTAGTCAGGTATTGTCGCGGCTGATTGCCCCTCATGCTTGCCGAGCCGGTTCTGCGATTTGACATAGGCTTATCTCATCTTTTGCACTTTGAAATAGGGCCCACCGGAACCTGGAGCACTCTCTTTTAAATAAAATTTGATCCGCCCTGGGGCTGCAACTCGTCGTGCCATATCGCGACCACTTGTCGCCTCCAAACAGATAGTACTGCCATATTTCCACTTGCTTATCTGTACGAACTTAAGCTGCTATCTATTTGGCGCCACTGGGGTATTACCTCCCTGGCACTGCTCTACTGCGGGACTTAGAGACGTTGGTGTCTTATTACCCACACTAACAGTGCGGTGACGCAGACAACACTCACTGTCGTGGTGGATAAAGCATTGGTCATGGATGAAAAATCACCCGACAGCTGTTTTGAGCAACTCACGTTTTGTTCCAACAACCGCTTGTGGGGCTTCCAGAACTCAAAAGTCGCAAGCCAGGATGAAGCCGATTCGATTCAGCCGATGACATCAGCAAACGAGATACAATGGAGAGCAACTAAATATGCAAGTAAAACTCTGAACCCTGTCCAGAGGTCTAGCTAATGGCTTCCAGGCACGTGTATACAACTTGAACACACAAAGGGAGAGAAGCAAATCTTCAGTTACTCTTTTGTGAGGAACCAGTTTAACACATATGCTCTGCTGCTAATAAAGTCGCAGTATCGGAGCTGGAAATGGAAATCAGGCTCCCTTCACATTGACTACCGGGGTGTTTAAAGAATTGCTTGGTAGCGATCGATTAGCAAAATTGTTTACTCGAGCTGCAGTTTCCAATAATGGCGCCTTGGGACATTTTGTTGATTACGCGACCGATGGCGTGGATATGAAGCCCTCTACCCTCCGTAAGTTACGCGCAGGCGCATAGAAGCAATATGAGAGCATCCATTGACATGATATTCAGTGGTAGTAATTGCCTCGCCATATACCCCGTTCCACGATTTTAGCTTAGCCTTGCGAATTAATATCCAAAATGGCGCGGCTGCAGGCCTGTTATTTTTGACCAAGCAAAGCAGCATTCCGCAGATGCTAGAAAAGTTCGAGGACGCACGAGAGGAATATGCTGCTTCGCCGCTAAGCGTTCTTATCATCTTATACGATGAGTATGGGGCTAAGGCTGAGGAACAACGCAAGGTCCTCGATCGTGAGGTCGTCAGGATAGAGGATATGACTGTAATGACCTCGGCGGCTATCACAGCGCAAGTCCTGACTGACGCGGAGTATGAAAAGTTGATTCGGGATATGCATGCCTGCAATACTAACCTGATCTTCTTGAGCGATCTCATCAACTATGAAATCGAGCTTGGGCAATTTTTCCTTGAGCTCTATGACATATTTGAAGATCTTCGACGGAGAACAACCCTGCCTGAGTTCCATAGCGTCCCGGAAAAAGACAATCTTCTCCAGTGGTTGAAGTTCTTACTCAAACTCAGTCGCTTCCGGCATAACCAAACGCAAGCTCTACGAGCAAGGATCCATAGTCA